>NC_090319.1:304507462-305211014 GCF_040869045.1 Eurosta solidaginis | reverse complement strand
CCACAGAACATGATTAGGTAACGATACATCCAACATTTTACTGTAATACTTGCATTTTTCTCTCCTTATAAAGGCTGTGGTCTCATTTCGTGTATGTTTGTATACACGCCAATTTTCGTCGCTTCGGTTTTTTTCCAGAGGGAATAAAGCTTATTTCGCTTCATGATCATAGCACGGACGGATTTATTAAACCAAGGGAAAGAGGAAGATCTGCTGCTATATACCCGAGAAGGAACGTGAGTTGTATAGAGGTTTAAAATAATTTCATTCAAGAATCTCAGATTTTCATGCACCGAACTCAAACTCCAACTAGTTTGCATACAAACAGACGGACAGACGGAATGACGGACATGGCTAAATGAGCTCAGCTCTTCATCCTGATTATTTCGGTATACTTAATGGTGGGTCTATCTATTTTCCTTTAAGGACTTACAATTTTGGGTTTCGTGACGAAATTAATATACCATTTCATTTTCATGAAAGGTATAACAAGCAGACCAATTTATGCTGAAGATGTCTCCAAAAAGGTTATTTACGTCCAGTCGACGATAATCTGGTGAAATGGATGCACTAGCTACTACACTGCGGTTATCGAGCACTACATCAAATGAACAGAAAATGAGATCATGGTCTGAGATAAAGGATAATTGGCCAAACTTTAAGACTTTAGACGTATCGGACACAATGAAATAGTCAAGAAGGCTGGGGCAGCAGTTCTGTCCATACGTTGTTGGTACGCACACATTAACCACTTCAAAACCAACACTTGAAACATCGTCTAACAAACGGCAGGTATACGGGTCACTACATAAGAGATTAACATTAAAATATCCACATATAATTATATCAGTGTAATCAACAGCGACCGAGGACAACATTGTAAAATATTCCTGCACGCTACAATATTTATTAGGGTTATAGACGCACGACAAAAGGACTTTGGACATTGAACTAGACACTTCATCTAGCAAGTTCTCAGTAACGCTAACAGCTATACTTGAGACTATTCTGGACTTGAGATGTTTTTTACAATACATAGCAACACCACCACCTTTCTTTACCTTCCTATCCATTCTATAGAGTACGTATCCCTTTATATCAAAATGGCCATCAAGTATTTCAGGTTTAAACCAAGTCACGGAAACCCAAATGATATCAACACTAGATTGTTCGAATATCTACATCCATCTTTTCACCATTCAAACTACGAGCATTAAAGTGCACTACGTTGAAAACTTTATGGCGCCTGCATAGAACATTAAGCAAAGCTAGGCTATTATACGCTTTTATACTATCCCCAAACTCTAAATACAATCGAATTAAAAGCAACTTTAAAATAAGGTATACACAAAGCCAAAGAAAAAGAAAAAAAATAATTATTATTATTTCAATACAGATATTTGTAGTTAAATATTCTCAACTTATCAAAGAGTAAAAAGGGAAAAAAAGGCGGCCACCGTGGTGTGATGGTAGCGTGCTCCACCTACCACACCGTATGGCCTGGGTTCACACCCCGGGCAAAGCAACATCAAAATTTTAGAAATAAGGTTTTTCAATTAGAAGAAAATTTTGCTAAGCGGGGTCGCCCCTCGGCAGTGTTTGACAAGCGCTCCGAGTGTATTTCTGCCATGAGAAGCTCTCAGTGAAAACTCATCTGCCTTGCAGATGCCGTTCGAAGTCGGCATAAAACAAATAGGTCTTATCCGGCCAATTTGTAGGGAAAATCAAGAGGAGCACGACGAAAATGGGAAGAGAACCTTGACCTTAGATCTCTTCGGAGGGTTTCGCGCCTTACATTTATTTTTTTTTTTATCAAAATAGAAAGATAAGTATTACGTACGAGAAAAAGGAAAAGGAAGTACAGTATTTAGAAAATCGTAATCTGAAAATGCACATGAGTCGATACATATCAAACCTGCCTAGGTCCACCATAAGCCACTTTTGGAAAACGAGGGTTCTTTCTTTCTGCGTAATATAATTTATGTAGCTATTGCCGAATTGTATTAATGTTTACTTGATAAATATTAAAACCATTTAGCAAAGAAGAAACAATGAAACATTAAACCTTGATTAAAATAAAGCAGTTTTAACGTTGGGATTAAGCGCGTTTGAAATAAACCGTATGGACTTAGTTGGTTTTGAATGAAAATTGATCTGGACTTAAATAGTTTTGAAAAGCGTATTGTGACGAATATTCACATCACTAAATAAATGCACAACAACAAAACCCTTAAAGCAAGCTACATAAACACATTAATCATCATGTACACACATACATAGAAGTAGCAGAGAGAAACTCACATACAGATGTAGTCATCGTTGGAAGTAGTATTCACATATACACGCGCATATGGCTATGCGAGAGGCTATAAAAGCTCCTCATGGAACTTGGGGGTGGGGAGGGAGGGAATGGCCTGAAGGTTTAATGTGGCCACATAAATCGTTCCCGAGATGGTCGGGCTAGCACCTTAATGGTGCTGTGGTACCGGAGCGTACCGGATCTGTATCCGGCAAAGGACCATCACATCGATAACACTCCCCAAAGCCTTCGGGGAGCAACCTTATCGCTACAACAACAACAACAACAGGCTATAAACGTGTATCTGTAGTTTATAGCTGGTAGCGTATAGCTGGTAACCAAGTAGAAAATTCTGGCGGAAGAAACGTCTAGACATTTGGGCACAGAGTATAAAAGCAGCGAAAGCTGAGTAATCTGTAATCAGTTTGATTTAAACACGCTATCAGTTGCGACGTACTTTCAAAGTAGTCTAATAAAGACCATTTTGTAATACAGAATATTGGAGTGTTTTATTCAACAGTTTAGCGATACGAACGTAAACAGAAGGCTGCAAATAAGCGGAATATCCCTAAATTCGTTACAGTATTATTAGTTGTAGCGTATTAATATTCTCTTCCTTTTTGTTTTATTCGATGGCATAATTTGAATACACTCATTATTTTCATCCAATTTTCTTTAAACACTCTCACTTTTTAGCCGTTCAGCTCTAAAAAATTGGAAATTATGTCACAAAACACTATAGCAAAGCGCACAACGATTAGCTGAAAAGGACTTAAGTAATTTTGGTTTACAGGTATGGTTGGACTTAGTCAGCTTTTAAAATTGCTAAATTAGAATGCATTTTTTAGTCTAATCATACTTGTTACGGTTGTTATGGTTGGACTTAGTCAGCTTTGAAAATTGCTAAACTAGAATGCATTTTTTAGTCTAATCATACTTGTTTATTTCCATATGGAGGTTTGTCCGGGCAGTATATACCGCAATAAAAATGTTGCTCCAAAAATGTCATATGTGGACTAAGGCAGTTTTGATATGTATCGACTCACATATTGTGGCAGGTTCTTACAGAAATGGCGGCCGACGTGGTGTGGTGGTAGCGTGCTCCGCCTACCACACCGAGTGTCCTGGGCTCGAGTCCTGAACAAACTAACGTCAAAAATTTAGAAAAAAGTTTTTCTAATCGGAAGTGTTTGGCAAACACTGCGAGTGTATTCGGCCATGAAAAGCTTTTCAGTGGAAAATCATCTGCTTTGCAGATGCCGTTCGGAGTCGACGTAAAAACATATAGGCGCCGGCCCGCCAATTTGTAGGAAAAATTAAAAGGAGCACGACCCAAATTAGAAGAGAAGATCGGCCTAAAATCTCTTCGGAGGTTATCTCGAAAGAAAGTATGAATAATACTAGAGTTGTAGTGATTAACAATTAGAATCGTAGAAGCATGTAATACATGTAATTACCTCGCTAAATCCATTTGTAAATGTCCAGGCATCTCTTGCGCATGCCACGAATCACAATACACATCATACACCAATAAATCTTGACTATAACACTTTGCGCCATAGCTCTGTGAAGTATCATTGTGTGTATTGCCGCCAAATATCATCATCAGTCCATGATTTATAAAATTGGCTGTATGTAGTAAACGTGCGCTTGGTGCCGCAGATAAAAGTGTCCAGATACGTGTTGAAGGTTCATATGCATACAGTTTAGAGCTAAGTACTTGGCTAGATTCACTTTCCGAAATAATACCGCCATAAACGTACACTTTCTCTGTTAAATAATCAAATGCTGCACTGTGACCAAAACCACCTTTTACCACAAAACCACGCGTTTCAACAATTTTCCATTCACGCGTACCAAAATTAAATTCTTGTACAGTATTTAAATAACCATACTGTGGTGAGTGTCCAAATATTGCAATCATATATTGATAATTATTTTTTTCTCCAAACCCCGGTACTAAGGTCGCAGTATGTCCCGCTACTAGCAATGGACCGCACATTGTATATAACGATACGGTGGCGGTTGTAGTGTTACATGAATCGCTTTTCACTGTTATATTTTCCCAAGTTTTGGCAGATACATCAAATGCCCATAATTCATTTGAAATTCCACGACCCACTACTACACCACCATACATGAAAATTTTATCACCATACATTACTGTAGATGCTCCATAACGTTTTGCCGGAATACTACTTCCGCCGTCAATATGAAGTGTTTCCCATACATTGCCATTAAAGTCATAAGTTGTCATAAATTCTCCACGCCCATATGATTCTCCGCCAATTATATGTAGTGTATCACGCCAAACTGCAGCACCATGCGAAGCTGTACCTGGTGGAGATGGTGATTGTGTAGGATATATGGCAGACCAAACACCGAGTGCTTTCAGTTGACCACAATCATTACCACCAAAACCTTCATTGCATATGCATCTGATGGGAATAAATTACAATGTTAATTGTTTAGCTTATTTCAAAGGCATTACAACGAAAACAGATTAGGGCTACCTACACACAAAATAGATGTTGGTGTAAGATCGCACTTTGTGATGCTGGGGGTATATTCAGTAACTGTGAGTTTAGAGTGAATTTCAGATATAGATTTTATATTATAATAATAATAAAAAAATCTTAATGTCGTCGAGAATTTAAACAGACGACGTTCGGTATGAAAGGCGGATACCGCCACCACCACTGCGGCTTGCTGTTCACATCTGCTTAATAAAACGAGCAACAGCGTTGACTTTAAAATTTGTTTGCATATCACTACGAAAACTGAACAATGCACTTAATTTTTATACTCAGCTGAGCAGAGCTCACAAAGTATATTAATTTTGTTCACATAACGGTACCCCGTAACGGCATAAACTAATCGAGATAGCTATAGACTTCTATATATCAAAATAATCTGGGCGAAAAAAGAAATCCATTCAGCCATGTCCGTCCGTCTGTCTGTCCGTAAACACGATAACTTGAGTAAATTTTGAGGTATCTTGATGAAATTTGGTACGTAGGTTCCTGGGCACTCATCTCAGATCGCTATTTAAAATGAACGAAAACGCACTATAACCACGCCCACTTTTTCGTTATCGAAAATCTCGAAAACCCGAAAAAATGCGATAATTCATTACCAAAGACGGATAAAGCGATGAAACTTGGTAGGTGGTTTGACCTTATGACGCAGAATGGAAAATTTATAAAATTTTGGACAATGGGCGTGGCACCGCCCACTTTTAAAATAAGGTAATATAAAACTTTTGCAAGCTGTAATTTGGCAGTAGTTGAATCATGATGAAATTTGGCAGGAACGTTACTCCTATTACTATATGTACGCTTAATAAAAATTAGCAAGATCAGATGACGAACACGCCCACTTTTTAAAAAAAAAAATGTTAAGTCAAATTTTAACAAAAAATTTAATATATTTAGAGTATGTAAGTAAATTATGTCAACATTCAACTTCAGTTATGATATGGTGCAACAAAATACAAAAATAAAAGAAACTTTCAAAATGGGCGTGGCTCCGCCCTTTTTCATTTAATTTGTCTAGAATACTTTTAATGCCATAAGTCGAACAAAAATTTACCAATCCTTGTGAAATATGGTAGGGACAAAGATTCTATGACGATATATGTTTTCTGTGAAAATGGGTGAAATCGGTTGAAGCCAAGCCCAATTTTTATACACAATCGACCGTCTGTCCTACCGCTCGGCTGTTAACACGATATACCTTTACTAAACTCAGTTCACGTACTTATCTGAACTCACTTTGTATTGGTAAAAAAATGGCCGAAATCCGACTGTGACCACACCCACTTTTTCGATATCAAAAATTACGAAAAACGCCATAATTCTATACCAAATATGAAAAAAGGGATGAAACATGGTGATTGGATTGGTTTTTTGACGCAAAATATAACTTTAGAAAAAACTTTGTAAAATGGGTGGGACACCGACGATATTAAGTAGGGGAAAATGAAACAGTTCTGCAGGGCGAAATCAAAACCCCTTGGAATCATGGCAGCAATACTGTTCGTGGTATTACATATATAAATAAATTAGCGGTACCCGACAGATGATGTTTTGGGTCAACCTGGTCCACATTTTGGTCGATATCTCGAAAACGCCCGAGGGATGGCCTGAAGGTTTAATGTGGCCATATAAATCGTTCCCGAGATGGTCGGGCCAGCACCTTAATGGTGTTACCGGAGCGTATCGGATCTGTATCCGACAAAGGACCATCACATCGATAACACTCCCCAAAGCCTTCGGGGAGTAACTAATCGCTACAACAACAACAACAACAGGGTTACCCTAGGTTCATTTTCCTACATGGTGATTTTCCCTCATTTTGCCCCCAAAGCTCTCAGCTGAGTATGTAATGTTCGGTTACACCCGAACTTAGCCTTCATTACTTGTTTTGTGTGCAGTTAAGCATGCAGCCGATCCACCTGGTTAGGGCTGGCTGTACATCAATGCATTTAAGACCTTCCATGATCGCATGTTTGGAGCCGGGCAATGTCTAAGAAAGACTCTTAAGGCGTTCCCCTATGCAGTGCCGTGTCTACCGTCTTGTTTTTGGTGTACGAATTTTGTTTTGTGGAGAACAGTTTGTTATCCATGTTTTAAGCAGAAATGATGTTAATGTTGTTGTTGTTGTAGCAATGTTCGCCCCACCTAATAGCCGCGACCGATCACAAATTGTCATCAATATCCTCTAACGGGAGTCCAAGGAAACTTGCCGTTTCAACAGGGGTGGACCATAAGGAAAGGGGTGTTAGAGGCGTTGGTTCCACATTACAATTAAAGAGATGGTTGGTGTCATGTGGGGACACATTGCAAGCGGGGCATACATTTTGTATGTCGGGGTTGATTCTGGATAGGTAAGAGTTTAACCTGTTACAGTATCCAGAACGAAATTGAGCAAGGGTGACACGCGTTTCCCTGAGGAGTATGCGTTCCTCTTCTGCGAGTTCTGGATATTTTTCTTCAAGTACTGGATTCACAGGGCAATTCCCGACATTAAGGTCCGACGCCTGTCTATGGAGTTCACCAAGGACCTGCTTGTGTTTTTCCGCTTCATACGGCTGGGTTCTCAGGTGCCGTATTTCCTCAAAATGCTCACGGAGATGACTCCTTAGGCCCCTAGGCGGTGCTGGTTCGTCAATCAGATGTCTGTTGGGATGCCCAGGTTTCTGGGTATTCAACAGAAACTGTTTGGTCAGCATCTCATTTCTCTCCCTGATTGGGAGTATTCTCGCCTCATTATGCAGATGGTGTTCTGGGGACATAAGAAGACAGCCCGTGGCGATTCTAAGAGCAGTATTTTGGCAGGCCTGTAGTTTCTTCCAGTGGGTGGTTTTTAGGCTTGGCGACCATAAGGGTGACGCGTAGCACGTAATCGGCTGGCTAATTGCTTTGTATGTGGTCAAGAGCGTTTCTTTATCTTTTCCCCAGGTACTGCCAGCAAGGGATTTGAGGATTTTATTACGGCTCTGAATTCTTGGAACAATTGCGGTTGCGTGCGCACCAAAATGTAGATCCTGATCAAACGTCACACCCAAGATTTTGGGGTGTAGGACAGTTGGTAGCGTAGTGCCATCGACGTGGATGTTCAATATGGTCGACATTTGGGGCGTCCATGTTGTAAATAAGGTCGCGGAGGATTTAGTCGGTGACAATGCCAGGTTTCGCGAGGCGAAAAAACTGGAGAGATCAGGGAGATAGCCGTTTATTTTATTGCATAGCTCATCGATCTCTGGGCCTGGGCCTGTGGCCATTATTGTGCAGTCATCGGCGTAGGAAACGATTGTGACTCCTTCCGGTGGTGAAGGTAGCTTAGATATGTAGAAATTAAACAAAAGCGGGGATAGGACACCACCCTGTGGCACCCCTTGTTTAATTCTCCTTTGATAATGTTAATCTAATAGGCTTGTAGTATTTGTGATACATTATTATTATTATTATTAGTATTATTATCATAGTTTACAAATAAATTTATAAACTGTTTTTGGTTAGGGTACCTGGTTACTGAGACCATATGGTTCCCTGCAATTAAACATATTGGTATGTAAGCTAAATGTACATATATTGACCTAATTTAAAGGGTAGCTATTTTACGCTGCTGTGTTAAGTAGTGTGGTAGACGTTGTAGGTTTGCAAGGCATTATTGACAGTGTTTATCGTTTCCGTTTTACTGCAGTCTAGGGCAACATCCATGGGGGTTGATACTTTCATCAACGGACAAATTTGCATCATGTGTTCGGGAGTCAATGCAGTGGAGCATGTCGAACATTGAATCGGATCATTATCATTGTAATGATGGAATATGATGAACAGCGTGGTTCCAACTCTCATTCTTGCAATCTTTATACATTCATCCCTAGTAAAGTTTATATTGTAGTTTGGCCTCTTTGTGGCCGGGTTGTGTGTTCGAAGAAATATATTTGAATTACTTCATTTTTCTTGTTCTTCAATGTATTGACAACTATAACAGTGGTTTTTTATAATACTGCTATAGCAAGGTACTTCCACAGTTAATGGTAACCGGAGCGCTGCTTTTGATATGTAATCAGCTTGTTCATTTCCTTTAATTCCTATCTGGCCTGGAACCCAAAGTACTTTTATTAATTGATCCTCGCCATGTCTTTGGATTTCCGGTTGTAGAGCCAATGTATTTGACTACACTTTGGCTGTCGGAACATAACCGTTTCAACTGAAGTTTGTTCTCCCAAAGCATAGGGTGAGGTATCGCACTGCCTAGAGCTTTTAGTGAACAAGATAAGTTCTGGGTTGAATTCATTTTTTATTTTTGCGTAGAAGGTTTTAAAGATGTTAGCATTTGCGTTTTCTTTTTTGAATTCGCAGATTGACATATCCGTATGGAATTTTACTTTAGGTGATATGCTTAGTGGTTGTGCTGGTATGAGTGTTTTATTATTGTTAAGGTAGCGTATAATGTTTTCTAGAGCGCTAGCGTTTCTGCCGCCTACTTTTCTTCTATTCGTTGATTGTAGCTCCCACATAAACTCGTGTGATGGGTGATCTGGTAGTGTCAAGGCTTTCGCTGCGAGACCAGCTGACCTCCTTTGTAGTTGCCAATCGATATCGTGGTACCGCCCTTCTAGTATGAGGGCGGATATTGGGGTAGCCATGAGCAACCCTGCAGCCGTTCGAAAGCATCTATTCATACCTGTATTGATTATGTTTTTATCCTTTTTGGATGTCCACCCATATACCGGGAGTCCCTGTTGAATTATTCCTTCACATATAGCTCGACTGATTGATATGGCAATGTCTAAGTGTGGTAATTTTTCCTTGTACAGAATATCTTTTGTAGGTTGTTAACCTTGCCTAGTTTTTCGCAAATTTTTTTTGATATGCTCATTCCATAGTGCATTTCTAGAGAAGGTGATGCCAAGGATTGAGATATGGGGTTTCAACCTAACATCTTGCTTGCCTATTTTCAATGAGGATATATCACATTTGTGTTTTTTGCATACTTGCATAGCTTCTGCCTTATTATTGGTACTACTGCACCAGTTGCTTCTGCTCACCGTTGTACTTTGGTGTTTACTTCACTTATTTGTTCTGCTGACCCTTAAGATACAACAAAGATGTTGTCAGCGTATACAACAATAAAGTCCATTCCATTTATGTTTCTAATATTTTTAATAAGCGTATTATAATACATATGCCTGGCCCTCCCCGCCTTTGGTAGGAACACGACACAAGCAGTTCTCCAAGAGTCGGGTACATGATTCAGACTATTGCAGCAATCGAATATTATTTTAATTTAAACATGAGGGTACAGGGAACAGTTGTTTCTTTACAAAAAGAAAGCAACACAAAAAGCCTCGTGCACAGAGTAACCAGTAGAGCCAGATTGATTCAGCTCCTACTGCAACGAGCAAATAAAATAACAATAACAACACAGACGATTAAATCTAAGATTTTTTCCGTAGTTTTATGAAACTATTCAACAAGTGAAGCGTTGTTTGCCCCTTTCGACTCGATTATCGCAAATTTGAACTATAGGTAAATGATTGTACGTGGATATCCTTAATATTTTTATTTTAGCTGATCAATATCAAACTTTTGCGACTGAGCGCTAAAACTTTGAATCAGTCTAATAGACATAAATGTGTATGTGTTTGTGTACCTTTCTTCGTCTTCTTTGCATAAGCCCTGATCCTTTTCCTCTGAGCAATCATTAGGGCATACAGCTATATCGCAAGCCTCTCCTTTATATAAATTATCACAAATGCAATCACCGTCACTACATCTACCGTGACCAGAACAATCCAGATCTAATAGTATTTAAAATAGATAATTATAGACATAAATAAACAATCCCGTATTAATTCGGCAACTACCTTCTGTTGTCGTAGGACAACCGTCCATTTTGTAAGACAAATTGAAACCAGACATATTGTAGGCATCATCGCTAAAGAAATGTAATAGCGCTGTACCAGAACGCGCGATGACTTGAGGTACTCTTCTTATAGCAAATTTGTCTCTATACATCAGTCCACTATAATAAAATAAGTTATAGATTTGAAAATATATACATTTATGCACATGTGTGTTATCTCACCTGAAAACAGCTAAAAGCGGTGAATCCACACTATCACCATCGTAAATATATAAATGATCCCATCCGCATTCTGTGGCAAATTCACGCAAATTGATACGAATTGTAGGTGTTCGCAGCGAATTCAAATGCGAATTACGTGCATCGATGAGCCAACTACATTTAACACTTACCGAGTAATTTCCCTGTCCATCATGAATTGTACCAGATGGATGGTATAGTCTAAATATAAAACAATAATAAGTGAATTTGTGTTAAGTATCTGTATAAAAAAAAATGTCTTGGCTTTAAAACGCAGTATCTCCCCCTTTTAATATGAGTTCAAAGAAATAGTATATTAAATGGGGCTTGCACTCTACACTCTCTGGGTACTATACGGGGCACTGTCGTTACGATATCACCTAAGTTAAGTCTATCCGGTACACAATTCTGCCGCTTTTGGAGCTGGAGGATGAATCACAGGTATATAGCCTGCGAATGCGTCGCTCTGGAAAGGCAGATACTTTCCCATCTATGGGGCGTGAGTTTTTGTTGTTGTTGTCAGTGGATGGCTCTTACGTAGTTTATTCGATTTTAGCAAATTGATATTTTCTTGAAAGATTGACATTTACAGATATCGAATCGCACACTTACTTATTTTCGAGAATAAAGTGGGTTTTTTTATTCGAGTTTTCCGTTCCCAGTGGAGCTATTAATTGATTTAAAATTTATCATATATGCTGTATACGTAGAAATAACTTTTTCAACATAAAACAATATAAATAATTGGTGTAGTTCACCAACGGATAGATCTAAGCCTAGATTCTCACCCAGTTTTCATCGGCTCCTTGCGGGATGAGACCTATATGTCTTATAAGTGAACCCGAACCGGCTACTGCATGGCGGATGAGTTTTCTCTGAGAAGCTTTTCATGTCATGAATACACTCAGAGTGTTTGCCAAACACTGCAGGGGTCCATCAGCTTTAATATGAATCTGAATTATTCGCTTACAGAAAAATAGTCGGAACTACATACGTGCGTTTTAATTTTTGTACTTTCTAGTTCACAAGATTATCATCTTTTGAGTTCTTATCTATAGGTCACAATATACACCATCATGGTTCGGATTGCCAAAGAACGTTGATGTTGTTGTTGTAGCAGTACCTCGCCCCATCCAATAGGTGCGACCAATCACAAATTGTCATCAATGTCCTCTAACGGGAGTCAACGGAAACTTGCTGTTTCAACAGGGGGGACCATAATGAGAGGGGTGTTAAAGGCGTTGGTTCCACAATATAATTGAATAGATGGTTGGTGTCATGTGGGGACACAGTGCAAGCAGGACAAACACTTTATTGTCGGGATTGCTATGGATAGGTAAGAGTCTAACCTGTTACTCCCAGCGGGTTAGGGGGTTAGAATATACCCGCGGTAGGTATGCCTGTCGTAAGAGGCGACTAAAATACCAGATTCAAGGGGGTGTGTAGCGCAACCTTTTCAGGTTGCCAGCGCAATATATAGCTTCTTCAAACCCAATTGTCAACCTCACTTTCGAGCGGCGACTCCCGTTTCACAAACAGACGAGGCTCTGGCGATCCCAAGCTCCTCATGGAACTTGGGGTGGGAAGGGAGGGATGGCCTGAAGGTTTAATGTGGCCATATAAATCGTCCAGAGATGGTCGGGCTAGCTCCTTAATGGAGCTGTGTTACCGGAGCGTACCGGAACTGTATCCGGTAAAGGACCATCATATCGATAACACTCCCTAAAGCCTTCGAGGGGTAACCTTATCGCTACAACAACAACAACAACAACAGTCTAACCTGTTACAGTACCCAGATCGAAGTTGAACTAAAGTGACTCGCGTTTCCATAGGTAGTGTCAAACGTCCTTATGTTTAGCTAGACAAACAGCACTATCTCTCAGCAATGTTGGGCGCTACTAACACAACAAACTAAAACTGGCCTGACATGACTGAATCAACAGAAAAAGTACTCTTTAAAGGGCGACAATGCACTGTTATTTCATTTTTGGTGCAATGCAGTGTGAGTAGGGAGCAGACAAGGCAGATTCACTTATTTCAACTGCAGCTTCTTTGTTGATATTTTTCTAAGAGTTTTAGGTATTGTGGTATTGTTCGAATGGCAAGAGTGCAAAATCGTAGTGTTTATTTCCGTTAGGTGATCTTCAGCTTTCGAATTTAATTGAGAGCTGATAGGAATGGTGCAGGTACGCAGGCTTGTGAATATGAACGTATACGTGCACACATATGTAATTTAAAGAAATAGAATCTCTAAACCATTACTGCGAATGCATTTTAAATTCCTATGAATAGATAAGCCCTACTAGCTATATGGTAAATATGTATGTAAATATACGACATTCAAATCTACGCACGGGTGCCTATTTTATGTACACGCATGTACATACGTATGTGCAAATAATATTACAGCCTACATAGGTGCATACAAATTTGTGTTAAATAGTCATATGTATGCAAAATATGATTTTAGACAAGGAAGGAAGAAGCCAAAAAAATTGCTCAAACAATTAATCAATAAACAAAAAGAAAAAATTTTAATTAAGAATAATTACGTCTTGGTTGTTGTTGCTGCAGCGATAAGGTTGCTCCCCGCAGGCTTTGGGAAGTGTTATCGATGTGATGGTCCTTTGCCGGATACAGATCCCGTACGCTCCGGTACCACAGCACGATTAAGGTGCTAGCCCGACCATCTCGGGAACGATTTATGTGGCAACATTAAACCTTCAGGCCATCCCCTCCCTCCCTACCACCAAGTTCCATGAGGAACTTGGGGTCGCCAGATCCTCGTCTGTTAGTGAAACAGGATTCGCCGCGGATAGGTGAGGTTGACAATTGGGTTTGGAGAAGCTATATATTGCGCTGGCAACCTGAAGGGTTGTGCTACACAGCCCCGTGAATCTGGCATTTTAGTTGCCTCTTGCGACAGGCATACCTACCGGGGGTATATTCTGACCCCCTAACCCGCTGGGGGATAGCTGAATTACGTCTTGGTCTTGTATCCTTATGATAGAATATACCTACATAGATGCAACACTCATGCATAATGCATTAAATTGTCTGCTACGCATGTCTTTAAAAATATAAAGAAATATTCTATTCTGAATATGTAGCAAATAGTTTACAGGCATAAATTTTATATTATTTTCCATATATGTTTATTACACTTACCTCACTTTTCCACCACAGAACTGACACTCAGACCCCTGCCAACCATCAGCACATAAACATTGTCCATCCTTCTGACATTGGCCTTCATTTTGGCAATGATTGCCTTGTAGCGTACAATTATAAGCATCAACTCGATGAATTTTAGTCATGCAAGCATAAAAGATTAGTATTATAATTAACCATAAACATTTTCGCCGGTATTTCGCATTAAATATGGTAAAATTATGCGCAGGTGACAAGGATGTGATCGTCGCAAACAAAATATTGCAATTGGAAAACGACCTAATCAATGGTAATCTCAAAGGCTTAGCCGTTTTTGCGGGTATGAAAATGCTCCGATCTCTTATAACGTTCAATGTTTCTATTGTTTTCGTTATAGTGCTTATCCTGCTTTGAGAACACTTTACCTTCGATTTCGTATTCTGTTGTAGTTGCAAGTCTGGCCATTGATCATTTGAAGACTTCTTCTTTTTGTAGCATATCGACTTAGGCAAATCTATATACATTTTTCAACCTAATATGCTATGCCGACTATTATTATTTAATAAATACTGCTATTTAATTATTTGTAAAGTGTTAAATCACATTTTTCATAACATATTTTTACAATACCCCAATTGTTAACGCCTTAAAAAAAAAAAAAAAAAAACACTAAAATTAAGGATTTCACTGCAGTCCCACCACCTCCACTTATCTCCGTCAAATTTGCAGAAATGGATATTTAGTTGCGTTGTTTTACCGGCTATTGTTAACTATACAATAGAGACTGATGTGCATGCATCATTCAAATAAAAACATTTTAAATTACTTTAAAATTGTTACTTCTTTATTTATTTTTGCAAGCACAATAAATTTTCAGACATTTCAATTTTCAACTTTCTTTTGACTTTTCCTTTGCAACAACATATAACATAGGAATATTCCCTATTATTTTTATTCGTTGCCAGACGTCTATGAAATACATCTGAGCGCCTGAAAACTACCCTACAAGAATACTGACTATCATATGACTATCATCTGATCGTCAGCAATGTCAACCTAACGATCAGCGTCTCATACAAACTTTCTATCACGAACTGAAGGGGACTTGCGCAAATGTGATGTAAACAACTGTGTACGTGTGAGTTTTTGTCTCCTTCTTATACACCAACATGGCCTACTGATTAAGTATATAGCCGTACTGCTCACTCTCATTCATTTTCCTGGATCAGTGCTGACACTCTAATTATCAAAAAGTGTCATAAATGATAGTTTACTGTAGATATCAGGTTTGACTGTTAAACTATAATAAATGACCATTGTTATATTCCGCCAAAAATGAAACAATGCTTTTTGCTTTTTATTTACTACGTTTCATTACGTTTTTAATTTTGTACGTGATAAAAGCTGGAGACATTGGTGCTTTATCGGTAACCGTATCGGTAACCTTATAACAGCTGATTCGACCAATCTTATGAGAAACAATGCAATCGATTATTGGTGCTGCTAAAGTCATAACCGTATCGTAGCCAACCAATTGGGTTTTGGTTTACCGTCGTAACGATAAACAGCTGATTACGTTAGGGATACGGATACAGCGATACGACATACGGCACCAATGACTCCAGCTAAAAGCATACGTATTTCTTATTTGTTTAAAATAAATAGTTTTATAAGAACTCGAGTTCAGAATGTTCAATTTAAATTCAGAAAATAACAAATCAACAGAAGAGCGCTTTCCTCATGCGGAAACACATTTAAAAATGAATCACCACTAACCACTATTATTTTTCGCGTATCAATTTTTTGAGTGTGCCCCATACATTCCGACAGCTTTTGGTATTTTTTAATATTATTTTCGATTTCGATTTACAGTTTACAGATAACAGCAAGAGTACAAAATGGAAATATTTCTCCTCAGTTTTAAATGGTAGTATAAGTCAGAACGTACACAAAAAAGCAATCCTGTCATATTCTTTTATCTATTCGGGTTTTAACACGATTGTGCGAACTTTCTATTTTCTGTGATTGCGTTGTGAGTGGGAACAACCTCTTTTCAAGAAAAATATTAAGGATTGCCAATTAGAAAGGGGTGTGATAACGTTTAAAAAAGATAAACCACAAAGGTGAATAAATATCTTAAACATTTATAAAATATGTAATTTTTAATTAGCTATTCTATAGAATTTTTTCTGCTCGGCGTACATACAGTGGTGAAAATTTCAATGGCTGAAGTTGAGAAAACTTCAGCTACAGCGACCAATGCAACTTCTGATGCAGTTCCTGCAGCAGAAGCACAATTTTTAGATATTGGTGAAGCAGCCAGCAATAGTGCATTGGAATATGGAACATCACCAACTCAAGAGCGTTCTAGCAATTCACATCCACATGATTCAGAATACGATACGGCATCAGACTTGGAAGGTGGCGTAGAAGAATATGACGATGATATTGATGACGACGAGGAGGATGATGACGACTTAGATGATGAGAGTATATCTGATGGAGAAAGCATGACTGATTATGATGTCGACGATGAGGACGACATTGACGACGGTGACGATGACGGAACGAAATGTAGTTTGACTTTAGATAAAGCTGAAATAGAAGCACAGAAGAAAGTAGACGAGGATCGTAGTAATCCTCAATATATACCAAAGCGTGGTACCTTCTATGAACACGATGATCGGACAGCTGAAGTTGAAGCAGATAGACCCATAAATTTAGATGCGGTTGGTAGCGAACCCCGTCAAGAAAAAAGTATAAGTGGTGTAAAACCACCACAATCACCAACGATTTCACACGCATCAAAAACTATGAAAAAATGGCAACCAGCCTCAGCTGTAGAACGATGGAGTCACGATCGTTTTGATCCTTCGGAACAGGCCCCAAAGTCACGTTCCGAACTAGTATCTGCTTATGGCTATGATATACGAACAGAAGATGCACCCCCTCGTGCGCGGCGTCGTCGCCGATATGGTCGTGGCCCTAGTAAGTATTCACGCAACTGGGAAGATGAAAGTGCTTATCTAAAAGCAAGCAATAAAGAGCGTAAACCCCCACGCCCTTCAGATTTTCCTGTATTGAATGAGCGCAGTGCACATAAATCACGAAAAACTCAAGTAACACGAGAAGAAAAAGAAAATCGTGCTGAACGTAGATTGAATGCTGAAAGATCAAACAACTTACCACGTCCTTCACAGCAACAGCATCAGAATCAGCAGTATCAAGAAGAACGACGTGATATGAAAACTGGTAATCAATTAAACACAAACAATAACAAGGGAAAGAATTATAACCATCAATCAGTTTTTAATGGAAGACAAGCACCTATGGAATTCACACAAAAGCAACGGAATACGCGCCAAGGTGGCTCGTCATATAATCAAAAAGACTCTCAAAATGTACGTAATAACGATATGCATTATAATCAACGCCACAACAATCGCCATCAAAACCAACACCACCAACAGCACCATCAATCTAATACACAGCTACACAACTTAGGAATGTTAGACTATCCAAATCAACGTAGAGGAGCTGCAAATGATAATAAGACGCCAACATATTCTCGACAGCATCACCCTCAGTTAGATAGAGCATATGGTCCAATTATGGATAGTCATATACCTACTAGTGGTGGAGGAGGTCATAATAATAGTCAACATTCATACCATCATCAGCAACAACATATGCAAAAATCACAGACTACATCACATTCTCATCTATCCGTGATGCGTCAGCAAGCGCAAACGAAAAATTCACCAAATATATCCAATTTATCACAACGCTTGCAGCAAGCGCAAAATCGTAATGATCCCAGTCACGTTGGAAGCGTACAAATGCATGCTTTGGCTACACAAAGCCAAATTGTAAATCAACAGCAACAATTGCCTAGCAATAATCTGTTGGTAAATACTCAACAACAAGGCAACAACGGCGGTCAACAAACACTTCCACAACAAATCACTCCACAAGAACAACGTGGGCCACCAAAGCGTTATTCAAGCTTACGTCGTTCACAACATGAAGCGCAACATATAACTGAACAAATGCAGCAAATGCATCTTCAACAACAACAACCACCACCGGCATCAATGCTTATACAAGATCAACATTTGCTACAAGCTAATTTGATGCAACTTTACCATCAAGAAAACCTTCAAGCAATGCAACAAGTACTACAGCCAACAAACCAAAATCCAAACCAATCACAAAAATCTGCCACTGGTTATGCGCCTGTGGCAGCAGCATCAACACAATCTGCAGCTTACGGCAGCACTGTTGCCGCCAATTCAAGTAGTACAGCGAACCCGTCGGCAACATATTTTGTTGCTTCTCCGTCAGATGCACTATATACAACCTCAGCTACGGGTAATATTCAAGCGCAAACCTCAGGACAATATGGACAACAAACCACAACATCGAACTACCTACCATCTTCGTCGGCGGTGGTATCGGCCGCAGCTGCTACTCTTGGTTATGCTACTAGTGGTCCATCATCAACGGGGACCAAACCAACACCACAACCGCAAGTTTCTGGTGCACCCACATCGTCATTTGGTCCGACAACAGTTGGCCCAAATTCAGGTGCTGCAACTACAGCAGTGCCTGCTACTACCAACACCAATACAAGTTTCACTAATTTTCAGAATTATAATACTGTGGGTGGTACTACATATTTTGTACCACCGGTACAAGCCACTACGCGTCCCGCAGCATTACCGCAACGACGTCCTACCAACGCAATACCCATATTGCCACCATCCGAGAAGAATAAACAGCAACAACGTAATCCTGCCAATTCCGCAGCAGATAATAAAGATAATTCAAAAACTTCTGCTGCTAACAACAACAATACAGCAACACAACGTGGTAGCGGTGGAGGTGGCATGTATACAACGGGTGCAACTATTGGTAGCGCAGAAAATATTGATCATATAATTGATAATATGTTTGTACAGCGTCCAGCCCTCCTACCTACAGGTGCTAATAATCCAACACGCAAGAGTTCTTCACCCCCATTATCATCATCGAATGCAGCAGCAGATAGTTCTAGTGGTGAAAATAGTGGCGGGCTAATGAGCTCATCCATTACAGAGGATAATGCTACGAATGGGGGAGATAAATCATCAATTAATACTGTAGAACATGTTCAATTAGAAAATAATGTTAACAACTCTATTTTACTAGCACAAGAATGAGCTTGAAAATCTTCATATACATAAATCTTAGTTTAAAACATTAAAAGCGAAAATAGCAAAAAATGCACCTAAATGAAAAAAAAAAATAATAATAAATAACGTTACTTAGTTATCATGTCTATTATGAATTGTGACATGTTTTCATCAATATAATATAATATTAATGATCCTTTTCCAATTGTGAAGTTGGAATAAAACACCCCAAAATGCATGCAATGTGGTTTCTCTATCTTGTCAAGTCAGTGAAAAATATTATGCTTATGGCGCTTCTGTTCTAATGCTAAATCTTTAATCTGTCAAAAGTTATTATGTATTTGCATATAAATATACATATGTACATGAATTTTAATAAATTAACTGTAGCTTTAAAATAAAAGAAGATTAATAATTGTATCACGAATTACTTTGTTTGAAATAGTCTTATTTTATTTAAAATATGAGTTTGATCGATGTATATGTGTATATATGATATTTAACTATTCATAAAGTAAGTAATCGATCTTGAAATCGGCTTTGTTGGAATCTGTTGCTCAGATATGAGAATTAATAGAGTAAGATCACAGGCCCGTCAGGCGTTACTTTTTTTTTTTATTAACAGATTGTGGTAAAGATGAAATGTCGGAATAATTTAATCGCATATATCTCGCTTTTCTTTACTGCATATTACTGCTACTCTTTGCGACAAATTATGTTGAGCAGAAAATAACTAAAATTTGTCGGCGCTGGCCTATTGGATTCAAATGCATAAAATCTGTTGAGAAATTTGGGAGCAGAATCCGTTTTGAAAAATATATATAATTTTTTAGTTTTTCCAGGAATGAAACTGCTGGTGTATTACGCATATGGGCGAAAAGCTGGGAACCTGCATAGCCTTAACTTTGAAATTCTGTCAATTACATTCAAAGTCACAATTAATCGCATGTCTATGATGTTCGAAGTCAAAGGTCGCAAAGTTTAATTCTTCGCGCTGTGGCGGAGCTAAAGCCATCGAAACTCTGTAAATCTGTGACACAGATATCAATGATTTTTCGCCATATGAGTTTCTTCCTCAAAATAATACAATTTCAAATATATCACACCTCAATAAGTGGAAAGTGCCTTCCAACGATTAGCTCTTTGATGGAACGGGCGCTTCGGGATATTCATACCTGGGCATCAAATGTCGGGTTAAAAACTCAACGCAGAGAAGACGGATATGGTCTTGTTTACAAAGAGGTACAAGGTCGCAAATTGGAGCAGGCCTCAGTTAGGAGGGGTGACCCTACAGGAGAAACCTTGCATAAAACATCTAGGAATCATCCTAGACAGTAAGCTGTCATGGAAGCTCAACGTGGAGGAAAGAGTGAAGAAGGCTTCAACGGCACTTTATGCATGTAAAAGAATGCTGGGGTATACGTGGGGCTTATCTCTTTTTCATTGGGTCTTTACAGCGATTGTAAGCCCTATTCTATATTATGGAGTTCTTGTTTGGTGCAAAGCCACACAAAAAGCAGCCTACCCCAAAAAATTAGAGGGGGTATGCAGATTATCAATGCTTAGCATTACGGGAGCCCTGAAAACAACCCCGACGACTGCACTGTATGCCATGCTGCACATTCCACCTGTAGACCTGGTAGCAAAGAACATAGCGTTAACAACTGCAACCAGGCTCGGTGCCTCGGGGCCGCTTGAGCGCCGACCATACGACCATAGTATTATAGCGTCATCAATGACAAGACGAACAGACTACCTGATTCCCTATATGCGCTTCGAGCGCAATCTTAAGGCCACAATAGAGGTGGACGGTTGGCGCAAGGGTGCTCAAATGGCGGACGAGGCGATACATGTGTACACAGATGGTTCCAAAGTAGTGGAAGGATAGGGTCTGCGGTATACTGTGCTGATCCGGAAGTAAACAGATCCTACAGGCTGCCGGATTACTGTAGCGTTTTCCAAGCGGAAATAGTAGCCGTAACTAAAGCAGTAGAAACCCTGGAAGAGAAAAGCTTAAGCTGCAACCGTGTTAACTTTTATATTGACAGTCAAGCAGCAATTAAGGCAATAATCTCGCATAGCACAGCATCTAAATGCGTGTTAGAGTGTAAGCAGTCCCTGGAGAGAATCGGGACAGGGAGAAGCATACATATATATTGGGTCCCAGGGCATATGGGAATAGATGGAAATGAAAAAGCGGATGAACTGGCTAAAAAGGGCGCATCCCTTGAAGCCTACTCCGTAGACGTCCCAATTAGACTGGGCGAGATTAAGCGAAGGCGAGAGGGGCACATCATCGATCAAGCAGGAAAGGTGTGGGTTCAAGCGCGGGGCTGTAAAGTGTCGAAGATTATGTGTAGATCTCACAATCTTAGACTAACAAAGTTGCTTCTATCATTAAAAAGAGAGGACGGAAGACTCATGACGGATATTCTGTCATTCCCGTATCTTGGTATGATCTCTTTCGTTTGCACATTTCAAAGGGTGTTTAGAAAGCTTTTTGGAGCTACCAAAATATTTTCTTCTATAAATAGCGTTTGTTTCGTAATCTCTGAAGAAAAAATCATTCCCTAAATAATCACCAAAGCATAAAATTATAACTGTCAAAAAAGGCAATTCGACACTTAATTTGGTATCGAACAGTTTGTATCAAACGTTCGATACGACGCGTCGACAATTTGTGTTACGGAAAGCGAAAACGATTATTTTATACTCGTTCTTGATCGATATCGAATTACGAAAAGCCATCCCAGATGTAGGAAGTGCGGGCTGGAGGAAGAAACGATCGAGCACGTTTTCTGCTCGTGCCCAGCGCTTGCCAGGCTAAGACTCCAGCTATTAGGAGTGATACAGCTGTCAGATATAGAAGCAGCAAGTGGCTTAAGTCCTAGGAAGCTTCTAGTATTTGCCAAGAGGACGGAGTTATTTTATAACATAGGTCCTTGTTTTTGATAGGGTTTTTCAGTTTGGTCGTTAAAACAAACTTCTGGTAACACCACGGACTCATTCAGTCTAATGTGAGATCCTCATGGACCGGCCAGTTCAACCTAACCTAACACCTCAATGTTTCAAGAAAGTAAGATTTAAAATTAGTATCAACTTGAGAAAAAAAATTGGTATGGAAAACAAAAAAATTCAAAATCAAATAAGCATCCTAGTTTCCTAAGCAACCGTTTTTTATTCCTTCATATTAAATAGCTGAATATTCATTTCTTGAAAGAGTCTAGCCTGTCCCTAGAATATGTAAAATCGAAATTTATATCTGAATTTCGTACGTGTCCCGTGAAAAAATTTTATTTTTAACAAAAGTTTTTTTCGAATAATTTTTTTGTTATTTTAACCGAAGGTGGTATGCGTTTTTTTAAATATTGTTTCGTTGAAATTTCAACCGACTGTAACCGCAAAATCCGGTGATGCTTATTTGGGATTTGTCACACACAAAAACATATATTTCAAGAAGAGCCTCCAAATTCCAACCTTCGCTAATGCTAAAACTCTATTGCCAAAAAAATCTAAAAGAGTATCAAGTGCGCAAAAAAGTATGCAATAGATAGTACCATATGGTCACAAGGAATAACAGCCTGCACAGGACTTGGGCGGATATTCCTTAAGACCATATGGTTATAAATGTTGCATACCATTCTGCGCATTGATACTGTTTTAGATTTTTTTGGCAATGGAGTTTTAGCGTTAGCGATTGTTGGAATTAGGAGGAGAATCAGGGTCGTCTACACAAATTACAGGACCCTGGCCGTTTGACCTACACACGGAAAAATAATGGGAATCCCCCTCAACGACAGGTAATAAGCGCAATACAAAGCTTCATAGCTTCAAAGCTTCCGCAAACCAATTGTCAAACTCACCCACGCGAGGGGAATCCTGTTACAAATATGAATGTATCATATATGTACATATTTAGCAGGCCTGGCTCTGGCTAGGGCGGGATGCCGGGTTCCCGAGATGGTTGGGCTAGTACCTTAATGGTGCTTTGTTACCGGGTCTATATCCGGCAAAGGACCATCAACATCGAGTATCTTTATCGCTATTACAACACCAACAACAGTCAGCCATTTTCTCTGCGAGTGCTCAGCACTATAGAACATTAGCAGGTTCGATAAAACCAAATGGTTTGGTTCCAGGAGAATGATACCAGAGCGCTAGTTGAGCCCGGTCTCTCCTGCGGGCCAACTAATCTCTAATCTAGGTTGATGCAAAGGTTGAGCCCATGAAAAAATACTTCAGACTGGGGTGGCTTTCCGTAATTCGATAGTCGACACTCGTTGATTCGATACTTCAAAAAAAAATTTCGATTATACAACAAGTAAGGAAGTTCGGGTGGAACCGAACCTTAAATACCCAGCTGTACACTTGAAATGCTGTTGTTTGTTTTGCGTGCTTAATAGTGTTACAAGGCTGCGCAATAATACATATACATATGGTTCTATTCTGAACTAATTTTTCTTCGAGTTATGGCTCCCGAAACATAGAAAATTGCTTAGTCATAAAAGGGGCGGTGCCACTCCCATTTTTTTAAATTTGAATTTTTTCCTATTTATTGTTGTAAATCCACTTGGGAAATGAAATACCATTGATATAAAGCTCTTTTTTGCAAAGATATAGCTTATTTTCTTCGTCCACGGCCCTTTTAAAAATCTTTTATATAAAAGTGGGCGTGGTACTTAACCGATTTCGTTAATTTTTCTTCAAAGCATTCCTTATAGTAAAGGCTATCTCTCTGCCGAATTTTGTTACGATAGGTTTAACGATTTTTGATTTATGATTAATTATATTTGTAAAATTGATTTAAACACAAGTGGACGGTGCCACGCCCATTTTAAAACACTTTTTCAAATTTTTATCAAGAGTCTCAATATTAGTCCACACGTCAAATTTCGACATTCTAGGTGAATTATTTACTAAATCAGGTTTTTTGTGTTTTCCAAAATGTTATATATATAAAAAGTGCGCGTGGTTATCATCCGATTTCGCTCATTTTCAATACCAATCCATTCTGGGTCCAGATAAGCTCGTGTACCAAATTTGGTCTCAATATTTACTCGAGTTATTAATGGACAGACGGACGGACGGACATGGACCAATCAAATTTTTTTTTCGATACTGATGATTTTGATATATGGAAGTCTATATCTATCTCGATTCCTTTATACCTGTACAACCAACCGTTATCCAATCAAAGTTATAATACCCTGTGTACAAGTACAGCTGGGTATAAAAAGAAAGTCGAAGACAAAAATTACAAAGCGTCTGCCCAACAAGATGGGCCAATGGCATGAAGCGGTATCCACTTACATTGAACTTCAGCGAGCAATATTTGAAGCCTTTGAAGAGATAGCAGAAGGGAAAATCGACAAAACTTCAGCACAAGCTTCTCAGTTTCAATCTGCTATTTCTAGCGTGCAATGCCAAACGTTACAGTTGTTGTTGTAGCGATAAGGACACTCCCCGAAGGCCTTGGAAATTTTATCGATGTTGATGGTCCTTTGCCGGATGCAGATCCGATACGTTCCGGTAACAAGCACAATAAAGGTACCAGCCCGACCATCTCGGGAAACGATTTGTTATGACCACATGAAACCTTCTGGGCCATACCGCCCTCCCACACCCTTAATCCATCAGGAGTTCGGGGCCGCCAGAGCCTCGGCTGTTAATGAAACAGGATTCGCCACGGGTAGGTGAGGTTGAAAATTGGGTTGGATAAGTTATATAATGCGCTGGCAACCACTTGAGAGAGTTGCGCTGCACAAGAAACCACGCATCAGTAAATATCAAGATTATTATAGAATCGCATTCTATATTCCATTGCTTGATGCATTCATAACTCATATCAAGAGCCGTTACATGAAACACCAACTAATTTTCGAAAATTTCGGTGTTTTGTTCCCCAAAAATTAATGCAACGCTGAAAAATGCAATAAACTGCATGAATTTTATGAAAGTGTTGTGAATTGTTCCAAAACCGAGTTTGCAATGGAAGTCAAAATGTGGAGAAGGCGAGTCGATGGTCAGAATTTTAAAAACGTGTTTGCTTACCTACAAAATTTGTATGCTATATTTCTTATTTATCTTATTTTTTCAGATGGTGAATCCAAATGCTTTCGAAAATGTAAATAAGATATTGCGCATATTAGCCGTTCTACCAGTTTCGACAGCAACACCAGAACGCACATTTTCTGCCCTCAAAAGGTTAAAATCATACTTGCGGAGTACAATCAGTCAAGAACGTTTGAATGGACTCGCTTCATTGAATATCCCAATTGATATACCACTTTCTGTAAACGAAGTACTAGAGGAGTTTTTCAAAAAACCTATATATAAAATAGTTATGGGAAAAATTAGTTTCTTTATGCTGTATGTGTTTAAAGCTTGAATATACAGCCATATTTTACTGACCGATTTTGGCAAACCCCCCGTAAATCCGCCACTGCTTGTAGGATATTATTTTCGTTTGCGAGAGAGGAGCTTACCTTTTAATTGCTTACCTTGTCCAAAGTAGCATTTATTGGCAAAAGGGACTATTCCATTGTACAGGTTTACAAGTATGATATGTATGAGAGGGAAACAATTTCTTTCCCTTTCTAACACACGGCAGTTTGACACTTCGGTCAGTGTCAAACTAGCGTGGAACCCAGTGGAACCTGCGTGGAACATGAGTTTTGACACTGAACGAAGTGTCAAAATTACCGGGGTTGCTTCGTCGAAAGCGACACAGGGAAGCAAAAAAGGGATCGGAATATCAGATATGGGTTGCTGTGATGGTAAATTTTTTTGAACGAATTTAGTAGGAAATTTTAAGTGCACCCATATGGGTCCTTCAGAAAATTATAAAAAAGTCTTCAATTGGGGTATCTGAGGGCGCGTAGTTATTTCAGTATTAAGAATACAAACACGTTAGTTAAGTTTTTCTACCCGTTCAAAAGTTCTCCGCGAAAAACAGTTTGAAACCGAGGTCGACTGCAATAACCCGTCCAAAAAAGCGGAAAGAAAAATGAATAGACGCGTTTTGTCCTGTTGTCAATAGTCCGAAGAGAAAAAGTATTCGAATTATTTGAAGCGAGGCCAAAACGCGTCTATTAATACCTCCCCCGACGGTTTTGGTCGTGTTTTACAAACGTCCCCGGTAATAAAGTATCACAATTTGTTAATTAAAATTGTCCAAAATATATGGCTATTAAAGAGAGATGTAATTAAGTGTTCGTTTGAAAGTAAATAAGTATATTTCTTTGTAATATAAGAAAAAAAATTTTAAGCAGTTTTCGATAGCAGCTTCTAAACTTTTTTTGGTCCTAAGAAGTACAACAGTGCCAAATGGCATCCACAAAAAAAACGAACAAGAACAAGCATTTTATCAGGTGAGCGTGGCTGTGTATGTGCGTGCTGCTACATATCCTACTTGTAGACCTGTACAATGGACTATTCGCTGGAGTTCTAAACTGATGTTGTTATTTGTCTTAATGTTGGTTCTCAAATAAACGAAGTATTTTACTATTTCGAAATTATGGCTGTCAACATTGGCGTGGTTGCCAATTCGCAAATGCGCTGACTCTTTGCTTGATGACAGCAGATACATGGTTTTGTCCTCATTCACCATCAAACCCACTTTTCCGCTTACTTTTCCAGATGATATTGTAACGAATTTTGGTAACCTCCGCTTCTTTGAAAACTTCTGCTAACGTTCGAATCGCTAATGTGTTGAATAAATCACTCCACTATTTAGTATTGCAAACTGGTATTTATTTAGGTTACTTTGGGTGTAGTATTTAGATATATTTATTTAATCTTGAAATTGTTACATTTCTTACAGACTAATTACAAATGTAGGCAAATACCAACTAACTTAACTGGTCATTAAGTAGCATTTTAAACCTATTTTCACAAAAGGAGAAATCCAAAACTGAAGACTTCGGAAGCAAATTAAACTCTTTAAGAGCTCTGACAACAGGAGCATTGGCAGCATAATTAGTCCTCGCCAGCCCCACATAAAATGTGGCATGATTCCTTAAACAAATATTAGGAATAACAAAGAAAATACGTTCAAGTAAAAAGGGGCAGTCCACCACCCCAGATATCAAATTAAAAATGAAAGTTAGAGATAAGAAGGTTCTCCTACAATCTAGTGTCTTAAGACCGATAAGCAAACATCTAGACTCATAAGCGGGAACCGGAAGTTCAAAATGAAGGGGTCGCAGAGCATACTTAATAAAGATTTTCTGAACTCTCTCCAATCGACTAATATGACAAGAATAATACGGACGCCAAATAAAAGCAGCATATTCTAGTTTCGAGCGTACCAGTGAAGTGAAGAGTGTCTTTAAAGTATACGGATCGGAGAAATCTGAACTGAAACGTCTGACAAAAGCCAGCATAGAGTACGACTTAGCTATGGTATAGTTAAGATGGCTATGAAAAGTAAACTTGGAATCAAAGACCACCCCAAGATCAGTGATTTTAGAAACAATGTCTAGTTGTGAGCCACCAATAAAATATGAAGTAGGGATAAGAGTACGGGACTTGGAATAGGAGACATGGGAGCATTTTTTAATATTTAAGGGAAGCATATTTTTCTGACACCAAGCTACAACATTGTCAAGATCACTCTGAAGTTTCGTCGAGTCAGAGGAACACGTTATTTTGCTAAAAATCTTCATGTCATCAGCATACAAGAGAAATTTAGAATATTTAAAACAAGTAGTAATATCATTGATGAACATCACAAAAAGAATCGGACCCAATATACTTCCCTGAGGAACCCCAGAGGAGGCAATAAAAGAATACGAGGACACCCCATCAACTACAACTTCACATGATCTATTAGAAAGATACGATTTAATCCAATTTAAAAAATTTGAATGAAAACCAAAACTTTGTAACTTTGATAACAAAATACGATGGTTAACTTTATCAAACGCTTTCGAAAAATCCGTATACACTGTGTCAACTTGGGCGCGGTTACTAAAGGCTTCAATGCAGTATTCGGAGAAAACTGCTAAATTAGAAGTGCTTCACAATTATACTTCACAACCAATAGCGTGCTTAAATCAAAACTGAATCGTTATTACTCAGCTTGCGCTGCTTTTATACTCTCGGTTTCCTCGTTCACCCATTTCTCCTAAGGTATAGTAATTTCGCGAACAGTTGTAGCTAATGCTTGGTTAGTTACCAGCTATATACATGTATATCTGTAGTCCACGCCTCTCCCATAGCCATATGCGTGTGTATGTATGAGTAACTACTTTGGCTGATGACTACATATTTGTATGTGTGAGATATCTCTTCGTCGCCTTCTACATAAGAGTGGCTGCTTTACTGTTGTTGTGCAATATTAATGTCGTCATCATATGCCAGTAATTACACGCATAAAGTATTGTTTCAGAGCGTTTAAGTTCTGCAACTAGTATAATTTTCTCCTGCTTCAAATTAAAGAAATCGCGCGATAAGCGTTACCGCGTTTGAAACCTCGTTTAGTTTCGAACGGCTATTAGAGGTCCCTCCTGATTCTGACTGAGCTGATGTTGTTGTAGTTGCATGAATGATGTTGTTGCTCAACGTCATTTTGCAAAGCCGTATAAGTTTTGCGGGAAAAACCAAATTCAGACATAGCGGCATATAGGCAACTCCTTTTCGTGTTGTTAAAGGCGGCTTTAAAATCGACGAAGAGGTGATGTGTTCCAACTCTTTTTTCGCGGTTTTTTTCCAAGATTTGGTGCATTGTGAAAATCTGGTTGATGGTACATCTGAAACCGCATTGATAAGGTCCAACCAGCCGATACACAGTGGGCTTATATCTTTCGCACGATACACTTGACAGCACCTTATATGCGATATGAAGAAGGCTGACTCCGTGATAGTTGGCGCAGTTTGTAGGATCCCCTTTTTTGTGAACTGTGCAAAGAACACTTAGATTCCAATCGTCCGACCCAGCGGGTTAGGGGGTTAGAATATATCCGCGGTAGGTATGCCTGTCGTAAGAGGCGACTAAAATGCCAGATTCAAGGGGTTGTGTAGCGTAACCTTTTCAGGTTGCCAGCGCAATATATAGCTTCTCCAAATCCAATTGTCAACCTCACCTTCGAGTGGCGAATCCCGTTTCACTAACAGACGAGGCTCTGGAGACCCCAAGCTCCTCCTGGAACTTGGGGGTGGGGAGGGAGGGATGGCCTGGAGGTTTAATGTGGCCATATAAATCGTTCCCGGGATGGTGGGCTAGCACCTTAATGGTGCTGTGTTACCAGAGCGCTCCCCAAAGCCTTCGGGGAGTAACCTTATCACTACGACAACAACAACAACATTCCAAGCGTCCCGTATGCACACGTCCGACCATATTTTGTAAAGAAGTTGATGCATGCATCTTACCAACTCCTCGCCGCTGTATTTGAAAATCTTCGCAGGTAATCCATCAGCGCCCGCGGCTTTGTTGCTATACTCAGCGTGCTTTGCACACAGAGTATATTAACTTTGATTGGATAACGGTTGGTTGTACAGGTATAAAGGAATCGATATAGATATAGACTTCCGTATATCAAAATCATCAGTATCGAAAAAAAATTTGATTGAGCTATGCCCGTCCGTCCGTCTGTCCGTTAACACGATAACTTGAGTAAATTTTGAGGTATCTTGATGAAATTTGGTATGTAGGTTCCTGGGCACTCATCCTAGATCGCTATTTAAAATGAACGATATCGGACTATAACCACGCCCACTTTTTCGATATCGAAAATTTCGAAAAACCGAAAAATGCGATAATTCATTACCAACGACGGATAATGCGATGAAACTTGGTAGGTGGGTTGACCTTATGGCGCAGAATAGAAAATTAGTAAAGTTTAGGACAATGGGCGTGGCCCGCCCACTTTTAAAAGAAGGTAATTTAAAAGTTTTGCAAGCTGTAATTTGGCAGTCGTTGAAGATTACTTACTTACTTAATTGGCGCTTAACCGTCTAAACGGTTATGGCCGTCCAACAAGGCGTGCCAGTCGCTCCTTCGCTCCGCCAACCGGCGCCAATTGGTCACACCAAGGGAGTTTAAATCGTTTTCCACTTGGTCCTTCCAACGGAGTGGGGGCCGCCCTCTACCTCTGCTTCCATAGGCGGGTTCCGATGGAAACACTTTCTTGGCCGGAGCATCATCTTTCATTCGCATAACATGGCCTAGCCAGCGCAGCCGCTGCGTTTTAATTCGCTGGACTATGTTGATGTCTCCGTATAACTTGTACAGCTCCTCATTAAATCTTCTTCGGTACTCGCCATCGCCAACGCGTAGAGGTCCATAAATCTTTCGAAGAACTTTTCTCCCGAACACTCCCAAAGACGCTTCATCTGCTGTTGTCATGGTCCATGATTCTGCCCCATATAGCAGGACGGGTACGATAAGTGACTTGTAGAGTATGATTTTCGTTCGCCGAGAGAGGACTTTACTTTTCAATTGCCTACCTAGTCAAAAGTAGCATTTATTGGCAAGATTGATTCTTCGCTGGATTTCATGCTGATGTTGTTGCTAGTGTTGATGCTGGTTCCCAAATAGCATGGTTGCCAAGACGCGTATGCGCTGACTCTTTGCTCGATGACAGCAGGTACTTCATTTTGTCCTCATTCACCATCAAACCCGTCTTTACCGCTTTTTTTCCAGTTTGGAGTAAGCAGTCGTTGAAGATATCATCATGAAATTTGGCAGGAACGTTACTACTATTACTATATATGTGCTAAATAAAAATTAGCAAAATCGGATGAAGAACACGCCCACTTAAAAAAAGTCAAATTTACAAAAAATTTAATATCTTTACAGAATATAAGTAAATTATGTCAACATTCAACTCCAGTAATGATATGGTGCAAATAAATACAAAAATAAAAGAAAATTTCAAAATGGGCGTGGCTCCGCCCTTTTTAATTTAATTTGTCTAGAATACTTTTATTGCCATAAGTCGAACAAAAATTTACCAATCCTTGTGAAATTTGGTAAGGGCATAGATTCTATGACGATAACTTTTTTCTGTGAAAATGGGCGAAATCGCCCAGTTTTTATGCACAGTCGACCGTCTGTCCTTCCACTCGGCTGTTAACACGATAACTTGAGCAAAAATCGATATATCTTTACTAAACTTAGTTCACGTAATATAACTTTAGAAAAAGCTTTGTAAAATGGATGTGACACCTTCCATATTAAGTAAAAGAAAATGAAAAAGTTCTGCAGGACGAAATCAAAAGCCCTTGGAATCTTGGCAGGAATACTGTTCGTGGTATTACATATATAAATAAATTAGCGGTACCCGACAGATGATGTTCTGGGTCACCCTGGTCCACATTTTGGGCGATATCTCGAAAACGCTTTCACATATACAACTAAGGGACACTCCGTTTTAAAACCCTCATTAATACCTTTAATTTAATCCAAATAACTTAATTTAACATCTTGCTAAAGCATTTACTATCAAAACGTTAGAGGCTTAAATACTAAATTAACTGACTTATATTTGAAAACCATTCACTGTAACTATAACTATAATATTATTGCTTTTACCGAAACATGGCTGAAACCCAATGCTTTAAATTCCGAAATTTTTTGCTGTGAGTACCAGACCTATAGTAGGACCGGAGGTGGTGTCTTGCTAGCTGTACATTCCTCAATTCCATCTGAGGATGTTAATTTACTCGAAGTTGATTCCATCGAGTTTAAATGCATCTGAATCTTACTAGGCCGGGGTCATATTTACTTAGCCGTTTGTTATATTCTTGTTGTTGTTGCTGTTGTTTTTGTAGCGATAAGGTTGCTCCCCGAAGGCTTTGGGGAGTGTTATCGATGTGATGGTCCTTTGCCGGATAAATATCCGGTACGCTCCGGTAACACAGCACCATTAAGGTGCTAGCCCGACCATCTCGGGATGGATTAAACCTTCAGGCCATCCCTCCCTCCCCACCCCCAAGTTCGATGAGGAGCTTGGGGTCGCCAGAGCCTCGTCTGTTAGTGAAACTGGATTCGCCGCGGATAGGTGAGGTTGAAAATTGGGTTTGGAGAAGCTATATATTGCGCTGGCAACCTGAAGGGTTTCGCTACATAGCCCCTTTGAATCTGGTATTTTAGTCGCCTCTTACGACAGGCATACCTACCGCGGGTATATACTGACCCCGTAGCCCGCTGGGGTTCCAACGTCTTCTGATCTATCAGTGTATATGCACCATATTTCACTGTTACAAACAGTCAATTCGATGATAAAGCCCACGGACTCAGTGATTGTATTAGGCGACTTTAACCTGCCACATATATCTTGGAATATCGTTGATCACAATATTGTCCCCGTATCATCCAAGATACATAATAATGACTTTTTGGATGTGTTATGTATGAAACGAAGTGGTAACGCCACATACTGAATTAATTTACTATCATTTTGGCAACTCTGTTTTTGCTTATTCTTTTTTGTTCTTTTTTATTCTTTAGTATTAACCATTGTTTACTATATAGTTTGGCAACTTAAATAGAGGTTTTGTTGCGAATAGAGTGGAAGACAGTGGACTAGGCAGTCGAATGTCATATAATGAAAGAATCATTGTTTACTATATAGTTTGGCAGCTTAAGTAGAGGTTATGTTGCGAATAGAGTGGAAGGCAGTGGACTAGGCAGTCGAATGTCATATAATGAAGGAATGGTGTTCGGAGATTTTTCAAAGTTAAAAAAAAAAATGATAAAAGCTTTAATATAAATAAAACTATTGTTTTAATAACAACAAAAACGCCATATATATTCTGTATACATAAATTTGTAAGGATTATCTCACTTTAAAATTTGAATTAAATAATCTAAAGTTTTGTTTTGAAACTGAGTCGAGAACTGTGCGTGTGAATGGGCGAATTTTCACCGATCAGCTGTTAGTTGCGCTACTTGGTAAAATTTACAATGGAAAGAATGGTGTTCGGAGTCTTTTCAAAGTTAAAAAAAAAATGATAAAAGCTTTAATAAAAATAAAATTATTGTTTTAATAACAATAAAAACGCCTTATATATTCTATATACACAAAATTCGTAAGGGTTGTCTCACTTTAAAATTTGAGTTAAATAATCTAAAGTTTGTTTTTGAAACTGAGTCGAGAACTGTGCGTGTGACGCGTGTGTGCGTGAACGCGTAGATTGGGCCTTACAGCTGAGCAAAGTTCCAGAAGAGGAACAACACAAATTCGTACTCGTGCATATGCGGGCAGAGCTGAACGCCGCACTAAAAATACTTGTTAGCCCAAAGACGCCTGACTCGCTGAAATACAATGAAATAAAAACCGTGTTAATTCGCCATTTTGGTGGCTCACGGAACAAGTATGCTGAAAGTATCAAATTTAGACAAAGTAAGCAAGAAAAAGGCGAATCGATTGCCGAGTACGCACTTCGTTTAAAAAAGGGCGCTGCATATTGTCAATATGGCGACTTTTTGGATAGGATGTTAACAGAGCAGTTACTGTATGGCGTGGAAACACGCTATATTTGCAATGAGGTTATAAGTAAAAAACCAAACAATTTTACTGAGGCATACGAAATTGCGCACACAATCGAACTAACACAAAGTGCAACAACAGATCTGAAGTGTACAGAGTGGGAACAACCAAGTGAACCAACGTTTAAACTGGGATACGAACCAGTCAAAACAAAAAGAAATGCAAATGCTGAAAAGTGGACCAAGAAGCCAAAAGAAAAATCCGCAAATTGTTACTGATGTGGGGGCCAACACAGCAGAAAATACTGCAAATTCAGTAGCTCAAAAAGTTTTTCGTGCGGAAAATTGGGCCACATGCAAAAGTGTGCAAGGCAAATCTAGACCAGATTTCAGAGTATGAACTCGAACCAGTTCAGCAGCTGAACAGCATTAATGTATGTAAAGCAGTAGACAGAAAAATGCTTCACGTAAATATCGATGGAAAGCAAATACAGATGGAGCTTGATACGGGTGCCCCATGCGCCATTATTAATTATAAAACTCTTCGCATTATAAAACCGAATTTTAGATAATTAAAAACAGATAGACGATTTACAAGCTACACGGGGCATAGAGTGAACTGCATGGGTAGGGTTGTAGTAACCACATCAATGGGGAGGACTAAGCGGCGCCTGAATCTGTATGTTGTCCAAGAAGATTTCGATACACTTTGCGGCAGAGAATGGATCTCACAATTCGCACGTGAAATTAACTTTTCGGAGCTATTTTCGTCAGCCAGGCAAATTAACTCTATAAGTTCAACCGCGCCAAAACTTTCAGAAAATCAACGAGAACGGCTGCAAAATCTCCTTGCAAGTTACGAAGAAGTCTTTGACACGACAGCGGGTAAGTTGAGAGGGCCGCCTGCAAAAGTGAAGCTGAAGGCGGGAGCCACACCAGTGTTCACACGAGCACGCGAAATACCAATGGCATTGAGAGAGGCGTATGCCAAGGAAATAGATCGCAAAATCCAGTCTGGCTTTTACGTGAGAGTAGAGCATTCGGAATGGGCTTCAGCAACACATGTAGTCGCGAAAAAATGGAGATATTCGCATCACTGGCAATTACAAGCCAACGGTTAATCCAAGAATGATTATTGACGAACATCCGATTCCTAAAGCGGAAGACTTGTTCAATAAAATGAAAAAGCGGCGATATTTTGTCACTTGGATATAACCGACGCATATACACACCTTACGATCGACGATGATTTTGCACATGTTTTGACATTAAACACAGCTACACACGGACTAGTACGACCGACTCGTGCGGTATATGGGGCAGCAAATATTCCAGCTATTTGGCAAAGAAAAATGGAGACGCTTCTGCAAGGAGTGCCAAACGTTTTAAATTTCTTTGATGACATCTTGGTGTTCGCGGAAAATTTTGAAGAGCTGCTGAGGGTTTTGGCGACAACGCTAAATCGCATCAAATGCAAGGTCTACGCTTAAATAAGTCAAAGTGTGTTTTTGCTACTCCATCGGTGGAGTTTTTAGGCCATCGCATCGACGCACAGGGGGTGCATAAATCTGACAAACACATTGAAGCTGTACTGAATAGCCCCAAACCAATGAATGTGGAGGAGCTTCAGCTGTTTTTAGGAAAAGCTACTTAGTATAGTGCATTTATCCCAGACCTGGCGACGAAAGCGCGACCATTGCGCGATATGCTGAAAAGCGAAAAATTTCACTGGTCCAAAGAGGCAAATTCAGCCTTTGAGTATCTAAAACAGGCGCTGGTTTCTCCACAAGTCTTGATACCCTACAACCCGGCACTACCGGTTCTACTAGCGACGGACGCGAGTCAAACAGGGTTGGGAGCGGTACTATCACATCGCTTAGAGAACGGAACTGAACGACCCATTGCATACGCAAGTCGAACACTGAATACTGCAGAACAGCGATACCCACAGATGAACAAAGAGGCACTGGCAATAGTATGGGCAGTTCAGAAATTTTTCAAATATTTGTACGCGCGTCATTTCACGCTAATCACAGATCATAAACCGTTGTCACAAATTTTACAACCAGACAAGTCTCTACCAGTACTTTGCATTAGCAGAATGGCTAATTACGCAGACTTTCTGAGTAGATTCGATTTCGAAGTGGTGTATAAAAATTCAAAGGCAAACGCTAACGCCGACTATCTTTCACGGACCCACCCTCTACGCCAGCAACCATTACAGGTGGGACATGTGCGGCAGGCATATACGGATAATCCAGACGAATGCGACGAGTTCGACAACTTTGTGATTCGCCAAATCAACCAATTACCATTAAGATCCGACAAAATTGCAAACGAATCCAGAAAAGACGAGCGACTGGGTAAAATAATTAAACTGCTGGAAACAGGTCAATGCTTGAAGAGAACAGGATACAAGTCCCCAGAAGTGAGTTACAAGCTATCGTCAGGATGTTTGATGTTCGAGCATCGCGTCGTCATTCCACCAAAGTACAGAGCCAAACTGTTTGACAATTTACACACATCACACCTAGGGATTGTCAAGATGAAAGGAATCGCCCGCTCATTCATATACTGGCCGGGCATTGACAATGATATCGAGAACATGGCGAACAAATGCGAATCATGTGGAAAACAGGCAAACAACCCGGGAAAAGTGGCGATCATCATTGGGAGTATCCCAAGGGACCGTGGGAACGCATTCATATTGACTATGCGGGGCCGTTCGAAGGAGCAATGCTACTGATAATCTCGGATGCGTATAGCAAGTTGTTAGAGGTGAAAATCACTAAATCAATTACGGCGGCCGCGACAATTACTTTGCTAAACGACGTATTTGCGGCTTATGGCGTTCCTCAAACGGTTGTATCTGATAATGAAACAAATTTCACGTCCGCGGAATTTAACAACTTCCTGACTACAGTCGGTATTAAATATCACAAATACTCAGCACCGTATCACCCGGCAACTAATGGACAAGCAGAGCGAAGCGTACAGACGGTCAAGAACGCATTGAAAGCAATGGGTACCACGAATAGTTCTTTGCAGGAAAACATAAACGAATTCTTGAGACAGTACAAAAATGCACCACATTCGACAACAGGCACCTCGCCAGCACTATTGTTTATGGGGCGGCAGCTACGAACACGATTGGACTTGATTCGACCAGAGGAAATCTCGAGGAAAGTAGAGGAAAAACAATACATGCATCTCAAGAAAAAGGGAAAAGAGTTCAAGGTAAATCAAAACATATACTTCCTGTCGGGTAACCCGCGAATTGCTAAGTGGCTCAAAGGAACAATACACGCCCGTCTAGGGGATCTTCACTATCAAATACAATTCAATGGGAAAATGATAAAAAGACATGTAGACCAAATACGGAAGTCACACGCGGGGCCCGATAAAGCAACACCGGAAGTGAATCATCATGAAACGAGGGTTGCAGCTAAAGAGAACGGCACAGCTGCATCGGGTATAGTAGAAAACCACGAAGAAGTCGAAGCACCCATAGAATCACCACAAAATATATCATTGGGATCAGAAGAAGATTTGGAAGGGTTCTCTACTCCCAACACTACAATAATACAGGTCGATACACCGCCATCGCATTCAACACCAGCACGGCAGGCGACACCGGAAAGATAGCCGGAACTAAGCGAGACGCCGGCAGCCCCTCGGCGGTCGACCAGACAAAGGAAACCGAGAGTTCCATTCTCACCTTAACTCCTGCAGAGGAAGGAAAAATGTTATGTATGAAACGAAGTGGTAACGCCACACACTGAATTAATTTACTATCATTTTGGCAACTCTGTTTATGCTTATTCTTTTTTGTTCTTTTTTATTCTTTAGTATTAACTCAACACATTTTATATTGAAATGTTCATATTCGCTCATATTAAATAAACTGAGTAAATATACATATACAAAAGGATGGAATTACTGATCTTTGCCTTAATCAGATCAACTTCTTTCCGAATAAGTATGGACAATTCTTAGACTTAGCATTTGTTGACGACATAACTAAATTCTTTATAAATCGGTGTGAACTTCTTGTTTTGCCAGAAGACGTTTACCATCCTTCTCTTGAGATAACTTACGAAATCATAAGCAACGAAACCAGCTGCACTAACAAAACACGTGTCTCTACCTGGTGCTTTGATTTTTCCAAAACTAATTTTAACAATTTAAATAAAGATAACGTGGCCTCGATATGAAGAGGATGTAGAGTAAAACGTTTTACATTTTAATAAAACCATTTATACTTTATTTGAAAAACATGTGCCCAAACGCACATGCTCGTACACTGAACCAGTGCAAACCTGGTTTACTAAAGAGCTAAAAGCTTTTAAATATAAGAAATCACGTTTATTCAAATTATATAAGAGAACCGGTTTACATTCCGATTATGCACAGTACCTTATTTTCCGTCATAAGTATTTTGAACTTAATAAAAAGTGTTAAAAAGCTTACACATGAAAAATTAAAAGAAACATTATTTGCAACCCGAAGTCTTTTTATGATTTCGTAAATTCTAAACGCAGAACTCAATATATGCTCCACATTTGTTGCCTGAAGATGTTCTATTACAAATAAAGACCCTAAAAGAACCCTTCAAATACGGTCCCAATTTGATCCCAACATGTTTTCTTAAAAAATGTGCGGAATACAACAACTTACTGATATGTTTAACCTCTCTTTAAAAATGGGCATTTTCCCGACGGCTTGGAAGGAATCTTTTCTTATCCCACACCATAAAAAACGAAGCAAGTCGTTTATTGAAAACTATCGTGGAATAGCAAAGCCCTCCGCTATCCCTAAGCTTTTCGATTTCTACATTGATAGATACTTCTCAGCATGGTTTTTGTAGAGCCAAATCGACCACAACCAATTTGCTTGAATTCACAACTCACCTCTTTAATGGGTTTAGAAATAATCATCATACCGACGTTATATACACTGATTTCAGCAAAGAACTCGACAAAGTACGCCACTCATTACTTGTTTATAAACTCGAATTGCTTGGTTTTCAACCTGGCTTAACTCGCTGGATCTTCTCCTATCTTTGCGGTAGAACTCAAAGAGTCATTTTTAAAAACATTTGTTTGAATGTCATCGATGTTCCTCCGGTGTGCCTCAAGGCAGTCATCTCGGTCCTATTCTGTTTTTGCTCTTTATAAACGATATTTCCACAACTATAAAATATTCTACAATTTTAATGTATGCCGACGACGCACTATGGCGCCTTTTGAGTTTTTTCTTTGCAAAAATCATTACTTTTAAACTAATGAAGATATTTTAGAGATTTATACTGCACCTGAAAGCTAATTATTTAGACTTTGGACAGTTTAAAATACAGGGTGTCAGAGTAACACGGTGCCTCACAATAATTCGTCATAATTGAAAAATTGTAAAAAAAAAAAACAAAAATGTTAAAAACTTAAGGACAAACTTTGAAAATTTTTTTATGGGGATGTATTTGAACATGCAATCAGATAAACTTATGATTTGTGTGAAGGGGTGTGGCTCTACCCACTTATGATTAAAAGTTTTGTCATAGTAGCAAGGTTATCAATCTCCACCAAACTTGATGAACACATTACTTGTTTTAAGATGTTATATTCTTATAAAAGTGAAATGTGCACGCTAGGGGATAAGTATATAAACATTGCTTGAAAATTCATTGAATAAATTTACTTCATTATTTTGAAAAATTCAAAAACCAAATATTTTATTAATACTTAACTAAGAAAAATTATTAAAATTTGTTCAATATTATTGTATTTGAGCCAAAGATGAACAACTAATAAATTTTTGAGCACTGCCCACTTATGATAAACAGTTTTATCTTAATAACCGCTTTACCAATTTTATTGATTTCTGTAAAAATTTATTACTCTTCTGATAGCCAAAGCCTAAGCTTTAAAATAAATATACATAAATGGTGCTTCAAAACTCATCTTAAAATTTGATAAATTTTAAAAAGATGTAAAAACGAAAATTATATGATTATAATTACTAAATGAAATAACTTTATTATTTATAATAAATAATAAAAGTTGTATTTCGTTGCAAACTAATACAATTAAAACACTAGCTAGCTTACCGAATTGCATGGAAAGCAACAATAAAAAGTAATCGAGTTGAGTTGGCTAACAAAAATAACAAATTAACAGCATGGCGGCAGGGTGACATATATACAAACAAACACACGCATTTCATGTATTTTGTTTTTGTAATTCTCTGGTTGAGTGTCAAAAACATACTGCGCTAGAAGTAGAAATGTCAAAGCGGCTAAAAAAAAGTAACCATCTGTATGGTTTTGCCATAATAAAACTGTTTAGCTAATTGAAGCGTTTTTTTCAAGCTCGCTTGCAAAAAAAAGCAAATAAACTTATATTTATTGATTTCTTTTATTTTTTCAATAAAATAACAAAACTAGATACTAAATAATTTTTTTGTTGTGATAGAAAAAGGTGGATCATTTATTTAATCCTAACGTAGTCTTCGTCACTTGAAAATATATCTAACAAGGAAACCATTTCTGAGCTATAGGTGTCTGTAAGATCTATTTGTGATCTTACATGCCTCATGAATGATATGACTGGATCAGAAGAGACGGCCAACATGTTGAAAAGGTCCTCGTTTTTTCCTGACTCGTGAGATTTTGCAAGCGTTAGTACTTCTATATCTTTTGTAGTCCTTTTTTTAGATTCTTTAGCTTCTTCAGACAATTTTCCTAATGGTAAACACTGGTATTCTATTAAATCTTTTCGATGGGCCAAAATTTTATGTACCGTTGGTGTGAGCTTTTTCTCAGGATACTTTTGTAGCAGCAGCTCTGCAGTTTTCGATGCATATTCTCCAAATTTAGATCCATTAATTTTTTCATGGCAATTTAAAATATTTAAAATTACTCCCAATCGTTTGACAATATCTCTATCGACTCCAGTAATGCGAGCAGTCATTTCATCGTGTTCAAAAAACCTTCTTGAGGAGTTTCCATCATTTGTGTTGCCGTATCCATACTTTGGTCAGTCAACTCTCAGGCCAAGCTCTTTATAGAATGCATCTTGAATTATTTTTTTTCCAATGTTTTGTTTTTCCTTATTGTGGTAGTGTATAAGCCAGTTTCAAGACGAATTCCATGCACCTTATCCTCGCATGCAAAGGAGATATTCCATACTCATAATTCAGTTCGTCAATAATTGAATCTGTTACAGAGAATCAGTAGTAAGCTCTTAAATAAAACGCGCAAGTGAATGTACAAAAGGTTTAATTCAAACTGATAACTTCAATATGTACAAAGTAATGAATGTTGCGTACCACAGCTACTGTGGTGTAAAACTCAAATTGACATTTTATATGCAATGTTGCCACACAGGACAAATATTAATCTTATTATTTGAACACTTCTTCTTAAGGTTAAATATTTGTTTCAAAAAACTAACTTTAATTTATTTTAACCCAAGCAAATTTACAAAATGACAATGTTTTTTCTTGTTCAAACATTTGGTTAAAATATCGGCAACATTTTCATTGGTAGAAATATACTTTAAATCAATTTCATTATTTTCTACTTTTTCACGAATGAAATGGTACTTAATATCTATGTGTTTGGTCCATTTATGATGAACTGGATTACGTGCTATATGCTGCGCACTGACATTGTCACCATAGAGAACCATTGGAGCTGTATTCGACCAACCTATTTCATTTAATAATCTTTGGATAAAAACCGCTTCCTTCGTTGCTGTTGCTAAAGCCACATACTCGGCTTCAGTGCTGCTTAAAGCTGTCACATTTTGTTTTGTTGAAGCCCATGAAAATGCACTGCTTCCCAAATAGAACGCATAACCGGAATATGACTTTCTGTCGTATGGATCGTTAGCCCAATCTGCGTCAGCGAACCCTTTCACATATTCACCAGTCTTACGATATACAATACTTAAATTCATTGTAGCCGAAAGATAACGCAATACGTGTTTAGCCGCTGTTTCGTGTTCTTTATGTGGATCAGTATTACGCCTAGAAAGCTTACTAACAGCGTGTAAAATATCTGGGCGACTCAAGACTGCTAAATACATCAGAGAACCTATTAAAGATTGGTATTCAGTGACATTTACCTTAACACATTTCTCGTCTCTGCATCCAACTTGAAAACCTGGATCAAGTGGTGTTGCAACTTCTCTACACTCCTGCATTCCGTATGTTTCAAGCACAGATTTAATGTACTTCTTCTGATTTAGAGAAATTGTACCTATTTCCCCTTGTCGCTGAATTTCTAAGCCAAGAAAATACCTTACAGCACCGCCATCATGCATTTGAAATTTCGACGCTATCTTCATTTTAATTGCTGATATTTCGATCTCACTGGAACAAACTATAAGTAAATCATCCACGTAACAAAACTGCTGTTTGTCTTTTCTCACATATAAACACGGTTCATATTTGCATTTTTTGAAGCCAATGTCGTTTAAAACTGCATCCAAAGTACTATTCCATACACGGCCGGACTGCTTTAATCCATAAATCGCTTTCTGAAGTTTCAAAACTTTGTTAGGATACTCTTTGCTAATGAAACCCTTTGGTTGTTTCATATAAACATTTTCGTATAGCTTTCCATTTAAATACGCATTAGATATGTCCACCTGGTGCATAAACATCTGTTTTTCCGCAGCTATCGCAAAAAGCATGCGTATAGTTTCATATCGAATTACTGGAGAGAATGTCTCCCAGTAATTGACTCCCAGTTGTTGCCCACAACCTTTAGCAACTAACCTTGATTTGAATCTCTCGATCTCACCATGCTCGTCTCTTTTTATTCGAAAAACCCATTTCGACCCTATGACTTTTTGCCCCTTTGGCAAATCAACCATATTCCACGTATTGTTTGCTATAAGCGCGTCGTACTCTGATTGCATGGAACTTCGCCATTCATCAGCATATTGACCATTTAATGCTTCTTCAGGAGTTTCTGGTGTCTCGCTGTCTTCTAAACCATTTATGTTATTAAGTGTTTGATACTGTTTCCTTGGCCTGCCTCGTTGACCTGTATAAACATATGCTGGTCGTCCAGGTCCGCGTTTTTGTATTTCGTGTTTTTGTATTTCTTGCTCATCACTTTCAGCTTCTTCAGGAGTTGCATACTCTTCTTCTCCGCCGGAGTCACTTTTTATTACATGCTCGACTACTTCATCTGCTAATTGTTCATTTTCTTTAATTTCAGTAGATTCCAGACGTATAATGTTTGTCGCAAAATCATCATTTATATCTGACAAAACACTTTCTGACGTAGTACTCTTACAAAAATCGCCTTCTACAAATTTAACATCACGCCGCTCTATAATAGCACGTTTTTGCCTGTCATATAAGCGATATGCTTTTGCTGTTTTTGAATATCCGACAAATATATACTCATGGCCTTTTGCTTCAAATTTCTTCTTACTTGTTTTATTAACTGCATATGCTCTTGACCTGAAAATACGGAGATGTTTCACTGAAGGTTTGCGCTTTTTCCATATTTCAAATGGAGTAACTTGATTTAGTATTTGAGTAGGACATCTATTGCGCAAATACACTGCAGTTTGTACTGCTTCAGCCCACAAAAACTCTTCAAGGTTCGCATGAATCAATAAACTTTTCGCCATTTCAATTATGGTTCTATTTGCTCGCTCCGCTACACCGTTTTGTTGAGGTGTATACGGTACAGTCAATTCGCTTTTTATGCCACATTTTTTTAAATAATTTTCAAAATCACCATTAACATATTCTGTGCCGTTATCGCTTCGCACAGTCTTAATTTTACAGTCCATTTGACATTCAACATAGCTTTTAAATTCTTTGAATTTTTCAAAAACTTCATTTTTGGCCCTCACAAAATATACAAATATTTTTCGAGAAAAATCGTCTATGAATGTGACAAAATAGCGATTGCCACCCAATGATTTTATATTCATAGGCCCACACACATCTGTGTGTATGAGTTCAAGCACTTTCTTTGTTGAACGTTCAACTTTTCGTGTAAATGGCAATGCACAAATTTTCGCTTTATTGCATGTATCGCAATTTACCTGCCTCGGCATATTTTTTAAATTTATACCACAAACCAGACCTTTCTCACAAAGTTCTTTTAGGCTTTGAAAATTCAAATGTCCATACCTATTATGCCACATCGTTGTCATTGAATCAACATTTAACATACTTACACTAGCTATTTTGTTTTCAGTGTACAAATACAAGTTATTTGTTTGTTTTGCTTGCAATACTATTGCATTCTTTTTATCTCTCACTGTGGCCAATTGTTTTTCAAACGTCGTGAAATTACCAAATTCTGCTGCTTTACTCACAGACAAAAAATTCATACGCAACGATGGCACATACAAAACGTTTTGAAGGGTTATTTTTTTATTACTATTTTGTAACACTACAGTACCTATACCGGGCGAATCAACAAATTTATCTGCTGCCAACATTACTTTAATTTCATTGGCAATAAAAGAAACAAACGCACTTCTATCACAACACATATGTGACGTAGCACCACTGTCTATGTACCAAATATTTTTCTTTTGCATATAATCGCTACTACTATACATCAAACAATTTGACGTTTCTAGCGCTTCTTCTTTTGTTTGAATGTTCTTTCTTTTATTTCGGCAATCATTAGCCCGATGACCTGTTTGTTGACAAACGAAGCATTTCCCCTTAAATTGAGATTTCTTCGGTTTCTTTGTCGCCTTTGAATTCACCTCACTTTGCTTATCGTTGTTTGTGTTATCCGTGTTTGTATGCTTTGGTGCAATGCTTGTATTTTTAGTTTTATTTGCACATACATATACTGCTTGCATGCCCTCTCGTTCGTCTCAACAAATGAGTGTACATACTTTGGTACATTATCATCTTGATGCATGTTTAAACGTAATAGTTTCTGGTACAGCTGAACTTTTCTAACAGGACCGACTGGCATATGAATTTGGCGTAACTTTTGCCATGCTTCTGCTGCAGTTTTGCATGCTTTGATATGCATTAACTGCGTAGGTTTTACATTTAAAAATATGCATGCCAGCGCCTTCTGGTCTGTTACTTTCCACTTTTGCTCCAATTCACCAGTTGCTCCTTCCGGCAATTTGTCGCAAACAGCGCTCCATAAGTCCGTTGTAATTAGCACACTACGCACCGATACCGACCACACGTCGTAATTGTCTTCTGCAAGTTTTTCTATTTGCAGTGCGAGACTCATTTTTTCGCAAATTAAAAAACGGTATTTCGCGTCACAAACTTATTCAAAAATTTATTTTATATATCTTGTATTTAAAAGCCCCTTTTACGTTCTTCTGGGCCCATAACCATTGTTACAGAGAATCAGTAGTAAGCTCTTAAATAAAACGCGCAAGTGAATGTACAAAAGGTTTAATTCAAACTGATAACTTCAATATGTACAAAGTAATGAATGTTGCGTACCACAGCTACTGTGGTGTAAAACTCAAATTGACATTTTATATGCAATGTTGCCACACAGGACAAATATTAATCTTATTATTTGAACAGAATCATCAAGATTTTCAAAGTCTTTTTGGCTCTTCTTACAGATTGAACATTTCAATGTAGATGATGTGTTTGTTAGTAAGTTTAAAACTTTTCCATCGACCATTGTGTGAAGAAAATCATGCTTTATGGTAATAACATTCCCGTCTTCGATTTCAATTATTGTTGGTTCTAATTTTGCTATTTGATTTTTTATATCACTCACTGTAGCTTTTATAAGTTCCGAAGACTCCTTCTCATATTTAAATAATATCGGCCGGCACAATTTAACCGAGGACGGCCGTCGATTTTTCCAATATTCCGAAGCTTCAACTTTTAAACAGAGAGGAACAATAGACGCCATAAACATATTACCATCTGTAATTGTTCCATCTTCTACATTTATTCTGTTTATATGCGCTTTTTTTTTTTATTTTATTATATGCGCTTTGTCCTGATGATCCATCACAGCCCCATTTATTTATCAACGTTAGCCTTTTTGGCAGTGATTTCAACTTTTCTTCAGAAAAACTTTTCAAGAGTCGCATAGACGTATAATCCATTAAGATTTGGAGCTCAACTTCAGCTGATACTTCGGTTATTTTGTCTGTTGGATGAACTGCTTCTTTCTTGGCTTGAGTGATTTGTTTGTATTCAGGGAAAAGATCGGCATTATGTTGCAATAATGACTCACGCAATATATTATATTTATCCTTCGATAACCCGAGATAAACAGCTCCAAAGACTCTTCAGGAGTGCATCCTTAGGTAGCGCACTTGGGGGTGTGGGAATGCTGTTGTTGATCCTTCCCAGTCGCACTGGACTTGCTAACGTAACTGCTCCTATGATATGAGACTTGGTGTTTTCTTCGTCATTTTTATATTTAATGAAAGATGAGTCGTGGCGATAGTTCTAGTATAATCTGACAGCTTCCTTTTCTTTGTGTAGGTCGAACATTCTTCTATGGGTTTTGTTGATCTTCCTCTAGTTCGATTGGTTGATGTGCTAGGCATTTATTCGTCCAAAAAACTTTTAACCAGCCAGCCAGATTTCATGTTTACTTATAAACCTTGAAGCAGAACGACCGACTGCTTGCCATTTTCTTTGTATGTATTGGAATGTAGACGGAGCCAATTTTTTCTTTCAAGTCTTCGTCTTCTTTATTGCATGCTTCATTTGGTAATTCTGTCATAATAGACTCAACGAACTCCGCTTTTGTCTTTGAAGCTTTGAACACCTCAAATAGCTTGGAGTTTTCTAGAGACATATTAAAATTTGCCATCGAGTATATCTTAATAAAAAAATATTGAGCTATATTTGTGTTTATTTAAACAAACAGAATACTTTATTCTATAGACTCCATAAAACCACTGATTTTGGGCGTTGTATTGACCATTGCTTTATATACTCAAAATGATTTCCACGTATATTATGCAGCTTGTAACCGAAAAATTTGGTTTTATTAACAAATTCCAACAACAAAAGTGACCGTACTAAATTCGCCTCCTTTTTACTTATACCTGCTCAGGCGCGTATTTATACCCAAGGTTGCTTCACTTTATTTGATGTAAAAAGTGAAATCGCAGCTGGACGCAGGTAGGCCTTATGAATTCGGGTAACTGAATATTCAGCAAATACCTACTGTAAATTTCACGGAGACCTTTTTTACCTTTTTTTTATTTTCCATCAAAGTTCGGAAAAGGTCCTAAAAATAGGCTTTTCGAAAAATAGGTAGATCTGACAACTTTTATAAAAAAACAAATTTTATGTTTGCTTCAACCTAGAATTAAATATCCTTTCGTTATAATACAAGAAAGCAGTAGCAGGCCATTTTGTTTCGAGACAAAACAATTTTTAATGCAACAAAAAAGAACAAAAAACACAAATTTTTCAAAGTCTTAAAAATTAATCAACTTTGAGCGGGTCTACCTCCTAAAATATTATCTTCTGTTTAATAAGAGTTATATATTGGGAATGCCTGGAAATTTCTCTATTAAATACATGTTTTAAGTTTATCGAACGCTTTCATGAAATCTTTGATTTTTGCCAGGCTTTTCGGGCAGAGGCGCCATAGTGCGACGTAAAACTTTATAAGTCATACGCGTCGTTTGAACTACGTTCTGTACTCCAAGCGGATTTAAATTGTTTAGTTACTTGGTGTAATGCGAATTTTATGCCGCTCAACATAGAAAAATGTAAATTCATGTGTTTTTCACGTGGGAACATACAGCCAACTTCTTACACAATTAATGGCCAAACTCTGGAAAGCGTTGTTTCTGTCGACTTGGGAGTTACAATGAATTGAAAACTTAGTTTCAACCCTCATATTAATGCCACAGTCAATAAAGTGGGAGGAGTTTTAGAATTTGTTAAAAGAGTTTAGTGATCCTTACGTTACAAAAACCCTTTTTACATCATTGGTGAGGCCGATATTAGAATATGGATCGATAATTTGGAATCCGCGTTATCAAGTTCATGTGGATAGGCTAGAATCAATTCAAAAACAATTTTTACCTTTCGCCTTGAGAAATCTTCAATGGGACTCTCCGTATAATCTTCCTCCTTACACTCATAGATTAAAACTAATAAATCTTCCTACCCTTGCATGTCGTACAGAAATGCTAGGTGTACTATTTATGGCTAGACTTTTAAATGGATCGATTTCAAGCCCATTTCTTTTGAACGAAGTAAACTTGAATGTTCCATGCGGAGCTTCAAGGCATTAGAGGGACTCATGTAACCTTATAAATGCCTTATAAAGTGTGTAAACGTATAAATTTATCTAGTGCGTAAACGAGCTATCAAATTTTGTATGAAAAATCATTTACACAATTTGTATAAATTTACGCGCACATTTCATTGTGTAAACGCGGTAAACTCAAAGGAATGCAACCTTGCAGACATTACAGCAGGCATTTTCATCAGAAATCTCCAACATCAGCAAGTAAAGACGTTTTAGTTTTGATTTTTCACTTATTCTTGGCATTTTTTAATTTGTATAACAATCAAAAAATTTTTGTTTGGCAATAATACAACTGATAAACAATCAAGTTTATCAAGAATATTGCTAGGTGCGTTCATATAACAGTGTGTGTAAATGGATATAATTTTACACCTTATAAGTTTATATGCTTCCATGAGTCCCCCTAATATAAACCTATAATTCTTAAACAAAGCAGAAGCAATTTCCAACTAAACGAACCTTTTCTATGTTTGTGTGAAGATTATAACTCTCACTAGAGAATAATTGATGCTTCGGACTCGCTCTTTGCCATAAAAAAACGGCATTAATAATTAAAAAAATTATATTTATATCTATATTTCTCAGCTGATGAGTTTCTCTGTAGCTGAGCGGTTTCAGATCTCGGCGCTTAAGAAGCCACTGCCAAAGACTCGGTAACAATAAAAATTATATATTATAAATAAAACATAAATAAGAATTAGGATGAACAAAATGATCTATGAATCAAAATAATAATAATAATAATAGGATTAGCCTGGTTTTATCGTGCGCTGCCACAACGTCCAAGAAAAAAAAAATTTGATACCCATATCGTACAAACACATTATACATTACACATGGTCCACCTTTATGGCGTTTCGAAAAGGCGTCCACCTATAGAACTAAGGCCCACTCCCTTTTAAATAATCATTAACACCTTTCATTTGATACCCATATCGTACAAACGAATTCTAGAGTCACCCCTAGGGATTCAAGGGGTTGTGTAGCGCAATATATAGCTTCTCCAACCCAATTGTCAACCTCACCTTCGAGCGGCGAATCCCGTTTCACTAACAGACGAGGCTCTGGCGACCCCAAGCTCCTCATGGAACTTGGAGGTGGGGAGGGAGGGATGGCCTGAAGGTTCAATGTGGCCATATAAATCGTTCCCGAGATGGTCGGGCCAGCACCTTAATGGTGCTGTTACCGGAGCGTATCGGATCTGTATCCGACAAAGGACCATCACATCGATAACACTCCCCAAAGCCTTCGGGGAGTAACCTAATCGCTACAACAACAACAGAGGCACCCCTGGTCCACCTTTATGGCGATATCTCGAAAAGGCGTCCACCTATAGAACTAAGGCCCACTCCCTTTTAAAATACTCACTAACACCTTTCATTTGATACCCATATCGTACAAACACATTGCAGAGTCACCCTGGTCCACCTTTATGGCGATATTCCGAAATGGCGTCCAACTATAGAACTATGGCCCACTCCCTTTTAAAATACTCTTTAATACCTTCCATTTGATGCCCATGTCATACAAACACATTCCATGGTTACCCTAGGTTCATTTTCCTACATGGTGATTTTCCCTTATTTTGTCTCCAAAGCTCACAGCTGAGTATGTAATATTCGGTTACACCCGAACTTAGCCTTCCTTACTGGTTTTTAATCTGGTTATTGCTATTCTGACTTCTTCATAATCGGATGGGGGACATAGATTCCATAATAATCGATTGCGGGATCGGGTTCATCATCCCTGTGCGGTACAGCTTTGTCTTCATTTAGAAGAGCAGAGAAGTGTTCTGGACATCGGTTACAAGGTCGCCGTTGTCGTTCTTAGTTCTTATTTAGATTTTGCGGGTGTTATTCCTGGCGGCCAGCAGCTCAAGCACCTCGTAGTAGCGGAGCGTATTTTGGCTGCGACGAGATAATGGTCCTATTCGATGTTAGGTCGTCGGATCGCGCGCATATATAAAACACTGGCGGCATGCCGTGAGTCTATTACAACGTGGTCGATCTGATTGCGTTAGCTTGCTGTGTAAAAAATAGTGCCGCTTTGCATATTGTATGTATCCATCATAAATTTAATAAACAAATTAAAGGGCAAATAATGCTAACTTTTTTTTCCTTTCGAATTTATTTCCCTTTAGTTTATGTGTTACATATGTACTATTTCTATGTATATGACATTATTTACACCTCAAATAAATTAGAAGTGAACATATTTACTTCCAAGTGCCTGATTTTTTCTTACATATTTATTTGAAAACTAAATAGCTTAAGTAACGAAAATAATATTAAATAAATATAAATTGGAATATCATCAATTTAACCAAAATACTTGTTCTAAAAAGATAATACATATACTGGCATTAAAAATGAGTAAGCAATTTTGTATATGTTTGTTACAACAACTTGCTTTCGATAATTTGCTAATAGAATGTGTGTAATGCCGCCTTGGTGGTGATGGTAGCGTGCTCCGCCTACCACACTGAAGACTTTGGGTTCAAGCTTTGGACAAAACAATATCAAAAAGTTAGAAACAAGTTTTTTTCAATTAGAAAACACAGTTTTTCTAAGTGGAGTCGCCCCTCTGCAGTTTGGTAAGCACTCCGACTGTATTTCTACCATGAAAAGTTTCTCAGTGAAAACTTATATGCCTTGCAGATGCCGTTCGGAGGTTGCGTAAGAACATGTAGGTCCCGTCTCGCCAACTTATAGCGAGCATTTCAAAAAGGAGCAAATTGGAAGAGAAGCTCGGCCTAAAATTTCTTCGGAGGTTATCGCGCCTTGCAATAGTTTTACTTGTGTAACGCTGTAGCAAACTAATTTTGCAAAAAATTTGAAACTGTTTAATAAAAACTATTTGAGACATTCTAGATATGCAGTTAATCTACTTATTTAATGTTAGTCGGTATTATAATTGTATAGGTCAGCAAGAGCATGTTCAGAATTTATCTAAGGAGTTTGGATGAAAATTTAAAAATTGTGACTATCTTCCTTTCATTTTATACAAAAGTCTCTTCGAAAGACATGTGACTTTCCTTACCCCATAACTCCATTTTTTCACACCAAACCATTGAAAATAATTTAACACATACAACATAATGAATATTACAAACGAAAAACTATGCACTCACTTTTCATTGCCAGAATATATACATACGACCTATACTAATAGAAAAAATATTGCTCATGAAGATGTATCTCAGACGTATCTTCGAATGACGGTTAAAAAGGTTTTAACTCAAAAATTAAATTTTTTGACAAAAATCCATAAACAGTTCCGCTGTGATTTGACCTTTTAACAAAATGTCTGAAATACTTAGGCCCGGTTTTTCAGTAGTTGGTTAAGCTAAGCTTAAACAAAGTTTGCTTAAACTCTAGTCAAATTTAAAGTCCAGTTAAACCACTGAGTAGTTTTTCAGTCACAGTTTATGGCCGCCTTTGGGGTATGCTGTTTTGTGCGGCAACATTGGATTTTTTATTATCTACATAATTTGTAGCCACCATTCAATTAGTTTTCTAGCTCCGTATCTCTCTCAATTTTCACGGGAATGCTCTGCATCATTGAGAGATTTGAGAAGCAGAGGTCGTGATATTTTTGCACACGCGAAATGCCAGCCAGATTTCATGTTTACTTATAAACCTTGAAGCAGAACGACCGACTGCTTGCCATTTTCTTTGTATGTATTGGAATGTAGACGGAGCCAATTTTTTCTTTCAAGTCTTCGTCTTCTTTATTGCATGCTTCATTTGGTAATTCTGTCATAATAGACTCAACGAACTCCGCTTTTGTCTTTGAAGCTTTGAACACCTCAAATAGCTTGGAGTTTTCTAGAGACATATTAAAATTTGCCATCGAGTATATCTTAATAAAAAAATATTGAGCTATATTTGTGTTTATTTAAACAAACAGAATACTTTATTCTATAGACTCCATAAAACCACTGATTTTGGGCGTTGTATTGACCATTGCTTTATATACTCAAAATGATTTCCACGTATATTATGCAGCTTGTAACCGAAAAATTTGGTTTTATTAACAAATTCCAACAACAAAAGTGACCGTACTAAATTCGCCTCCTTTTTACTTATACCTGCTCAGGCGCGTATTTATACCCAAGGTTGCTTCACTTTATTTGATGTAAAAAGTGAAATCGCAGCTGGACGCAGGTAGGCCTTATGAATTCGGGTAACTGAATATTCAGCAAATACCTACTGTAAATTTCACGGAGACCTTTTTTACCTTTTTTTTATTTTCCATCAAAGTTCGGAAAAGGTCCTAAAAATAGGCTTTTCGAAAAATAGGTAGATCTGACAACTTTTATAAAAAAACAAATTTTATGTTTGCTTCAACCTAGAATTAAATATCCTTTCGTTATAATACAAGAAAGCAGTAGCAGGCCATTTTGTTTCGAGACAAAACAATTTTTAATGCAACAAAAAAGAACAAAAAACACAAATTTTTCAAAGTCTTAAAAATTAATCAACTTTGAGCGGGTCTACCTCCTAAAATATTATCTTCTGTTTAATAAGAGTTATATATTGGGAATGCCTGGAAATTTCTCTATTAAATACATGTTTTAAGTTTATCGAACGCTTTCATGAAATCTTTGATTTTTGCCAGGCTTTTCGGGCAGAGGCGCCATAGTGCGACGTAAAACTTTATAAGTCACACGCGTCGTTTGAACTACGTTCTGTACTCCAAGCGGATTTAAATTGTTTAGTTACTTGGTGTAATGCGAATTTTATGCCGCTCAACATAGAAAAATGTAAATTCATGTGTTTTTCACGTGGGAACATACAGCCAACTTCTTACACAATTAATGGCCAAACTCTGGAAAGCGTTGTTTCTGTCGACTTGGGAGTTACAATGAATTGAAAACTTAGTTTCAACCCTCATATTAATGCCACAGTCAATAAAGTGAGAGGAGTTTTAGCATTTGTTAAAAGATGGGCAAAAGAGTTTAGTGATCCTTACGTTACAAAAACCCTTTTTACATCATTGGTGAGGCCGATATTAGAATATGGATCGATAATTTGGAATCCGCGTTATCAAGTTCATGTGGATAGGCTAGAATCAATTCAAAAACAATTTTTACCTTTCGCCTTGAGAAATCTTCAATGGGACTCTCCGTATAATCTTCCTCCTTACACTCATAGATTAAAACTAATAAATCTTCCTACCCTTGCATGTCGTACAGAAATGCTAGGTGTACTATTTATGGCTAGACTTTTAAATGGATCGATTTCAAGCCCATTTCTTTTGAACGAAGTAAACTTGAATGTTCCATGCGGAGCTTCAAGGCATTAGAGGGACTCATGTAACCTTATAAATGCCTTATAAAGTGTGTAAACGTATAAATTTATCTAGTGCGTAAACGAGCTATCAAATTTTGTATGAAAAATCATTTACACAATTTGTATAAATTTACGCGCACATTTCATTGTGTAAACGCGGTAAACTCAAAGGAATGCAACCTTGCAGACATTACAGCAGGCATTTTCATCAGAAATCTCCAACATCAGCAAGTAAAGACGTTTTAGTTTTGATTTTTCACTTATTCTTGGCATTTTTTAATTTGTATAACAATCAAAAAATTTTTGTTTGGCAATAATACAACTGATAAACAATCAAGTTTATCAAGAATATTGCTAGGTGCGTTCATATAACAGTGTGTGTAAATGGATATAATTTTACACCTTATAAGTTTATATGCTTCCATGAGTCCCCCTAATATAAACCTATAATTCTTAAACAAAGCAGAAGCAATTTCCAACTAAACGAACCTTTTCTATGTTTGTGTGAAGATTATAACTCTCACTAGAGAATAATTGATGCTTCGGACTCGCTCTTTGCCATAAAAAAACGGTATTAATAATTAAAAAAATTATATTTATATCTATATTTCTCAGCTGATGAGTTTCTCTGTAGCTGAGCGGTTTCAGATCTCGGCGCTTAAGAAGCCACTGCCAAAGACTCGGTAACAATAAAAATTATATATTATAAATAAAACATAAATAAGAATTAGGATGAACAAAATGATCTATGAATCAAAATAATAATAATAATAATAGGATTAGCCTGGTTTTATCGTGCGCTGCCACAACGTCCAAGAAAAAAAAAATTTGATACCCATATCGTACAAACACATTATACATTACACATGGTCCACCTTTATGGCGTTTCGAAAAGGCGTCCACCTATAGAACTAAGGCCCACTCCCTTTTAAATAATCATTAACACCTTTCATTTGATACCCATATCGTACAAACGAATTCTAGAGTCACCCCTAGGGATTCAAGGGGTTGTGTAGCGCAATATATAGCTTCTCCAACCCAATTGTCAACCTCACCTTCGAGCGGCGAATCCCGTTTCACTAACAGACGAGGCTCTGGCGACCCCAAGCTCCTCATGGAACTTGGAGGTGGGGAGGGAGGGATGGCCTGAAGGTTCAATGTGGCCATATAAATCGTTCCCGAGATGGTCGGGCCAGCACCTTAATGGTGCTGTTACCGGAGCGTATCGGATCTGTATCCGACAAAGGACCATCACATCGATAACACTCCCCAAAGCCTTCGGGGAGTAACCTAATCGCTACAACAACAACAGAGGCACCCCTGGTCCACCTTTATGGCGATATCTCGAAAAGGCGTCCACCTATAGAACTAAGGCCCACTCCCTTTTAAAATACTCACTAACACCTTTCATTTGATACCCATATCGTACAAACACATTGTAGAGTCACCCTGGTCCACCTTTATGGCGATATTCCGAAATGGCGTCCAACTATAGAACTATGGCCCACTCCCTTTTAAAATACTCTTTAATACCTTCCATTTGATGCCCATGTCATACAAACACATTCCATGGTTACCCTAGGTTCATTTTCCTACATGGTGATTTTCCCTTATTTTGTCTCCAAAGCTCACAGCTGAGTATGTAATATTCGGTTACACCCGAACTTAGCCTTCCTTACTTGTTTTTAATCTGGTTATTGCTATTCTGACTTCTTCATAATCGGATGGGGGACATAGATTCCATAATAATCGATTGCGGGATCGGGTTCATCATCCCTGTGCGGTACAGCTTTGTCTTCATTTAGAAGAGCAGAGAAGTGTTCTGGACATCGGTTACAAGGTCGCCGTTGTCGTTCTTAGTTCTTATTTAGATTTTGCGGGTGTTATTCCTGGCGGCCAGCAGCTCAAGCACCTCGTAGTAGCGGAGCGTATTTTGGCTGCGACGAGATAATGGTCCTATTCGATGTTAGGTCGTCGGATCGCGCGCATATATAAAACACTGGCGGCATGCCGTGAGTCTATTACAACGTGGTCGATCTGATTGCGTTAGCTTGCTGTGTAAAAAATAGTGCCGCTTTGCATATTGTATGTATCCATCATAAATTTAATAAACAAATTAAAGGGCAAATAATGCTAACTTTTTTTTCCTTTCGAATTTATTTCCCTTTAGTTTATGTGTTACATATGTACTATTTCTATGTATATGACATTATTTACACCTCAAATAAATTAGAAGTGAACATATTTACTTCCAAGTGCCTGATTTTTTCTTACATATTTATTTGAAAACTAAATAGCTTAAGTAACGAAAATAATATTAAATAAATATAAATTGGAATATCATCAATTTAACCAAAATACTTGTTCTAAAAAGATAATACATATACTGGCATTAAAAATGAGTAAGCAATTTTGTATATGTTTGTTACAACAACTTGCTTTCGATAATTTGCTAATAGAATGTGTGTAATGCCGCCTTGGTGGTGATGGTAGCGTGCTCCGCCTACCACACTGAAGACTTTGGGTTCAAGCTTTGGACAAAACAATATCAAAAAGTTAGAAACAAGTTTTTTTCAATTAGAAAACACAGTTTTTCTAAGTGGAGTCGCCCCTCTGCAATTTGGTAAGCACTCCGACTGTATTTCTACCATGAAAAGTTTCTCAGTGAAAACTTATATGCCTTGCAGATGCCGTTCGGAGGTTGCGTAAGAACATGTAGGTCCCGTCTCGCCAACTTATAGCGAGCATTTCAAAAAGGAGCAAATTGGAAGAGAAGCTCGGCCTAAAATTTCTTCGGAGGTTATCGCGCCTTGCAATAGTTTTACTTGTGTAACGCTGTAGCAAACTAATTTTGCAAAAAATTTGAAACTGTTTAATAAAAACTATTTGAGACATTCTAGATATGCAGTTAATCTACTTATTTAATGTTAGTCGGTATTATAATTGTATAGGTCAGCAAGAGCATGTTCAGAATTTATCTAAGGAGTTTGGATGAAAATTTAAAAATTGTGACTATCTTCCTTTCATTTTATACAAAAGTCTCTTCGAAAGACATGTGACTTTCCTTACCCCATAACTCCATTTTTTCACACCAAACCATTGAAAATAATTTAACACATACAACATAATGAATATTACAAACGAAAAACTATGCACTCACTTTTCATTGCCAGAATATATACATACGACCTATACTAATAGAAAAAATATTGCTCATGAAGATGTATCTCAGACGTATCTTCGAATGACGGTTAAAAAGGTTTTAACTCAAAAATTAAATTTTTTGACAAAAATCCATAAACAGTTCCGCTGTGATTTGACCTTTTAACAAAATGTCTGAAATACTTAGGCCCGGTTTTTCAGTAGTTGGTTAAGCTAAGCTTAAACAAAGTTTGCTTAAACTCTAGTCAAATTTAAAGTCCAGTTAAACCACTGAGTAGTTTTTCAGTCACAGTTTATGGCCGCCTTTGGGGTATGCTGTTTTGTGCGGCAACATTGGATTTTTTATTATCTACATAATTTGTAGCCACCATTCAATTAGTTTTCTAGCTCCGTATCTCTCTCAATTTTCACGGGAATGCTCTGCATCATTGAGAGATTTGAGAAGCAGAGGTCGTGATATTTTTGCACACGCGAAATGCGATAGGCAGATGTCGCCGCTGTTTTTCATTTAACTCATACGGCGAAAGGCTAAGCGGCGACATCTATTTTTGAAGCAGTAGGTTTATTATTAGCAGCGTTGCCAAACTAAAGACAAGTAATTAACAAATTATCTGGCTCACAAGTAGAACCAGACTTCTATCTGGATTTATCTGGCTCAAATCGTTGTTGTTGCATTTACATGCACAATTATTTATCTGGCTCAGGCTCTTTGCGACGGGATGATGGCTTTTAGATACGGCAACAGCTGGATTTTGTTTACCCAACAAACATGGAAAAAAATTCTCCAGCGAAATATATATCTATCTAGTTCCGGAAGTGATATCCAACATCATTATTTAATTATTCTTAAACCAGATAGTTCTCGAGTTGATATCCAAATTCATTCTCCAATCACTATCCAACCTTTGAGAAATTTTGTAAAATTAAAAGTTTTCCGTATTTAATTAGCGAGCTTTGCTCATATTGCTTTATACAATGGTTTTTGTAATTGATATTAGAGAAAAATTGTAAGTTTACAAACGGCGATGGTTACTAGGACATGTTTCTGAATTTCACTTCTTCATCAGCTAGCTTTTCAGGAGCTGAGCGTTGAACTCGAATCTCCAACATTCATATCCAGTTTCCAGTTTCCAACGTCATTAATATTTTCCAATTATTATCCTAAGTTCGAGAGGTTTTGAGAAATGTACAGTTCTCAATGGAATATTCAACCCATTTCTCCAGTTGATATCTTACAGTATATGTGACCCGGCCTATGAAAAGGTGGCTTATAACTAAAAAAAAAAAAATACTACTAAGAAACTGAAGAAATGCATTGTTTATCTTTAACAGCTGTTTCCCGCAATTTCTTTTTAGAATCATAAGCCACCTTTTCATAGGCCGGGTCACATATCGAGTTGAGGTGGAGTTGAAAAAAATCTCCAAGGTGGTACCACCAAAACCAACAGCTGTTTATTGTGAGAAATAAACACCTAGTTGATAGCAGTAATGAAGCGTAATTAATCAAGAATAAATTATATAGGCGGCCGCCGTGGTGTGATGGTAGCGTGCTCGGCCTGCCAAACCGAAGATCCAACATTAACATCACGGAATCTTATTTTGAGTCCAGTTAGAGAACCGCAAGTTGTTAAATACATTTTTTCAACTTAAGTAATAGCATATTTTGCTTTATAAGTCCCACTTTTGCTGACTACGATATGCTTCTCGAGTTGAGCCACTGTTTCGAAACAACTCTTGAGATTTTAGAAGTATGCCTAGCTATCAACATGAGCTCTAATGGTACTCAAGCCCAAATGCTTGTTGGGTATATTCGACGCCATTTCTAATGAACGCAAATAACTGATATGTTAAGTAGAGTTTAACCCTGGCAGATCGGCCGCTTAAGCCTAGCTTAAACTTCAGTTAAAGTAGATTGAAAAACTGCAGAATAAGTTTAAGCGTAGTTTAACTGACAAACTGAGTTGAACTTGTACTGAAAAACCGGGCCTTATTACTTGTTAACAAAATTTTTACATTTTGAAGTGTGTACATACTTGTAGAAAAAATTTACAAATAGCTAAGGAATAAGTAAAAAATGTAAGGGCTACTTTGTTCATACTTGATATTAGTGATGTAATATGATCTCTCTCTTCGATGTTCTTAACACAATTAATTGCTCAACTGATTTTATTACGTAGATAAAATTTGATTAGTTGTATACACACTTCAGCATCTTCTGCGCTGTCGTGACCGGCATCTGTAAAAAAATATTATTAATTAAACATTAATATATGGATAATATTGAACGCGTTTTAAACAAATTGATACCATTTTCTTGTATGATACGTTTTAAATTTTCTACGCATAAAGTTTTGAGTGCACGCTTCTTGGGCGGTCCCATCTTATGTGGAAACAATACCGACGTATCTACTACAACGCTATGTATTATCTTTAATGCTTTTAGATCGCTATCCAAACTATGGCCAACTAATATAGTTTTTGAATGAAACATTGACATAAGAATTGCTTGGACATCGCGTAGTGTGCGAGTCTCATTTTTTAACATCGTCTCAGTTATTCCAGAATAGCTGTAAAAAAAATAAAAACAACAACAGAAAAATGTAAAAATAATTTTGAGATCATAGTTTTATACACAGCGTGTACTTGTATACAAAGGTATTATTATTTATTTATTTATTTGATCAATTAAATTTATAATATAATAAATTAATAATAAAATTATAAATTTAAAACTTTTTTAGCACTAGCTGCTGAGGCTATCGGCTAGGTAGTCAAATGTAAGAAGTAAGGAAGACTAAGTTCGGGTGAAACCGAATATTACATACCCAGCTGTACTTAGGAGTGCACATTGATTCTAAGTTAACCCTCAAAGAGCACGAATAATGCCTAACATTGGTCGTCCGAGCGAAGCTACACGTCAGCTTTTGTCCACAGTAACCAGCTCAATAATACTATACGCAGCACCAGTGTGGTATGGATCTAAACGGACCCATTAAAAATATATAGTAGCAGCGTACCGACTTGCTGCTTTAAGAATAGCAAGTGCTTATCGGACGGTTTCCGACGACGCGATCCTGGTTCTAACCCGGAAAATCGGAAAATCCCAGTGGACTTACTGGCAAGCGAAATGACCGATCTGTATAACACTAATATCGAGCGACCATCTGAAGAAGACAAGAAAAGAGCAAGGACACAAACAATAGCTAAGTGGCAAGAATGGTGGGAGGCCTCGAGTAAAGGGCGTTGGATCTTCATGCTAAATTGGAACGTAGCTCAATGGAATGAGCGGAAGCACAGCAAACTGAACTACCATCTCACGCAGATAATGAGTGGACATGACGGTTTCAAAGAGTATTTATGGAAGCGTAGGATAGAGGAAGATCCTCATTGCCCAATGTGTACCACGGAGTTAGAAAACGCAGAACACGTCATGTTCCACTGCCCCCGTTTCCACGAGGAAAGACTCGCCTTGCGTGGAGTCTTTGGGGAGGAACCTACCACGAGAAATTTAGTATCACATATGTGCAACAGGAAAGAGTGCTGGACTGCAGTGAGAAAAATGGCATTTATAGTAATGACACGCCTGATGGATGCTGAGAGGGAGCGCAGACAAATGCGCATGCGAAGCAGTGGCGATTAAATCGACACTCAGAGCAAATAGCGGGAACCTGGACGCAGGGACAACAGTAGGCTCTTAAAAAATTAGAAATATGGAACGCCACCCTGAAGTAATGCGAAAGTGGTACCGGGATGGGCGACGGTTCCGAAACGGGGCTCTTTTTTTAGTCTGCGGACACACGGTTGCTGCGACGACAGCAATTATGGTGCATTAGGCATTTTTCACCCTCCCGAAAAAAAAACCCAACTGTACACTTGAAATGCTGTTGTTGTAGATATAACAGAACAATAAAAATACGATTGGTACAAAACTATTTTTCGCTAAGATTTAACATATTATTTTTGCATACGACCCTTTTGAAAGTCATTCATATAAAAGTGGGCGTGGTCCTTAACCACTCTTATCCATTTTTACTACAAATATTTCCTGCTATAAGGAAAATATGTGTACCCAATTTTATTACGATCCGTTAATTTTTCTTCGAGTTATGGCTCCCGAAGCATAGAAAATTGCTTAGTCATAAAAGGGGCGGTGCCATGCCCATTTTTAAAAAAATTGTCCTATTTATTGTTATAAATCCACTTGGGAAATGAAATACCATTGATATAAAGCTCTTTTTTGCAAAGATATAGCTTATTTTATTCGTCCGCGGCCCCTTTAAAAATCTGTTAAATACAAGTGGGCGTGGTCTTTAACCAATCTTATCCATTTTTACTAGAAATATTTCCTGCTATAAGGAAAATATGTGTACCCAATTTTGTTACGATATGTAAATTTTTCTTCGAGTTATGTCTCCCGAAACATTGAAAATTGCTTAGTCATAAAAGGGGCGGTGCCAACCCCATTTTCAAAAATTTTAGTGTTTTCGAATTTAATGTTATGATTCAATTTAGAAAGTAAAATTCTATTGATACAAAGCTCCTTTTTGCTAAGACATAGCTTATTATTTTTGTCTACGACCCTTTCATAAATATTTATATAAAAAAGTGGGCGTGGTCTTTAACCGATCTCGTCCATTTTCTCTAGAAATATTTCCTGCTATTGGGAAAATTTGTGTACCCAATTTTATTACAATCCGTTAATTGTTCTTCGAGTTATGGCTCCCGGAACATTAAAAATTGCTTAGTCATAAAAGGAGCGGTGCCACGCCCGTTTTTTAAAATTTGAAGTTTTTCATATTTATTGTTATAAATCCACTTGGAAAATGAAATACCATTGATATAAGCTCTTTTTTGCAAGGATATAGCTTATTTTATTCGTCCACGACCCTTTTAAAAATCTTTTATATAAAAGTGGGCGTGGTCCTCAACCGATTTCGTTAATTTCTTCAAAGCATTACTTAGGCAAGCTCTCTGCCGAATTTTGTTAGGATAGGTTTAACGATTTTTGATTTACGATTAATAATATTGGTAAAATTGATTTTATCACAAGTGGGCGGTGCCACGCGCATTTAAATTTTTTTTTCAAATTTTTACCAAGAGTCTCAATATCAGTCCACATGTCAAATTTCAACATTCTAGGTGTATTATTTACTAAATAATCAGGTTTTTTGTGTTTTCCAATATGTTATATATATAAAAAGTGGGCGTGGTTATCATCCGATTTCGCTCATTTTCAATACCCATCTATTCTGGGTTCAGGTAAGCTCGTGTACCAATTTTGTGAAGATATCTCAATATTTACTCAAGTTGTCGTGTTAACGGACAGACGGACGGACGGGCATGGCTCAATCAAATTTTTTTTCGATACTGATGATTTTGATATATGGAAGTCTATATCTATCTCGATTCCTTTATACCTGTACAACCAACCGTTATCCAATCAAAGTTATAATACCCTGTGTATATGTACAGCGGGTATAAAAAAAGGATTTGTACATATGTACGTATCGATTGCAAGTACATACATATAGCACACTAACTACAAAAGAGTCAACTTGAAAAATTTAAATGTTCACGAGAGAAGAAAAACGGTTTATGTGAAAACGTCTGTAATGTTATACTGAAATCCAGTTTTACAAAGAAGGAGACCTTCATTATAAAATGAATTGACGAAATTTTGTTGTAATTATTTGTTTACGGTCAAAATATATAGCAATTTTGAATTATGACTATTTATGACAAATATATATGACAATTGTTTCATCAAAAAAGGCACATTTCACCATAATACAAATTTACTTACTCTTTACGTAAAAAAAGACACAATTTCAATTAATACACAACTAACTTTTTTGCAACAAGATAGTCAGAATTTAAAATAATACGCTTTATGCGTAAAAAACTGTTCATTTGTTCTTAAGCACATTGACACAACTAAAAATAGTACTGTTGATACAGCGCAAGCGATGCAATCAACACCAAAACTGGCATAACGGTAATTTTCCAGTTAAAGAAGAAAATAATGACAACGAAATTTAAGGGGCAGTTAGAGATGTGTACTGTGAATTGTGTTATGGAAAAAACCCGATTTTGAAAAATTTTAAGTTATGACTCTTTTGTAGTTAGTGTGGCGTGGTGTTATGGTATAGCTATAATTTGATATTAGCCGTGTTTTTTTTTACACGCGTATACGTTTCGTTTGCGCGTGAAAAAAAACGCCTATCCTCGCTTAGATAATGCTTAGGAGACCCATCTAGCGGCATCTATCTACAGCACAGGGTGTACCGAAAAGCGGAGACACAACCCTCTGTTGTATTTCTGTGTATAACATATAGCTGAATCAGTGGTGATAAATAGTGGACGCGCATAGAATACATAGAATTAGTGAAACATAGACACATATTTCAGTTACACCTGAGTATAATGCGTATTGAAATTTAGTAGTACTAATTTTATGCGTAACAATTTCAGAGATGTATTTAAAGTTTGGAGCTTAGCAGTCCATATAAAGTTTAAGCGTAAACGTTAATTGCTTTTATGTATTTGTAGATGTTACTGATGTTTTCGATTGTTGGGTTTTGCAATAATGTCATAATGTTTTGGGTTCCAAATATACTAAGTCGGGTGCTAAGTACTGCTGTGCATTCCGCGTGAATATGTATGACAGAAGTGGTAGAATGATAGATGACAATTTTGGCAGTTGTTTCTATTTTTGTCCAATAGGTGTGAGTGCCTGTAGTTAGTGTGCCCGAGCCGTAGAAGGGAAAAAATTATGACTTTGTGCTTTTCAATGTTAATTGGATATCTTAGTGGCATAAGGTTAAGGTTTATGTGTTGGTAGTGTGCTTGTTGATTGAGGGAAGCTAGTCGTGAGTAATCGGTCTTTATCTGGTGGTAAATGTAATGCTGTAAATCAATTTTCTCAGTTAAAGAATTAAGTGTTGTTGGTGAGATGCAAGCCAGCTTAGCAGCGCATTCATTTCCTGTTATGCCAACATGTCCTGAGCACCATATAAGAATGTACTATATTTTTGTTTTTGTATTGGTGGTCACGAATTGTGTTTACTAATCCCCAATCCAAATTGCACAAAGGTATTATAATTTTGGTTGTATAACGGTAGTAAGTAACGGCATATTTTGATAAAGCCATGTCCGTCTGTCCGTCCGTTAGCAGGATAACATGAGTAAACATTGAGATATCTTTGCAAAATTTGGTAAACTGGCTTACCTTGACCCAGAAAATGTGCGAAATCGAACGATAACCACCAGTGTTACCAGAACTTTTTTTAGAAAAAATACTAAAAAAGGCTAAATAAAAATTGTTTAAGGCTAAGAAAAAACGCTAAAAGTTTAAGGCAACTTTCTTTGCTTTTATTAATTTTTTTCATAAAAGACATAACAGAATAAAAAATTTAAATAAATTTTTACTCCAATTTCATATAAAATAAAATTATCAGATGCTATCTGTGTTTTAATTTAAAAGAGATACATGATAAATAAAACTCCACTATAGTCTATAAGTGTTCGTAATTTGTTTGAGGTAAATGGTTTTTAAACGGCTTTAATTAGCTTGACTTGGCCGGTTGGCTGATTGGTTGGAAATTATGTTTTTTGAGTTATGACACTATTGAAGTAAATGAGCGACATAGTCCGGTAGAAGTGACATCAAAATATTTTGGAGTTCGAGGAGGGACAAGCATACGTGGCGCACACTCGAGTAAAGTCTTTGGAAGGATTTTGTATTGAGGACTTATATTGTAACAAGTCCGAAAGAGTCCGTGTAATAATGAGTCACTAAATGAACTTAATAGAATGAGAAATAATAGGCAATTAAATAAAGATTAAAAACTTGAAAACAAAAATAAAAAAAAAATGTTTCAAGTTAAACGGTTTTATTGAAAACAATATTTACATGAAGTAATAATAATACTAAAAGCTAGAAAATAATTAGGTAGGACCTAGGTACTAGTCATCGTACCCCTCATTAATCTAGGGCGTTGATCAGACAATTAAATAAAAGTGTTGGACGCGTCAAATTTCTATTGAACCTCACGTTTTTTGAAATTTCACTCTTATTTAGGCTCAAATGATATACGTTAATAGGCTCATATAGGACGACCATTGCAAGAAGGAAATACATCGGTATCGGCCTCCCAAATGAGCACATACCGACTGTAAACGCTCCAATTTAGATATTTTGCCGACTACTTTATGACTTAAAATGTTTACTGGGTAAACTTGAATTTTTGCAACGGCATGCATTATTGGCAAAATATTTTTGAAAAACGCTGGATTACAGATTAAAACTAATTCAGCCGATATCGTAATGGATAACTACCCACCAATATAGGACAAATTGGATACAGTTTGGATTGAATTTGTGTGTTTGTTTCCCATATTTTCCAAAAGATTATTTTTACCCTTCTTTTGGGTAAATATTTGGCTATTTACCCATTTTTACCGTTATATTTAATTTGCCGGGTATTTACTAATTGGATATTTACCCCTTTCCCATCTCTACATGCTGGCTATATAATGTTGGGTTGCGCACGACCTTCTAACTTGTTTTTTTTTAATTATTTATATACTTACACCGTATTATAATCTACAATTTTATTTTCTGGTTTTACAAGTGCATCATACACTGTGCGTCCATTTATATCAACAACAGTCACTCTAGTCAGTTCAATTCCCATTGTAGTGTAACACATTTCACAATCTACAGCATATATATCTTTTTTTGTCGGTATATAATCGTCATCCTTATCAATCGTTGTAATATAACCAGTAAGATTTTCACCATCTAAATTTTCTGTAACATGATAATTGGCGTAAGAACAACCTGGCGTACCAGCTGGTTGCTGACAACAACGATGATGATTGTCGGCGAAACCTTGTGGAGAAGTTTCAAAATAAAATTATTACATTTTAATTGACTTATCATGATAAGAAGAAGACATAAACAAACCTCTACGATAACCAGCATTTTTCGGATGATAATTACATTCATCCACGCATTCCTCATCATAAATTGACATACTAAACATCTTTCCGCAGCGACTACAATAACGTTCGTCAGCATTTGGGCGTCTTGAAGGTCTTGTACTGCTTATGATTGCATTACCAGGGGCTTTTCCCGGACGTGGATAACCATTTGATATCAATTGCTCTTCTGTGAGACATAATTCGTATACCATATCGTATGCTTTATTTCCTGGCAGTTTATCGAATGGCTCACTTCCGTCATTGTAATCTTTTCTCCTGCTCAATAATTGTATGCATTTAATTTGTAAACAACACACATTTTATGAATATATATATGTATATCGAAATACTTTGACGGAATAATAACACTATGCGACAAAATCAAATTTTTTTTCTGGGTATTGGACCAAACCCACTTGTTTGTAGAGATTGAGGCTTAAGTAGACAAAGTACTATCTCCGTTTTTCGAAGTTAGCCTCCAAAAAATAGATATCGGCTTTCGAAGTTCGAAATTCTACATTTCGAAATTTTATTATTTTTTTGTTAACGCGTTCATAAAATAAAAAAAGGAATAATGTGGTCGTGGTCCGCTCTTTTCCCTTATTTGAAGGGCTGAATTCTTTTTTTGAGAAATTTAGTTTAACAGCTGTTATACGAGATGAAAAGTCAGATAGTCCCATGATAGTGGCTACTACTTTCATGTCTGCATATACATATTCTCCACTGGAATGGCTCGTACTGTAATTTTTCAAAAAAAGAATTCAGCCATTCAAATAAAAGAAAAAGGCGGACCACGACCACATTTTTACTTTTTTAATTTGCTGAACGCGTTAACAAAAAAAAAATAAAATTTCGAAAGCCGATATCTATTTTTTGGAGGCTAACTTCGAAAAACGGAGATAGTACTTTCTCTACTTAAGCCTCAATCTCTACAAAAAAGTGGGTTTGGTCCAATACCCAGCCGGCCGTTGCACAGTGTAATATATGTATATTTTTTCAGACCCCATCTTATACTTTTCTAAAGGTGCTACTAATTTATATTTACATGATAGGCCCGGTTTTTCAGTAGTTGGTTAAGCCTAGCTTAAACTCTAGTCAAATTTAAACTCCAGTTAAACTACAGAGCAGTTTTTCAGTCACTGTTTAAGGCCGGCTTTTGGTGAGATTTTTTGTACGGCAATATTGATTTTTGATTATCTAGATGATTTGTAGACACGGCAAAGGCTGGATTTTGTCTACCCAACATGAAAAAATAGTTCTCTATTCTTAGAGAAATATATATGTACATATCTAGTACTGTAGTTTATCTCCAACATCATTCTCTAAATCTGATAGCTCTCAAGTTGACATCAAACATCATTCTCCAATCACTATCCAGCCTTTGAGAACTTTTGTAAAAGTTATAATTTTCGAATTGATCTTCAACGTAATTCTCGAATTATTCTCCAACCTTTGAGAGGTTTTGAGAAACGTTTAGTTCTCAAACGAATATCTATCACGTTTCTCTAGCTGATATCCTATATTGGATATCAAGTTGAGGTGGAGTTGAAAAAAAAAAATCGTCTCCAAGGTGGTACCACCACAGCAAGCGGATGTTTATTGTGAGAAATACACATCTGGACCTGTATTACGTTTTACGAAACTTATTTTTTAAACCACTATAGCTCAGAAATGGTTGACCTGATTAATGGGAAATATGAACTAGCGACCAATAGTACTCGCTAGATCCATAGGTTATTATAATTTTTTTAGTGACAATTGTTTGTAGTCACTGCCTGGTTGCAGAGTTGGGCATTATTCGAAAAAATATTTATTTAGATAATTATTCGAATGAAAACTTATCTTAAGAAAATAATTCAAAGTTTATTTATTCATGAATAAATTTTTATACTCAGCTGAGCAGAGCTCACAAAGAATGTTAATTTTGTTAGCATAAAGGTAATCCGTAACGGCATAAACTAAGCGAGATAGATATAGACTTCTGTATCAAAATGATCTGGGCGAAAAAAGAAATTCATTTAGCCATGTCCGTCCGTCCGTCCGTCTGTAAAGACGATAACTTGAGTAAATTTTGAGGTATATTAATAAAATTTGGTATGTAAGTTCCTAGGCATTCATGCCAGATCGGACGATAACCACGTCCACTTTTTCGATATCGAAAATTTCGAAAAACCGAAAAAGTGCGATAATTCATTACCAAGGCGGATAAAGCGATAAAACTTGGTATGTGGGTTCATCTTATGACACAGAATAGAAAATTAGTAAAATTTTGGACAATGGGCGTGGCACCGCCCACTTTTAAAAGAAGGTAATTTAAAAGTTTTCCAAGCTGTAATTTGGCAGTCGATGAAGATATCATGATGAAATTTGGCAGGAACGTTACTCCTATTACTATATGTGTGCTAAATAAAAATTTGCAAAATCGGATGACGAACATACCCACTTAAAAAAAAAAATTTTAAGTCAAATTTAAAAAAAAAATGTAATATCTTTACAGTATGTAAGTAAATTATGTCAACATTCAACTCCAGTTATGATATGGTGCAAGAAAATACAAAAATTAAAGAAAATTTCAAAATGGGCGTGGCTCCGGCCTTTTTCATTTAATTTGTTTAGAATACTTTTAATGCCATAAGTCGAACAAAAATTCACCAATCCTATTGAAAGTTGGTAAGGGCATAGCTTCTATGACGATAACTGTTTTCGGTTGAAGTCACGCCCAGTTTTTATACACAGTCGACCGTCCTGCCTCTTGGCCGTTAACACGATAACTTGAGCAAAAATCGGTATATCTTTACTAAACTTATCTGAACTCACTTTATCTTGGTATTAAAAATGGGCGAAATCCGACTATGACCACGTCCACTCCTTCGATATTGAAAATTTCGAAAAATGAAAAAAATGCCATAATTCTATACCAAATATGAAAAAAAGGATGAAACATGGTAATTGGATTGGTTTTTTGACGCAAAAATTAACTTATGAAAAAACTTTATAAAATGGGTGTGACACCTACCATATTAAGTAGAAGAAAAAGAAAAAGTTTTACAGGGGAAATCAAAAGCCCTTGGAATCATGGCAGGAATACTGTTCGTGGTATTACATACATATATAAATAAATTAGCGATACCCGACAGATGATATTCTGGGCCACCCTGGTCCACATTTTGTTCGATATCTCCCTTTTAAAACCCTCATTAATACCTTTAATTTGATATCCATATCGTACAAACACATTCTAGAGTCACCCCTGGCCCACCTTTATGGCGATATCCCGAAATGTCGTCCACCTATAGAACTATGGTACACTCCCTTTTAAAATACTCTTTAATACCTTCCATTTGATACCCATGTCATACAAACACATTTCAGGGTTACCCTATATTAATTTTCCTATATGGTGATTTTCCCTTATTTTGTCTCCAAAGCTCTCAGCCGAGTATGTAATGTTCTGTTACACCCGAACTTAGCCTTCCTTACTTGTTGATATATTACTTTCATGACGGAACTATACAAGGTGGCAGCACGGTGACAGCTCATTTGTACTTTTTTAATATGATTTGATACATTAACTTCCTGCGCAGTACGATTTTGACATTAGTCCATCTATTTACAAAAACAAAGACATGGAAAGTTTTATTTATGTTTGTAGGTATGTCACCGTGCTGCCACCTTGTATGGTTCCGCTATGGATACTTTTATGTTTGAATAATTGTTCAATTATATATACTTATTTAAATATGAATATTTTGTTTGTTATTTACTTAGGCCCACTTTCAGAACTGCAGGTTAACTTTTTAACTCAGGGTTAACCTGACATGAGATGTGAAAGTCATACATTTTTGACAAAGATTTTAAATTAACTCTGAGCTAAAAAAAAATAACTTGCCGTTCTGCAAGCGGGCTTAGGCAATTCAAGAGGCCTTCTATGGTTTTATGGAATGTTTTTCAACACGTCCCTTCTGACCACTACAATGAGTTGTATGTCGTATTAAAATGCTCCGTAAGAAGAGCCATCGGTCAAAAGCATTAAAAAAATCTCAATTCATGCAACCGCTAATCTATTTATTGATATCTACCATCTTTGTGAGGTTTTTTTTTCATTTTGTTACGAAAATGCTTTGAAATTATAAATATAAATAAATCATTTGTTTGGTAATAACTTAGCGCACCCGATATACATAGGCTGCTGAAGTGTATGTGGAACAACAAAAAAGCACACATGAAAGGTTTAATATTATAGCATACTAGCAGACCCGTCAGACGTTGTTCTGCCCTAAATTTGGTCTATCTCCATACATTTTAATAAGCTTTTTCCGTCTAACTCTTATCAGTTTTGCCAGTTTAATGCAACTAAATCGAATATCACAATGAAAATTACTTTAAAGCTCTCAGCAAACCCTTTCATTTGATATCCATATTACACACACATTCTAGGGGTATCCGGGTCCAGGTTTTGCCCATATCTTGAGACCCTAGTCACCAGCGGTATAAAAATTACTCTGTACTAAAGCACTTATTAAACAGCTTTCATTCGTTATCCATATTTAATAACCACATTCTAGGGGTAGGCGTCCACGTTTTCGCTTATATCTCGAGACCGTAGTTACCCGCGGGTACGAAAAATACCCCGCATCAAAGTACTCATAAACAGCTTACATTCGATACCCATATTGTACAAACATATCCCAGGATTACTCAGGTACACGTTTTGATCTCAAGACCCTATCCAGAACGGGATAAAAATTAGCCGATGTCTGTCTCCTGGTTCTTCATCTATTTAAAAAAGCCCATCAAAATCCGTTGCGTAGTTTTAAAGGTTTACGCATTCAAAGGGACATGAGGCAGCAAAAGCGACTTTGTTTTATAATATGGTGTGATACATGCAAAAATACCAAAAATAAAACTTTTTTGAAGAATTTTAAGGAAATGTTTAATATTTTTAACGAAAGATTATTTTTCAATAGATGTATGCATTCTTAACCATTTATGTTGCATTAACAATTAACCATATATTTTGCATAAATATGTATGTACATAACTATGTCAAGCTGATATGATATGAAAATACATACATATGTACATCCATACATACCTATAAACCTACGCCCGAAGTTAAATAACGCAGCGAATGCTATATATGTACGTATGAATGTGTCGCATCAAGCCTCACTCAAAAGCAATTAGCGCGGACAGTTCACAGCGAACAAACACACATACGCATTTTTTGATAAAAAATGTTACTTTTGTTTAAACAATTTGGCTGATATAAGAAAGGAATCAAGTATTTTTGTGGATGCAGATCGAAGGTAAATATTTCAAAGTTTTACGGAAAAGTAGAATTTTTTAAATCTATCCATCCGTTTATGAGTTATAGCTGTGTAAACAAAAATTTTATGATTTTTTGCTACATTTTGGCAATTTGCCACGCCCCTATAATATATATCTTCAAATTATATTAACTGTACCATCTCACGTAGCTAAGCTTTCAAATGCAAAAAACCGTTTTAAAATCGGAGTATTCTGTGTGAAGTTATGTGCATACATGGCATTTAGCGACTTTATTTTATAAGATTTATAGATAAATCGAATAAGACAGCTTATGAATTGCCTAATTATTCGAATAATAAAGAAAATAATTCACTCGACACGCAAAAAAAATTTCTTTAAAGAAAAAAAAATGTCTTTATTCGTGTATAACCGACAAAAAACCTTAGGCCGTGTGCGAGTTGACCTAAATTGCTACCTAAATACACAAAAAACCTGAATCACTGGAAACTGTCGGCAAGGCAGGTGCAATTTAGAAAATTTTGATTTTTTGAGCATACTTTTCAACCAAAATTGAAATGTCAAATTAGTTATTTGAGGCATTGTGGTATTGTTTGTATAAACAAAAGGCATGAATGTATTGTTTGACAAACAACAATTAGTTACAAAAGGCATGATTGTATTGTTTGACAACCAACAATTAGTTGTCAAATGCACTCGCACAGTTTTGATAGTTTTTTTCCTAAATTGTTGCAGTGCTGGAAAGTTCCAGTGGAATATTAGTTTAGGTACCTAAAATTTAGGTCAACTCGCACCCAGCCTTAATCGTTATTCGAATAAAATTTGCCCAGCTTGGCCTGCTTGGTAGCAGTAATTAAGCGTTATAAATTTAAAAAAATTACACATGTTTTATTTTATATTCGTGAAGATTGTAGTATTGGAATCTTACATTCGCGTCCAGTTACAGAAGACGTTTGGGTATAAGTTGGGACCTATCTTTTTTTCAACTTTGCTCCATTATGTATGGCGTGCTCAGCACCATGATTCCCAAGTTGAGCTATTGGTACTTAAGCCCAAATGCTTGTTGGGTATATTCGAACGAACGCGATATAAGTGATAGGTTAACTAGAGTTTAACCCTGCCAGATCGGTCGCTTAAGCTCATCTTAAACTTCATTTAAAGTAGACTGCAAAACAGCAGATGGAGTTTAAGCGTAGTTTAACTGACAAACTCAGTTTAACTTGTACTAAAAAACCGCGCCACAATAATAGTATGTAAGTTTTTTGGTTCTCTACACAGCTGAAATATGCGCTTATTTAGCAGTAAATTAGTTAATTAAAGCATTAAAGCTGAAATTGTTATCTAGTGTACATATAAGGTTTGAAACGCCAAAACATCGAAATAAAAAAAATTATAGAAAAAGAAAAAACTAATCAAAACGCACCCTTTTATTGGTGCTGTTAAAACGGGTAAAGAGGAAATATTATTTCTAAATTCAGCAATCAATTGGGAAGTGAAGACAATTCGTGGTGAACAGGGCAACCCAAAGTATGCAAACGCATATTATTTATCAGGCAAGTAAGCAACAAACCAATCAAATGTGTATACATTTCTCGACGAAACATGAAGTTTGAGCTATATTCCAAAGAGTATATTTTTGCATATTTCGCAAAAAATGCTTATTTATGAGCATTATATATCGTATTAATTTTTGAATGCCAACCCTAATGATATAAATTTGAGTAATAACCATGATTCAATTACTAGAGGTTTGTTCTTCAATGATGACAGATCTTTGACACTCCCAACTTGAAAAATCTGGACGGGTTGCTTTTACGAAGTAAGGAAAACGGGAAATAATTCAATCCCCTTCAGTGAAATTGTAGTAGACAAGTATCTTTGGTAGATAATAGTAGTGATAATAAATTTGTAAATGCCAAAATTTTTTGGGAAAATAATTCATTTCCTACGAAATATTTCGTGAATTGATAAAGTTATGTTGGTTTGATCATTCTTTCAGAAATTGTTTGAACAATGCCGTACGTTAGAATTTTATTCAATAATGCACTATCTCAAAATTTGTTTCCAAAACTCCCTACATGAGCATAAGTTCAATGCATTTTGTTATAAGAGGGAGTTAATGAAAAGCATTCTGAGATGAAGCGTTCTTCAATTTAACTCTAATATAGGGCGGTTTTGTGACAAATCCTGAATAGTGAAATTTTTGAAAAATATTTTGGGATAGCATGATTTTGAACAGGCAGCCCACATGCGGTGATACACTACTCAGCAGCCGCAATGAACTGACAAAAACAAAAGTAAAAGAAAATGGCTAATTGTCTTAGAACTTTATATTCCTACCTTGACTTTGACAGAAGAGTTAAGCTTTTGTGCGGTCCTGCCGCTACACAGGGAGTATTCACCTTTTTATTCTAAAATTTCGGAAAGCTCTTTTCCGTTAAGTATTCATGGAAGCTTTCCGGACAAACCGTTAATTTAGAATATTCGGAATATGCTCATTTGATACTACCTCACGAGGTCCGAATATACATAATATTCCAAATATAAACAGATTCTCCTCTTAAATGGAGACGGATGTTCCGAACATACGGAATTAATAGATCAGAAGGTCGACTTTTAATACGCGCCCAAAAATATCGAGAGAAGTGTCAAAGACGCGTATTGACCTCGATAACAATAATTCGAGGGCGGAAATAAATATTCTAGCTCGTTCAAAAGAAAACGTTTCGAAAAACCGAAAATTACCCGGGTTTCGTTGACGGCCTTCAGCCGAGCTTATAAAAAATTACCCTGGCCGGTCCACCAATGAGGTCGGATGAAAATTAAATGCGTGCAAATTCCCTTTGTACACAAAATCTTTTTCAGTGCCCAAAAACATTACAACAAACACATGAAAATTGCTAACTTCAACTGCACATATCTCGGGACAGAGATACAATTTTTCTTTTCCGCCTTAGGATTATTGTTGTCGAGGTCACCTATCTCGATATTTTTGGACGCGTATTAGCAGTCCTGTTCTAGACTTTTACCTGAATAAGTTAACATGCCCAATGAGTACATTTCGTTATGGCATCTCCATTATTTACTAATGACATTTTTACGAGAATCGATTTAATAGTCGAGGTTTTGACGTTGAACAATGAATTTTGAATTGGTTTAGGTTTCGTATGTTCACAGGTTTACGAAAGTGCACGATACCTTGGTGTCCGTACTTTTCATAAAACCTATGTTCAGCCACACTAATAGATCATGGCATAGTTAATAAATTCATCATAAAATTAAAATAAATGTTCTAAGGAATCATGCAGTTAAGAACTTATCGGGTATTTGTAAACTGATTGCTTCCTATTTCTACTACTAATATTTTTCGAAAATTCGCAAAGAAACAACACAGTTAACGGTTGTCAATTCGATTTGGGAGCAAAATGGCTGCAATTGTCAAAAAATGTGGCTGTCGAGCAAACCTCTTGTGATTGAATCATGAGTAATAACTACAATTAGGTAACACTTTATCAAAAATGAAATAACCAAGGCGAATTCAGCATCAGAGACTGTATGTACATAATTTTTGTTATGAAAGTTAATTTTTCATCAAAGTTTTTATATTTTAGAACATGGGAGGACCCAAAGTTAAACATGCAATGAACCTTTCCTTATATGTACAGCGTTTCCCAGATTTTCAGACTGATGGTCGAGCTCTTGTATAAGGTGTGCAACAAAGCTGTTGCGTTAGATAAATTATATTCTGTTAAACAGCATTTGGAAGGGAAGCTACATAAGACTCTCCAGGCCAAGAAAACGAACGAAATTCAGCAAATGTTTACACAAAATACAACTGTTTCACAGAGTGAACAGTTCGCGAAAGATATGTATAAAGTTTTTTTGTCTGCTGACATTCCCATGCACAAAATGGGAAATAATAGTCTAAAAATGTTTTTTGAAAAATATGTGGAGAAAACTATACCATCGGAAACAACATTACAATGTAATCATTGTGGATAAGACAAGTGTGATAACTTCTGCATAAACGTCAAAATTACAAATAGAATGGATCACCTGATTTTTAATTACTATCGTGGTCTCATTCTGTATCTCTATCACCCGCTGAAAATAGCCGATCATATGCGCCGCCATATTTAACATCCTGTCAAAACGCTTAAAAGCAGCCATATTGAACATCCTGTCAGCACTTGACGGATAAGATATCACACTTGTTTTATCCACAATGGATGTAATATTGATCGGATTTAAAGATCAACAATTTCTAATATCAAGAAAGAAGTGAAAAATAAGTTTTTATGCGGTTCTGTTGATGAAACTACTGACAGTGTTGGCCGCTGCGTAGCAAATGTGTTAATTGGTATCTTGGATATAGAAAAATCATCGAAACAGATGTTGCTGAACACAGTTAAACTTGAAAAAGCAGATCATGCTGGGATTGCATGTCTGTTCGATGATTCCGTTAAGCTCTTGGATGAGTACAGACAAAATTTTGCTCTGTATAACTGATGCAGCACCGTACATGACCAAAGCAGGCAAGGTTACCTCAGTATTCTACCCAAAGCTTACGCACTTAACATGTTTAGCCCACGCACTATATCGTGTTTGTGAGAAAATTAGGGATAAGTACCCTGAAGTTGACAAGTTAATTTCTAATGTGAAAAATATATTTCTAAACGCGCCTTCACGCTTAACACTTTTCAAAGAAATGGAGTCAGATTTGCCAGTACCTCCGCATCCTATGGTTACACGTTAGGGAACTTGGCTGCAAGCTGTTAAATATTATGTGGAAAACTTTGAAATATCAAACGAGTTGTTAGTGCTTTAAATTATGAGGGGTCTCAGTGCATTAAAGTTGCCGAAGAATTGCTATCTGATGCTACGGTGCGACATCAAATAATTTTTATTCAATAAAATTTTGCATTCCTGGCCAGTTCAATTACAAAACTCCAAACGACCGGTTTGTCACTCTGCGAACAAATAGAAATAGTCCTACCTGCCAAGGAGTTAATTGATGCCGTTGATGTTACAACAGTGCAAACCAAATTCACAGAGGTATTACAAAAAAAATAAAGGTTTTACAGTGTTGCAGAAAATAGGGGAAATATTTTCTGTAGATCAAGTAAATAACTTAAACAATGTTTTTGAAAAGTATGCAGTTGATGAAAATTTAGCTTTTAAGTATGCACCGATTACCGGTTGATGTAGAGCGGAGTTTTTCATCGTATAAAAACTTGTTCCAGGACAACAGACAAAACTTTAGTTTTGAAAACTTGAATTTTTTACAAATTCGTGAACCTGAATTTTTTACAAATTCATTTTTAAGGCTGTGCGAGTTGGCCTAAATTTCTACCTAGGCAGTGCAAAACAAAAATTTAGAATTTTTATGAGCATACTTTTCAACCTAAATTCAAATGTCAAATTTCAAAAACAAAAATATTGATTTTTCAATATTGTATATGCAAATAAATGGCTCTTGTCCATTCAATTTAAGTAAATCATACTCGTAGATCAAGAGCGATGATCCCTGCTGCGATTAAGGTCCGATCGATTGTACGTGATGGTGAGCTCAATTTTGTTCAAGCTGATGTTGGCGATATAAGAATTGGATCCTTCTCAAATATGGACCGGAATCTGAACATATTTTGCACCAAGTGCACTAATTGGACTAAAGAAGTTATTGGAGGCGTACCAACATCACAGTATTGAATTCGAGTTTGTGGAAAAGGTCATTGTGCACGTGCTCCACTATGTCCGAAAAAAAGCCTTATAAAACGGAGCAACTACATTTTCTTGAACTGCTATCTTGGGATAGGTACTTACCGCGGACCCTAATTGACCTCTGTTCTTCTTAAGCGTGAAAACGCATCAAAAATACCAAATTCCCCGTATTGTTATTATTTTCTTAGCAGAAATAAACAATTTAGGTTTTCAAATCAACTCGCACAGTTTTGACAGCTTTTTCCTAAATTATTGCAGTGCTGGAAAGTTCCAGTGGAATATTAGTTTAGGTACCTAAAATTTAGGCGAACTCGCACCCAGCCTGAATCTATTTAAATAATGCTTATAATACGTGGGTTATCGGTTTGAAGGTGAATGAGGACAAAACGAAGTACCTGCTGTCATCGAGCAAAGAGTCAGCGCATACGCGCCTTGGCACCCACGCTACTGTTGGCAGCCATTATTTCGAAATAGTAGAAGACTTTGTTTTTTTGGGAACCAGCATCAACACTAGCAACATGCTAAATGCTACTTTGGACTAGGTAGACAATTGAAAAGTCCTCTCTCGGCGAACGAAAATCATACTCTACAAGTCACTTATCGTACCCGTCCTGCTATATGGGGCAGAAGCATGGACTATGACAACAGCAGACAAAGCGGCGTTGGGAGTGTTCGAGAGAAAGGTTCTTCGAAAGATTTATGGACCTACGCGTCCTACGCGTTGGCGATGGCTAGTACCGAAGAAAATTTAATGATGAGCTGTAGGAGCTATACGCAGACATCCACATAGTCCAGCGAATTAAAACGCAATAGCTGCGCTGGCTAGGTCATGTTATGCGAATGAAAGATGATGCTGCGGCCAAGAAAGGTTTTCTATAGGAACCCGCTTATGGAAGCAGAGGTAGAGGGCGGCCCCCACTCCGTTGGAAGGACCACGTGGAAAACGATTTAAACTCCCTTGGTGTGACCAATTGGCGCCGGTTGGCGGAGCGAAGGAGCGACTGGCGCGCCTTGTTGGACGGCCATAACCGTTTAGACGGTTAAGCGCCAATTAAGTAAGTTATAATACGTGTTTTTTGTTTATATTGAAGGAATGAATATTACCTGAAAAATTTCCACTTTAACCTTTTATTTCCTAGTACTTATTAAAAAAAGTGAACACCACATAAAACAAGAAGAATGTAACATTAGTACCTATATGTAACACTAGATTCCTTGTACCTAAGCATATACACATATTTTGAATATATGTAGCTTGAATAAATGTGAATTTTTAACTCTTATATATGTACGGTTTTTATGGTTGTTCTTATTGTTGTTATGGCATAAACCTTCATAAAGCTTTTGAAGAGTCCATTCGGATAGGCAGTTACGTGTACGATATCTAGATCGTTTTACATGCCAAACATAAATTGTAAGCCTTTTTTGCCAAACTTGTACTACATACTTTTGAAGTATAAAAGCATATTTTGGGGCTTGTAAGTACCTTGAATGCATATTTTTAAGCATATATTCAGATTTTAATAGCATATTGTAAGCGCCTAAAATATGTTTTTTTTTGCTTATTTTGAGTTGCCCTGGTGATGAACAATTACCTGCTTGTTATATACTCGTATTGGCAAATGCGCGTAGTATGAAGGCGATTTCCAGCACAAGATCAGATAGAAATGAAAAAGAAATGTATCACAAGATTTATGAATATTGGCGCAGATGCGACACCGACTTCCCCAAACGTTAAAAGGACGCTAGCTCGTGATTTTATGTGAATAAAATTGCCTATATATTTAACCGAATAACGTTAGGCTTTAGACTCGATGTATCAAGTTTATCAGTCCCGAAAAGGGTTATGATTAACGAATGTCAATCCGAACTGTTGCTAATAATATAAATTCTTCCGTATTTATCTAGTATAAAGGCTTATCTGGGCCTCATACGAACTGACATTTCCTTATTGGCTAAGCTTCAGCGTTCGTCTATAGCAAAATATCGAATCTAACAGAAAACAAGTAAAGGTGTCTGAGTTCGGGTGTAACCGAACATTATATTCAATTCAATTGCACATTTCATTTCAGATAAATTACTTTTCTTCATAACACGTGGCACCGCCCATTTAAAAAAAAATGTCTCCCCATTTCCTCTTACAATAAAACTTGATAAGTGAAATATCATTGATTCAAAACTATTTTTTGCTAAGTTATAGCTTATTCAGGGCTGTCATGGAATCTAAGTCGGTTTTGTCGGAATTACAAATCAATATTGATTTAAATTGGTGTCATAAAACCGTATTGGTTTTGCTCTTTTCGAATGTAAATAAAAGCGATGTTGGAATCAGCTGTTTTGCAGTGTTATCGGTGCACCGGCAATTTTGATATTAATTTTTTTGGAAAAATTTTTGTAAAATAATTGTTTTGTGCATCTATACAGAAATAAACAAATTTATTGACATCAAAATGGCATCAGCAGTTGTAGCATTTATGTTATTGGCAGAAGAAAGTTGCGAGAAGGTCAAAAGGAAAGTTTTGAGGGATCGCAGCAATCCATTTGAGTTGCCAGAAATATTTCTTAATGTGAGTTTCTAAATATGTATTTAAAGTGTATTTGCAGTTGAATTGCATACTATCGCATAAGCAAAGAGGCTTTCCGAATGATATTGGACACCATTGAAGGACGCTTAACTTGCTCGAAAGTTCTGTCAATGCTGCAATTAGCAGGTACGTTACGATTTTTAGCTGAAGGATCCTATCAAAGATCAGTTGGCAAGGATTCTAGTATGAGTGTAGGTAGAAGCACGGTGTCAACAATTTAGATGCTTCGTGAAGCCCTTCGCAATATCTGGATGTTTCTCCATAAATTCTATCAAAATACTATTTTGCATTGAATTTTTATGCTTTCCCCTGTTATGAATGAAAATATATGTTCATTTAAGTTTATTTTTATAAAATAAACTTTTATTTATTTACATTTTTAGAAAATATTCAACTGCAAGAGAAAAACAACTATGAAAAAATGAAATCCAACGGCATTTAACTGATTGGTTTGTTTCCGATATCAAAATCGATATTATCGGATTCTGTGACACCTAAAACCGACACTAATTCCAATTCGAACTACAACCGATAACATTGGATTTGATGACACCAAAGTAATTTTTTTGTCGTTTTTAAATCCGATTCCGACAACAATTGGATTCCATGACAGCCCTGATTATTCTAGTCTACGATCCTTTTAAAATTGTTTTACATCAAAGTTGCCGTGGTCTTTAACCGACCTCGTCGATTTTTACTAGAAATATTTTCTGCTATAGGGAACATTTTTGTACCAAATTTTATTACGATCCGTTAATTTTTCTTCGAGCTATGGCTCCCGAAACATAGAAAATTGCTTAGCCATAAAAGGGACGGTGCCACGCCCAATTTTCAAAATTTGAATTTTTTCCTATTTATTGTTATAAATCCACTTGGAAAATGAAATAGCATTGATATACAGCTCTTTTTTGCAAATTTATGACTTATTTTATTCGTCCACGACCCTTTTAAAAATCTTTTATATAAAAGTGGGCGTAGTCCTTAACCAATTTCGTTAATTTTTCTTCAAAGCATTCCTTATAGTAAAGGCAACCTCTCTGCCGAATTTTGTTAGGATAGATTTAACAATGTTTGATTTACGATTAATAATATTTGTAAAATTGATTTTATCACAAGTTGGAGGTGTCACGCCCATTTTAAACAATTTTTATCAAGGTTCTCTATATGAGCCCACATGTCAAATTTCAACATTTTATGTGTATTATTTACAAAATAATCAGGTTTTTGTGTTTTCCAAAATGTTATATATGTATATAAAAAGTGGGCGAGGTTATCATCCGATTTCGCTTATTTCCAATACTAATCTATTCTGGGTCCAGATAAGCTCATGTACCAAATTTTGTGAAGATATCTCAATATTTACTCAAGTTATCTTGTTAACGGACATACAGACGGACGGACGGACATGGCTCAATCAAGTTTTTTTCGATATTGATGATTTTGATATAAGGAAGTCTATATCTATCTCGACTTTATACCTGTACAACCAACCGTTATTCCGGCACAAGATCAGATAGAAATGAAAAAGAAATGTATCACAAGATGAATATTGGCGCAGATGCGACACCGACTTCCCCAAACGTTAAAAGGACGCTAGCTCGTGATTTTATATGAATAAAATTGCCTATATATTTAACCGAATAACGTTAGGCTTTAGACTCGATGTATCAAGTTTATCAGTCCCGAAAAGGGTTATGATTAACGAATGTCAATCCGAACTGTTGCTAATAATATAAATTCTTCCGTATTTATCTAGTATAAAGGCTTATCTGGGCCTCATACGAACTGTTGTTGTTGTTGTTGTAGCAGTGCTTCGCCCCACCTAACAGACGCGACCGATCACAAACTGTCATCAATATCCTCTAACGGGAGTCCAAGGAAACTTGCTGTTTCAACAGGGGTGGACCATAGGGAAAGGGGTGTTATAGGCGTTGGTTCCACATTACAATTAAAGAGATGGTTGGTGTCATGTGGGGACACATTGCAAGCGGGGCATACATTTTGTATGTCGGGGTTGATTCTGGATAGGTAAGAGTTTAACCTGTTACAGTATCCAGAACGAAGTTGAGCCAGAGTGACACTCGTTTCCCTGGGGAGTATGCGTTCCTCTTCCGCAAGTTTTGGATACTTTACTTTGAGTACTGGGTTCACCGGGCAATTCCCGGCATAAAGGTCCGACGCCTGTTTGTGGAGTTCACCAAGGACCTGCTTGTGTTTTTTCGCTTCATACGGCTGCGTTCTCAGATGCCGTATTTCCTCAAAATGCTTACGGAGATGACTCCTTAAGCCCCTAGGAGGTGCTGGCTCGTCAATCAGATGTCTGTTGGGATGCCCAGGTTTCTGGGTATTCAACAGGAACTGTTTGGTCAGCATCTCGTTTCTTTCCCTGATGGGGAGTATTCTCGCCTCATTATGTAGATGGTGTTCTGGGGACATAAGAAGACAGCCCGTGGCAATTCTGAGAGCAGTATTTTGGCAGGCCTGTAGCTTCTTCCAGTGGGTAATTTTTAGGCTTGGCGACCATATGGGTGACGCGTAGCACGTAATCGGCTGGCTAATTGCTTTGTATGTAGTCATGAGCGTTTCTTTATCTTTTCCCCAGGTACTGCCAGCAAGGGATTTGAGGATTTTGTTACGGCTCTGAATTCTCGGAACAATTGCGGCTGCGTGCTCACCAAAATGTAGGTCCTGATCAAACGTCACACCCAAGATTTTGGGGTGTAGGACAGTCGGTAAAGTAGAGCCATCGACGTGGATGTTCAAAATGGTCGACATTTGGGACGTCCATGTTGTAAATAAGGTCGCGGAAGTTTTAGTCGGTGATAATGCCAGGTTTCGCGAGGCGAAAAAACTGGAGAGACCAGGGAGGTAGCCGTTTATTTTATTTATCATCGGCGTAGGAAACGATTGTGACTCCTTCCGGTGGTGAAGGTAGCTTAGATATGTAGAAATAAAACAAAAGTGGGGATAGGACACCACCCTGTGGCACCCCTTGTTTAATTCTCCTTGGTTTTGATGTTTCGTTTCTAAATAGCACCGATGCCTGCCGACCACCCAGATAATTTGCGGTCCACCTTGTAAGACATGGGGGAAGGGTAGACCCTTCCAGGTCTTGCAGTAACGAGCCATGGTTGACCGTATCAAAAGCTTTTGATAGGTCTAGCGCTACGACTACTGTTCTATGGTGGGGGTTTTGATTTAAACCGCAATTTATCTGGGTGCTAATGGCATTTAGCGCGGAGGTAGTGCTATGGAGTTTTCTGAAGCCATGCTGATGGGAGGCTAGTTGCAAATTTGCTTGGAAATAAGGGAGCAAAATGGCTTCGAGCGTCTTTGCTACTGGCGATAGGAGAGATATCGGACGATACGACTCTCCTATGTTAGCTGGTCTACCAGGCTTTAGTAGCGGGACCACCTTGGCCATTCTCCATTTCTCGGGTATGACAAAGGTGGAAAGAGACAGGTTGAAGACCTGCGCTAAATATTTGAAACCCTCTTTCCCTAGGCTTTTAAGCATCGGCATGGCTATGCCGTCTGGGCCCACTGCTTTGGATGGTTTAGCGCGACCAATGGCGTCCTCAACCTCTTTAGCGGTGATGGTGATTGGTGACGCGCTGAATTTGTGTTTATGTGCGTGTCTGTTGGCCCTCCGTCTAACTTTGTCGACCGTAGAATGCATTATATATTGTCGGCAGAAAGCGCTCGCGCATTTTTTCGCATCCGACAGCACTTTGTCGCCAAAGGCGATGGAAACTTTGTCTTTGTGCTTAGTCGGATTCGATAGGGACTTTACGGTGGACCAAAGTTTACCCACACCGGTAGAGAGGTTACAACCTCTTAGGTGCTCCTCCCATTTCGCCCGCTTGTGTTCATCCACAAGCAATCTGATGCGTTGGTTTATATCCCTTATTTGGGGGTCGCCTGGATCAAGCTGCCTTATAAGGTCACGTTCTCTCGCTAAGTTTGCGGCCTCCGCCGGGAAGTGGGGCCGGATTTCGGGAATTCTCCCGGCGGGAATGAAACGTGCCGAGGCGGATTCAATGACCTTGCGGAAGGCACGCTCCCCTTGGCGGGCATCAGTCGGGATAGGGAGGGCAGCAAAGAGGTTGTCTGTAAAGGATTTATATTCTTCCCACTTTCCTTTTTTAAAGTTTATGAAAGTGCGTTTTTCGGTGACGATGAAGTCGGCGGTACGCTCGAGCGAAACAAGTATAGGCAGGTGGTCGGATGCCAATGATACCATCGGCTGCCAGTTGACGCAGTTTACGAGTTCTGCGCTCACGATTGAGATATCTGGCGAACTGTGACAGCTTCCTACCATACGTGTGGGGGCGTCTCCGTTTATTGTGCAGAACGTCGTTTCTTCTATTTGATCCGCCAACATCTCGCCCCTACTGTCCGCCCGCAAATTTGAATGCCATAGATCATGATGGGCATTGAAGTCGCCTAAAATAATGCGATTGTTTCCAGTGAGTAAGGCTCTGATATTAGGGCGGTATCCACCGGGGCAACAGGTGGCAGGGGGGATGTAGATGTTGATGATTTCTAGGTTTGCATCGCCTGACCGGACAGATAGGCCTTGACGTTCTAAGACGTTGTCCCTGCGGTCGATGCCAGGATCAAATATGTGATATTGCACAGAGTGGCGAGGCCGCCTCCATTTCCGCTCTCGCGATCTTTTCTGTGGACATTATACCCAGAGCAGGTCTGCAATGCAGATCGTGCTGTGAGTTTAGTCTCTTGAATCGCAGCAATGCGGATGTTGTGCCGCTTCATGAAATTGACTATCTCCGTAATCTTCCCAGTTAGTCCATTACAGTTTAACTGCAGAATTCTGAAGTGCATGAGGGGAGACGTCGCCACTCTGGGGGTAAGTGACGGGTGACTACGCCTGGGTTGAGGAAGGCCAGGACGCAATTGCTGTTGTGGCCCTGGGACTGGGCGTCCTTGGGCAAGCATTGGGGTACCCGGATGATTTGGGTTTGCAACCTGGCAACATGGCGCGATGAAACCCGTCGAGGGGTTGCCGTCGCGGAGACCAGAACATCTAGGAAAGTGGCACCACCCAAGGCAGGAGCTGCATTGGGCGGATGTCGCAAACATATATATTCTGTGCTGGCAAACGGTGCAAACGGAGGTAGGGACTAAGAGTCTGGTTCCCTGATCTACACGATTGCTGCCGGAAAAGAGGGGGGTGTGTAGCGCAATATATAGCTTCTCCAACCCAATTGTCAACCTCACCTTCGAGCGGCGAATCCCGTTTCACTAACAGACGAGGCTCTGGCGACCCCAAGCTCCTCATGGAACTTGGGGGTGGGGAGGGAGGGATGGCCTGAAGGTTTAATGTGGCCATATAAATCGTTCCCGAGATGGTCGGGCCAGCACCTTAATGGTGCTGTGTTACCGGAGCGTATCGGATCTGTATCCGACAAAGGACCATCACATCGATAACACTCCCCAAAGCCTTCGGGGAGTAACTAATCGCTACAACAACAACAACAGGGGGGGAGAAGACGGGGGCAGGGGCTGTTGCTCAGCATTGCTTCCGACTCTACTACGAAGATTGTAGTTATGAGTGGTAGCAGCTGTTTGAGTTGTTGGCGCCGTAAGGCGCGAGCAGCAGCGGGTACTTGTTGTGGCTTGCTGAGCAGCGGGGCTGCTGGAAGGTAATGGGGGGCGCTTAGACGTAGACTACGGGGCGCCCTTGGGCGTGAACAGCAAGGAGCCACAAAAGATTTATAAAAGTTACGTGGACGTCGGGTTTTGGGATCAAGCCCAGAACAACCTGTCCGATGCAACCATCCCTTACACGAGACACACTGAACAGAGTATGACCGTCCTAAAAAGATTCTTTTCCGGCAGATGCAGCAAAACCATTTTTCAGGACCGGGGTCAGGAGACGGACCCGGATTGGATTCGATACCTTCCCGGAGCAAGAGAATATGGAGCAGTCCTGCTGCAAGGAGCTGCTGGGAGGATGACAATTTGTGGGAGGGACGAACTGACATTTCCTTATTGGCTAAGCTTCAGCTTTCGTCTATAGCAAAATATCGAATCTAACAGAAAACAAGTAAAGGTGTCTGAGTTCGGGTGTAACCGAACATTATATTCAATTCAATTGCACATTTCATTTCAGATAAATTACTTTTCTTCATAACACGTGGCACCGCCCATTTAAAAAAAATGTCTCCCCATTTCCTCTTACAATAAAACTTGATAAGTGAAATATCATTGATTCAAAACTATTTTTTGCTAAGTTATAGCTTATTCAGGGCTGTCATGGAATCTAAGTCGGTTTTGCGTTTTGTCGGAATTACAAATCAATATTGATTTAAATTGGTGTCATAAAACCGTATTGGTTTTGCTCTTTTCGAATGTAAATAAAAGCGATGTTGGAATCAGCTGTTTTGCAGTGTTATCGGTGCACCGGCAATTTTGATATTAATTTTTTTGGAAAATTTTTTGTAAAATAATTGTTTTGTGCATCGATACAGAAATAAACAAATTTATTGACATCAAAATGGCATCAGCAGTTGTAGCATTTATGTTATTGGCAGAAGAAAGTTGCGAGAAGGTCAAAAGGAAAGTTTTGAGGGATCGCAGCAATCCATTTGAGTTGCCAGAAATATTTCTTAATGTGAGTTTCTAAATATGTATTTAAAGTGTATTTGCAGTTGAATTGCATACTATCGCATAAGCAAAGAGGCTTTCCGAATGATATTGGACACCATTGAAGGACGCTTAACTTGCTCGAAAGATCTGTCAATGCTGCAATTAGCAGGTACGTTACGATTTTTAGCTGAAGGATCCTATCAAAGATCAGTTGGCAAGGATTCTAGCATGAGTGTAGGTAGAAGCACGGTGTCAACAATTTAGATGCTTCGTGAAGCCCTTCGCAATATCTGGATGTTTCTCCATAAATTCTATCAAAATACTATTTTGCATTGAATTTTTATGCTTTCCCTGTTATGAATGAAAATATATGTTCATTTAAATTTATTTTTATAAAATAAACTTTTATTTATTTACATTTTTAGAAAATATTCAACTGCAAGAGAAAAACAACTATGAAAAAATGAAATCCAACGGCATTTAACTGATTGGTTTGTTTCCGATAGCAAAATCGATATTATCGGATTCTGTGACACCTAAAACCGACACTAATTCCAATTCGAACTACAACCGATAACATTGGATTTGATGACACCAAAGTAATTTTTTTGTCGTTTTTAAATCCGATTCCGACAACAATTGGATTCCATGACAGCCCTGATTATTCTAGTCTACGATCCTTTTAAAATTGTTTTACATCTAAGTTGCCGTGGTCTTTAACCTCGTCGATTTTTACTAGAAATATTTTCTGCTATAGGGAACATTTTTGTACCAAATTTTATTACGATCCGTTAATTTTTCTTCGAGCTATGGCTCCCGAAACATAGAAAATTGCTTAGCCATAAAAGGGGCGGTGCCACGCCCAATTTTCAAAATTTGAATTTTCTCCTATTTATTGTTATAAATCCACTTGGGAAATGAAATAGCATTGATATAAAGCTCTTTTTTGCAAATTTATGACTTATTTTATTCGTCCACGACCCTTTTAAAAATCTTTTATATAAAAGTGGGCGTAGGTCTTAACCAATTTCGTTAATTTTTCTTCAAAGCATTCCTTATAGTAAAGGCAACCTCTCTGCCGAATTTTGTTAGGATAGATTTAACAATGTTTGATTTACGATTAATAATATTTGTAAAATTGATTTTATGACAAGTTGGGGGTGCCACGCCCATTTTAAACAATTCTTATCAAGGTTCTCTATATGAGCCCACATGTCAAATTTCAACATTTTATGTGTATTATTTACTAAATAATCAGGTTTTTTGTGTTTTCCAAAATGTTATATATGTATATAAAAAGTGGGCGCAGTTATCATCCGATTTCGCTTATTTCCAATACCAATCTATTCTGGGTCCAGATAAGCTCATGTACCAAATTTTGTGAAGATATCTCAATATTTACTCAAGTTATCTTGTTAACGGACATACAGACGGACGGACGGACATGGCTCAATCAAGTGTTTTTCGATACTGATGATTTTGCTATAAGGAAGTCTATATCTATCTCGATTCCTTTATACCTGTACAACCAACCGTTATCCAATAAAAGTTAATATACTCTGTGTGCAAAGCACGCTGAGTATAAAAATCTATATCTGATCCTAGTTTAGCATATATATACAAATACTTTAAAAATACAAGGGTCAAAATATACATATATCGTGTTACTTAACATACACTCACATTTTCTTTTGAACACTCCATGTGTTGCTTTGTGCAAGCTTTCCAGCCAATATAACTTCATGAGAAACCATTTTGTTTGTGTGTGCTGGTTTATTACCGGAATCTAACAAAAAATATTACGTGACACTATGGTACGTTGAGTTTATATAAATGAATGCATACCCAATGCTTCCTTTCGCAGTTTATTAATAGTAAGTAAAGCGCTACTTTTATAAATTACTGGCGTATTGCACTTTTTAAATACTGCGAGCTCTTCCGTTTGCGCCTATAATTTGAATAAATAAAAGTTTTAAATAAGTATTCTTAATAGAAACATTCTGTAGTTTCTAGTTTCTGTATTTTCTCTAAATATTTAAAACAATTTTTTTTAAGTTTTCCCAGCGTTTGTCATAGCTATAGGCTCATTCCATTTCAAGACACCCGGTCCGCGCAGGATTTCGATGAAATTTTAATATGTTGTTCTTTGGTCAAAATAATGAAACACGTGTTTTTTCTTTTTGCCTCAAACTTTTTTGTTCGGATTTATCGACAATTGAATTCAATAAAATGCAATTGATATTTTATTCACCTATTTTTTTCAACTGTCAATAACTTTGTCAAAAATTGACCGATTCTGATGTTTTTTTGTTTGAAATGTTCGTTATTATTTTTAATTTTATATACATTTATAAACAATTGCATATAGTTACAAAAAATTATTTTTTTAGTATTTAGTAAAAATTTATGACTTTTTTTTTCAAAAATTAATACTTCAAATAACGGTTATTGTTTTTTGTTTAAACTTTTTCTACATCGAGTGAGCGGTTTATATTTCAACTTGGGTAAATATCCATTAGCCAAAGCTCGATATTTTCGAAATATGAATTTTTGAATATTAAACTTTTTTTCGCCATATATTCATGCAATACATATCAGCATACAAGGCGATCAATGCCAAATGCTTAAAATTAATTAAAATATCACATTTATTATTGAAGACATTCATTTGTTGTTGTTTTTCAGAATTACAGTGATTTTGTAACAAGACATGGCAAAGGCTCTTGTGACGGTATTGGAGGTTTAGTGAAATATTTTGCCATATTCTGAAAAATAATAACAAATGAATGTTTTCAATAATAAATGTGATATTTTAATTAATTTTAAGCATTTGGCATTGATCGCCTTGTATGCTGATATGCATTGCATCAATAAATGGGGGAAACAAATTTTTAATATTCAAAAATCCATATCTCGAGAACAACGAGTTTTGGCTAATAGGCATTTGGCCAAGTTGAAATATGAACTGTTCACTCAATATAGAAAAAGTGTAAACAAAAAATATAAGCAGGATAGCTTAGTGGTTAAGGCAGCTGCAGTTTCATCGTGTGATTCGCGGTTCGAATCTCGGTGAAACCTTTGATAACTTTACGAAATTGCCTGACGTGGCGGTTTTCGAAATAGTACTATCGCAAAATGCCAGTAAATGTTTCTTTCTTTCTTTTCAGTTTCTTTTAGAAAAACATAATAATTGAATATTCAATTATTATAAGCCGGTGTTAAGTTCATGAATTCTTAATAATAAGTATAAATTGAACACACCATTAAAACAAACAACCAAAAAAAAAATTACCTTTTTTGAGAAATTAATTTTTGAAGTCATAAATTTTTACTAAATATTAAACAAAAAATTGTTTTTAAACTATGTATATGCTATTGGTTATAAATTTATATAAAAGTAAAAGTAATAACGAACATTTCAAAGAAAAAATCATAATAATCGGTAAATTTTTGACAAAGTTATTGACAGTTGAAAAAATAGGTGAATAAAATATCAATTGCATTTTATCGATCTCAATTGCCGATAAATCATTTCATTATTTTGACCAAAGAACAACATATTGAAATTTCATCGAAATCAAAAATCATGTCCTGCGCGGACCGGGTGTCTTGGAATGGAATGAGCCTATAATATTATGTACTTTGTATCCATATTTAGTATATATTTACCCGTTCCCATGCATCAGCCATGGTTGGATATATGGCTAAGCAGTGCTTTACCATCATTTCATAATACTGCATACGTATGTTGAAGGAAATTTTTGATGAGTTTGCTTCTAGCACGGGTGGTTTTGCAGGTGTTACCTAAGCAAATATTTATAACATTTACTAACTGTAATAATATAAGTTAATAACAATAAATAATGCAAGTACCGTTTCTTTAACAGCTAAAGCTGTGGTGACTATATGTGCAACCCGTCCCCCTTTTTTGGTTGTTTGTGCCGGTGTAAATGCAGGCTGTTTTTCAGCTTTAAGCTCTTCCACTTTTTTCTTTGCACGTTCCAACGCCAACATATTGGCAACAGGGGCAATAGGGCGTGCTATTACAAATTATAACAAAAAAATTTCAATTGCAAAGTAATGTTTTCACTGACAAATAAGACCCGATTTTCCAGCAGTTGTTGGCCAAGCTAAGCTTAAACTAAGTTTGTTTAAACTATAGTCAGTTAAACTAGAGAGCAGTTTTTCAGTCACAGTTTAAGGCCGCCTTTGGGATATGCTTTCTTGTGCGGCAACATTGGTTTTTTTTATTATCTAGATAGTTTGTAGATACGGCAACAGCTGGATTTTGTTTAGCCAATAAACATGGAAAAAAATTCTCCGGCGAAATATATATCTAGTTCCGGAAGTGATATCCAACATCATTATTTAATTATTTTTAAACCAGATAGTGCTCGAGTTGATATCCAACTTCATTATCGAATCACTACCAACCTTTGAGAAATTTTGTAAAATTAAGAGTTTTCGAGTTGATCTCCAACGTCATTAATATTTTCCAATTATTATCCAACTCTCGAGAGATTTTGAGAAATGTACAGTTCTCAAATGAATATGCAACACATTTCTCCAGTTGATATCCTACATTGCACATGGAGTTGAGGTGGAGTTGAAAAAGAACCTCCACGGTGGTACCACCAAAACCGCCAGCTGTTTATTGGAGAAATGAACACCTGGTTGATAGCAGTAATGAAGCGTAAATAATCAAAAACAAGTAAGGAAGGTTAAGTTCGAGTGTAACCGAACATTACATACTCAGTTGAGAGCTATGGTGACAACATAAGGGAAAATAACCAAGTAGGAAAATGAACCGAGGGAAACCCTGGAATGTGTTTGTATGACATGCGTATCAAATGAAAGGCATTAAAGAGTATTTTATGAGGGAGTGGGCCATAGTTCTATAGGTGGACGCCATTTAGGGATATAGCCATAAAGGTGGATCAGGGTTGACTCTAGAATGCGTTTGAACGATATGGGTATCAAATGAAAGGCGTTAATGAGTATTTTAAAAGGGAGTAATCCTTAGTTCCATAGGTGGAGGCCGTTTCGAGATATCGCCATAAAGGTGGACCAGGGGTGACCCTAGAATTTGTTTGTACAATATGGGTATCAAACGAATGGTGTTAATGAGTATTTTAAAAGGGAGTGGGCCTTAGTTCTATAGGTGGATGCCGTTTCGAAATATCGCCATAAAAGTGGACGAGGGGTGACTCTAGAATGTGTTTGTACGATATGGGTATCAAATTAAAGGTATAAATGAGGGTTTTAAAAGGGAGTGGTGGTTGTTGTATAGGTGGTCGCCTTTTCGAGATATCGCCATAAAGGTGGACCAGGGGTGACTCTAGAATGCGTTTGTACGATATGGGTATCAAATAAAAGGTGTTAATGAGTATTTTAAAAGGGAGTAATCCTTAGTTCCATAGGTGGACGCCGTTTCGAGATATCGCCATAAAGGTGGACCAGGGGTGACCCTAGAATTTGTTTGTACAATATGGGTATCAAAAGAAAGGTGTTAATGAGTATTTTAAAAGGGAGTAATCCTTAGTTCCATAGGTGGACGCCGTTTTGAGATATCGCCATAAAGGTGGACCAGGAGTGACCCTAGAATTTGTTTGTACAATATGGCCATCAAACGAAAGGTGTTAATGAGTATTTTAAAAGGGAGTGGGCCTTAGTTCTATAGGTGGACGCCGTTTCGAAATATCTCCTCAAAGGTGGACCAGGGGTGACTAAAGAATGTGTTTGTACGATATGGGTACCAAATTAAAGGTATTAATGAGGGTTTTAAAAGGGAGTGGTGGTTGTTGTATAGGTGGTCGCATTTTCGAGATATCGCCATAAAGGTGGACCAGGGGTGACACTAGAATTTGTTTGTACAATATGGGTATCAAAAGAAAGGTGTTAATGAGTATTTTAAAAGGGAGTAATCCTTAGTTCCATAGGTGGACGCCGTTTCGAGATATCGCCATAAAGGTGGAGCAGGGGTGACCCTAGAATTTGTTTGTACAATATGGGTATCAAAAGAAAGGTGTTAATGAGTTTTTTAAAAGGGAGTAATCCTTAGTTCCATAGGTGGACGCCGTTTCGAAATATCGCCATAAAGGTGGGCCAGGGGTGACTCTAGAATTCGTTTGTGCAATATGGGTATCAAACGACAGGAGTTAATGAGTATTTTAAAAGGGAGTGGGCCTTCGTTCTATAGGTGGACGCCTTTTCGAGGTATCGCAATAAGGGTGGACCAGGGGTGACCAGGGGTTTGTGCGATATGGGTATCAAATGAAAGGTGTTAATGAGTATTTTTAAAAGGGAGTGGGCCTTCGTTCTATAGGTGTTCGTCTTTTCGAGATATCGCCATAAAGGTGGACCAAGTGTGACTTTAGAATATGTTTGTACGATATGGGTATCAAATGAAAGGTGTTAATGAGTATTTTAAAAGGGCGTGGGGCTTAGTTCTACAGGTGGACGCCTTTTCGAGATATCGCCATAAAGGTGGACCAGGGGTGACTCTAGAATGAGTTTGTACGATATGGGTATCAAATTAAAGGTATTAATGAGAGTTTTAAAAGGGAGTGGTGGTAGTTGTATATGTGTAGGCGTTTTCCAGATATCGACCAAAATGTGGACCAGGGTGACCCAGAACATTATCTGTTGGATACTGCTAATTTATTTATATATGTAATACCTGCCAAGATTTTAAGGGTTTTTTATTTCGCCCTGCAGAACTTTTTCATTTTCTTCTACTTAATATGGTACGTGTCACAACCATTTTATAAAGTTTTTTCTAAAGTTATATTTCGCGTCAATAAAACAATCCAATTACCTTACCATGTTTCATCCCTTTTTTCGTATTTGGTATAGAATTATGGCATTTTTTTCATTTTTCGTAATTTTCGATATCGAAAAAGTGGGCGTGGTCATAGTCGGATTTCGTTCATTTTTCATACCAAGATAAAGTGAGTTCAAGTAAGCACGTGAACTAAGTTCATTAAAGCTATGTCGATTTTTGCTCAAGTTATCGTGTTAACGGCCATGCGGAAGGACAGACGGACGACTGTGTATAAAAACTGGGCGTGGCATCAACCGATTCCGCCCATTTTCACAGAAAACAGTTAACGTCATAAAATCTATGCCCCTGCCAAATTTCAACAGGATTGGTTAATTTTTGTTCGACTTATGGCGTTAAAAGTATCCTAGACAAATTAAATGACAAAGGGCGGAGCCACGCCCATTTTGAAATTTTCTTTTATTTTTGTATTTTATTGCACCACATCATTACTGGAGTTGAATGTTGACATAATTTACTTATATACTGTAAAGATATTAAATTTTTTGTTAAAATTTTTTTTTTTTTTAAAGTGGGCGTGGTCCTTCTCCGATTTCTGCGTACATATAGTAATAGGAGTAACGTTCCTGCCAAATTTCATCATGATATCTTCAACGACTGCGAAATTACAGCTTGAAAAACTTTTAAATTACCTACTTTTAAAAGTGGGCGGTGCCACGCCCGTTGTCCAAAATTTTACTAATTTTCTATTCTGCGTCATAAGTTCAACTCAACTACCAAGTTTCGTCGCTTTATCTGTCTTTTGTAATGAATTATCGCACTTTTTCTGTTTTTCGAAATTTTCGATATCGAAAAAGTGCGCGTGGTTATAGTCCGATATCGTTCATTTTAAATAGCGATCTGAGATGAGTGCTCAGGAACCTACATACCAAATTTCATCAAGATACCTCAAAATTTACTCAAGTTATCGTGTTAACGGACGGACGGACGGACATGGCTCAATCAAATTTTTTTTCGATCCTGATTATTTTGATATATGGAAGTCTATATCTATCTCGATTCCTTTATATATGTACAACCAACCGTTATCCAATCAAACTTAATATACTCTGTGAGCTCTGCTCAACTGAGTATAATAAATTATATATGTGACCCGGTCTATGAAGAGGTGGCTTATGACTAAAAGAAACAGCTGTTAACAGCTGTTTCTCGTAATTTCTTTTTTGAGTCATAAGCCACGTTTCATAGACCGGGTCACATATATTTTATTTTATTTTCGTGAAAATACTGTAGTATGGAATTTTACATTTGAGTCCAGTTAGAGAACCCCAAGTTGTTAATTACATTTTTTCAACTTAAGTAATAGCATTTTTTGCTTTATAAAAAGTTCCCTCTTTTGCTGAGTACGCTATGATTCTCGAGTTGAGCTACTGTTTTGAAACTACTCTTGAGATTTATGAAGTATGCCTAAATATCAACATGAGGTCTAATGGTACGCAAGCCCAAACGCGTATTGGGTATATTCGACGCCATTTCGTACGAACGCAAATAACTGATATGTTAACTAAAGTTTAACCCTAGCAGATCGGCCGCTTAAGCTTAGCTTAAACTTCAGTTAAATTATACTGAAAAACTGCAGAATAAGTTTAAGCGTATTTTAACTGACAAACTGAGTTGAACTTGCACTGAAAAACCAGGCTAAAACACAGAAAACCTACGACGTGATGGTGGCATTAAATAACTTTTTGGTACGAGTGGTGTTAATTGACATTTCTCTTTGGCTTTGCGAAGTGCTTCGGTTGCTTCACGTACTTTCTCTTCAGCTTCACGTACCGTTGCTTCCACCACTGATGCTTGCTCTTCCCTTTTGCGATGCATAGCCGATTGTCTTTCGAAAATAGCCTATAATTTAAAAATGAACTCGTTAGTAAAATTAAATTTAAGTTGTGTTCAAAGCCACGGGATTTCAGATAAATTTGTCTTGAACTCAAATAACTTGGGAACGAATTAAGTTTTTTTGAAGAGAGACGTGGGTATTGGATACGCTCAACGCTTTACGGAGCATTCGATGGTTGATAAGCGCAATACAAAGCTTTATAGCTTCAGAGCTATCGCAACCCAATTGTCAACCTCATCTACGTGATGGGAATACTGTTGCATACATTAATCTATCATACAAATATTTAGCAGGCGAGGCTCTGGCGACCCCAAGTTCCTCATGGAACTAGGGGTTGAGGGTGCGCGATGGCCACGAAGGTTTAATATGGTTATATTAGTCGTTCCCGCGATGGTGGGGTAGTATCTTCAAGGTGCTTGTTACCGGAACGTACCCGATTTGTATCCGGGGAGTGTGTATATCGTTAATACAACAACAGCAACAAAAACAACAACAACGGAATATTCGATACACCTTTCCCACGTTGTTGAAAATAAGGGTATGTATATTAGGGTGGGTCGATTTGTATGAACGAAAGTTAACCGATATCGCGCCATCGATTTTTCGGTAGGATTTGGGCTCAGGAAAAAAATTTCTACTACGCATACCCAAAAAAATAATTTTCGAGCCTGCGAAATTTAATTTTTTTGACTTTTTTTCAACTTTGATTTTTAAGGTTTTTTCATGACCTACTAAAAAAATTTTACAATCAAATGAAAATTTTTTTAGTAGGTCATGAAAAAAACGTTAAAAATCAGCGTCGAAAAAAGTAAAAAAAAAATGAAATTTCGCAGGCTCGAAAATTGTTTTTTTGGGTATGCGTAGTGGAACTTTTTTTCCTGAGCCCAAATCCTATCGAAAAATCGATGGCGCGATATCGGTTAATAAATCGAACCAGTCTAATGTATATGTCGGGCAAGTACATTAAATCTTCGAGAGTGCCTACATCGTGAATACAACAACAGCAGCTTTAAGTGAAACCTCTTAAATCATTTAGAAAGTGCGATTTCACTAATTTTTGCATTCTTTCTTAATTATAAGATGAAAACCTGATTGGTATACAGCGCCATCTATATGTAACTTTTCGTAGATTTGCTCTAAATCTAAGGAAAATATCGCGTACTCTAATATTTCCTTCATTTTGATACCTTAAAAAGGCCTACTTGAAGACCCACAATCTTTTTAAGTAGGACTTAACCTGGCATGAGGGGCTGAAACAAAAAATTGCCTTGCACAACAATAAGTTAGTAGTTAACTGATAATTCTATTTAAGTTGTATAGGAACTATATTAAATGTTTGGGAAAATTTTGAAACAACGTGACATCAGGACAGACAAGGTAACAGCTGTTTCGATTTTACCTTGTATGGTTAGGGAGATTAGAGTATACCCGCGACAGGTATGCCTGTTGTAAGAGGCTACTAAAACACCCAAATGATTTAAAGACTTGTGTAGCACATTCATAGCATGCTCACATACCTGTGGCGAATCATGTTTCTTCAGCAAGCGAGGCTCTGCCGACCCCAAGCTTCTCATATAACTAGGGGATAGAGCGGATGGCCTAGAAGGTTAAATGTAGTCCTATTACATCACTTCCGAGATGACCGGGCTTGTACCTTCACGTACCGGATCTGTGCCCGGCAAAGGACCATCAACATCGATAGCACTCCCCAAAAACCTCGGGGAATGTCTTTATCGTTATAACAACAACAAAGACAATTATACCTTGTAAATATCTTTAAAGCCTTTTCTCCCGGGGATGGGATTTAAAGCCTTTTCTCCCGGGGAATGAAGTTTTTCCTATTTGTTGTTATAAATCCACTTGGGAAATGAAATACCATTGATATAAAGCTCTTTTTTGCAAAGATATAGCTTATTTTATTCGTCCACGACCCTTTTAAAAATATTTTATATAAAAGTGGGCGTGGTCCTTAACCGATTTCGTTAATTTTTCTTCGATGCATTCCTTATAGTAAAGGCAAGCTCTCTGCCGAATTTTGTTACGATAGGTTTAACGATTTTCGATTTATGATTAATAATATTTGTAAAATTGATTTTATCACAAGTGGGCGGTGCCAGGCCCATTTTAAAATTTTTTTTTCAATTTTTATCAAGAGTCTTAATATCAGTCCACACGTCAAATTTCAACATTCTAGGTGTATTATTTACTAAATAATCGGTTTTTTTGTGTTTTCCAAAATGTTATATATATAAAAAGTGGGCGTGGTTGTCATCCGATTTCGCTCATTTTCAATACCAATCTATTCTGGGTCCAGATAAGCTCGTGTACCAAATTTGGAGATATCACAATATTTACTCAAGTTATCGTGTTAACGGACAGACGGACGGACGGACATGGCTCAATCAAATTTTTTTTCGACACTGATGTTTTGATATATGGAAGTCTATATCTATCTTGATTCCTTTATACCTGTACAACTAACCGTTATCCAATCAAAGTTAATATACTCTGTGTGCAAAGCACGCCGAGTATAAAAACATGTTCTGAATCAAACATAAAAAAATTATGTCTACATCTTTTCCAATTTAAGTTCAGAAATTAACAATTCAAGTTCAGAAAATTACAATTCAAGTTCAGAATTTCCAATTCATGTTCAGAAAATTACAATTCAAGTCCAGAAAATTACAATTCTTGAGCAGAATTTCCAATTCAAGTTCAGAAATTCCAATTTAAATTCAGAAAATTACAATTCAAGTTCAGAAAATTGCAATTCAATCAGAAAGTTACATTTCAGAAAATTGCATTTCAAGTTCAGAAAATTACAATTCAAATTCAGAAAATTATAAGTAGGGTGTTATTTTTCAAAAGTAATTCCAATTCATACTACGTAATGTAATATACTCTTTGCGGAAGTGTTGATGCTTCGTTGGCAATGGTAGGTTGGATATACTGTACTCCAAATTTTCTCCAAGGCGTGTACATCCCGAGCTAAGAAATCAAACGGAGGATAACTATTTCCAACAAGTGCAAGGGGACGCTCCGGCCAAATTTCTGAATTTAAATTGGAAATTCTGAACTTGAATTGTAGTTTTCTAAATTAAACTGGAAAAGGTGTATATGGAAGAATAAACGAACACGATTCGTACTTTGACATCGGTTGACGAACAGACAGACACCATAAAAAGGCTATTTATTGATCACGTTCCAGTAAAACTAAATGCTGGAAAGCTGCCAAGGTTACCCCTATTAATAAGCAAAATATCGAGTATCGGCATATAGCCATACTACCTTTTCTTTCAAAGGTTGTTGAACGTTTTTTGCATGGACAGATTATGAGGCATGTTTCGCGAAAATAAGCTCATTACTGACAGTCAGTCCGGCTTCAGGTCAAAGAGACGCTGTACAACGACAGCTGTGATAGAAGACATTCGAGAGCGAGTTGATGATAAATATATATCTCTTCTAACCCTTCTAAAGCCTTTGACTCTGACGACCGCACTTTACTCTGTAAAAAGCTGACCTTTTTTTAACTTTCGAGTCATGCAACTTTACTTATTAAATCGTATCTTAGCTACAGGACTCAGGCGGTAAGTTTAAAAAGTCTAACTTGCTACACGTTTTAAGAAGCATCCCACAAAGCTTTGTTTTGAGCCCTCTTTTATTTGTTCTGTGACTTGCCAAATATTCTTAAGTTTTGTAATGTCCATATTTATGCTGATGATGTGCAATTGTATACATACTGTGACGAATATTATCATCACTAAGCGATACTATCATCACTAAGCCGATACTAAGCAGCCACTCGTATGTACGTAAACAAATCAATCATCATTAACACACATGGATACAAGGCAGCGGAGAGATACTCACAAACGCATGTCATCATCAGCGACGTAGTACTCACATATACACACGCATATAGCTACAGACTACAAATATACATGTATATGGTTGGTAACCAAGCATGAAGTTCACGAAATTACTAGACCTTACACTCTACATATAAGACTACTTCTAGGGAAAGCGTACCAATACCTACGCTCCTTTATTACAGGTCAATCGAAAGGTGGAAATCCGTAGAAGGGGAGTTGATAAGTATCATGATCAAAATGGTGCATGATGATCCAACTAACCGTTACCAGCCTTCCAAACAGCAGGATGGCACAATGCAGTTAAACTGATAAACTGCACCAATAACACGACTTTAGAATGGCTGCAGAGAGTTGTTCCAGACCATCAAAAACAAGAAGACGCAAGGTTGAAGGTGGTGGATAGAGCACTGATCCTCACGAAGGCTAAGGTTTGGGTACCGGCGAAGGACACGTTTATCATGCTGCAGCGGCAGAACTCGAATATACCAACACGGGATTGGAAGACACTTCATGTATCCCGACCCGTGGAATGGGAGGATCTGCTGCACTCACAGCTTGGGAAAATGTCCTGGGGCGTGGGTAGTATTTGTATGCAACAATGCTTAAACCTTCGGGGAACACTGAGTGCAGGCCTTATAGCAATAGCAGTATAGCGTCATCTAATATCGTACAAACGGGTAAAGAGATCTAAGTAAATCCTACAGGCTGACAGATTACTGCAGCGTCTTTCAGGTGAAAATTACAGCCGTGAAGAAAGCAGGAGAAATTTTGGAGGAAGCGTGCTTTAGCTGCAGTGGCGTCAATATATACATTTATAGCCGGGCGGCGATTAAGGCAATAATTTCACACAGTATTTCATTAGAAACTGTTCTGGAATGCAAAGCATTGCAAAAACTTTGCTCAGTCCGGACTATCCATCTGTACTAGGTTCCCGGTAATAAAGGGATAAAAGGTAACGAAAAGGCCTATGAGATGGCAAAGGAGGTTGAAACACTCGCTGAATCGACGATAGACATCCAATTCTGTTTTGGAGGAATCAAAAGGAGACAGGGGACATATGATCCACCAATCAGAAAAGGCGTGGACAGAAGCGCGGAGCTGCAAAATTGCTAAGATCATATGCAAAGCCTACCACGTTCTGTGTTCGTGTCCTGCGCTCGCCAGGTCAAGGCCCCAGCTATTAGGGGTGGCAGAGTTGCCAGATCTCGATCAAATAGGCTAGGTCCTAGAAAACTTGTAGTATTTGTCAAGAGGACGTAGTTATTCTATAACGTATGTAAGTCCTGACACCTGATGGGGGTTCTTCCGTTTGGTCTTCAAACTAATTCTTGTAACACTATGGACACATTCAGTCTATGTGAATCTCTCTATCATGCCATTTGCTTGCGGATGGTAAGGAGATGTATGAATTTTATGAGAACCTAATAGTTTAGTTAATTCCGTAAAAAATGTTCAAGTGAATTGTGAACCTTGATTTACTATAATATTCAAAGGTATACCGAATCGTGGTATATAATTTTGAATAAAAGTTTTTACTATAGTATTTGTTGAAATGTTGAATGGATAAGCTTCAGGCCAACGTGAAAATCTGTCAATAATTGTTAAAATATAACAGTTTTCTTATTGCTGTTTTATTTGGGGCTTTTCGGCCGGTTTATCTCAATAAAATCTACTTTTTTATTTCAATCAACGCGTTTCGACGCATATTCGCGTCTTCATCAGGATTCTGATTTATTTTTTAGAAAATACGAAAAACAAAGTTATTAAATAAAGGCAAATTAATATCATATAAAACTTATTTTACATTTCACTAAACTTACATTATTGACAAAATTAAATTCGTCTAGTTGTTGAGCACATATAAACATATATACACATAACATTAACAAACAGATACATTTTCTAAAAAGTCAAACCGCACAGCACGTCTTTATTCGTCAATCTTTTGCATTGACCGTGATCGTTGTAGCATAAGCGCAGTTTAAGTTGTCGACGTCTTATTTGAAGTTCATCGCTGTATGTATTTGTTGCTGTATGAGCAACACTTCTAATGTCATCCTTCTTCTGGATCTGTTCTCCACGTCTAATACTTTTGTTAAATCAAAATTGACTGTGTGTTTACTTTCCGTCAGCTGTTGTGATAGTGCCGTGGAGCTTTTGTTGTTTTTAGCATCTTGCTTATGCTCGTATATTCTCGTTCCTAACGATCTTTTCGTTGTTCTAATGTTCACTTTATTGGATTTTGTCTCCCACTTTTCCATTGCACTTTATTTCATATACTACATTATGTAGTTGTTCCTTATGAATTTTGCCTTTTTTCTTGTATAAATGTTTTGGATTGTGTGATGTGGTTTGTGTGCATATCCAATATTGGTATTTTTTATTATCTTCCTCAAAGTGTTGTTGTCCGTTAGCTTTGGTATATATGTAAGTCCGATGTATATTTTCTTATTGTTTTCGTTTACTTGACCATGATCAATTTTAAGTTTAGTTTTGTTTCTTGCTGTTGTTGTTAGTGCGTCAATTACATTATTAGGGTACCTATTTTTTCTTAGTATGTTTTTTATTTTCACCTCGTTGTCTTTCATGAACTCCTGATCACTCAGGGAGTAAACTTTATTTAAAAAGTTAATAGCCGTGTTCCTTTTTTGAGTCCATGGGTGATTTGATTGAAAATGTATCATTCTTGATGATGCTACGGCTTTTTTGTACCAGTTGGTTTTTATATTGTTATCTGGGGAATTGTGAGTCTCCATATTTAAAAAAGCTAATTTCCTGGACTTTTCTGTTACGAGGGTGAATTGAATTTTCGTATGTTGTCCATTGAATGTATTTAGAATTTCTTCCACGTCTTTAATCTTAACTATAGCGAACCTATCATCTACATATTTGGTTATGTATTTGATATGTACGTCTTTGAATCTCAGTTCCGTGAGGCTGTTGTCTATAATTTTATTTAAAACTATGTCAGCTATAGTCGGTGACAAACGATTGCCCATCGGCATGCCATAAATTTGTTGGTAGTACGTTTCATCGTATAAAAAGTAATTATTTTCTCTCAAACAGATCGCTAAAATTTTAAGAAACTGGGTTTTGGGTATTTTGGTCTGTGGCCACTTCTTCATTATTGTGATAATTGGCAGGTGTATCGGTAGGTTGGTAAAAAGAGATACAACGTCTAGGGATATAAGGATTTCATCGTCATCAATGACTGTATTCCTTAGGTGGTCTTTTAGTTGCAGAGAATTGTTTATGTTGTATTCTTCGGATATAATATTTTTTAGGATCTTTCCTATGCATTTTGATAACTTCGAGCAGGGTACATTTAACGACGAGGATATCGGTCGAAGTGGAGTGTGCTCTTTATGCACTTTTGGTAACCCGTATAGTCTTGGTGCTCTACCGGCTGGACATGTCAAATATTGCTTTTCCTTCTGATTTATGTTTTGAGCTTGGTAGATGCCATTCACAATTTTGTTGTTCTTTCTTAATAGGGTTTGTGTGGGATCAGTCTTAATAGTTTTGTATGTGGTTTTGTCGCTCAGTAAGTCTTTCATTTTTCCCTGGTAGTCAGATCTGTACATCATGACTGTCCTATTACCTTTGTCTGCATTTGTAATTATGATAGATTCTTGGTGCCGCTTTATGAATTGCTTGGTTTTTTCGTGTATTTTAAGTATGAATTTTTCTTTGGGGCTGTTTTTTGGTTTGTTTTTATACGTATTTACCCTCGTTGCGAATTTGCATCTGACCATGTCTTTTGCTTTGTCATTTTCTGTTGTTTGTATACCTTGTTCGATGTCTGCTATGAGGTGTATGGGGGAAAAACTTTTTCCAGAAATTGGGAGAGTGAATTTACAATTAACAATTTTGTTGTTCTTTCTTAATACGTATTTACCCTCGTTGCGAATTTGCATCTGACCATGTCTTTTTCTTTGTCATTTTCTATTGTTTGTATACCTTGTTCGATGTCTGCTATGAGGAGTATGGGGGAAAAACTTTTTCCAGAAATTGGGAGAGCGAATTTATTTCAGGAAAGATCCTAAAAAATATTATATCCGAAGAATACAACATAGACAAGTAAGGAAGGCTAAGTTCGGGTGTAACCGAACATTACATACTCAGCTGAGAGCTTTGGAGACAAAATAAGGGAAAATCACCATTTAGCAAAATGAACTTAGGGTAACCCTGGAATGTGTTTGTATGACATGTGTATCAAACGAAAGGTGTTAATGATTATTTAAAACGTAGTGGGCCTTAGTTCTATAGGTGGACGCCTTTTCGAGATATCGCAATAAGGGTGGACCAGGGGTGACTCTAGAATGTGTTTGTACGATATGGGTATCAAATTAAAAGTATTAATGAGGGTTTTAAAAGGGAGTAGCCCTTAGTTGTATATGTGAAGGCGTTTTCGAGATATCGACCAAAATGTGGACCAGGGTGACCCATAACATCTTCTGTCGGGTACCGCTAAGTTATTTATATATGTCATACCACGAACAGTATTCCTGCCAAGATTCCAAGGGCTTTTGATTTCGCCCTGCAGAACTTTTTCATTTTCTTCTACTTAATATGGTAGGTGTCACACCCATTTTACAAAGTTTTTTCTAAAGTTATATTTTGCGTCAATAAACCAATACAAAATTATGGCATTTTTTTCATTTTTCGTAATTTTCGATATCGGAAAAGTGGGCGTGGTCATAGGCGGATTTCGGCCATATTTTATAACAAGATAAAGTGACTTCAGATAAGTACGTGAACTAAGTTTAGTTAAGATATATATGGTTTTTTGCGCAAGTTATCGTGTTAACGGCCGAGCGGAAGGACAGAAGGTCGACTGTGTATAAAAACTGGGCGTGGCTTCAACCGATTTCGCCCATTTTCACAGAAAACAGTTATCGTCATAGGATCTATGTCCCTACCAAATTTCACAAGGATTGGTAAATTTTTGTTCGACTTATGGCATTAAAAGTATTCTAGACGAATTAAATGAAAAAGGGCGGAGTTACGCCCATTTTGAAATTTTCTTTTATATTTGTATTCCGTTGCACCATATCATTACTGGAGTCGAATGTTGACATAATTTACTTTTATACTGTGAAGATATTAAAGTTTTTGTTAAAATTTGACTTTAAAAAAAATTTTTTTTGTTTAAAGTGGGCGTGTTCGTCATCCGATTTTTATTTAGCACACATATAGAAATAGGAGTAACGTGCCTACCAAATTTCATCATGATATCTTCAACGACTGCCAAATTACAGCTTGCAAAACTTTTAAATTACCTTCTTTTAAAAGTGGGCGGTGCCACGCCCATTGTCCAAAATTTTTCTAATTTTCTATTTTGCGTCAAAAGGTCAACGCACTTACCAAGTTTCATCGCCTTATCCGTCTTTGTTAATGAATTATCGCACTTTTTCGGTTTTTCGAAATTTTCGATATCGAAAAAGTGGTCTTGGTTGTAGTCCGATTTCGTTAATTTTAAATAGCTATCTGAGATGAGCGCCCAGGAACCTACATACCAAATTTTATCAAGATATCTCAAAATTTACTCAAGTTATCGTGTTTACAGACGGACGGACGTACGGACGGACATGGCTAAATGAATTTCTTTTTTCACTCAGATCATTTTGGTATATAGAAGTCTATATCTATCTCGATTAGTTTATGCCGTTACGGATTACCGTTATGCGAACAAAGTTAATATACCCTGTGAGCTCTGCTCAGCTGAGCCCCAAAGAAAAATTCATACTTAAAATATACAAAAAAACCAAGCAATTCATAAAGCGGCACCAAGAATCTATCATAATTACAAATGCAGACAAAAGACAGTCATGATTTACAGATCTGACTATAGGGGAAAAATGAAAGACCTAATGAGCGACAAAACCACATACAAAACTATTAAAACTGATCCCACACAAACCCTATTAAGAAAGAACAACAAAATTGTGAATGGCCTCTACCAAGCTCAAAACATAAATCAGAAGGAAAAGCAATATTTGACATGTCCTATACGGGTTACCAAAAGTGCATAAAGAGCACACTCCACTTCGACCGATATCCTCGTCGTTAAATGTACCCTGCTCGAAGTTATCAAAATGCACAATTTTATTATATCCGAAGAATACAACATAAACAATTCTCTGCAACTAAAAGAACACCTAAGGAATACAGTCATTGATGACGATGAAATCCTTATATCCCTAGACGTTGTATCTCTTTTTACCAACCTACCGATACACCTGGCAAATATCACAATAATGAAGAAGTGGCCAATTCTCCAAACACAAACCAAAATACCCAAAACCCAGTTTCTTAAAATTTTAGAGTTCTGTTTGAGAGAAAATAATTACTTTTTATACGATGAAACAAATTTATGGCATGCCGATGGGCAATCCCTTGTCACCGACTATAGCTGACATAGTTTTAGATACAATTATAGACGACAGCCTCACGGAACTGAGATCCAAAGACGTACATATCAAATACATAACCAAATATGCAGATGATAGGTTCGCTATAGTTAAGATTAAAGACGTGGAAGAAATTCTAAATACATTCCATGGACAACATACGAAAATTCAATTCACCCTCGAAACAGAAAAGTCCAGGAAATTAGCTTTTTAGATATGGAGAGTCACAATTCCCCAGATAACAATATAAAAACCAACTGGTACAAAAAAGCCGTAGCATCATCAAGAATGATACATTTTCAATCAAATCACCCATGGACTCAAAAAAGGAACACGGCTATTAACTTTTTAAATAAAGTTTACTCCCTGAGTGATCAGGAGTTCATGAAAGACAACGAGGTGAAAATAAAAAACATACTAATGATAATGCTCAAGTAAACGAAAACAATAAGAAAATATACATCGGACTTACATATACATATACCAAAGCTAATGGACAACAACACTTTGAGGAAGATAATAAAAAATACCAATATTGGATATGCATGCAAACCACATCACACAATACATTTATACAAAACATTATTTTTAGAACAAAAGGCAAAATTCATAAGGAACAACTACATAATGTAGTATATGAAATAAAGTGCAATGGAAAAGAGGGAGAAAAATGCAATAAAGTGTACATTGGAACAACGAAAAGATCGTTAGGAACGAGAATATACGAGCATAAGCAAGATGCTAAAAACAACAAAAGCTCCACGGCACTATCACAACACTTGACGGAAAGTAAACACACAGCCAATTTTGATGAAACAAAAGTATTAGACGTGGAGAACAGAACCAGAAGAAGGATGACATTAGAAGGGTTGCGCATACAGCAACAAATACATACAGCGATGAACTTCAAAGAAGACGTCGACAACATAAACTGAGCTTATGCTACAACGATCACGGTCAGTGCAAAAGATTGACGAATAAAGACGTGCTGTGCGGTTTGACTTTTTAGAAAATGTATCTGTTTGTTAATGTTATGTGTATATATGTTTATATGTGCTCAACAACTAGACGAATTTAATTTTGTCAATAATGTAAGTTTTGTGAAATGTAAAATCAGTTGTATATGTAACATATTAATTTGCCTGTATTTAATAACTTTGTTTTTCGTATTTTCTAAAAAATAAATTTGAATCCTGATGAAGACGCGAATATGCGTCGAAACGCGTTGATTGAAATAAAAAAGTAGATTTTATTGAGATAAACCGGCCGAAAAGCTCCAAATAAAACAACAAAAAGTTTAACTAAAATACTTGGCCCTACAAAATTATTTATAACAGTTTTCATTTGAAACTGGAAGAGGTCCAACAATATCCACATGAATATATTCAAAACGACTTGATGGTATTTGAATTTTTTGAATAGGAGATTTAGTAGGTCTTGAAATTTAGGATTTTTGACAATTGATACAATATGAAGTCAAAGCATTAAATTCTTTACGCATGTTAGGCCAATAATATTTATTTGAGATAATGAGTGAATTTTGTCAAATATAATTCTTCTCATAGAATGTGGAACATAAGGTCGAAAAGGTTGTAGGGAAACATCACACTTTATATTTAAATTAATAACTGGAATATGAATTTCTTTTAAATTATTTTTAGAATTTTCATCAGAAATGGTTTTTTGTAAAAATGTATCAGTTTGTTGTTCTTTATATAAAGTTTTTAATTTATATCTTGAGTTGAAATTGTATTTACTTCTGGAATACGGGAAAGTGTGTCGGCAACTATGTTGTCTTTTCCACGTATATATTGAATATCATTTGTAAATTGAGCAATATATTCAAGATGACGTAGTTGACGAGGAGATCTATCTACTTTAGAATTTAGAACATGAGTTAAAGGTTTATGATCCGTATAAATTGTAAAAGTTCTACCTTCAAGAAAATGTTTAATATGTTTAATTGAATTACAAATTGCCAAAAGTTCACGATCAAATGTTGAATATTTAGATTCTGTTGTAGTTAATTTTCTTGAAAAATAAGCTAAGGGTTCTAGTATATTATTGCTAGTTTGTTGAAGAACTGCTCCAATAGCAACATTTGATGCATCTACTGCTAAAGATAAGGTACCATTTTTGTCGAAATGTGTAAGTAAAGTATTTTTAGCAATAAGTCTTTTAACATTTTCGAAAGCTGTTGTGGTGTCATTTGTCCAATTTAATTTGAGTTTCTTTTTAATTGCATGTGTTAACATTTCATGCAGAGGACTAAGTTCTGTTGCTAACATTTTAATATATCTGTGATAGTAATTTACCATACCTAAACATTTTTGTAACTTATTTATAGAAATCGGTTTTTCAAAATTTGTTATGATTTCAATTCGATCTAAAGATGGTTTAATACATTCGCCTGAAATTTCGTTACTTAAGAAATTTAATTTATTTATACCGAGAGTACATTTTGAAGGTTTGATATTTAAATTATATTATTCAATTCTTTTGAAAACTGATTTTAAACGATTTATATGTTGATCTTCATTATCACTGGCACCTTTTGTTTCTATCCTGTGAACCGTATGGTATTTAACTTTTTTAGTATAATCTGGTTCACAGGTAATAGATGGAAATTCATTAAGTAATTTTGAAAACTCATTTCGACAATAGGAATTTTGAGTGAGAAAATATCAGAAAATCCAGAAGATCCAGCAACTTTAATTTTTGTAGTAGAATCCATTATTTCTTTATTTTTTATTTTGACAATAATACCGAATTTTTCTAAAATGTTTGCTCCTAAAATGGGTGTATCTATGTTTGCAATAATGAATGGAAATTCAAAGTCTCTTCTTAAACCTAAATCAATTTTAAGTAGTTTTGTGCCGAAAGTTGCAATTGAAGAACCATTTGCTGCAGTCAAAGCAAGATCCGAATTTCTTTTATAAATTTTAATTTTAGAAAAAGGAATAACTGATACAACTGCTGCGGTGTCGATAAGAAAATTAAGTTTATTGAATTTATCAAATATGAATAGGCGACGGGTAGGTTTAGTAACAGTTCCATTATCCGTCACTGTCATAATGGATTGTTTCAGTTTAAATTTTGTTCAAAATTTGAATTATGATTTTGAATAAAATTACAGGGGGGTATACATTTAAAGCGTTATTCTTAAATTTTTTGTGATACCAACAAATATTTTGTGAATTAAAATTTCTGGATCTTGGAAAATTGCGAGATTTAGGTCTATTTCTTTCTTTAGATCTAGAACGAATTTGTAATTGATTAATATCATTAGAAATTTTATTTAAATTTTGATAAATAGCCGTAGTTCATTCAGTTAAATTTTTAACGCATTGTTCTAAAATATTATTATTTATACTCGAAACTGCAGGAGATTTGGAAGAATGAGGTTTGTTGATTAAATCTAAAAGTTTGTCAGCCAAAAAAATTACTTCATCGTTATTTTGATTGTTACTAGAAGTTGAATGGATTTGTATTTCTTGTGGCAATTTACGAATCCACAATTTAAAGAGTAATTCTTGGCTAACAATGGAGTCAGAACCTATAAGTGATTTCATAAATCTAAAAAATTCAGATGGTGAACGATCACCAAGTTCAGTTTTTAAAAATAATTCTTCTAATCTTTTTTCTTCACTAAGTGAAAATCTTTCGCATAAAATCTTTTTAATTGTATTATATTTATTGAAAAGAGGAGGAGGGTTAATAATGTCAAAAATTTTAGAAATAGTATCTCGTTGAATGGTAACTAGAACATTTTGAAATTTTTAATTATCATCAGTGATATTATTAATTTCAAATTGTCCTTCAACAAGTAAAAACCAGGCATCAGGACAATCTTGCCAAAACTGGGGTAATTTAATCGATTTAATAGAATAAATATTTTTAAAGTTATCTTCATGTGTTATGTTTGAAATAAGGTTTTGTGTATGAATGTTTGAATTATGTGGTAAATTTTGATTCGTGTTTGTATTTGGTATTGTAATTGAATTTTGTGTTGCCTCTTGATTCATTGAGCTGTTTGTATTATTATTGTTTTGATTTTCAGAATGCGTGAATGTACGAGTGCGTATGGGTGAACGGGAAAGCATGTAAATATATTTGAAAGATATCAATTTATTTTAAAATATTTGGAAAACTAGAAAATATTTTAAAATTTGTTTGGAAAGGGAGTTAATATGAATATAAAAATAATTAAAATATAAAAATTATTTTAAAATAAATTTTAAAACTTAAAAAGATTTAAAATTGTAAAAAAAAATAAAAAAATTTTAATTCAATATTAAAATAAAAATTGTATTTAGAAAAAGTTGTAATTATTTAAAATTAATATTTATAACTTTATTACTATTGAAGAGTTAATTGATGAATAAAATTGCTTTATGTTGCAATGGTGTTCTAATTAGTGAAGAGGACGTTAAAGGTTACGAATGATTTCAACAAATGGCATACAATATTACGATGTTGTTTGACGAAAGGTTGACGCAGTGTATATTTAATGATAGGCATTTAATGAATTTATGTAGGTGAGCTGATAAGATAATTACTGTGGCTTGTAGCACCTGGTATTACGCTTTTGTAGAAATTTATTGTTTTAATTTCTGAATAAAAATATATTTTGTTATAATTTTTCAAGGTTCGATTCGAGCTCAAGGCCAGAACAATAATTTTTTTCTAATGATAATTATTGTTATTTTTTAAATTTCTCTAAATTTGAAAAATTGTATTTTGTTTTTGGAATAGTAAGTAGAAAATTTTTCAGACAACCTGCCATAGCTGCGCAGATAGATCCATTTCGAAGGGTGCTAAGCCTTCATCATCAGTACGCTTTAGGCATGCTGCGCTAACCATTTAGCTATATAGCGGTGGTTTGTTTGACTGGCAAATTTGCTACTTCTATTCCTTTTTACCAACTATATTTATTCAGTGTTGCGCCATCTGGTGCAAATCACTGATAATGCTTAATTTTTGTTTATTACTTTGTCAATTACTTTGTTTGACATTCACAAGTGCTCATGGTTTATTAACAATTGTTTTTGTTTATATCGGCCTATTGATAAATGATTCTGGTTCGATTCGAGCTCAAGGCCAGAACAATAATTTTTTTCTAATGATAATTATTGTTATTTTTTAATTTTTAATTTTTCTAAATTTGAAAAATTGTATTTTTTTTTGGAATAGTAAGTAGAAAATGTTTCAGACAACCTGCCATAGCTGCGCAGATAGATCCATTTCGAAGGGTGCTAAGCCTTCCTCATCAGTACGCTTTAGGCATGCTGCGCTAACCATTTAGCTATACAGCGGTGGTTTGTTTGACTGGCAAATTTGCTACTTCTATTCCTTTTTACCAACTATATTTATTCAGTGTTGCGCCATCTGGTGCAAATCACTGATAATGCTGGATTTTTGTTTATTGTCAATTACTTTGTTTGACATTCCCAAGTGCTCATGGTTTATTAACAATTGTTTTTGTTTTTATCGGCCTATTGATAAATGATTCAGGTTCGATTCGAGCTCAAGGCCAGAACAATAATTTTTTTCTAATGATAATTATTGTTATTTTTTAATTTTTAATTTTTCTAAATTTGAAAAATTGTATTTTTTTTTTTGGAATAGTAAGTAGAAAATTTTTCAGACAACCTGCCATAGCTGCGCAGATAGATCCATTTCGAAGGGTGCTAAGCCTTCATCATCAGTACGCTTTAGGCATGCTGCGCTAACCATTTAGCTAGACAGCGGTGGTTCTTTTGACTGGCAAATTTGCTACTTCTATTCCTTTTTACCAACTATATTTATTCAGTGTTGCGCCATCTGGTGCAAATCACTGATAATGCTGGATTTTTGTTTATTGTCAATTACTTTGTTTGATATTCCCAAGTGCTCATGGTTTATTAACAATTGTTTTTGTTTTTATCGGCCTATTGATAAATGATTCAAGGTTCGATTCGAGCTCAAGGCCAGAACAATAATTTTTTTCTAAGCTTTCTTGCCAGTCAAACAAATCACCGCTGCATAGCTAAATGGTTAGCGCAGCATACCTAAAGCGTACTGATGATGAAGGCTTAGCACCCTTCGAAATGGATCTATCTGCGCAGCTATGGCAGGTTGTCTGAAAAATTTTCTACTTACTATTCTAAAAACAAAATACAATTTTTCAATTTTAGAAAAATTAAAAAATAACAATAATTATCATTAGAAAAAAATTATTGTTCTGGCCTTGAGCTAGAATCGAACCTTGAATCATTTATCAATAGGCCGATAAAAACAAAAACAATTGTTAATAAACCATGAGCACTTGGGAATGTCAAACAAAGTAATTGACAATAAACAAAAATCCAGCATTATCAGTGATTTGCACCAGATGGCGCAACACTGAATAAATATAGTTGGTAAAAAGGAATAGAAGTAGCAAATTTGCCAGTCAAACAAACCAACGCTGTATAGCTAAATGGTTAGCGCAACATGCCTAAAGCGTACTGATGATGAAGGCTTAGCACCCTTCGAAATGGATCTATCTGCGCAGCTATGGCAGGTTGTCTGAAAAATTTTCTACTTACTATTCCAAAAACAAAATACAATTTTTCAAATTTAGAAAAATTAAAAAATTACAATAATTATCATTAGAAAAAAATTATTGTTCTAGCCTTGAGCTCGAATCGAACCTTGAATCATTTATCAATAGGCCGATAAAAACAAAAACAATTGTTAATAAACCATGAGCACTTGGGAATGTCAAACAAAGTAATCTAATATATATTACAAATGGGAAAGTTTGGATGTTTGGATGTTTGTCCAGACGTTTGTCTTTGTGACTGAATCACTCAAGAACGGCTGGACCGATTTGGATGAAATTTTGCACACATATAGCCAATAGTCTAGAAGGATCTACTAGCTATATATTTTTCAAAAGGGGCGTGGTCCCCGCCCCCTAGGAACAGTTATAATTTAATTATTATATTTTTTCGTCTTTGCGACTGAATCACGCCAGAATGGCTACACGGATTTTGATGAAATTTGGGACACAGACAATAGTCTACTAGCGAAATTTTTTTCGAACATGGAAAGAGGGGTGGGGGTCCCACGACCCCTTCGAGCAATTACTTTTTAATAATTTTTACACATTATAACTTTACGTATATTGGCTTTCACCAATATCACAGACTCAAGGGGTCAAATAAGTCGAGGGCTTACAAAGTAAGCAGTGACACCCTCCGCCCCCCCCCCCCTCCCTTTATCTCCCCCTCTGGTGTAAAATCTATAAATTGTTATAACTCAATATAAATTTTCTCCTAAATCAATAGCTTTTGGTATCTGGCACATACAGATCGAGATCTAGACAATTTTAGAGGAACGATCAGTGGTCCTCTCCTTCTACTCCCGCCATCCGCCCTCCTTCAATTGTTTTTATTAGCACGCTTTTATTAGCTTTACCTGTATGTTTCTATGTAACTTTTCATTCGCTCCAATGCGCCTGCTGCCTTATTAACATGGTTTTATAATTAGCTTCACCTTATTTGTAATCCCGTAAGGGTCATATCGAGACCCTTCCGGGATCATTTCTGGATGGTTTTCGGGACCGGCCCGGGATCCCGCCGGGGTAATTTCGGGACTTTTTTGGGACTATTTCGGGATAATTTTGGGACCCTTCCGGGATCATTTCTATATAGTTTTCGGGATCCCGTCGGCGTAATTTCGGAACTTTTTCGGGACTATTCCGGAATCATTTCGGGACTATTTCGCGATCATTTGGGGACCCTTCCGGCATCATTTCTGTATGGTTTTCGGGATCCGTCCGGGATCTCGTCGGGGTAATTTGGGGACTTTTTCGGGATCATTTGCGTACCTTCGAGAGATAAATTATTGATGGTTTCCGGGATCATTACGGGACTTTTTCGGGATTATTTGGGGGCTCTTCCGGCATCATTTCTGGATGGTTTTCGGGATCCGTCCGGGATCCCGTCGGGGTAATTTCGGGACTTTTTCGCGACTAATACGAGATCATTTCGGAACCCTTTCGGCATCATTTCTGGATGGTTTTCGGGATCCGTCCGGGATCAAGTCGGGGTCATTTCGGGACTTTTTCGCGACTAATACGGGATCATTTGGGAACCCTTTCGGCATCATTTCTGGATGGTTTTTGGGATTCGTTCGGGATCCCATCAGGGTAATTTCGGGACTATTAGGGGATCATCTGGGGACCTTTCCGGCATCATTTCTGGATAATTTTCGGGATCCGTCCGGGATGCAGACGAGGTTATTTCGGAACTATTTCGGGATCATTTGGGATACCTACCGGCATCATTTCTGGATGGTTTTTGGGATTCGTCCAGGATCCCGTCGGGGTCATTTCGGGACTTTTTCTCGACTAATACGGGATCCTTTGCGGACGCTTTCGGCATCATTTCTGGATAGTTGTCGGGATCCGTTCGGGATCCTCTTACGGTCATTTCGGGACTATTAGGGGATCATTTGAGTACCTTTCCGGTATCATTTCTGGATAGTTTTCGGAATCCTTTCGGGATCCCGTCAGGGTCATTTCGGTATTTTTTCCGGATCATTTAAGGATGGCTTTCAGGATTCGTCCGGGAACCCGTCAGGGTAATTTCTGGACTTTTCCGAGACTATTTCGGGATCATTTTGGGACCTTCCCAAGATCATTTCTGGATGGAATTCGGGATCTGTCCGGGATGCCGTCAGGGTCATTTTGGGACTATTAGGTGGTCATTTGAGGACCTTTCCGGCATTACTTCTGGATGGTTTTAGGTATCCGTTCAGGATCCCGTCGGAATAATTGCGGGACTTTTTCCGGATCATTTGGGGTCCCTTCCGGCATCATTCTGGATGTTTTTTGGGATTCGTCCGGCATCCCGTCGGGGTCATTTCGGGACTTTTTCTCGACTAATACCGGATCATTTGCGGGCCCTTTCGGCATCATTTCTAGATAGTTGTCGGGATCCGTTCGGGATCCCGTCAGGGTCTTTTCGGAACTATTAGGAGATCATTTGAGGACCTTTCCGGCATCATTTCTGGATAGTTTTTGGGATCCTTTCGGGGTCCCGTCAGGGTCATTTCGGGACTTCTTTGGGTCTATATTGGGATCATTTCTGGATGGTTTACGGGATCCGTCCAGGACCCCTTAAGGGTCATTTCGGGACTATTAGGTGATCATTTGAGGACCTTTCCGGCATCACTTCTGGATGATTTTCGGTATCCGTTCGGTATCCCGTCGGAATCATTGCGGGACTTTTTCGGAATCATTTGGGATCCCTTCCGGCATCATTTCTGGATGGTTTTCGGGATTGTTACTTTTCCGGGATAGTTTTTGGACCCTTCCGGGATCATTTCTGGATCTGTGCGGGATCCCATCTGGGTCATTTCCGGATCATTTAGGGGCTCTTCCGGCATCATTTCTGGATGGTTTTCGGGATCAGGTCGGGGTCATTTCGGGACTTTTTCGCGACTAATACGGGATCATTTGGGAACCCTTTCGGCATCATTTCTGTATGGTTTTCGCGATCCGTCGTGGATCCCCTCGGAGCCATTTCGGAACTTTTTCTGGAGTATGTCGAGGTAATTTGGGGACTTTTTCGGGATCATTTGGGGGCTCTTCCGGTATCATTTCTGGATGGTTTTCGGGATCCGTCCGGGATCCCGTCGGGGTCATTTCGGGACTTTTTCTCGACTAATACGGGATCATTTGGGGACCCTTTCGGCATCATTTCTGGATAGTTTTCGGGATCCGGACGGGGTCATTTCGGGACTATTTCGGGATCTTTTGGGGTACCTACCGGCATCATTTCTGGATGGTTTTTCGGGATCCGTCCGGGATCCCGTCGGGGTCATTTCGGGACTTTCTCGCGACTAATACGGGATCATTTGGGAACCCTTTCGGCATCATTTCTGGATGGTTTTCGGGATCCGCCCGGGATCCCATCAGGGTAATTTCGGGACTATTAGGGGACCTTTCCGGCATCATTTCTGGATAATTTTCGGAATCCGTCCGGGATGCCGACGAGGTCATTTTGGGACTATTTCGGGATCATTTGGGATACCTACCGGCATCATTTCTGGATGGTCTTTGGGATTCGTCCGGGATCCCGTCGGGGTCATTTCGGGACTTTTTCTCGACTAATACGGGATCATTTGCGGACCCTTCGGCATCATTTCTGGATAGTTGTCGGGATCCGTTCGGGATCCCGTCACGGTCATTTCGGGACTATTAGGGTACCATTTGAGGACCTTTCCGGCATCATTTCTGGATAGTTTTCGGAATTCTGTCGGGATCCCGTCAGGGTCATTTCGGGACTTTTTCGGTATCATTTAAGGATGGCTTTCTGGATTCGTCCGGGAACCCGTCAGGGTAATTTCTGGACTTTTCCGAGACTATTTCGGGATCATTTTGGGATCTTCCCAAGATCATTTCTGGATGGATTTCGGGATCTGTCCGGGATGCCGTCAGGGTCATTTTGGGACTATTAGGTGATCATTTGGGGACCTTTCCGCCATCACTTCTGAATGGTTTTCGGTATCCGTTCAGGATCCCGTCGGAATAATTGCGGGACTTTTTCTGGATCATTTGGGGTCCCTTCCGGTATCATTTCTGAATGGTTTTTGGGATTCGTCCGGCATCCCGTCGGGGTCATTTCGGGACTTTTTCTTGACTAATACGGGATCATTTGGGGATCCTCTAGGGGTCGTTTCGTAACTTTTTCTGTATTATTTTTGGATCATTTGGGGACCCTTCCGGCATAATTTCTTGATGGTTTGCCGGATCCATCAGGGTCATTTCGGGACCATTTTGGGATCATTTGGGGACCCTTCCGAGATCATTTCTGGATCCGTCCGGGATGCCGTAGGAGCCATTTCGGGATTTTTCGTTACTTTTCCGGGATAGTTTTTGGACCCTTGCGGGATCATTTCTGGATCTGTGCGGGATCCCATCTGGGTCATTTCCGGACCCTTTCGGGATCATTTTGGTATCCTTCCGGAATCATTTCTGTATGGTTTTCGCGATCCGTCGGGGATCCCCTCGGAGCCATTTCGGAACTTTTTCTGGAGTATGTCGGGATAATTTAAGGACCCTTCCTGGATATTTTCTGGATGGTTTTTGAGATCCGCCCGGGAGCCCGTCAGGGTCATTTCGGAACCTTTTCGGGATCATTTTGGAACACCTTCAGGGATCATTTCTGTGTGGTTCTCTGGATACGTCTAGAATCGTGTCGCTGTCATTTCGGGTTTTTTGGGGCTATTCCGGGAACTTTTGGAGACCCTTCCGGGGCATTTCTTGATGGTTTTCGGGATCCGTCCGCGATAGCGTGGGGGTCATTTCGTAGCGTTTTCTGGATATTTGGGATCCTATCAGGTTATTTATTTATTTATTTATTTAAAATACACATATAAGACATAGTCTTTTACAGTGCCATATTTGCTATTATTCTTATTACTAGTACAAAGTAAGTTTAAAAGCTAGAAACAAAAATAGAAGTAACATTCAAACCATACAGCATATGTTCCATGGAGGTAAGTAAAAAAGAAAAAGAAAAAGTAAAATACAAAAGAATGTTCAAGAACAAAGGGTGCGATGTACAGCTAATTTGAAGCACTTAGGATTTGATTCTAATTTTACTTTATTAGGCAAAGCATTCCACAACTGCACAGCCCTAACGAAAAACATTCTCGATGTTACTGAATACTTAAAATACAGTACAATTAGATTGCAAGTACGGGATGATTGTGCGAAAGTAAGTTTTACAAAAAGGCATTCCGGCGTACGAGAAAAGATAATCTTATGTATAAATATTAGTAAACGACGGTCAAAGAATGCTGAAAAACTGCATTCAAGAATAGTTTTTGAGAAGTTCGAAATATGATCATATTTCCGTTTAAGATAGATATATCTGGCACAATTATTAATCAGTAGTTGATATTTGTTCATGGAAGCTTTATCCAGGCAACCATATATCAATTCATGGTAAGATATTATTGGTATTAATAGACTTTTGACAAGTTTAAGTTTTATATCTTCTCGAATAAAATAAGCCGTTTTCCATAAATGCCTTAACATATAATATAACCTACTAATTGAGGAATTCACATGATCAACACAAGTTAGGTGCTTATTTAAGATAAATCCAAGAGTTTTGACATTCTTCTCATATTTCACAACACTTCCATTTATAACTAGCGGAGAAATGCCATTCAGATTGTAGGAAAAATGTGAAATAGCGATCGCCTGTATTTTGGATGCATTAAGGTGTAGCTTGTTCTTTTTAGACCATTGAAATATAGCTTCTAAATCTTCATTTAATCGGCAAACTAAATCCTCTATTAAGCCAAGGGGGGCAGAAAGGTATATCTGAGCATCATCCGCGTAGAGGTGAATGGATACTTTACGACAGCATTTTTCTATGTCATTAATGTACAAACTAAATAAAATTGGACCAAGAATAGAACCCTGTGGAACCCCAGATTTTACTGGTAATAACCTGGATCCACGATCCCCACATATTACCCGTTGGTACCTGTTTGTCAAATAGCTCTCAAGCAGCTTCACAGCATCGCTACTGAATCCAAAATATTTTTTTAGCTTATGCAGGAGAATTCTGTGGCAGACCGTGTCGAATGCCTTAGAGAAGTCCAATAACGTAAGAATTGTGAGTTCGCCATTGTCAAATTTTGGTCATATGTCTTCTAAAACCTTGAGCATAGCGGTTGAGCAACTATGTCCAATGCGATAACCTGATTGATTTTCCGAAAGCAAATTTTCTTCAGTCAGATATTTCCTAATCTGGTTCGATAAGAGCTTTTCCAAAACTTTTGATAAGCAGGGAAGAATACTTATTGGCCGAAAATCACATGGTTGGGAAGCATTAACCTTTTTTGGAATAGGTATAATATTAGCCACCTTCCAAGCATCAGGAAAACTTAGAGATGTTAAAGCAAAATTTAAAATATGCGTTAATGGCGCAATCACATATGGTAATATAAGTTTAATAAATCTTAGACTTATTTTATCTTCCCCTGTTGCATTTGATTTTATTGAAAATATGGATTGTATTGTTTCAGATTCAGTAATATTAGAAAAGTTAAATTTACTGCACCAGTCAAGCAAAGAATCGTCGCTGGAAATATTTGACTCTCTCTCATTCGGTAACTTGGTAGCAAAGAAATCATTCATTACATCAGCCTCAATCGAGCATTCCGATTTTAAATCATTCTTAATACCAAGTTGTTTTAGATTATTCCAGAGAATCTTTGGTGGTAGACATAGATCAAGTTTGCTTCGGAAATAACCCCTTTTGGCATCCCTAGTAATTTTCGTAGCTCTGTTTCGCAATATCTTATAAGCCTGCCAGTTTTCTTCACAAGGAGATTTCCTCCAAAGTGAATAGCTTTTATTTCTTGCTTTTATTGCCTGAAGTACATCTCGACTGAACCATGGTTGCTTATTTTTGTTCACTCTAATTTTCTTAAGTGGGACATATTTATCAAATAGGTAGTTAACCAAATTGGAAAAATTTTCAACTTTTTTATTTATGTCTGCTTCAAACCAACTGTCATTCAAGGGAGTGAAGATGCTTCAGCAGCTAAAGCTCTGATATTGATTCTACTGAAATCACGAACGTACTGGTTGCTAATGGAGATAGTATTCGTAGATTGCAAAACTACATTATAACTCAAAAAAATTAAGTCATGGTCGCTAATACCTCCCAGAGAAAGCTGATCAAAATGTAAGACATTGCCCATGTCAGCCACACAAAATACATCAAGTAAACTAGGTTTGCAATGGGGTCCGAAACGAGTAGCAAGTTTATTTACAACTTCCAATCCTACGCCTGAAATGCTATCAACAAAATGTTTGGACCGATCGTTTTCCACAAGCAAATCAATATTTAAGTCTCCACACAAGAGTATGTGTTCATAAATTGCACTATATTTATCGAAACTCTTAAAAAAGTTACCCAAATCATATGACTTTTTCGGATTATATACACATACAACAAGGCAACGCTCAAAATTATTGAAGAACTCAAACATCAAAAACTCCACAGGATCAAGTTGATCCGACCTGTCAATTACTCTTCCCTGCAATGCCTTTTTATAATAGATCGCAATACCACCACCGCGCTTGTCTTGCTGTCTGTCATTCCTTACAATACCGTAATCAAGAAATTGGTAATTATAATCAGCCATATCATTCTGAAACCAAGTTTCAGTAATACACAAGACATCAATACACGCAGAGCTAAAAACGTGATTTAAGTAATCAAGTTTTGTTTGATTTAAACTTCTCGAGTTAAAATGACAAACCTGAAATCCAGGATGACAATCACTCAAAATCTTCAGTACTATCTTATTGTTGCATTCATTAGAGCCAACAGCTGAGCTATTTACCTTCATAAATAAATCCACAAGTGTGCGTTTCAAATTGCCAACATACTAGAGTGCATAACAGAGAAGGGTCAACAGGAGAGTACATATGAAAAGTGGTTAAAGAATAAAATAAAAACTTAAACATATTAATAAATATTCCTAATGCAAAAGAACAAAGAAATATAACTAAAAGTATGGTCATATTAATCAGCTGCTCCTTTTCCATCTACGGTGCTCAAAAGAGAATCCACTTCCTCTTTGCTAGCTATCAATTTAGGCTCTTCATTGGGCTTTAATCGTACAAAAACTTTTCCACGAACTAAGAACGCAGATGCTAAAAGCCTCTTTTTCTTCATCTTCGTAGTATAAGACATAACTTCTCTTAGTCTCTTTGGCAAACTCTCATGTATATAAACAGATCCATAGCCAGGTATATTAATATCCGACAGCACAAGCGATCTCTGTTTATGTTTACAAAATGCAGCAATAGACTTAAACAACTGGTTTCGTTCGCGCGCGTAGAGCACAGTTTTTCAACAATAGGCATGACACTAATGTTATTGCTGTTGTTTTGCGTTTTGCTTTTTGCTTTTCTTATTCTAAAAGCATCACGCAATGGTGGTGGGGTGAGTTTCACAGCTTTGCATATGTTGGCGAATATATCAGGCAAACTCTCTTCGGAATCAAGTGGGATACCATTAATAATAATGTCAGTAGCGACTGCGCTGCTTTCTAGCTCGTTAAGCTGGCTCCGCTTATCAGCTCATTTAGTTCTTTTTTTACTCAATTACAAAAATAAAAAGCATTAGACAGAAAACAAAATTTTAAACAGATAACTTGATAAGCAGGCTAACGCGAATAGCCCATATATTTAAATATCTCCTTGCGGACGGGGCCGCGGGTAAAGGCTAGTTGACAATAAACAAAAATCCAGCATTATCAGTGATTTGCACCAGATGGCGCAACACTGAATAAATATAGTTGGTAAAAAGCAGGCATGCTTAACGAACGAAACGATATCATTTCGTTACGATAATCAACGCTAATAAACGAAACGAAGTCATTTCGTTTCGTTTATTAACGTTAAGAACGACAAATTAACGTTAATTTGACGATCTTAACGTTAATAAACGAAACGAAGTGACTTCGTTTCGTTTATTAGCGTTGATTATCGTAACGAAATGATATCGTTTCGTTCGTTAAGCATGCCTGGTAAAAAGGAATAGAAGTAGCAAACTTGTCAGTCAAACAAACCACCGCTGTATAGCTAAATGGTTAGCGCAGCATGCCTAAAGCGTACTGATGATGAAGGCTTAGCACCCTTCGAAATGGATCTATCTGCGCAGCTATGGCAGGTTGTCTGAAAAATTTTCTACTTACTATTCCAAAAACAAAATACAATTTTTCAAATTTAGAAAAATTAAAAAATAACAATAGTTATCATTAGAAAAAAATTATTGTTCTGGCCTTGAGCTCGAATCGAACATTGAATCATTTATCAATAGGCCGATAAAAACAAAAACAATTGTTAATAAACCATGAGCACTTGGGAATGTCAAACAAAGTAATTGACAATAAACAAAAATCCAGCATTATCAGTGATTTGCACCAGATGGCGCAACACTGAATAAATATAGTTGGTAAAAAGGAATAGAAGTAGCAAATTTGCCAGTCAAACAAACCACCGCTGTATAGCTAAATGGTTAGCGCAACATGCCTAAAGCGTACTGATGATGAAGGCTTAGCACCCTTCGAAATGGATCTATCTGCGCAGCTATGGCAGGTTGTCTGAAAAATTTTCTACTTACTATTCCAAAAACAAAATACAATTTTTCAAATTTAGAAAAATTAAAAAATAACAATAATTATCATTAGAAAAAAATTATTGTTCTGGCCTTGAGCTCGAATCGAACCTTGAATCATTTATCAATAGGCCGATAAAAACAAAAACAATTGTTAATAAACCATGAGAACTTGGGAATGTCAAACAAAGTAATTGACAATAAATAAAAATCCAGCATTATCAGTGATTTGCACCAGATGGCGCAACACTGAATAAATATAGTCGGTAAAAAGGAATAGAAGTAGCAAATTTGCCAGTCAAACAAACCACCGCTGTATAGCTAAATGGTTAGCGCAGCATGCCTAAAGCGTACTGATGATGAAGGCTTAGCACCCTTCGAAATGGATCTATCTGCGCAGCTATGGCAGGTTGTCTGAAAAATTTTCTACTTACTATTCCAAAAACAAAATACAATTTTTCAAATTTAGAAAAATTAAAAAATAACAATAATTATCATTAGAAAAAAATTATTGTTCTGGCCTGGAGCTCGAATCGAACCTTGAATCATTTATCAATAGGCCGATAAAAACAAAAACAATTGTTAATAAACCATGAGCACTTGGGAATGGCAAACAAAGTAATTGACAATAAACAAAAATCCAGCATTATCAGTGATTTGCACCAGATGGCGCAACACTGAATAAATAAACGTGGTAAAAAGGAATAGAAGTAGCAAATTTGCCAGTCAAACAAACTACCGCTGTATAGCTAAATGGTTAGCGCAGCATGCCTAAAGCGTACTGATGATGAAGGCTTAGCACCCTTCGAAATGGATCTATCTGCGCAGCTATGGCAGGTTGTCTGAAAAATTTTCTACTTACTATTCCAAAAACAAAATACAATTTTTCAAATTTAGAAAAATTAAAAAATAACAATAATTATCATTAGAAAAAAATTATTGTTCTGGCCTTGAGCTCGAATCGAACCTTGAATCATTTATCAATAGGCCGATAAAAACAAAAACAATTGTTAATAAACCATGAGCACTTGGGAATGTCAAACAAAGTAATTGACAATAAATAAAAATTCAGCATTATCAGTGATTTGCACCAGATGACGCAACACTGAATAAATATAGTTGGTAAAAAGGAATAGAAGTAGCAACTTTGCCAGTCAAACAAACCACCGCTGTATAGCTAAATGGTTAGCGCAGCATGCCTAAAGCGTGCTGATGATGAAGGCGTAGCACACTTCGAAATGCATCTATCTGCGCAGCTATGGCAGGTTGTCTAAAAAATTTTCTACTTACTATTCCAAAAACAAAATACAATTTTTCAAATTTAGAAAAATTAAAAAATAACAATAATTATCATTAGAAAAAAATTATTGTTCTGGCCTTGAGCTCGAATCGAACCTTGAATCATTTATAAATAGGCGGATAAAAACAAAAACAATTGTTATAATTTTTAGTTTATTATGTGCATTTTTAAGTAATTATTATTTTGTTTGCTCTTAATTTATTAAAAATTTGTTGTGATCACAAAGAATGGATATAAATATCAATTCAATCGCACTTTGATAGTGTAGAGTTTTTATCTTATCGCATTTTTAACAAATTTTAGTCGAGAACTCTTTCTTTGTTATAACTGAGTAATTTTCGTTGTTTTAATTTTGTAACTAGTTTTTTTAATGTTAAAACTTTTATTCCAAGGTCAAAAATATTTGTTACACACTAACAACTGTTTACTGTTGAAATATGTCTATCGTCACTGCTGTCAGACAAGCGGCAAATTTGGAGCGTTTTAAGTTTTTTTCATCACGTCGATTCTTTAAATTTTTTGTTATTGTTTGCACACAAAAAAAAATATTTTTAGTAGTTGGTTAACCACCAAATTCGTTACTTCCATACGCCTTTGGAACTCCCTTCCAACAAGACTAAGCCAATTAGGAAATGATCTGCACTTCAAAATTTAGTTAACCACTTATTATAACATTTTGTAAGCCAGAAGTTTTTTCTGTAATCATACTAATGAAAATGTAATATGTTGTTGTTGCGGAAGGTTTTAAGACCGTGGCAAACTCCTGTAGGAACGAAAACGGCGACCTTGTAACTGATGTCCACAGAATGCTTAGATTATGGAGGGGACTCTTCTCTGCTCTCCTAAATGGAGGCAGCAATTCACCTCGCAGAGATGAAGAACCCGATCCGGCAATCGATGATGATGGAATATATGTCCCCCGCCCGATTATGACGAAGTTAGAATAGCAATAACCAGATTGAAAAACAACAAGGCCGTGGGCGCTGATGGATTGCCTGCGGAGCTATTCAAGTACGGCGACGAGGAGTTGGTAAGGCGCATGCAGCAGCTTCTTAGCAAAATATGGGCGGGCGAGTGCATGCCCGACGGTTGGAATCTAAGTGTTCTTTGCCCAGTCCACAAGAAGGGGGATACTGCAAAATGCACCAACTATCGTGGAATCAGTCTTCTTAATATCGCATATAAGGTCCTTTCAAGTGTATTGTGCGAAAGATTAACCGCGAACCGGCTGATTGGACCTTATCAGTGCGGCTTCAGACCTGGTAAATCTAGGATCGACCAGATTTTCACAATGCGCCAAATCTTGGAAAAAACCCGTGAAAAGAGAATCGACACACATCACCTCTTCGTCTACTTTAAAGCCGCCTTCGACAGCACGAAAAGGAGCTGCCTATATGCCGCTATGTCTGAATTTGGTTTCCCCGCAAAACTTATACGGCTGTGCAAAATGACGTTGAGCAACACCATCAGCTCAGTCAGAATTGGGAAGGACCTCTCAGAGCCGTTCGAAACTAAACGAGGTTTCAGACAGGGTGACCCCCTATCGTGCGATTTCTTTAATTTGATGCTGGAGAAAATTATACTAGCTGCAGAACTTAACCGCACTGGAACAATATTCCTATAAGAGCGTGCAATTACTGGCATATGCTGATGACATTGATATCATCGGCTTAAACACCCGCGCTGTTAGTTCTGCTTACTCAAAACTGAAAAAAGAAGCGGTAAAGATGGGTTTGATGGTGAATGAGGACAAAACGAAGTACCTGCTGTCATCGAGCAAAGAGTCAGCGCATACGCGCCTTGGCAACCACGCTACTGTTGGCAGCCATAACTTCGAAATAGTAAAAGACTTCGTTTATATGGGAACCAGCATCAACACTAGCAACAACATCAGCACTGAAATCCAGCGAAGAATCAATCTTGCCAATAAATGCTACTTTGGACTAGGTAGGCAATTGAAAAGTAAAGTCCTCTCTCGGCGAACGAAAATCATACTCTACAAGTCACTTATCGTACCCGTCCTGCTATATGGGGCAGAAGCATGGACCATGACAACAGCAGATGAAGCGGCTTTGGGAGTTTTCGAGAGAAAAGTTCTTCGAAAGATTAAAGGACCTCTACGCGTTGGCGAGTACCGAAGAAGATTTAATGACGAGCTGTACGAGCTATACGCAGATATCAACATAGTCTAGCGAATTAAAACGCAGCGGCTGCGCTGGCTAGGCCATGTTATGCGAATTAAAGATGATGCTCCGGCCAAGAAAGTGTTTCTATCGGAACCCGCCTATGGAAGCAGAGGTAGTGGGCGGCCCCCACTCCGTTGGAAGGACCAGGTGGAAAACGATTTACATTTCCTTGGTGTGACCAATTGGTGCCGGTTGGCGAAGCGAAGGAGCGACTGGCGCGCCTTGTTGGACGGCCATAACCGTTTAGACGGTTAAGCGCCAATTAAGTACATAAGTAAGTAAGTTGTTGTAGCGATAAGGACACTTCCCGGAGGTTTTGGATAGTGTTATTAATGTTGATGGTCCTTTGTCGGATATAGATCCGGTACGTTCCGGTTACAAGCACCATTTGTTGTGCTACGAAAATATTCAAATTAATAAATACCAAACACTAACAAAAAAACGTATCAGGAGCTAATTGCAAAAAGTTTGTATAACAGAAGTACGCGGTGCGTCGGATGTGTATGTCAACCGTCCGATTATCGCAGGAGCGTGGGTCCAAATCCCACTCCCACGAGAAAAGGATGTGTAAGCCTTAAATTTTGTTTTAAGGCTAAATATACATTTAATAATAGTAATATTAACAATAATAATAATTTATTTATTGGTTGGCGCCTTTGAAAATTTAAAAAGAAATTGTTGGCTATTATATACTAACGAGAGTGATTCGGGCAGCCGTCAGTTGCTATTCCAGCGAATTCGGCTAGTTTTTCTATATGCCTAGGAAGATAGAGCCAAGCGTCGTAGACTACATCAGGTAGTCTAAAGCAGTACACCACATGACCTTAAGTAATAAGATCTGACCGGCCAATTGAGGTTCAAAAAAGCAATAAAAAACAGGTTGTTGTTGTTGTAGCGATAAGGTTACTCCACGAAGGCTTTGGGGAGTGTTATCGATGCGATGGTCCTTTGCCGGATGCAGACCCGGTACGCTCCGGTAACACAGCACCATTAAGGTGCTAGCCCGACCATCTCGGGAACGATTTATATGGCCACATTAAACCTTCAGGCCATCCCTCCCTCCCCACCCCCAAGTTCCATGAGGAGCTTGGGGTCGCCAGAGCCTCGGCTGTTAATGAAACAGGTTGACAATTGGGTTTGGAGAACCTATATATTGCGCTGGCAACCTGAAAAGGTTGCGCTACACAACCCCTTGAATCTGGTATTTTAGTCGCCTCTTACGACCCACCTACCGCGGATATATTCTAACCCCCTGACCCGCTGGGGGGAAAAAAACACACGTCTGAAATTACAGAAGGGTTGAAGAAACTGATTGAAATTTGAGCGATTATATAAAAAAAAAAAACAGGTCGACATGGGTTCTAAGTTAATAATATATCGTTCAGATCGTATACATCGGGGCTTCGTGGTGTCACACCCTATTCAAAAAAGATATTTACTCTCCTGGGTTTTTAGGATTATTTGAATAAAAGTAATTATTTTACCACTATAATTGCCATTTTTGTATGTCAATTTTTTCCTGATAATCAACGGAACTTGAAACAATATGGTTTATACAAGGCCCTGTTATCCAAGTGCATTCGCTATCCAAGGCAGTCGGTTCTATGTACCGGAGCGACTCGGGATTTTTCCCGACCAAGGACTGGGTCGGTTGGGATGGTTGCATCGGACAGGTTGTTCTGGGCTTGATCCCAAAACCCAACGTCCACGTAACTTTTATAAATCTTTTGTGGCTCCTTGCTGTTCACGCCCAAGGGCGTCCCGTAGTCTACGTCTAAGCGCCCCCCACTACCTTCCAGCAGCCCCGCTGCTCAACAAGCCACAACAAGTACCCGCTGCTGCTGTTGTTGTTGTTGCTCGCGCCCACGGCGCCAACAACTCAAACAGCTGCTACCACGCATAACTACAATCTTCGTAGTAGAGTTGGAAGCAATGCTGAGCAACAGCCCCTGCCCCCGTCTTCTCCCCCCCTCTTTTCCGGCAGAAATCGTGTAGGTGAGGGAAACATACTCTTAGTCCCTACCTCCGTTTGCACCGTTTGCCAGCACAGAATATATATGTTTGCGACATCCGCCCAATGCAGCTCCTGCCTTGGGTGGTGCCACTTCCCTAGATGTTCTGGTCTCCGCGACGGCAACCCCCCGACGGGTTTCATCGCGCCATGTTGCCAGGTCGCAAACCCAAATCATCCGGGTACCCCAATGCTTGTCCAAGGACGCCCAGTCCTAGGGCCACAACAGCAATTGCGTCCTGGCCTTCCCCAACCCAGGAGTAGTCACCCGTCACTTACCCCCAGAGTGGCGGCGTCTCCCCTTATGCACTTCAGAATTCTGCAGTTAAATTGTAATGGACTAACTGGGAAGATTACGGAGATAGTCGATTTCATGAAGCGGCACAACATCCGCATTGCTGCGATTCAAGAGACTAAACTCACAGCAAGATCTGCATTGCAGACCTGCTCTGGGTATAACGTCCACAGGAAAGACCGCGAGAGCGGAAATGGAGGCGGTCTCGCGTTTATCATACACCACTCTGTGCAATATTATATATTTGATCCTGGCATCGACCGCAGGGACAATGTCTTAGAACGTCAAGGCCTATCTGTCCGGTCAGGCGATGCAAACCTAGAAATCATCAACATCTACATCCCTCCTGCCACCTGTTGCCCCAGTGGATACCGCCCTAATATCAGGGCCTTACTCACTGGCAACAATCGCGTTATCTTAGGCGAGATCAATGCCCATCATGATCTATGGCATTCAAACTTGCGGGCGGACAGTAGGGGCGAGATGTTGGCGGATCAAATAGAAGAAACGACGTTCTGCACAATAAACGGAGACGCCCCCACACGTATGGTAGGAAGCTGTCACAGCTCGCCAGATATCTCAATCGTGAGCGCAGAACTCGTAAACTGCGTCAACTGGCAGCCGATGGTAACATTGGCATCCGACCACCTGCCCATACTTATTTCGCTTGAGCGTAACGCCGACTTCATCGTCACTGAAAAACGCACTTTCATAAAATTCAAAAAAGGAAAGTGGGAAGAATATAAATCCTTCATAGACAGCCGCCTAGCTGCCCTCCCTATCCCGACTGATGCCCGCCAAGGGGAGCGTGCCTTCCGTAAGGTCATTAAATCCGCCTCGGCACATTTCATTCCCGCCGGGAGAATTCCCGAAATCCGGATCACTTCCCGGCGGAGGCCGCAAACTTAGCGAGAGAACGTGACCTTATAAGACAGCTTGACCCAGGCGACCCCCAAATAAGGGATATAAACCAACGCATCAGATTGCTTGTAGATGAACACAAGCGTGCGAAATGGGAGGAGCATCTAAGAGGTTGTAACCTCTCTACCGGTGTGGGTAAACTTTGGTCCACCGTAAAGTCCCTATCGAATCCGACTAAGCACAAAGACAAAGTTTCCATCGCCTTTGGCGACAAAGTGCTGTCGGACGCGAAAAAATGCGCGAGCGCTTTCTGCCGACAATATATAATGCATCCTACGGTCGACAAAGATAGACGGAGAGCCAATAGACGCGCACATAAACACAAATTCAGCGCGTCACCAATCACAATCACCGCAAAAGAGGTTGAGGACGCCATTGGTCGTGCTAAACCATCCAAAGCAGTGGGCCCAGACGGCATAGCCATGGCGATGCTTAAAAACCTAGGAAAAGAGGGGTTCAAATATTTAGCGCATGTCTTCAATCTGTCTCTTTCCACCTTTGTCATACCTGAGAAATGGAAAATGGCCAAGGTGGTCCCGCTACTAAAGCCTGGGAAACCAGCTAAAATAGGTGAGTCGTATCGTCCGATATCTCTCCTATCGCCAGTGGCAAAGACGCTTGAAGCCATTTTGCTCCCTTATTTCCAAGCAAATTTGCAGCTAGCCCCTCATCGGCATGGCTTCAGAAAACTCCATAGCACCACCACCGCGCTAAATGCCATTAGCACCCAGATAAAATGCGGTTTAAATCAATACCCCCACCATAGAACAGTACTCGTAGCGCTAGACCTATCAAAAGCTTTTGATACGGTCAACCATGGCTCGTTACTGCAGGACCTGGAAAGGTCTACCCTTCCCCCATGTCTTAAAAGGTGGACCGCAAATTATCTGGGTGGTCGGCAGGCATCGGTGCAATTTACGAAACATCAAAACCAAGGAGAATTAAACAGGGGGTGCCACAGGGTGGTGTCCTATCCCCACTTTTTTTTAATTTCTACATATCTAAGCTACCTTCACCACTTATTTCGCTTGAGCGTAACGCCGACTTCATCGTCACTGAAAAACGCACTTTCATAAAATTCAAAAAAGGAAAGTGGGAAGAATATAAATCCTTCACAGACAGCCGCCTAGCTGCCCTCCCTATCCCGACTGATGCCCGCCAAGGGGAGCGTCCCTTCCGTAAGGTCATTAAATCCGCCTCGGCACATTTCATTCCCGCCGGGAGAATTCCCGAAATCCGGATCACTTCCCGGCGGAGGCCGCAAACTTAGCGAGAGAACGTGACCTTATAAGACAGCTTGACCCAGGCGACCCCCAAATAAGGGATATAAACCAACGCATCAGATTGCTTGTAGATGAACACAAGCGGGCGAAATGGGAGGAGCATCTAAGAGGTTGTAACCTCTCTACCGGTGTGGGTAAACTTTGGTCCACCGTAAAGTCCCTATCGAATCCGACTAAGCACAAAGACAAAGTTTCCATCGCCTTTGGCGACAAAGTGCTGTCGGACGCGAAAAAATGCGCGAGCGCTTTCTGCCGACAATATATAATGCATCCTACGGTCGACAAAGATAGACGGAGAGCCAATACGCACATAAACACAAATTCAGCGCGTCACCAATCACCATCACCGCAAAAGAGGTTGAGGACGCCATTGGTCGTGCTAAACCATCCAAAGCAGTGGGCCCAGACGGCATAGCCATGCCGATGCTTAAAAACCTAGGGAAAGAGGGGTTCAAATATTTAGCGCATGTCTTCAATCTGTCTCTTTCCACCTTTGTCATACCTGAGAAATGGAAAATGGCCAAGGTGGTCCCGCTACTAAAGCCTGGGAAACCAGCTAACATAGGTGAGTCGTATCGTCCGATATCTCTCCTATCGCCAGTGGCAAAGACGCTTGAAGCCATTTTGCTCCCTTATTTCCAAGCAAATTTGCAGCTAGCCCTTCATCAGCATGGCTTCAGAAAACTCCATAGCACCACTACCGCGCTAAATGCCATTAGCACCCAGATAAATTGCGGTTTAAATCAATACCCCCACCATAGAACAGTACTCGTAGCGCTAGACCTATCAAAAGCTTTTGATACGGTCAACCATGGCTCGTTACTGCAGGACCTGGAAGGGTCTACCCTTCCCCCATGTCTTAAAAGGTGGACCGCAAATTATCTGGGTGGTCGGCAGGCATCGGTGCAATTTACGAAACATCAAAACCAAGGAGAATTAAACAGGGGGTGCCACAGGGTGGTGTCCTATCCCCACTTTTTTTTAATTTCTACATATCTAAGCTACCTTCACCACCGGAAGGAGTCACAATCGTTTCCTACGCCGATGACTGCACAATAATGGCCACAGGGCCAGGCCCAAAGATCGATGCGCTATGCAATAAAATAAACGGCTACCTCCCTGATCTCTCCAGTTTTTTCGCCTCGCGAAACCTGGCATTATCACCGACCAAATCTTCCGCGACCTTATTTACAACATGGACGCCCCAAATGTCGACCATTTTGAACATCCACGTCGATGGCACTACGCTACCGACTGTCCGACACCCCAAAATCTTGGGTGTGATGTTTGATCAGGATCTACATTTTGGTGAGCACGCAGCCGCAATTGTTCCGAGAATTCAGAGCCGTAACAAAATCCTCAAATCCCTCGCTGGCAGTACTTGGGGAAAAGATAAAGAAACGCTCATGACTACATACAAAGCAATTAGCCAGCCGATTACGTGCTACGCGTCACCCATATGGTCGCCAAGCCTAAAAATCACCCACTGGAAGAAACTTCAGGCCTGCCCAAATACTGCTCTCAGAATCGCCACGGGCTGTCTTCTTATGTCCCCAGAACACCATCTGCATAATGAGGCGAGAATACTCCCCATCAGGGAGAGAAATGAGATGCTAACCAAACAGTTCCTGTTGAATACCCAGAAACCTGGGCATCCCAACAGACATCTGATTGATGAGCCAACACCGCCTAGGGACTTTAGGAGTCATCTCCGTAAGCATTTTGAGGAAATACGGCACCTGAGAACCCAGCCGTATGAAGTGAAAAAACACAAGCAGGTCCTTGGTGAACTCCATAAACAGGCGTCGGACCTTTATGCCGGGAATTTCCCGGTGAATCCAGTACTTAACGAAAATTATCCAAAACTTGCGGAAGAGGAACGCATACTCCCCAGGGAAACGCGTGTCACTCTTGCTCAACTTCGTTCTGGATACTGTAACAGGTTAAACTCTTACCTATTCAGAATCAACCCCGACATACAAAATGTATGCCCCGCTTGCAATGTGTCCCCACATGACACCAACCATCTCTTCAATTGTAATGTGGAACCAACGCCTCTAACACCCCTTTCCTTATGGTCCACCCCTGTTGAAACGGCAAGTTTCCTTGGACTCCCGTTAGAGGATATTGATGACAATTTGTGATCGGTTGCGGATATTAGGTGGGGCGAGCATTGCTACAACAAAACCAACAACATCCAAGTGCATTCTCAGACTATAAGTCTTATTCAAATGGGTACTCAACCTATCTCAGTCTTTTGGGGTATTATAAATGGTAAAACAAAAATATGTCACTCATTAAAATACACGTTTTAAATCATTTACAATAAAATGAATACTGACTTGCATAGCGTTGCGTATATGATTAGGCTTGCGCAACAATATTGGAGATTGTATCTTTAACTTGTCTGCGTTTTCGTAGGCGACGCGTTTTTTGGATAAATTAGCGCTATTAACGGTCTCATCATCCTGCGAGTGCTTACGTTTCAGCGGATTTATTGAGGCATTTGTATTATTTGTTTTATTACTTCCATTGTTATCCTTGTGCATTGACGCAAAATCTTTTTCTAATTGTTCATAAATCATCTGACATTCCTTATCAATTTCTTCTGACGTTGGTAACATATCAGGTACCTTTTCGCTTAGTACTTCTATATTATAGTTCTCTAATGGCGCAGAGTTAGTTGAGGGTGCATGTTTTACACTGTTTGATTGGGTGTGAACTTGTGATTTTGATGATGGTGCTGATTTACTTGAACTACTACGATGCTTGTTAGAATTTTCTCTACTTTCAGATGAAGTAGAAGATGGGCGATCTTTTTTTGAATATGACGATGACGACGACGTCTTTGATTTTGATGAGGAGATGGTTTTATGTTCATTTTTCCTTTCGTGATGACTTCTTTTTTTATCTTTTCCACTTTTAGAACTTTCATCTCGCTTATGCTCTTTGTATTTTTTACCTTCTGACTTATGCTTATCTTTAGTTTTTTCCTTTGTAATCTCTTTTTGTATAACTACTTTATCTTGAGATCTATGGTGTTGCTGTTCAACAACTGCTTCCTTTTTTATGGCGGCGGAGTGTTCTAATTCAACCTCCTTACTACCGCACGAGGAATTTTTTTCTTTATTATTAATAAATGCTTTTTTTTTATTGACATTGTGTTCTAAGTCCTTATCTCTGGATTTCTTTTTTATATTTGTATCAGTGCTTAGAATCATTGCAACTTCACTTTGGTTTTTGTTCTCGGATTCACCGTTTTTGTCAGCTACTTCATCATCAAATATTTCGCTTAGTTCATTTAATTCCTCTTCACAATCGTCCAAATTTAAACTATACATTGCATTGCTATCATTTTTGCAAGTTCCTGGTATATAAATTGGTGCATGTATTTCAATTGGTTTATAAGGCTTTGAAGGGCTAGCATTCAATGCTGGTTTTTCTGGCTGATATTCCAATTTCGGTTTAGACTTTGCCATGGTCGAGGGTAAGGGTGGTAAGGGTAGTAGTTTGGGGGTAGGCTTATACTCCGGTACCGATACACTTTCCGATGCTTGATTTTCATCTGTAGTCCAAAGGATTATTAAAACGGAATATAGTAAAAAAAGGACCAACTTACCTTTCCTGACATGCTTAAAATGGCAGTAGGGCCTATGGCATGACATCGAACCAATGTTCGCATTACTTGCTCCCGCGTAATATGGGCACGGGAATCCTTTGAATAGGCCAAGCGAAGGTAACATTTTTTCTTCAGTTTCTAAAAGTTCATTGTAAAAAAATTGAACTTCCTAAGTGAACTAATTAATTTCATCAAAGCATTCTACACCATGAGTAATAAAGTTGTCGGCAGCAAAATTTATGAAGTAGAACAGATGCAGGGTGCTTCAAAGAATTTAGAATTATAAGTTTTTAAAACCGGGTAGGACCGATTCACAACTTGTGTGATAAAAAAAATAGTTAGGCCTAGTTTCAACTATGCATTTATATTCGAGTTTAAGGCCCCGTTTTGCAGTACAAGTTCAACTCACTTTATCAGTTAAACTACGCTTAAACTTATTCTGCAGTTTTTCAGTTTACTTTCACTCAAGTTTAAGCTAAGCTTAAGCGGCCGATCTGTTAGGGTTAAACTCTATGTAACCTATCAGTTATTCGCGTTCGTTCGAAATGGCGTCGAATATACCCAACAAGCTGTTATAGTCCACTTGGGAGAGTCAACCTTGGATAGTGATAGGGAAAAATAGTTGCCTGGGGTGGTTACACACCCTCTTTACTAATTTAGTGCAGGTGGCATCTCCGAGAATTTTATCCCATCAGCTGATTTTTTTCTTCCATTTCGCTGGTATAGAGACTGTCAAAAAGGATAACGAAAGCAAACATAATCAACACGTGCTAATTACTGCTGCATGATAGTGAATATTGTTTTTTTTTTCAGCGCTTAAAGCGACTTCGATTGGTAAGTCCAGTTAATTCTGGACTCGCACAATTCCCTCACGACGCGAAAGTTACGTTCTCTGAATTCGACTTTAAAATCGGAACATGGTAGGTGTGACAGGGACATGAGCCAATATGGGGGTTGAACGAACTCAGCAACAACCACCTGCACAACAAAATCGAAAGCTAAATCGGTAGCCAGTAGCTCGGAACAACGTACCGTCATCGCGCGCCGAACCAGGCCACCACCACCAACATTGCGCGCCAAAACCGCACCCGACCACCACGACCAATAGCGCCTACCGTACGCACAACAACACCAGCTACAACAACAGCAGGACCGTGCACATAGGTCTTCTGCAGAGCCCGGTCACCGCAACCGGAACCACATTTAAGGGTTAAGTCCGTATGTGTACAACCCCCTTGAATTATATACTTAGTTGCTTATATTAAATATAGTTATATACATATATAAGCATATACATACGTAAAATTACACATATGTGTACAACAACATAAAAATATATACTTAGGTGCTTATAGTAAATATGGTTATATGTATATATAAGCATATCCCTGCGTAAAGTTACACATATGTGTACAACCCCCAAGAAATACATACTTAGGTGCTTATATTGGATACAGTCACGGATATTAGCATCACTAAGCTATACCATCACTAAGGCGATGCTAAGGCCATGCCAAGCAGTATTTACGTCAATAATCAAATCAAGTATACACATATATAAGGCAACCCAGAGAGATGTTACACACAGATGCATTTACTTATACGCCTATGTGTACTCGAGAGACTGTAAACTACAAACATTCACATCAATAATTCAATCATTATGTATCTACATAAACGAATAAATAATTGCGTCTACACATATGTACGTATACGAGCAGTGGAGCGGCAATGCACAAACACATGCATATATCTTATCTGAGTTGTCACAAGAGAGGGCAATAATTTGTGCACGTAGTTGTGGCTGGCGATTTTGTAGCCGAAACTAACTAGTAAGTTCTGGAATGGAAAAGCCTAGAAGTATGCAATTAGAAATCAAAAAGTATAAAAGGCGCGACAGTAAAGGCGAGGAGTTTGAGTTTGATTTGAGTTGTCAAGCAGTTACGACTAAGACGATATCTAGCGAGCAATAGCAGTATTATTTTGAATAGTGGAGTTTCATTTGAGCTATCAGTTTGGTTATTAAACTATTCGTTGCACAGTTTGAGTGTTATTGTGAAGTATTTTAATAAAGGCCATTTTTCCATTATTCAATATTGGAGTTATTTATTCAACAGTTTAGCGATACGAACCTAGCAAAAGGGCAAATAAGAGGAATTTGCAGTAAAATCGTTACAATTGGTGTCAGAAGAGGAATTGTTGAATAAATTCCAGAGGACTACAAGGACATGGCAAAATTCAGTGAATTGAAGATCCAGCAACTGAAGAACGAGCTGGAGAGCCGTGGATTGAATACAACCGGCAATAAGATCGAACTTCAAGCACGGCTACGAGAGGTAATGGAGTTGGAAGGAATTGATGTGGACGAGTATGTCTTTTACCCCGATGTGGAAGAGCCAGCGACTAAATTGGAAGAGAAGATATAGACACCGAATCCATTGGCGAGTGTAGACACTAACGCGATACTAGCAGTGCTGAAGCAAATGTCGTCACAAATATCAACCGATATGTCAACACAGCTCGAAGTGCAAAAGACAGATATAACATCTCAACTGGAATCGCAGGAGACACGCATAACATCCAAGATGGAAAAACAACTAGAATCACAGGAGAACCGTATAACATCGAAGATTGAGGCACAAGAAACGCGTATGTCAGAAATGTCGACACAGATAACATCTAAGATGGAAACACAATTGGAAGAACAGAAGACATATTTGGCATCTCAACTGGAAGCGCAAGAGGCACGTATATCTGAAATGTCGGCACAAATTTCGGAACAGGTATCATCGCAGCTCTTTGTGAAACTGGAAGAGCAGGATGCAAAAATTTTACAACTCGAGGACAAAATTGATGCCGAAATAGAAGCGTTAAAAGGTCGTATGGAGTAGTTACAACTAAACCGCCCAGCTGTTTCAGCAAGCAATCCAAAGGTAAAAACACCATCATTTGACGGTTCTGTTCCTTTCCAGGTCTTCAAGCTACAGTTTGAGAAGACCGCAGCAGTGAACAACTGGAATGCGGAAGATAAAGTTGCTGCACTGTTCGTGGCATTGAAAGGGCCTGCAGCGGAAATCTTACAGACGATTCCAGAGTACGAACGGAACAGTTATGAAACATTGATGGCTGCTGTAGAACGACGTTATGGAAGCGAGCATAGGAAACAGATATCCCAAATTGAGTTGCAAAACCGTCACCAAAGAGCGAATGAGACTTTGCAGGAGTTTGCCTCTGATGTTGAAAGGTTAGCTCATTTCGCAAATGCGGACGCACCCGTGGAATACACTGAAAGGGTAAAAATCCAGAGTTTCATAAATGGCATACGGGACGTGGAAACGAAGCGAGCTACATACGCAAACCCAAAGCTGACATTTGCTGAAACGGTATCACATGCATTGACTCAGGAAACGGCCTCACTATTGAGTAAACCAGCATACAAAGCTCATCGTGTGGAAGTAGAAAGGCCAGAGTGGGTAGACACAATTTTGGAAGCACTGAAGGGATCTCAACAGAAGAATGCCGGAGTTATTAAATGTTTCAAGTGCGGCAACCCAGGTCACATTGCACGTCATTGCGATCTTGGTCCTAATTGTTCCAACAATGTGGGTGGCCGTAAACGCAAAGCTGGCGGAAATGAGCAAGAGCGTGTCGGATGTAAAGAACGAAAACTTGCCCCGGCTATTGAATGTCCTGTGATATCTGTGTCGCAGATTGGAAGGAAATCAAGCAGTCTTACCATCAGAGGGAATGTGGATGGTAAAGAGCGTGTACTGACTGTATATACGGGGGCATCTCATTCCTTGATTCGATCTGATTTGGTCTACAGGAGAGTAAAGTCATTACCTGGAGCAAGGTTGCGTACGGTCACAGGCGAGTATAATCAAGTCCAAGGCGAAGTGGTATGTGAGGTATTAATTGGGAAAGTCATGGTTCTACACAAATTCGTTGTGGCGGAAATCGTTGATGAAGTCATATTGGGAGTGGACTTCTTGGTTGACCATGACATCAGGATCGATATGCGGAGAAAAATTATGCGCTATAAGAACCAGGACATACCACTTAACTTTAGTTTGGAAAAAGGGTTCAGCAGTAATCGGGTACTGGTGGAAAAGACTCGACAAAGACCACGAAAGTCAAAGGCAAAGGTTGATAGTCGAATGGGCCAAATAAATCAAAAGTACCTGCGAGAGAAACACTGGCATTGAAAAAACCTAAACTACTCAGAAAAACGAAGCAACGAATTTCCGAGAAAGAATGCGAGGGTAGTTTCAAGCCAGAGCGCACTACTGTTGTGAAATGTGGGAACGATATTGATTATGCGAAGCCAATCCGTCAAGCGCAAGCTCTACGAAGTAGTTCATTGGCCAAACAACAGAGTGTGAGGGAACGAACCAGGGTATTGAGTGGTACGATGAAACACAGGTACCATGAGAACAATAATTCGAAAGGTTTCTTGGCGGGAGATTTGGTACTGTTATACAACCCTCACCGGCGGAAAGGTGTTCCATCCAAATTTCGGTGCAGTTGGGAAGGCCCGTACAAGGTTGTGAAGAAGATCAGTGATACCATCTACCGCATACAAAGCATTGAGAAACCACGGAGTAGAAGAGTGGTACATTTGGCGATGCTAGCAGCGTTTAGATCGAGAGATTTGTCTGATCGGGACGATCAGACTTAGGTGCAGGGCAGTGTCACGGATATTAGCATCACTAAGCTATACCATCACTAAGGCGATGCTAAGGCCATGCCAAGCAGTATTTACGTCAATAATCAAATCAAGTATACACATATATAAGGCAGCCCAGAGAGATGTCACACACAGATGCATTTACTTATACGCCTATGTGTACTCGAGAGACTGTAAACTACAAACATTCACATCAATAATTCAATCATTATGTATCTACATAAACGAATAAATAATTGCGTCTACACATATCTTATCTGAGTTGTCACAAGAGAGGGCAATAATTTGTGCACGTAGTTGTGCCTGGCGATTTTGTAAGTTCTGGAATGGAAAAGCCTAGAAGTATGCAATTAGAAATCAAAAAGTATAAAAGGCGCGACAGTAAAGGCGAGGAGTTTGAGTTTGATTTGAGTTGTCAAGCAGTTACGACTAAGACGATATCTAGCGAGCAATAGCAGTATTATTTTGAATAGTGGGGAGTGGAGTTTCATTTGAGCAATCAGTTTGGTTATTAAGCTATTCGTTGCACAGTTTGAGTGTTATTGTGAAGTATTTTAATAAAGGCCATTTTTCCATTATTCAATATTGGAGTTATTTATTCAACAGTTTAGCGATACGAACCTAGCAAAAGGGCAAATAAGAGGAATTTGCAGTAAAATCGTTACAATATATATAAGCAGATGCATACGTAAAATTACACATAGGTATACATTAACGTAGAAATACATACATATATACCTTTATTAAATATGGATGCATATAAGCACATACACACAGGGAGATACACGTATGCATACAATTATATTGGATATAGTTAGGTACATATATAATCAGATGCCTACGTGGAATTACACATATGTATGTATACAGAGACATAGAAATACATACTTGTCTATTATATTAAATATTTATTTATTTAGTCTAGTAACAAATGTTTATTACAGACACTTATGACTAAATTACAGAGACCAGCTTATAATAAGCTATGGAGAACACTAGCAAAAAGAATTTATATTATTACATATTAAGTAATTTTTTAGTTTAAGTTGAAAAGCGTATTTTAAGTCGGAGAAATCAATATCCCAACCACTTGAGAAGCAATTAATTTCTGATAGGGCTCTGTTAATAGGCGCTTTTGAGTTATAAACAGTTCTACTCAGCCCTATGAAAAAGATTTCAAAGTGGCGGAGGTTTCTACAGGGAGTATTTAAGCATAGTCTTTCAAGAAGCAGCGCGCAGTCAATTTTGCCCGTGAAGAGATCGAAAATGAACAACGAGGCCAAAAGAATTCTGCGACTGTTTAGGGATAGTAAGGATATTAGTTGGCATCGAGACTCATAAGACGGGATCGGTTCAGAGAAACGTAATGAAATAGGCGCGAAGCGCATAAAGATTTTTTGAACCCGCTCCAGGCGGTTGATGTGAACTGCGTGGTAGGGCCGCCAAATGAAAGCCGCATACTCAAGTTTGGACCGCACAAAGGACGTATATAAAACTTTGAGTGTGTAGGGGTCAGAGAAGTTTGCGGAATGGCGTCTGACAAAAGCAAGCATTGAAAGCGCCTTAGAAATTGTGAAGCTGACGTGAGTGTTAAAATTAAACTTTGAGTCGAAGTAAACCCCCAAGTCTTTAACTTCAAGAGTCGTACGAAGAAAGGATTCTGCAATATGATAGGAGGTATGAAGTGGCCTCAGCAGTTTACCGTACGTCACAGTGTGGCACTTACTTATATTAAGGAAAAGACGGTTCTTAACACACCAGATATAAAGCTTATTAATCTCAGATTGAAGAACAACGACATCATTATAACAACTGATCTCAGAATAGATCTTGAGATCATCAGCATAAAGCAGAAATTTGGTGGATGAGAAGCAAGAGCTAATGTCATTAATGAACAAGATAAATAGTAAAGGGCCCAGAATACTGCCCTGGGGCACTCCAGAGGTGGCCCAAAATGGTTTCGAATAAACGCCGTCAATATTTACAACATTACTTCTGTTGTGCAGGTAAGATTTAATCCACTGTAGGAACGTAGAGTGGAATCCATAACAAGCTAATTTCGCAATTAAAATTTTATGAGAAATTTTATCGAATGCCTTGGAGAAGTCTAGGTATATTGTATCAACCTGAAAACCCCGCCTAAATGCCGCGTAGCAATCCTCAGAAAACACAGCGAGGTTCGTTAATGTGGATCTGGCCGGGACAAAACCATGTTGATTGGCGCAAACCAGGTGTTTAATACTAAAGTAAAGCTTGTCATTGACAACACATTCGAAAAGCTTCGAAGTTGTAGACAATTTGGAAATAGGCCTGTAATTAGAACAGTTACTTTTGTTGCCAGACTTAAAAATGGGAGTGACGGATGCTTGTTTCCAGTCATCAATAAAAATACCCGATGCCAATGATTTATTGAATATAATCATTAACGGTCGTACTAGCGAAGGACAATTTTTCAATAGAATAACTGAAAGATTGTCAACATCAGTTCTGGAGGAATTTTTAAGTTTTTTAATCCCCTCAACTATGTCTGCCTCAGTGAGAGTAAGTGACCCAAAATTATTAGCGGAGGGAGACTTAATTAACTTGTGTATGTTATCTGTATCTTCCACAGTTAAATCATTATCTGTGATAAAGTTCGCCGAGAAGAAGTCAGCAAAGAGATTAGCAGCCTCATTAACAGAGTTGGCAGTAATATTATTGTAGCTTACTGATTTCGGTATTCTAGATACGCTCTTCATGGAGTTAATGTAATTCCAAAAGTTCTTCGGATTGCTCTTGATGTTTACCTCAAAATTTCTGACGTACTTAGCATATAAAGACTTATTAAGATTGTTAAATTTTTTGTTATAAACAATAAACAAATCATAAAATCGACGTTGATTAGTAAACTTATATTTTTTAAAGTACTTGTTTCTCAAATTTTTTAGATGTTTGAGCTCACTATTGTGCCAGGGAGATTTATAAATTTTATTTTTATATACCGGCACGATTTTTTCGCAAATCTTATGAATTTCATTTTTAAATACATTGAAAGACTTTCCAACTTCACTTTCACCAAGCATAGCATCCCAATCAACTTCACGTAAAGCAAAATTTAAACGATTAAAATCACATCTTCGAAAATTTAACGATGTTTTCATATTTGATGTAGGAATACAGAAATACTCGAAAAACTGAATTTCAAGCTTTAAGGGCAGGTGATGCAAGTTGGGTGGCGAAATTGAAGACGCAGGTTCCGAGATAACAAAACTAAGATTATTAATTACAAAAATTAAATCAAGAGTGCGATGTTAAGAATTATGGAAACTATTAATTTGAGATAAACCAGCCCCTCCAAAATTATCAATAAGATACGATTCATAAGAGCTGTTAATATTAGTAGGAGTTAAATAGAGATTGTTTTCAAGAGAGATCCAGCTAACATTACTTAAATTAAAATCCCCCAGTACAGATAGCTGCGTTTCTTCTAAACTTCGCTTAATATTTAAGATATTATTTACATGAGCCTTATAAATACTTTCTGGGCTGAACGGCGGAATGTATGAAGCACAAATGAGCAGTTGACCCAGAGAGCCATGAATCCGCACACAAAGTTGATAAAGAAGCGTGTCACTAACAGTTAAAGAAATAAGCGAGGCCTGGAGACCGACCCGGGCGGCAATCAGCACGCCACCTCCTCTATTTAGGCCAGTCTTTGTTGCATCTCTATCCTTACGGAAACATGATAAAGCTTAGGATCAAAAAATTCAGCATCTAAGAAATTATTATTCAGCCAAGTCTCAATGATGACAAATACATCATACTCCAATAAAGAACTATATAGGCGCACATTTTCGGTCTTGCTTCTAAGGCCAGAAACATTTTGAAAAAAGATATTGATATATGTATTTGCATGGCATGTGATTGACACTATGAACTAAGTCCGCTGTTGTAGTTTTGCGTCCTTTTGAAAAAAAACGGAAGTGGCTGATCGTCACATTGACTTGCCACAACTCAGGCTTCATAACTTTATCAAAGTGCAATTCATCTACACCAAGTTTAAAAATTACATATTTACGGCTAATCGACTCCGACTCCTTAGCAAGCTTGAAACACTGCAGTTGATGCTTATTTAGATTAGTATGTTTAATCACATACTCAATAATATCCTCAGGTTTGACCGAGGGTAAAAAAGAAGAAAGATGAAACCATCTGAAACGAGCAGCTTCCCAAGGCAGTCGGTTCTATGTACCGGAGCGACTCGGGATTTTTCCCGACCAAGGACTGTCATTTCAGTGTAACCCCATTTAATTTGTTTCGTCCCTCCCACAAATTGTCATCCTCCCAGCAGCTCCTTGCAGCAGGACTGCTCCATATTCTCTTGCTCCGGGAAGGTATCGAATCCAATCCGGGTCCGTCTCCTGACCTCGGTCCTGAGAAATGGTTTTGCTGCATCTGCCGGAAAAGAATCTTTTTAGGACGGTCATACTCTGTTCAGTGTGTCTCGTGTAAGGGATGGTTGCATCGGACAGGTTGTTCTGGGCTTGATTCCAAAACCCGACGTCCACGTAACTTTTATAAATCTTTTGTGGCTCCTTGCTGTTCACGCCCAAGGGCGTCCCGTAGTCTACGTCTAAGCGCCCCCCCATTACCTTCCAGCAGCCCCGCTGCTCAGCAAGCCACAACAAGTACCCGCTGCTGCTCGCGCCTTACGGCGCCAACAACTCAAACAGCTGCTACCACTCATAACTACAATCTTCGTAGTAGAGTCGGAAGCAATGCTGAGCAACAGCCCCTGCCCCCGTCTTCTCCCCCCCTCTTTTCCGGCAGCAATCGTGTAGGTCAGGGAAACAGACTCTCAGTCCCTACCTCCGTTTGCACCGTTTGCCAGCACAGAATATATATGTTTGCGACATCCGCCCAATGCAGCTCCTGCCTCGGGTGGTGCCACTTTCCTAGATGTTCTGGTCTCCGCGACGGCAACCCCTCGGCGGGTTTCATCGCGCCATGTTGCCAGGTCGCAAACCCAAATCATCTGGGTACCCCAATGCTTGCCCAAGGACGCCCAGTCCCAGGGCCACAACAGCAATTGCGTCCTGGCCTTCCTGAACCCAGGCGTAGTCACCCGTCACTTACCCCCAGAGTGGCGACGTCTCCCCTCATGCACTTCAGAATTCTGCAGTTAAACTGTAATGGACTAACTGGGAAGATTACGGAGATAGTCAATTTCATGAAGCGGCACAACATCCGCATTGCTGCGATTCAAGAGACTAAACTCACAGCACGATCTGCATTGCAGTCCTGCTCTGGGTATTATGTCCACAGAAAAGATCGCGAGAGCGGAAATGGAGGCGGCCTCGCGTTTATAATACACCACTCTGTGCAATATCACATATTTGATCCTGGCATCGACCGCAGGGACAACGTCTTAGAACGTCAAGGCCTATCTGTCCGGTCAGGCGATGCAAACCTAGAAATCATCAACATCTACATCCCCCCTGCCACCTGTTGCCCCGGTGGATACCACCCTAATATTAGAGCCTTACTCACTGGAAACAATCGCATTATTTTAGGCGACTTCAATGCCCATCATGATCTATGGCATTCAAATTTGCGGGCGGACAGTAGGGGCGAGATGTTGGCGGATCAAATAGAAGAAACGACGTTCTGCACAATAAACGGAGACGCCCCCACACGTATGGTAGGAAGCTGTCACAGTTCGCCAGATATCTCAATCGTGAGCGCAGAACTCGTAAACTGCGTCAACTGGCAGCCGATGGTATCATTGGCATCCGACCACCTGCCTATACTTGTTTCGCTCGAGCGTACCGCCGACTTCATCGTCACCGAAAAACGCACTTTCATAAACTTTAAAAAAGGAAAGTGGGGAGAATATAAATCCTTTACAGACAACCTCTTTGCTGCCCTCCCTATCCCGACTGATGCCCGCCAAGGGGAGCGTGCCTTTCGCAAGGTCATTGAATCCGCCTCGGCACGTTTCATTCCCGCCGGGAGAATTCCCGAAATCCGGCCCCACTTCCCGGCGGAGGCCGCAAACTTAGCGAGAGAACGGGACCTTATAAGGCAGCTTGATCCAGGCGACCCCCAAATAAGGGATATAAACCAACGCATCAGATTGCTTGTGGATGAACACAAGCGGGCGAAATGGGAGGAGCACCTAAGAGGTTGTAACCTCTCTACCGGTGTGGGTAAACTTTGGTCCACCGTAAAGTCCCTATCGAATCCGACTAAGCACAAAGACAAAGTTTCCATCGCCTTTGGCGACAAAGTGCTGTCGGATGCGAAAAAATGCGCGAGCGCTTTCTGCCGACAATATATAATGCATTCCACGGTCGACAAAGTTAGACGGAGGGCCAACAGACACGCACATAAACACAAATTCAGCGCGTCACCAATCACCATCACCGCTAAAGAGGTTGAGGACGCCATTGGTCGCGCTAAACCATCCAAAGCAGTGGGCCCAGACGGCATAGCCATGCCGATGCTTAAAAGCCTAGGGAAAGAGGGTTTCAAATATTTAGCGCAGGTCTTCAACCTGTCTCTTTCCACCTTTGTCATACCCGAGAAATGGAGAATGGCCAAGGTGGTCCCGCTACTAAAGCCTGGTAAACCAGCTAACATAGGAGAGTCGTATCGTCCGATATCTCTCCTATCGCCAGTAGCAAAGACGCTCGAAGCCATTTTGCTCCCTTATTTCCAAGCAAATTTGCAACTAGCCTCCCATCAGCATGGCTTCAGAAAACTCCATAGCACTACCTCCGCGCTAAATGCCATTAGTACCCAGATAAATTGCGGTTTAAATCAAAACCCCCACCATAGAACAGTACTCGTAGCGCTAGACCTATCAAAAGCTTTTGATACGGTCAACCACGGCTCGTTACTGCAAGACCTGGAAGGGTCTACCCTTCCCCCATGTCTTAAAAGGTGGACCGCAAATTATCTGGGTGGTCGGCAGGCATCGGTGCTATTTAGAAACGAAACATCAAAGCCAAGGAGAATTAAACAAGGGGTGCCACAGGGTGGTGTCCTATCCCCACTTTTGTTTAATTTCTACATATCTAAACTACCTTCACCACCGGAAGGAGTCACAATCGTTTCCTACGCCGATGACTGCACAGTAATGGCCACAGGCCCAGGCCCACAGATCGATGAGCTATGCAATAAAATAAACGGCTACCTCCCTGATCTCTCCAGTTTTTTCGCCTCGCGAAACCTGGCATTATCACCGACTAAATCTTCCGCGACCTTATTTACAACATGGACGTCCCAAATGTCGACCATTTTGAACATCCACGTCGATGGCTCTACGCTACCGACTGTCCTACACCCCAAAATCTTGGGTGTGACGTTTGATCAGGATCTACATTTTGGTGAGCACGCAGCCGCAATTGTTCCGAGAATTCAGAGCCGTAACAAAATCCTCAAATCCCTTGCTGGCAGTACCTGGGGAAAAGATAAAGAAACGCTCATGACTACATACTAAGCAATTAGCCAGCCGATTACGTGCTACGCGTCACCCATATGGTCGCCAAGCCTAAAAATTACCCACTGGAAGAAGCTACAGGCCTGCCAAAATACTGCTCTCAGAATTGCAACGGGCTGTCTTCTTATGTCCCCAGAACACCATCTACATAATGAGGCGAGAATACTCCCCATCAGGGAAAGAAACGAGATGCTGACCAAACAGTTCCTGTTGAATACCCAGAAACCTGGGCATCCCAACAGACATCTGATTGACGAGCCAGCACCGCCTAGGGGCTTAAGGAGTCATCTCCGTAAGCATTTTGAGGAAATACGGCATCTGAGAACACAGCCGTATGAAGCGAAAAAACACAAGCAGGTCCTTGGTGTACTCCACATACAGGCGTCGGACCTTTATGCCGGGAATTGCCCGGTGAACCCAGTACTCAAAGTAAAGTATCCAAAACTTGCGGAAGAGGAACGCATACTCCCCAGGGAAACGCGTGTCACTCTGGCTCAACTTCGTTCTGGATACTGTAACAGGTTAAACTCTTACATATCCAGAATCAACCCCGACATACAAAATGTATGCCCCGCTTGCAATGTGTCCCCACATGACACCAACCATCTCTTTAATTGTAATGTGGAACCAACGCCTCTAACACCCCTTTCCCTATGGTCCACCCCTGTTGAAACAGCAAGTTTCCTTGGACTCCCGTTAGAGAATATTGATGACAGTTTGTGATCGGTCGCGTCTGTTAGGTGGGGCGAAGCACTGCTACAACAACAACAACAACAGCAGCTACCCCAAGTTCAGTAGACACACAAGAGCCAATCACGCGCCTCCGTGAACGCCTATGATTGTTATTAACATTATTGTTGTTGTTACCGACATTGTTGTTGTTGTTGGCATTCTTGTTATTATTATTATTATTGTCATTAGGCGAGCTAGGTTGGATGTCCAATCCCGACGATGTACTTGATTGCAGCAAATTAGGAATCCCACCACTAGCAGTAATATTTAACTCATCAGGGTTAACAGCAATTGCAGCAGGTTTTTCCTTAAGTGTGCGCTTCTTTGTAGATTTTGACGCTTTAGCATTAGCAGTATCAGCAGCATCTGATTTAACAGGATTCGTAGAAGTATAAATAGCATTGTTATGCGGCAGTTAGCCACCAACGTGTGCCGTACGTACGGACGTTTGTATACGAAGCACGTTTGACCAAACTCTCAAGCCCGTAGGAATCAATGTGTGCGTCTGTGTACATGTACATAACATATTTGTGTGTATTGTTTACAGATAAGCACTGTTACCATTGACCATTTTGCATGCATGCTTATGGAAACATCAACTTTTCAAATTTAATTTTTGATGTTGTAAAAGGCTGGAATTAATATTAAATAAATATAAATAGATCATATTTATAATCTGCACTTTTACATAATTATTTCGAATTATTTTTACAATCTTAACAACTTTAATTAGGTGTTTTTGCATAAAACTGCAAACGGTCAAAAATTAGCGCACAAAAGTTTACTAGGCAACTCTGTCTAGTGAGAGAGCGATCAGCTGACACGTTCTTACGGAAAAAATCAAAATTGTTTTGATTTCTACGTTCCGGGCTACGTACGTACGGGCGTTGCACGTCGGTGAGTTTTCGTTTACATTGCACACTCATAAGATAGGTCGTGTCAGCTGACAGGTTTTTGGTACGTACGTTCGTGAGTAACTGCCGCATTACGATTATAAACATCGTCAGCTGAAGAAGCCAATGCATTCACACTGTTAGCAACAACAGAGGCAAACGTTTGAGCACCAGTCGAAGCAATAACAGTCCCATCGGCAGTAGGTACGTTGCTCACGATATCACGATAGCATTATTAACAGACATTGCATGACCCTTAGTAACATCTGTTAAAGAACATGTATTTTGCCCACTCACAACATTTGACTGTACAAATGGCGAAGTGCCGATGACATTGCAAAAAACAGGTGATAACATCGTAGGTATAGGGTAAACAGAAGATGTAAAAGACAACGGCAAAGACGAAAGCGCAGCTGCAGCAGACCCATGGTTATTGTTGTTTGTATCCTCCCGCACACTAACACAAGATGGACTGACGGCACTATGTAAGAATTGTAGGCCATTGGCATTGTTAAAGTTTTGAGGTTGCTTATCTGATTTGATGAGCGATTTCAGCCTCTCAACTTCCTTCATCAAATCCTCGAATTTAGAGCTGAACAGATCTTTTAAAAAATCTATGCCAAGCCTCTGCGAAGCAACAATAGAGTCCAAAGAAGATATAAAGCGCTCAGGCAAGTTAACACACCCTTGACATAAGTATACGATGTTACGATTAAGCTTAAATAATTTCACATCATATTCTGAAATCTGGCCATCACAACAGTTTCTATGAAATCTTTTTTGGCAAAAACCCGAACATGGCACAACAAGTGAGTCATTTCTCGCAAAGGCTTTATTGCACTTAGCATATAAGCCAATCCATACATAGAAATACACGTCTGCATACAATTATATTGGATGTAGTTATATGTATGAGCAAGCATATATATACCTATAAGTGCACATGTATGCAAGGACATATACATACATGCGTGTATACTTATAGTAAATATAGTTGTAGGTATACATAAGCAGATACATACGTAAAATTACCTGTATGTGTACAGCAACATACAAATACATACTTGGGTGCTTATGTTAAATATAGTTATATACATATATAAGCATATACATACGTAAAATTATCCGTATGTGTACAACAACATACAAATACATACCTAGGTGCTTATATTAAATATAGTTATATACATATGTATATAAGCATATACATACGTAAAATTAGCCGTATGTGCACCACCACATACAAATGCATACTTTGGGCGTATATTAAATATAGTTATATACGTATATAAGCATATACATACGTAAAATTGCACATATGTGTACGCTGACATGAAAATACATACTTAGGAGCTTTTATATTAGATATGGTTATCTATAAGTATATATAAGCAGATACATACGTAAATTTACACATATACATACAGCAACATAGAAATATATACATGTATACTTATATTAGATATAGCTGTATATAAGCAAATACCTACATGGAAATGCACGTATGGATATGCATACCCTTATGTAGAATATAATTATATGGATATATAAGCATATACGTATCTATGAACCCGCCTGTATGCACTGACGTATACATACTTACGTATAGACTTATAGTTAAATATAATTATATACCTATATAATCATTTCAAACATACAAATAATAAATACCAGGGATGCACCTTAACGTTAAGCTAATCGTTTATCAAAAAATTTCCACCGTTTCCGTTGAAACACTTCGAAATATTATCGATAAAGAAATTATCAAGATAAATTGTATCTCGTTTTTAACCGAAACGAAAAGCTTTCGTTAACGTTAAAAACGTTAACGAAAACGTGATACTTTATGTTTGAATTGTGCTGGCAATGCTATAGCCATGGTGAAGCCGTAAGGTGGCAACAACGAGCGCACATACACACACAAACTCTATGTAATTTGTTTGTGTAATTCGTTGGTGGTAATGTCAAAAATACTCTGAGAAATGTTCGTACTGTCAAAATTCATGAGAAAAGTTGAATCAGCTTGGCTAATGCTTTCACCTTTAATGACTCCGCCATCAATCAGCTTTGCCAGCATAGTTTGAAATTAATAATCAACATAAACGATTTGATTTCGTTTTGATATGGCAGAAAACGAAACGAAATCATTTCGTTAATTTGACGATCTTATCGTTAATAAACGAAACGAAATGACTTCGTTTCGTTTATTAACGTTGATTATCGTAACGAAATGATATCGTTTCGTTGGTTCAGCATGCCTGATAAATACATTCAGGCACATATACTTGCATCGAGTACCTATATATATATATATATATATATATATATATGTATAAGCATTCAACTACCTAGAATTAACCGGTCATATACAAGGAAACAATTTTGAATAATGAATTGTAATTAAGATGGGAATGTTGAGATGTCTATTTATTTAGAAGACACTTGGTAGGACAGGTAAGGGGCCACCGAAATACAGGTGAGTCCAGGCATGCTTAACCAACGAACCGATATCATTTCGTTACGATAATTAACGTTAATAAACGAAACAAAGTCATTTCGTTTCGTTTATTTTTGTTAAAAACGTCAAATTAGCGAAATGATTTCGTTTCGTTTTCTGCCATATCAAAACGAAATCAAATCGTTTATGTTGATTATTAATTTAAAACTATGCTGGCAAAGCTGATTGATGGCGGAGTCATTAAAGGTGAAAGCATTCGCCAAGCTGATTGCAACTTTTCTCATGAATTTTGACAGTACGAACATTTCTCAGAGTATTTTTGACATTACCACCAACGAATTACACAAACAAATTACATGGAGTTTGTGTGTGTATGTGCCCTCGTTGTTACCACCTTACGGCTTCACCATGGCTATAGCATTGCCAGCACAATTCAAACATAAAGTATCACGTTTTTGTTAACGTTTTTAACGTAAACGAAAGCTTTTCGTTTCGGTTAAAAACGAGATACAATTTATCTTGATAATTTCTTTATCGATAATATTTCGAAGTGTTTCAACGGAAACGGTGGAAATTTTTTGATAAACGATTAGCTTAACGTTAAGGTGCATCCCTGGGTGAGTCGGTGGCCATGGTTTTGAGGGTGGGACAAGCACCGGGCGTCGCAACAACACCCGCGGCGCCCCTCTATATATTCGGCCTTTTGTATTTATTCCTTTTCAGGTTTTTTATTTTAATTTTCAGCCGTTTTTTTTTTTTATTTTGATTTCAGAGTTAGTAACCGGTCATGTCCGGTTCGGTAATTTTTGTTGCGTTTAGTTTTTTTTTTGAATTTAAATTTTTGAATGTCTAACGGTCTGTCCGTGGCATCCGGTCTACCGGATGTCGTTTTAGTTTGAATTTATAAGCGTTTTGAGTCGGCTCTGCGCTTCTGTCAGTTTTTTTTTGAATTTGACAGCTGTTAGTTTTGAAAGGCATGATAGGAACTTTTTTTTTGTTATGGCGCAGGACAGCAAGGTTGGCAAGAACCCAGCCCAGCCGACATGACTAGCCACTGTGCACCACAATATCATGCCGACTGCCTTCCTTGCTGCTCCCCTTGTAGATGCGATTCCATAACAAAGCATTTGGGCTTGCGTACCATTAGAGCTGTTGTTATTGTTGTAGCGATAAGGTTGCTCCCCGAAGGCTTTGGGAAGTGTAATCGATGTAATGGTCCACAGCACCATTAAGGTGCTAGCCCGGCCATTTCGGGAACGATTTATGTGGCCACATTAAACCTTCAGGCCATTCCCTCCCTCCCCACCACCAAGTTCCATGCGGAGCTTGGGGTCCCCAGAGCGTCGTCTGTTAGTGAAACAGGATTCGCCGCGGAGAGGTGAGGTTGACAATTGGGTTTGGAGAAGTTATATATTGCGCTGGCAACCTGAAGGGTTGCGCTACACAGCCCTTGAATCTGGTATTTTAGTCGCCTCTTACGACAGGCTACCTACCGCGGGAATATTCTGACCCCCTAACCCGCTGGGGTACCATTAGAGCTCATGTTGGTTGATAACTAGGCATACTTCTAAAATCTCAAAAGTTGTTTCGAAACAGTGGCTCAACTCGAGCATCATAGCTTACTCAGCAAAAGAGGGAACTTTTTATAAAGCAAAATATTTATTACTTAAGTTGAAAAAAAGTAATTTACAACTTGCGGTTCTCTAACTGGACTCAAATGTATGATCCAATGATGTTGATGTAGGATTTTCGGTGTGACAGGCCGAGCACGCTACCATAACACTACGGCGGCCGCCTATATAATTTATTCTTGATTAATTACGCTTCATTACTGCTACCAACCAGGTGTTTATTTCTCACAATAAACAGCTGTTGGTTTTGGTGGTCCCACCTTGGAGATTTTTTTCAACTCCACCTCAACTCGATAGATACTGTAAGATATCAACTGGAAAAATGGGTTGAATATTCAGTTGAGAACTGTACATTCCTCAAAATCCCTCGAAATTAGGATAATAATTGGAAAATATTAATGACGTTGGAGATCAACTGGAAAACTTATAATTTAACAAAATTTCTCAAAGGTTGGATAGTGACTGGAGAATGAAGTTGCATATCAACTCGAAAACTATTTGGTTTAAGAATAATTAAATAATGATGTTGGATATCACTTCCAGAACTAGATATATATTTCGCCGGAGAATTTTTTTCCATGTTTGTTGGGTAAACAAACTCCAGCTGTTGCCGTATCTACAAATTATCTACATAGATAATTAAAAAACCAATGTTGCCGCACAAAACAGCATTCCCCAAAGGCGGCCTTAAACTGTGACTGAAAATTGGCTCAGTATTTTAACTGGAATTTAAATTTGACTAGAGCTTAAGCAGGCTTAGTTTAACCCTCTAGCCGGCAAGCCCGCCTTTAGGCGGGGTTAGATTAAACTGGTAAAACATGTGTACCCCCAATTTTTTCGTACAATTTTTAATGCATCATGTTCGCTAATTATTAGATCAATGCGGCTGCCTTGATTTTAAAGCTGTAAGTGTTAGCAGGGTGCCGTTATAATCATTCTAGTTGGAAAAATAGAGTGCACTGACTACAAATATTATTTTTGCAAGAAGTGGTTTTGGTAACTATAATATAAGTGATAAAACATGTTTCGATCGTCAAAAAAAAATTATTGGTAAGTAGACTAATTGTTAAAGATTGAAATATGTGAATATGATGTGGAATTATAAAAAAAGATTATAGTATTATTGGCCAAAACGTATAGTCTGCCTAAAGGCGGAGCTGCCTGTTCCGCTGTTTTTTTTTTATAGCGAAAATCATACTAACCATACGTTTGTTCTTCAGTAGACGAACTTATATTACTGAAATGGATTACTCCAAAAGGCTCAAGTTGTCACAGTTGGCTGATGAAGAAATTGCAGAATTCATGGAAGCTTTAGGTGACGACGATGGCCGTTCTGAAGATGAGATAAGCGAAGACGGGAGTGAAACTGAAGAGTAAGTTATATCAGATAGGGATTTTGAGCGAATTGATAATTACATTCAGGAACTACGAAGTGCTTCTACTAGCGACTTTCTCGCAAAAACTACTAACCGAATGCAGCTCATATAAAGATGATGTGTGCTTTGCGACAATACATGCCAGCTAAACCACACAAATATGGAAAAAAGTTATTTGCCCAGGCGACTCATACGGGTTCGCGTACAGCTTTGAAGTTTGTAAAGGTGCAGGCGACAATGATGTATTTGAAGGCGTCCCTGATTTGGGGGCAACCTCAAATGCCGTTGTTCGTTTGTCACAAACGATCCCTGATTTTAAGAACTACAAATTGTATTTTGATAACTTTTACACATCGCTTCCACTTTTGGGTTACTTGCGAAGTCGAGGAATTCTATCCCTAGGTAGGAAGGTGCCAATCGAATTCCAACCTGCAAGCTGTTTAAGGATAAAGATGTTTGCAAAAAAGATCGAGGTTATTCAGAAGAGTTTCTGGGTACTGCTTATGGTATTGAAATAACTACTGTTGTATGGAAGGACACAAAGCCGTTGTCTTGGCTTCAACATACGCAGGTGTAAAGCAGTTTAGAGAGGCATCTGATGAAACGCCACCAAGAAAGACAATTAGATACGACAGGAAGGATAAGCAATATATTTAAATGGCCTGCCCTAATATTATTACACAACTATCATATGGGGGGAGTTGATCTCATGGGCGCTTTACTAGGACGCTATTCGGATGAAAACGAGGAAGTGGACGCTAAATATATTTTATCATCTTATAGATATGGCAATGGTATAGGCATACCTGCTCTATCGTCGAATTACCGCAAATCATCAGCTTACAAATGTGAAACTCCCGGATTTTCGAGTTGAAGTAGCTAAGATACTTTGTAGCTCTCAAAAACTTTTAAGGAGACCAGTGGGGCGACCAGCTAGTGCTTCTCCAAGTGACCAATGGAAGCCAAATAAAAAAACCAACGCATCACAGATTGATATTCTTTTTGATGGCAGTGATCATATAGCTGATTCTTTGGATCGGAGCAATAAAGGATGTGCAAAATGCCTTGTTGTAAATCAGAAACTGAAATATTTTGCACAAAATGTAATCTTACGTATGCTTATCAGCTAAAAATAAATATTTCCAACTATTCCATAAACAATAATTCAATACTCTTTTAACTTTTTTTGTTAATAAAAATACATAAGAATATTCTTTCTTGTTCATTTCAAGTACCCGTAAACAGGCAGGTCCGCCTAAAGGCGGGGTGGGGTTTTTCAGCCCTGGGGGGAAAATTATTAACTGTTTTGGCAATCTGACATCAAATTTGAGTTTATCGCACTAGAATTAATAGGTATGAATTTTTTCATTGAAAACAAAAATTGGCCGGTTAGAGGGTTAAGCTTAGCTTAACCAACCACTGAAAAACCGGGCCTAAGTTGACCAGTGTTTAAATTGTCACCGTGATTAATAATTAAACCATGATACCTCTACCTTAGACTTCAAGAACGCCTTTATTTGAAGACAATATTTTCTACGTTAGAAATTTAAGACAGCTAAGTTCTCGAGAGGTCTAAATATTTTCCTAACTTGTTCAATTCAAATTTTTTAATCTTCGTTAAGAAATTTGTTTTGCAGAAGTCATCTGAGGGAAGCCATTGAAATCTATATTTGAGAGTGTTGGACGAAAAATGATATTACAAGGGCCGGGTTAAAACTTCGAAAATATGTCCTGATTTCAGGCACGGAGTTAAGAAACTAGGGAAGCATTGATGTATGCTGCTAACTCTGAATAAGCGGTAGTTGAAAAGCGTATAAGTCTTTGCTAAATGAGGTTGACCTATGGCTTCAGCTACTCAAGGATTGACGAAGACCTTTCAGAGCCATTTAGCTCAGATGAGAAGAAGAAAATGTCTGTCTTGCGACGAATGAGGGCAAAATGGAGTAGCTACTATCTGCATATTCACGACTTGGCAGCCACGCCAGTGTTGGAGGATATAAATTCGAGGACTTCGCCTATTTGAGAGCCATAACTCGAGTAAAAGATGGGTATTTATTTATTGCTCAAATTTCAATCAGTTTCTGCAACCCTTCTGTAAATTCATGTTTGTGTTGCCACAATTAAGGGATGCGGCCAACCTTTTCAACTGGGAGGTGTCACACCGCCGTGATATTTTTTTATCTAGCAAAACCATTGCTCGTTTTTATGGATAAGCCTCAATTTCACGCAAGAAATCGAAGAATCACTCGTATCATTCTTGGCGAGTACATTACTTGATATACGTATCCATTGTAAAGTAAAACATAGATAGATAAGAAAACAAATACTTGTTGGAAATTTATTGCTTTATTTAACAGTTTATTTATTACCTAGTATAATGACAAAAAATTAAGATCTACGATAAGATTACAAACAAATATCACTTACATAGCTACATGAATATCTTTTTTTTTTAGCTTAGCGTTTAGTAAAACAAAAAAATATTAAAAGGAGTGTTGAGTTTTACGAACACAAGCGATTGCAAAGAGATTTTACATCTTATACTAGGTTTAAACACACACCAAATTGGCAATTTATACTATTTGGGCAATTTATTACGCAATTTATCATATAATAAATTGTAATAATAAATTGCCAATTTAAAAAAAATTGCGTAATAAATTGTTTCAAACTGCCAATACAACCTTGTAAAGTGTGTTTATTGAGTAGATTTCAACGTCAGTTGCGCATGGCTGAACTATATGGTTGGCTCATCTCATCAGCTGATATTATGTCTTTCATTTCACTGGAGTAGGGTTTGTTAAAAGAAGATGGCAAACTCAAAATGAAACCAAAACATTGAACACATTTTCTTACAACACACAAAATTTTCAAAGTTTTTTTGTTTTCATTCCATTTCATTCGCCTAATACCAACACGCACATTTTGACAGTCTGAACAAAGGTATGTTCTTGCTGTAGAGATGAGCCAACCAGCTATCAAATTACTATTGTGTAAGCTAAATCGAGTTGTATGAACAGCATTCAATTCAAATCGAAATTTCCTCAATTTATTTTTATGTTTGAACATAGTATTAGGTCACTTAGCATCAAACTCAATGCAGAGAGTGCTCCACACTGACCTGAGTTGCTGCTGCCACATGAACAATATCTGTCAGTTGCTTCAGAAACGGGAACGTACTTTTTTCCACCCAGTACTCTAAAAGTTTGTCAACCCTTCGTTTAAGCCTTCCGAATCCTCGTTTGTTGCTTCATCGTCAGAAGATGAGTTAACTTCCAAGTAGGGCTGGGACTATCCGCATATTCGAATATCCGGATATCCATACGGATATCCGTTGAGACGTATAAAATCCGGACGGCATGGATATCCGGTTAATATTCGTTTGAGAAACTATTCGGATATCCGGATTTATGAAGATCCGGTTAAAGCAACAAATTGATGTATATATGTTTATTTAACATTAATAACAAAAACAAAAAAAAACAAAAAAAAAAAAAAGATTTTGATGTTTGTAAAATTGTAGCTTTTTTATTTTTGACGTACATTTAATAATCTACAAACATATTTTGTGAATAATTTTTCGATGTTTACTTCGTTCAATTCATATGCAGATACTCAGCTTTTATATTCCAGTATACGGACATACGGATATCCGGAGTTTCCGTTTACGTATCCGCATATCCGAACAGCTGATATCTGGATTTTCCATTCACGAATCCGGATATCCGGATAGTCGTATTTTTTGCTTAGCTATCCGGTTATTCGAATATCCGGATAGTTGAAAAATCCGGATGAAGTTCACAGCCCTATTTCCAAGTTTCTTATAGTTTGACGAACCAATGAAGATGTGGGCACGTTTTTGTCATAAGTTGGCCTCAATACGACAAGTAAGTCAAAATTATAATGAATAATTGTTAATTTTGTAGACTAATAAATGAATTAATAAACTCCATGAAAAAAAAAACAATATTTTGCGTTTTCCCAAAAATATAAAATTTTGGAAAACATTTAATTACAATAAAACGTGCGATACATAAAAATGTAAAACTAACTACAGAATTTAAAGATTCCAATCGATTCAACGAGCTCGAATATAAGGCACATTTGATGTTATGAAATTGCGGGTATAAGCTAAAAATATGTACGTTGTATTGATACTAATAACAAAAAAAAACAACAAAAATTCGATTTTGTCTACGCAACCAAAAAATGCTTAATTATAACAAAAATAGTTTTGGTTACTATATACTGATTTTGGAAGGCCCATAATGAATTTTGATTGATGTAATGTTTATTTGTCACAAAAAATTTTTTTCTTACGAGAATGGTTCCCAATTCCCTAAAAATGTTAAGGTTGTTTTCTTGCAACCTTTTCAAACATATGAAAAAAATAACCAGCGTTTTCCGTCCCTGTTTAAAACCTATGTTATTTTCACTACGACTATGCGCCATTGACTTTAAGTTGATTGGCGCATATAAGTTATGGGTTGAGTGGAAACGGGTTTCAGTCACTGTTCGTTAACCGTAATATGGGCCCTGATTTCAAACGAAATAGATATTTTTTTATGCGGTCGATCTCCTCATGGTGTGTATTTATAAATGGTGTTTAATATGTTATTGAAAATTTCCCCTATTAGTGTGGGGTCTGAAAGATTTTTTTCAACTGCCTATTATAAAGCTTTTCGATGATACTTTAGATGCTCAAATATTTTTAGGATATTGGAGTTGATTGAACTTTTATAGGAAATATAGGTGTGTTAAAATATACGATGCAAATTCTTTTTTTTTATTCCTTATTTTTTATTTCGTTTAGAAAAAAATTGTAATTGAAAGGCAACATCAAACTAAGCAACATAGTCATAGTTCTGCTCTCTAAATCTGTTTTTGTTTCTCACTTGAAATTTGCTAATGAGCAAGCAGAATAAATTTAGAAGCGATAGAAAAGAAGCCCTAATATTTGTACTGAACTGTTTTTAAAACATTGGACTGAGCTAAATGTCTCTTGTTAAACTACTGTTACGTTACATATTAATTTTCAAAGCTAACAATCTTTGGGTAGCCCGAATATCCCGAAATTCCAGGATCGCGAGAGGTCTTCGGGATTCATTGCCTTACTTAATATTTATAACACACTCTTTAAATCGGAGAATGGATTTTGGCACGCACTTTATCAACCATATTTAAATATATGCGCATTAGGGTGGGTCAAATTTATTGTTGAAAAGGCCAGTTTCTGAATCCGAATTTGACATTTATTTTCATGTATTTTATTTGTGAGAGCCGCTATTCGGATTGGGATATAAAATTTTCTAACAAAATTAGGGAGGCTCGAAATTCATTTCAGACCTATGGTCCCATGGACAATATTACTCAGTCTGACCCATAGATTCTGAAACTGGATGTGCACCTGCAGTTTTTTCCCACATACAATTTGACCCTCCCTAATGTGCATATTAGCAACCACTGAAACCGACTGATGAGTAGGTCAACGCATTTTAAATAAATTCTATATTAAAAAAGTTGATGCGCTTAGTTGTTTGATAACATTTTACTAGAACGGTTGTTTCGCGTAATGTAACAAGTGTATGTTCGGGGGATCGTTTTATATATATATATTTTTTTTGGGTTTTGTTAATAGCCTTATAAGTGTATTTTAACTTTCTGGTTAATTATTGAGCTCAAGGCCGCAAGTATAAATAAAACACCATGTATTTTGTGGTATTATAATTTATATAATTGGTCGATATTTCGGTTTCAATCTCAAACCATCATCAGGACTAAAAAACACAAAATATGATAACAAACATTAGGCACACATAAAAATAGCATGTGGATATTTTACATATGGGCATATTTCATAAACAAATACAACTTACACAAATGAATGTACTTGATCGACTGATCATATGTTCGAACAAATGAATGAACAAAGACAAAACAGGAGAAGAGGTAAACAAAATTAAAGTACAGTAAGTATACATACTTTATACTTACATTATACTTTGTTACGGCAGTAATAATGAGCGAACGAAAATAAAAACAACGCATATCATAACATGCCATTTATTGTGTACATCAAAGTTTTAATATCTATAAGATAACATATGGTATAATAAAGAAAAGGTTTTGGCAAAACTAGAAAACTTACTCTTCGTTTGATTCCTTCGCACGTTCGTTATAAAATGAAATTAAATTTATGGAATACATATGTATAAGTGATGCTTCGTTAAATTTTATACATTAACGAAACTAACTATAGTGATGCCATCTTAAAATAATCAAAGTTTTCAAAGTATACTATCTTAGCAAATATCGATAGAGAAATGTTAATAAAATGTAAATGTAAGTTTAATCGGCAACATACTTACTGTAGTTTAATTTTGTTTACCTTTTCTCCTGTTTTGTCTTTACAACTTACACAAATGAATGTACTTGATCGACTGATCATATATTCGAACAGATGAATGAACAAAGACAAAACAGGAGAAAAGGTAAACAAAATTAAAGTACAGTAAGTATACTTACTTTATACTTACTGTAGTTTAATTTTGTTTACCTTTTCTCCTGTTTTGTCTTTGTTCATTCATCTGTTCGAACATATGATCAGTCGATCAAGTACATTCATTTGTGTAAGTTGTATTTGTTTATGAAATATGCCCATATGTAAAATATCCACCTGCTATTTTTATGTGTGCCTAATGTTTGTTATCATATTTTGTGTTTTTTAGTCCTGATGATGGTTTCATATTGAAACCGAAATATCGACCAAGTATATAAATTATAATACCACAAAATACATGGTGTTTTATTTATCCTTGCGGCCTTGAGCTCAATAATTAACCAGAAAGTTAGTATATATGTATATACATACAATATGTACAATCGATTAGATGCAAAAGCACATATAGCATATCTGCAAACTTCGTTATCAACATCTGCGTCAAACATTTTTTGAGGTTCCAGCCATCAAGATCTCTGAGAGTTTGGAGAGAGTACCTACACGTATATTCAATTTTAACAGAAGTTTGTGCCATAAAATAACTGGTCTTTTTGAAGTTTATAATTTTCAGTCACTAAACCGCGTAAGTAGTGAGCAGTTTGACGATATATGTATATGCATATGTAGTTTATTTTCATCTTTGGTCATATATATATACCACATCCATATGCATCGAACGTACTGTTGTTTTAACAGTCGCTTTCACGCTGCGTTCTACGAGTAGATTTATTCATTTATTAATGTGCCGCTAATCAAAGGTCAACCACGTCTGGATGTGTTTGTGTTAAGAATCGAAATTAATGGTTTTAAACATATAATAAAAGATAAATAGGTATACATCTATATATGAAGATTTACAGCCAATAAATAAAAGTGTGTGCATTTCCTATTCACTAAAAAATGTGGTTTTTCTTAAATAAAAAATAAAAAACAATAAATGTACGAATCCGACCAAATTATAATATTAATATTAAATTATATTAAGAGGCCATTACTCATACATAGCACAGGCTTATGGGCGAGACACAATGAAGTTTTTTATGATGGCTTTAATCTACCTGTGTGCACACATTATAGGGATGTAACGAGAGTGAGTTAAGCTGCAGACATTGGTGCTTTATCGGTAACCTTATAACAGCTGAATCGACCAACCTTATGAGAATCAATGCAATCGATTATTGGTGCCTCTAAGGTCGTAACCGTATCGTAGCCAACCAACCCTGCAAAAATTGTTGGATTACGTGTTCCATTTTCTTCATGTTGGAGTACTCTAACAATACTGCTTTGCAATGCGTTTGCGGACCACCATCAGCCGATTATTGCTCGTTTTTTAGCGACCGTGATCACGAAACGATGACGATCGAACAGAGTTGCCAAAAGTAAAATATTGCATACAAATAACTGATAATAATATTTTACTATGCAACTCTGATAAAATGCAACCGCGCACTGGTTTTATGTATACATACTATAGTATAGAGAAATATTAGTTTCTTTACTCACGCAAATGCTAAATAACATAAGAATATTCGTAGTAAAAAATATAAAAGTTGTATTGCCCCCTTCATTTGCTCTCATTTTAAATTAAATTCACTCCGATAATTCTTTCCCACACAATTCATCTTTAGTACTTTGGCATATGATCCTCTGTCGGTGCTCCATGGAGTACTACAGTCAAAGTACTTTGGAAAGTACTCTCACGTATGTACTCTATGGAATACTCACAAACAAAGCGAGAGGGGGACCACCTACTCCTCTCCTAGGCCATCGCAATGTTAATTGGAGCACACTTTTTGTATGAATACAGATTAGTTTTGGAACACTCCTATACTCCCAAAGGAGTATTCCTTACATTATTTATGGAGTACTCGCGTTTTTTGAAGGGAATTGGTTTTTGGTTTACCGTCGTAACGATAAACATCTGATTACGTTGGGGATGCGACTACAGCGATACGACAAACGGCACCAATGACTACAGCTTTATCCGCCAGCATACGATCGAGGCATTCAGTTTTTTTAACATTGTAATTTTATAAATTCATATTACGAAAATTAGAATTAACAATTTTGCCATTATTTTGATAGTGGTCCAAGTCTGTTCGAGCTCGTGGTCTTAAATGCATTCTTATTCCTTCACTCCGTTTTTTGATGTCGGAAGTAATTTAATGGCTGGTTGGCTCATCTCTACAGTAATAGCATACCTTTGTTCAGACTGTCAAAATGTGCATGTTGGTATTAGGCGAATGGAATGGAATAAAAACATAAAACTTTGAAAATTTTTTATGTTGTTAGAAAATGTGTTCAATGTTTTGGTTTCATTTTGAGTTTGCTATCTTCTTTTGGCAATCCCTACTCCAGTGAAATGAATAAAATAAAATCAACTGATGAGATGAGCCAACATACTCAATAAACACACTTTACAAGGTTGCATTTGCAGTTTGAAGCAATTTATTACGCAATTTTTTTTTTTTAATTGGCAATTTATTATTACAATTTATTATATAATAAATTGCGTAATAAATTGCCCAAATGGTATAAATTTCTAATTTGGTGTGTGTTTGTACATAGTATTAAAAAGCTGCAACTAGGTAAATGCCAAATAAACACCAAACAATGAACTCCGAAAATATATGCACATTTACATATATGTAATACTCCTATATTGCCACTATAGGCTAGGTAACCATCAGAGTGCCGATATATTGCTGTTTAAATGTTTTTGTTTTTGTATTCAATAATCTAATGCCCCTAAATTAAAATTTTTTTGTCGACTTATGCTGCTACAATCACAAAAATTTTGTAGGCTGTCTTGTTTTGATTTCGAATTTAAAACTCATTGTGATCATTTTCTATTAGCAATATAGGAGTATTACATACACATATAGACAAAAGTGTTCGTCATTTAACGTATGTGCTCTTTAATAATATGCCACGCCCATAAATTTATTGAAATATTTTTAATTCAAATCATATTACTTATTACAATGTATTAGCTTTGTTATAGTACCGCAAAGCTTTTAATCAACGCTGCAATATTTTAAATAAATACGATTTAAGTAAAATAGGTACTAAATTATGTGGACAAAAGTGTTCGTCACCTTGAATTTATTAATAAAAATAATGAAATATACTAGTTTCTGATATTTGGTTTTTCTTCCTTTGGACTTTTCGGCTTCTTGAAGCCTATTAGACATTGAGTGTACCAATTTTTTTGTAACATCAGGACCGATTTTTGATTGTTGTTTTTAAGGTGTGGGGAGTGTTATATAAGATCCACAATCGAACAATTTCGGCAGTTTGATTGGGGACGTTGTCGTGCTGAAAGTGATAATCGGATTCTATGCCTAGCTTTCGCACGCTCTTTGCCAAATTTTCTTTAGTATACTCAAGTAGGCATATTTATCCATTGTATAAATACCGAGTTCTCCGAACCCAGCAGACGACATACAACCCCATACCATAACTCCACCGCCACGGTGTTTAACCGTAGTTAGAATATTCTTTGAATGTAATGTGGTATTCTGCCTTCTCCAAACCAAAGTACGCCCATCTGATCGTTAAACACAGAACTCACACTCATCGGAAAATATCACCTTGTCCCAAAACTCAACTTTCTTGCATACATGCTCTTGAGCAAATAAAAGCCGCTTATCTCGTTGGCGGTGGAGTTATGGTATGGGGTTGTATGTCGTCTGCTGGGTTCGGAGAACTCGGTATTTATAGAAAATACAAAGGATAAGTATGCCTACTTGAGTATACTAAAAGAAAATTTGGCAAAGAGCGCGCGAAAGACATAGAATCCGATTATCACTTTCAGCACGACAACGTCCCCAATCAAACTGCCGAAATTGTTCGGTTGTGGATCTTATATAACACTCCCCACACCTTAAAAACAACCCACAATCACCGGACTTAAATCCCATAGAACATCTATGGGATCATCTTGACAGAAAGATCAGAGAACGCCATATAACATCAAATAACTTACTAAAGGAATTTTTTAAGGAAGGATTTGGAAAAATCGGTTCTGATGTTACAAAAAAATTGGTACACTCAATGTCTAATAGGCTTCAAGAAGCCGAAAAGTCCAAAGGAAGACAAGCCAAATATCAGAAACTAGTATATTTCATTATTTTTATTAATTAATTCAAGGTGACGAACACTTTTGCCCACATAATTTAGTGCCTATTTTACTTAAATCGTATTTATTTAAAATATTGCAGCGTTGATTAAAAGCTTTTCAGGACTATAACAAAGCTAATACATTGTAATAACTAATGGGATTTGAATTAAGAATATTTCAATAAATTTATGGGCGTGGCATATTACTAAAGAGCGCATATGTTAAATGACGAACACTTTTGTCTATATGTGTATATGCACATTTATACATAACTTTTTTTTTATCCTTAAAAATTTCTTCTCAAATTGTAGGGTTTTACAGTGATGGACCGAGCTAGTATTTACTTTTTAAAAGATGGTGAGCCGAATACTTATGACTTTGATGAAACATTACCACCATTACCTCTACCAGAGTTACATGATACGCTCCAACGCTATTATGAATCTCTAAAACCATTTGGTACAGCCAAAGAGCTTAATAACTCAAGAAACATTATTTTAAAATTTGAAACGGGAGCAGGGGCTTTGTTGCATGAGAAATTAAAAAATCGTGCTGCAGTTCACAAAAATTGGATAAATGAATGGTGGGATAAATATGGCTATCATATGCTACGATTACCACTTAATCCTTATATTGTAATGGCAATGCCTGCCAATTTCGATATGATCAATATTCCAGAAACACCGGCATATTTGCTGAAGGTTCGTTATCAACTTTTTTATAAGAAATATCTAATTAAATATCTCCTCATGTTTGTACAGAATTTATCACGTATCATATATCATACCCTTGAGTTTTGGGATTTATCTCGTAAGGCAACCATGAAACCGCTATCTTCTAGTGGGGGTAAAGTTAAATACTCATCTGCATTATATAAACGATTCTTTTCTACAACAAGAGTACCTGGCGTGGAATTTGATCACATAAGAAATTACTTTAGAACAGGTAAATTTTTAAAAAATATTTTGGACGTGAACCAGATAAATGGTGTTATAGATAAAAAGAAATTTAAGACATTTGCCGTCTTTCAGTGAGTTTTACAGCTCCGGCTCACGCTCAATTCTCACGGGAATACTCTGGATCATTGAGAGACTTGAGAAGCAGATGTCGTGGAATTTTCGCACACGTGAAATATGATAGGCAGATGTCGCCGCTGTTTTTCATTTAACTCATACGGCGAAAGGCTAAGCAGCGACATCTATTTTTGAAAAAGTAGATTTATTAAAGGCGCGTTGCCAAACTAAAAATAAGTAATTAACAAATTATCTGGCTCACAAATTGAACCAGACTTCTATCTGGATTTATCTGGCTCACATCGTTGTTGTTGCATTGACATGCAAAATTATTTATCTGGCTCAGGATTTTGCCACCGGCTGATAGCTATTGGTACGATAGTAAAGAAAAATTTTGATATGTGTGTTATATAAACAAAATCGCTTGTACTAAAACCCTGTGGTAACTTAACATTTACCTCAATAACTGATGAAACCGAAGCATACAATTGTTTCACTTAATGATTTGATCGTCATGTTAGCCATTTGACATTTTCTGGCATTTTGTCATCTGATACAAAATCGTCTTATTTTGTAGTGCTTTTACAGCATTTTTGCATTCTTCTGGGGATTTCGCCCAACGAACTTTCAAAGACATACATATGTATATAAAAAATTAAAATTGTCTTTGAGGAAAGTAATCATAGTTTTTTAATTTCTACTCAGATAATGGCGTTGGATATCAACTCTATATCTCTCGCAGGCTGGAGAAATATATTTCCGATGTTTATTGGGTTACAACAGAAAATTAAAAAAATCAAACATTTTTAAAAAGGGCGTGGCATCGCGCTTGATGATGTAAAATAGGTTATTATTTCCAAAGATATTGCTTATTATATGTATTTAATTAGCGAGCTTTGCTCATATTGCTTTATACAATGGTTTTTGTAATTGATATTAGAGAAAAATTGTAAGTTTACAAACGGCGATGGTTACAAGGACATGTTTCTGAATTTCACTTCTTCATCAGCTAGCTTTTCGGGAGCTGAGCGTTGAACTCCGAACAAATGTTGCTAAGCTTTCGAAAGCGCGCCTAAAAATCATATCCACACCATTAGGAATAAACTACATACAGAGTGTATGTGCCTACATGGTGATCAAAAGGAATATAAACAAAAAGGCAACTCTTAGAGACCAATTGTACAGCGAACAATGGGACATTCATATGGCTTAGCAGCTAAAGGCTTGCACTGATATGAATGTTGGAGATTCGAGTTCAACGCTCAGCTCACGAAAAGCTAGCTGATGAAGGGGTGATATTGCTTATTGTTTTCATCTACGGCCCTCTTAAAAATATTTTATATACAATGACCTTGACCGGTTTCATTAATTTTTTTCAGTCATATTTCTTATTATGGGAAAAATCTGGTTGACGAGTTTTGTGATGATAGCTTACGGTTATTGATCTGTAAACAATAAAAGTTAGCGAAATAAATTTTTTTATAAGTGGGCGGTGCCACTTCTCTTTTAGAAAATTTTGATTAATCAACTTATGTATGAACTTTGGTTATTGTAGGTGCATTATTTACCAAATGATCAGGTTTTTTTGGCGTTGTCCATAATTATATATATATATAAAATATGAAGGTTGGCGTCTCGAAGAACCTACGTACCGAATTTCTTTAAGATACCTAAAAATTAACTGAAGTTATCGTGTTCACGGATACGGACAGACATGGCTTAGTGAATTTCTATTCTCACCCGGATCATTTTGATATAAGGAGATGTCTATTTATCTCGTTAATTTTTACCGTTATGCTGTGAGTAAAAAAAAAACAAATTAAGAAAAAACAATTGATCTTTTAATACAAATATTTCATATTTAGCTTAGAAAATTTTTCAAAAAACAACTAACTGAAAAAAATGTTCGAGGGAATTTTCTGGAGTGGAAAGTCCCACAGGTATTTATAACGCTAAATGCGAGTATGCGAAACTACATCCATCCTTAGACAACGAAATAAAATAGAGAAATCCCATACTCGTAATAGGATCTCCCTCACACCCGGCACTTGTCGGAAAGAGGTTTATAACTTTGATGGAATAACGGTTGTTTGTAATGGCATAGAAGAATCGAGAAAAATAAAGATTTCCTTATATCAGCATCGAAAAATATTTTGATTGAGCCTTGTCCATCCGTCTGTTCACATAATAACTTGGACAAAAATTGAGATATATTTACGAAATTCGGTATACTGGATTATCTGAAACCAGAGTAGATTGTAGAATTGATATCGTGGAGGAAAGTACAAGAATTAAAAACCTGTTGAAAATGTCCGCCCCCTTTTTCTGTTTATCTGTCTTAATGCCATGAATCGGACAAAAATTTAGCAACCCTAACTAAATTCGGTAAAAGCATTATTTTTACGACAAAAATTGTTTCTCGTAAAAAGAGCGATATCGATTGGAGCCAACGCCTTCTTTTTATACTACACCGTCCGTTTTTCCTTGCGTTTGTCCGCCCGTAAACATTATAGCTTGAGAAAAAATTGAAATATCTTCAGCACAAGAGCTTATATAACTCAAAAGATATTAGTATTCAAAATGGTCGAAATTAGAATATAAGACCATCCATTATTCGATATTGATAACACTGATAAAGCGAGTAGATTAGTTTAACCATGAAAAATAGAAATTTAGAAACATTTTAATAAATGGGCGTGACAACTTCCACATTTAGTAGAAGAAAATCTGAAAGTTTTGCAAGTCATAAATCAAAAGCTGTTAGTATAACTTTGAAATTGGGCAGAAGTATGGTTCTTGGTATTATTTGATACAACTGTGGTTGCTTCACTTCCAAAAAAAAAACTTGGACAAGCAAGCAGGTTCAAGAATACTTGTTTGAATATTTCCCAAAAATATTTACGTGTGAGTTAGCTTGGTGGTTAGAGCACTCGACTATGAAGTTGAGCATCTAAGACTTGAAATCCACAATTTAATGTTTCAATTTTTTTTAAATAAAATTTTCTCCATTCTTAAAAAAATTTTCCCATAACAAAGGAAAAATGTATCTTAATTTTAAGAAAATGACTTGCACAGATTAAGGGAAAGATTTCTATGCCGAAAAACCATCTCTTTTTAAACGGTTTTATTTAGCTTGGCTAGTTGGCTGGCTGGCACGAATTTTGTAATTGAAATTTAAGTAACTTCCCGATAAGGTACAAGCTTGAAACTTGGAATATAGTTCAGAACCCGATGACAATGCAATAATAAGAAAAAAGCTCCGATAGGTGGCACATGGAAAAATCGTATTTGTGGTCCGATTTTTCATATTTGGAACACATAATAAATATGTACATGAATAGAAAGCGACCTATAAAAAATCGTCGCTAGGTGGCGCAAGGATAGAGATATTCAAAAAAATCTTATTTGTGGTCCCATTTGGCTAATATTTGGAACACATAACACATACATGAATAGAAAGCGACCTATGATGTCCGATTTGGCTCATATTTAGAACAAATATTACATATAGTCCGGTAGAAGTGATATCAAAATATTTTGGAGTTCGAGCAGGGACAAGCATACGTGGCGCAGAGTCGAGTAAAGTCTTTGGAACGATTGTGTATTGAGGACTTAAATTGTAACAAATTGTCAGGAAAGAGTCCGTGTAATAATGAGTCACTAAATGAACTAAATAGAATGAGAAATAATAGGCAATTAAATAAAGACTAAAAACTTGAAAATAAAATAATTAAAAAAAAAAATTTTAAGTTAAACGGTTTTATTGAAAACAATACTACATTAAATAATAATAATACTAAAAGCTAGAAAATAATTAGGTAGGTCCTAAGTACTAGTTATCACACTCCTCATCAATCTAGGGCGTTGATCAGACAAATAAAAGCGTTGGACGCGTCAAATTTCTATTGATAGTCATACATATATAAGACAAACTGAGCCTTAATAAGGTTATGCTACGCCTCACATTTTTAGAAATTTCACGCGCCCAACGCTTTTATTTGTCTAATCAACGCCCTAGATTGATGATGAGTGTGATAACTAGTACTTAGGACCTACCTAATTATTTTCTAACTCTTAGTATTATTATTACTTAAGGTAGTATTGTTTGCAATAAAACCGTCTAAATTAAAATTTTTTTTTAAATTATATTTTGTTATTTTAATAGCTGTTTAGCTAATTTTTTAATTTGGCTGTTCAAAAGAAAAAAAGTTAAGTAGTTTCAAAGTCGGCCCACGTTCTTGATAAGCATCCATATTTAAATAAAACAATACTACAGTCGAACATAAAGCCTTCTTTCTACACATTTTTAGTTAAGGATGGTTCATCACCATCTCATGTGATTATTTCCGGTAAAGGCCGTATTTTCGTTTTCGAGTGCTTGCATGCTGATGGAACACTCATTACGCCGGAAGAAATTCACATCGTTTTACAGCGTGTTCGTAGTACTATGGATTATGAACCAATGGGCGATTGCGTTCCTGTGCTAACCCATGATGACCGAACTACTTGGGCGAATGTAATAATACAAATAAAGCTATAGGGGAGTACAGGATTTTGTGCAAAGGGACTAGCAGCATGCATTGCAAACTTGTGTAACATTTTTTTTTACAAACGCACTAACAAAATACATGGATACCTAAAGTATTGCAAGTAAGCATCATCACTTAATCAGCAACTGTCAACATAATACCAAATCTATAAATACAAAATTTTTAATCGAAAAGTTGTTCATTATCCCTAGCTTATATTTGCTTTAGTATAAAATTCCTATATAAATGCACAAAATTCTGAACTTCCTTTTATGTAACATATTCAGAATCATTTTGGGTTATTGGAAATAGTTTTGCAAATGAAAATATTTCTTCATTGAACGGTAATACTCGACTTCCAAGCGAATAATCTGATTCGAGCACTCAACCAAGAATTTTAGGATCTATTACGAAAGCTCCTATTGATTTCAGTTTCCTAAACCAATGGAATTCCACAACCACCCCGTTTGTTTGTGAATATAAATATTCAAGTTTATGGCGAAATAGCCAATGACAAGGGCATGTAGAGGTTATAGGGTTAAACATTTTTCGAACTATGTCGATGTCTGCTCAAAACTCCCTCAGGAAAAAACAAAAAAATCTCACGAGTTCTTTGAATGCCTCTGCACCTTCATTTGTCATCGTTCTCGACTCCGAAGCTTACATGCAATAGAACATCCAGGCAGTTATTATAATTGATTTATATAGCGTGAGGTTTTTTATAGGAAGATGTCTTTACTCTTGTATATATTTTTTTCTAGTAATTGAGACAAAAGTAAAGAAGACATTCAATACATATGGTGCTAGTAGTGAGCTGACAGTTTCACTCCATATAAATCCCATTTCCACTGGCTGAATGGTTCCTCTTAACGAACTGAAACTTTCTTGATAATGGGGTATTAGGTTCATCACTATCTTCCTCGGTATTGGGCAATGCGGTAGGTTCTTTTCTCCATAACTCAATTAATTTCAAGAAGGGCAGCTACAATCTTACACCAGTACAAAGTTGTACTAGATTTAAGGATAGGTACAGTCTTAATGTAAAAAGATCGTTATGAATAACTCCGTCCCCAAAATGATTCTTGCTTTATACTATATTTACTTAAAGTTTAGTTAGTTATAATTCTAATATTTATAGAATTATATGCATCTTCAAGAAATTTCAAAAAATAATGTCGAAACTTTAAGAACAGTTGAGAGTTCCTGTGTTGTTGCTGTTTTCGACGAAAATGAGCCACGAAATTGTGAAGAAGTTTCCCTTATATGTACCAATGGTGATTACCATTCAAAATGGGGAGATCGCAGCAGTACTATAGTTGCGTATAAAAATGGAAGATTTGCATATGTTGGAGAGGTAAGGTGTTTTAGAAAATACAGATGTATACAATGTTTTTAGCTCGTTTTCTCATATTGCATATAATAGCTTGACCGACATACAAACGTAACTACGTACACCTCCACTCCGCTGCAAAATGAAACAAAATTCAAAATTTTATAGTAAAGAATTCGACTCATAGCCAAAACCCTTTTCATAGCAGCTACACAGAATATTCTTTACTGAAAACTAATAAAATTACCGTATTTACAAGTAGCTGCATATTAGAGCGGGTCAAATTGTATGGATGGATTTTTTTTCATCAGAAGTATAGCAAAAACGTAATCTACAGATTATTCTAAGAAAAATTGCTGAAGACACCATAGCTCTAAGTCCGATTTCGAGGTCCCGATTTTTGCAAAATAGATATTTTGGCATATGAATGTAGGGTTTGGCCAAGAAATCTTCTGATAGAATTATAGGAAAAATATCATATTGGGCTTACTTTAAAGGTATTTTACGTACATTTCAGAATCTATAGTGCTTTTGAATTTTAGTAGAGATATGAGGCTTAAATTATGAGAAATTTGCTAAAATGAACTTTTAACTATTATATTATCATTTTTAACAAATTTCTTATTTGAAAATTTTTTTCTTTACAGCTAAAATAAGTTCAAAATATTTCCAAAAACTTTCATTCAGACAGTTTTTCTTTTTTCGAATTCGTTTTAGTAGAAAAAAATTTTCAAAAAAAACTAATTTTTCAAGTAATAAGCAAAAAAACACAATTTTTGTAATTTTAATGTAATTTATTTAAAAAAATTATTTTTTTACGTAGAATTGACCATTTTAACGTATTTTTCAAAATAAAAGTAATGATATGTTATTATTTTTTTAAATCTTTTTTGCTCTCCATTCGTGGGTGTTTTTCACTACTTTCTGCTGTAATAGCCATAACACCTTCACGTGTTTTTTCTATAACACGTTTGGAAACTGGTGTTAACAACTGTACATATCTTTCTGTTCCTTGTACACCTACCCCCCGATTTACACGGAAGATCGGTTCCAGACAAAACCGTGTAAAGTGAAATCTTCGTTTTCCTATACAAAAACCGTGTAAAGTGAAAAAACTACCCAATTCAGTCATTTATTTAAATAAAATAAAACTAAAACATCTTAACGAAGGTTAACGAAAAGATAATTCAATCGATAACTTACCAGCTCAAACCAAAAAAACTTGCAATAATAGTGAAAATTATGGCTTTTTGTTCAAATTTTCATCAAACGATTTTCCTTCCACATGAACTACATATGTACTCTGCATTTGGTTATGTACATACATATTCACAATAAGGGGAATCCCTCAATATTGCAATCAGTGTTGCCAAGGGGACTCAAAAAGGTTTTTAATGATTTGTGAATCTTCGGAGTTTTTCAAATTTTGCTGATTTATGAACCGTGTAACAGCGAAATCGTGTAAAACAAGTACCGTGAAATCGGGGGATAGGTGCATATGCATTGGAATATTAGGATCATCTAGTGTTGGCTCATCATATGCCGGTTCAGATAGTAAATTATCGTCATTCAGATCATTCATATCAGTACAATCTAAAGCATTAAAATTGATATTATATTTTTTATAAAATCTGAGTTTAGTTGGATCAAATATTTTTTCTCTATAATATAATATTCTTTTGATAGCTCTATCACGTATGGCTTTTCTATCATCAAATAACATTGTTAAAAAAATGTTTTCTGGATGAGCGTAATATGAATTATTTTGGATTACACCATCTACAATATTCAGTAAATTACGTGGTAGGTATCGTGTCCAACGAATAAACTTTTATAAAAGTACACTGCCGTATACAACAGAATTATAGTATTTTACATTGAAATACATTGACACATAAATTTTAATAATATAAACTGCTAGAGTTTTCAAATTTTCCGATGGTGTATTAGTTGTTGTATATAGACGTAATACCCTGCTTGCTTTGGTTAGCCATCGAGAATGTACAGTTGTTAACATCTGTTTCCAAACGTGATATAGAAAAAAAAACGTGAAGGTATTATGGCTGTTACAGCAGCAAGTCGGGAAAAACAACCACGAATGGAGAGCAAAAAAGGTTTAAAAAAATAATAACATAGCATTACTTTTATTTTGAAAAATACGTTAAAATGGTTAATTCTAAGTAAAAAAAATAATTTTTAAAATAAATTACATTAAAATTATAAAAATTGTGATTTTTTGCTTATTACTTGAAAATATAGGTTTTTTTTTTTAACTTTTTTTCTACTAAAATGAAGTCGAAAAAAGAAAAACTGTCTGAATGAAAGTTGTTGGAAATGTTCTGAACTTATTTTAGCTGTAAAGAAAAAAATGTCCATAAGAAATTTGTTAAAAATGATAATATAGTAGTTAAAAGTTCATTTTAGGCTAATTTCTCATAATTTAAGCCTGATATCTCTACTAAAATTCAAAAACTCTATAGATATTAATACAGATTCTGAAATGTACGTAAAATACCTTTAAAGTAAGCCCAGTATGATATTTTACCTATAATTCTATCAGAAGCTATAAAGATTTTTTGGCCAAACCATACATTCATATGGCAAAATATCTATTTTGCAAAAATCGGGGCCTCGAAATCGAGCTTAGAGCTATGGTGTCTTCAGCAATTTTTCCTAGAACCATCTGTAGATTACGTGTTTGCTATAATCCTGATGGAAAAAATATTTGACCCGCTCTACTGCATATGTATGTATGTGTTGTCATAGTGTTCGTTTCCACCTGAACTTAGACTTTCTATTTAATTCTTAATTTATTTAAAAACTGCTTTGTATTTCATTTAATGTAATTTTTTTTTAGTTCTATGACGAAAGATTATAATTAATTGAAAGATACACTTAAAATTTTTTTCTCTGCGTTTACGTATACTTTCACAAAACATTCATTAATCGATTTTTTTCAATATCTAGTTAAATTCTACCCTTACATTTTTTGTTAAATAATTGTGTCTTAAGCATTCTGCCTATGATGGTACAATTAGTGTTAGCTATGCACTTTTTGTACAACTCAGCATGCATGAAATTCCCGAACCAGATTGGAGTACTGCTGAAAGCAGACCGATTATTGCATTCAAAGAACTAAAATTTGACCTGGATGACAAACTACGGGCGGAGATAAAACGTGCAATGATCGACTCGGATCAAATGGTGATTATTTGTTATACAATTTTTTATTAATTCTATTCATCTATAAAAATGTTTAATTAAATTAGAGAAATGATATTGTTGTGACCTATGATCGATTTGAGGAATATGGCAAGGATCTTATAAAACAATGGAACTTACACCCTGACTCATTCGTTCAAGTTATTATGCAGTTAGCATATACAGAACTACACAGCGAGTAAGTAATTTGCTTTCAGTTTTATATGTGTGGTCTCAAGAAATAACGATTAAAATCGAGGCGAGATACTCCTCACGTTCTAATGCACAGCGTGATCCATATGGAGCACATTATTGTTGCATTTGCATGTTAAATTTTTATCGGTATCTGGATCACTGTTTATTGGAACGCGAGGATTGCTATTTCTCAACGCCTATTTTTTAAACGTTATTAAACAAAGCATAATATAGCCATAATTAATTGAAATCCCTTTAGCGTGTACACTCCCAAATGTTCAAGTAAACTGCTAAAAATCGGTAAATACGTTTCCACTTTCAATGGTTTCCGATCCTAAATTTTAAACCATTAAGCCGATGAAAAGCAATTTTTAATTTTTTTTTGTACTGAATTGAAAACCTCTCAATTTACTAGTGCGTTTTTAAATTTTAGTAAGCATAAAACCTCAAATCGTAAAAAAAGGCTTTCAAATTCTAAAAATACAACTCCTATTTTAAAACAAAACTACATAGTTTAAATTTACTGCAGAACATCTGGAGGTGAAAAAACTTCATATGTGAAAAGTGCCGTCTGACCCAGAAAACTTTGACTCTAACCTTGCCGACGTGCCGCACAATTTTTTCTTTTTTTAAATATAAATGTGGACTTCTCTGGTTTTAAATTGAAATCAGGTGCTAATCACCCTGTTTTTCGAATAATTGAAGTTTTAGACCAAATTTGGTTTGGTCACTCATGTAGCAACAAAAACTTTTAGATTTAGACTTAAACCTTTAACCATGCGACCTTACCGTGCAACGCATTTGTAACAAGATACTTTTTGTTCTCATGATCAGGAAGTGCAGGACGAACAAATTTCTCTCCCAAACAACATAAAAAAGGTAAATCGGTTTGAATGCAAGAAGGGCGTGGTAGATGTCTTCCAAGACATTGTAGGGGATTTAAGCCAACTGCTAAGACGTATGGGACGTACCATATCACCCCACATTACGCGATCGTTTAAACCATTTAATTTTCAAAATTAAAAATTAACTTTTGAAAGCAAAATCGTCCTACAGAAAAAAAGTTATGAATTGCTAAAAAAATATTGATTATTTTACGAATTTTCGGACTCAAATATTCAGCTATTAACATATAACAATATTGTAACGAATTTACTTGCAAATCCTCTTATTTGCAATCATCTGCTGAGTTCGAATCACTAAATTGTTGAATAAATAACTCCAATATGTAATAATGCAAAATGGCCTTTATTAAAGTACTCCACAATAACACTCAAACTGTGCAACGAATAGCTTGCTTAATAACCAAACTGATTGATAGCTCAAATGAAACTCTACTATTCAAAATAATACTGCTCTTGCTCGCTAGATAGCATCTTAATCGAAATCTCAAATCAAACTGAATTCCAGCGCCTCTACACTTGTTGCCTTTTATACTCTTTGATTTCAACGTTCGCATCTTCTAGGCGCTTCCAGAATATACTAATCCAGCAGCTCTCAAACTTCTCAGCTGTAACAATTGAATGATTTTTTTCTCATTGCATACTTTCAGGAGTATCTTAGATATATGCATGTGTTTGTGTATTGACTCTCCGCTGCTCGTACATGGTACATATGTGTAGACGCAATTATTGTTTCGTTTATGTAGATACTAGTGGTGGGATTATTTTCGAATTATATCCGAATAAACGTTATTCGAATAAACGAATAAATTTATTCGTTTCAAATAATCACTATCCGGATACTTCGAATAGTAAAATAAAAGACACTGCGTTTATGTTACGCTCATCGCTTGTGCAGATGAGCATGCACATATATTTATACGTACATATATTTATGTGTGTATAGATGCATATATGCAAATATTTTTGTTTGTTTGGGGTTGCTTTGTTAATATCAGGCATGCTTAACCAACGAACCGATATCATTTCGTTACGATAATTAACGTCAATAAACGAAACAAAGTCATTTCGTTTCGTTTATTAACGTTAAGAACGTCAAATTAACGAAATGATTTTGTTTCGTTTTCTGCCATATCAAAACGAAATCAAATCGTTTATGTTGATTATTAATTTAAAACTATGCTGGCAAAGCTGATTGATGGCGGAGTCATTAAAGGTGAAAGCATTAGCCAAGCTGATTGCATCTTTTCTCATGAATTTTGACAGTACGAACATTTCTCTGAGTATTTTTGACATTACCACCAACGAATTACACAAACAAATTACATGGAGTTTGTGTGTGTATGTTCGCTCGCTGTTAGCACCTTACGGCTTCACCATGGCTATAGCATTGCCAGCACAATTCAAACATAAAGTATCACGTTTTTGTTAACGTTTTTAACATTAACGAAAGCTTTTCGTTTCGGTTAAAAACGAGATACAATTTATCTTGATAATTTCTTTATCGATAACATTTCGAAGTGTTTCAACGGAAACGGTGGAAATTTTTTGATAAACGATTAGCTTAACGTTAAGGTGCATCCCTGGTTAATATTCATTTATTTAGTTACATATATTTACGTAACCAAAGTTGTGCTTGAGGCTTAAGCTAGAAATAGTTATCGGGGTCGTTTACAACTGTACTGATCATAGAACTTTGTTTATTAGTAAACAGGTGTGGAAATGGTAATATGGTAGGGATTTTTGTTTCCCATATACATACATAAATACATATGTATGTATGTAAGTTGTATGGAAAATTTTTGTTTTGTAATCTTTTGGTTTGTATAAACATCTAATTGGTCACCATTAAAAAAATAATTTTACATGTCATTGTCAACATTTTTTGCGAAGTCTGATGGATCAAAAGTTATTTAAGTTAGATTCAAAGGAATCTGCAAGAATACAACATGTACATATGTTAGAATATGCTTATATGCACATTTGGGTATTTATATTACAGCGTTTAACGCGTTCAAAGACAATCAAAATTTTAAGGAGCGGCAAAAACAGACAGACAGCCGTTTTTGAAACTAGTGACTAATTCCACTAGAATTTTGTTACGTTTAAAATGGATTGCTTCAAACTTTATTTTAGGAAATTTTTTTCCAAAGTTTTCATTAAGTTAACATTGACCTTAAATAACTTTTGATCCATCAGACTTCGCAAACAATTTTGACAATGACATGTAAACTTATTTTTTTAATGGTGACCAATTAGATGTTTATACAAACCAAAAGATATCAAAACAAAAATTTTCCATACAACTTACATACATATGTATATATGTATGTATATGGGAAACAAAAATCCCTACCATATTACCATTTCCACACCTGTTTACTAATAAACAAAGTTCTATGATCAGCACAGTTGTAAACGACCCCGATAACTATTTCTAGCTTAAGCCTCAAGCACAACTTTGGTTACGTAAATATATGTAACTAAATAAATGAATATTAACAAAGCAACCCCAAACAAACAAAAATATTTGCATATATGCATCTATACATACATAAATATATGTACGTATAAATATATGTGCATGCTCATCTGCACAAGCGATGAGCGTAACATAAACGCAATGTCTTTTATTCAGGGATGCACCTTAACGTTAAGCTAATCGTTTATAAAAAAATTTCCACCGTTTCCGTTGAAACACTTCGAAATATTATCGATAAAGAAATTATCAAAATAAATTGTATCTCGTTTTTAACTGAAACGAAAAGCTTTCGTTAACGTTAAAAACGTTAACAAAAACGTGATACTTTATGTTTGAATTGTGCTGGCAATGCTATAGCAATGGTGAAGCCGTAAGGTGGCAACAACGAGCGCACATACACACACATACTCTATGTAATTTGTTTGTGTAATTCGTTGGTAGTAATGTCAAAGAGTATATATTTGTCAAGAGGCGTCACTCGATACTTTTGTTGTTGGCAAAGCAAATTACTCGATGTTTTCTCAAGGTAGTCGTTGGTTTTTTTTATCAGATGTATTTATAAAAACGCCTTCTATACATTTTCGTGGGGTATTTGTGTTTATTTTATTGATTGAATGTTCGTACTGTCAAAATTCATGAGAAAAGTTGCAATCAGCTTGGCTAATGCTTTCACCTTTAATGACTCCGCCATCAATCAGCTTTGCCAGCATAGTTTGAAATTAATAATCAACATAAACGATTTGATTTCGTTTTGATATGGCAGAAAACGAAACGAAATCATTTCGTTAATTTGACGATCTTAACGTTAATAAACGAAACGAAATGACTTCGTTTCGTTTATTAACGTTGATTATCGTAACGAAATGATATCGTTTCGTTGGTTAAGCATGCCTGCTTTTATTTTACTATTCGAAGTATCCGGATAGTACCATCGGAATAAACGAATAAAAAATCCGAATAAATATTATTCGGATTACGAATGCCTGGCGGATAAAAGAGTTTATTATTCGGATAATTTTTATTCGGATAGTCCCACCCCTAGTAGATACATAATGATTGATCTATGGATGTGAATTCACGTCACTGCTTAGCATCGACTTAGAGACGATAGCATCACTCAGTGCTGCTAACATTCGTTACACTGCCCTCCACCTAAGTCTGATCGTCCCGATCAGACAAATCTCCCGATCTAAACGCCGCTAGCATCTCCAAAAGTATCACTCTTCTAATCCGTGGTTTCCCAGTGGTTTGTATGCGGTAGATGGTATCACTGATCTTCTTCACAACTTTGTACGGGCCTTCCCAACTGCACCGAAATTTGGCTGGAACACCTTTCCGCCGGTGAGGGTTGTATAGCAGTACCAAATCTCCCTCCCGGAAACCTTCCGAATTATTTTCCTTGTCGTACCTGTGTTTCATCTTACTACTCATTATCCTTAATCGTTCCCTCGCACTCTGTTGCTTGGCCAATGAAGAACTACTTCGCAGAGCTTGCGCTAGACGGATTTGCTTTGCATAATCAGTATCGTTCCGACGCTTCACAACAGTAGTGTGCCTTGGCTTGAAACCACCCTTGCATCTTTCTGCGAAATCCTTTCCTCCGTTTTAGTACGTCCGTTAGGGCTTTTCAATGCCAGTGTTTCTCTCACAGGTACCTTCGGTTCTGATTTGTTTGGCCCATTTGTTCCATCAACCTTTACCTTTGAATTTCGTGGCCTTCGTCGAGTCTTCTCCACCAGTACCCGATTACTGCTGAACCCTTTTTCCAAACTAAAGTTAAGTGGCACATCTTGGTTCTCATAACGCATCACCCTTCTCTGCATATCGATCTTGATGTCATGGTCAACCAAGAAATCCACTCCCAATATAACTTCATCAACAATCTCCGCCACAACAAATTTGTGTAGAACCATGACCTTCCCAATCAATACTTCACATATCACTTCTCCCTGAACTTGGTTATACTCGCCAGTGACCGTACGCAACTTTGCTCTAGGTAACGGTTTTACTCTCCTGTTGACCAAGTCAGATCGGATCAAGGAATGAGATGCGCCCGTATCTACAGTCAGTACTCGTTCTTTGCCATCCACATTCCCTCTGACGGTAAGACTGCTCGATTTTCTACCAATTTGCGACACAGATATCACAGGGCATTCAATAGCTGGATCTAGCTCTCTACCTCTTACTAGCTCTTGCTCATCTCCGCCAGCTTTGCGTTTACGGCCACCCACATTGTTGGAACTATTAAGACGAAGATCGCAATGACGTGCTATGTGACCGGACTTCCCGCATTTGAAGCATTTGATAACTTTTTCACTCCGCTTTTGCGATCCTTTCAGTGCCTCCAATATTGCGTCTACCCATTCTGGCATTTCTACCTCCACACGGCGTGCTTTGTAAACTGGCTTACACAGAAGCAATGCTGATTCTTGAGTCAGTGCATGGGATAACGTTTCTGCGAATGTATGTTTTGGGTTTGCATATGTCGCTCGCTTCGTTTCTACGTCCCGTATGCCATTTATAAAACTCTTGATTTTTACCCTCTCGGTGTACTCCACGGGTGCGTCCGCATTTGCCAAATGTGCCAACCTTTCAACATCCGAGGCAAACTCCTGCAAAGTCTCATTCGCTCTTTGGTGACGGTTTTGCAACTCAATTTGGAATATCTGTTTTCTATGCTCGCTTCCATAACGTCGTTCTACAGCAGCCATCAATGCTTTATAACTGTTCCGTTCGTACTCTGGAATCATCTGTAAGTTTTCGGCAGCTGGTCCTTTCAATGCAACGAAGAGTGCAGCAACTTTATCTTCAGCATTCCAGTTGTTCACTGTTGCGGTCTTCTCAAATTGTAGCTTAAAGACCTGGAAAGGAACAGAACCGTCAAAGGATGGTGTTTTTACCTTTGGATTACTCGCTGAAACTGCTGGACGATTTAGTTGTTACTGCTCGATACGTCGTCTCAAAGCATCCACCTCGGCCTCGATTTTATCCTGTCGACCACTGAAGCCTTCATGAAACTGGGTTAGTTTTTCTTCCATATGCGCTTCCAGTTTAGATGATATACGGACTTCCTGCTCTTCTAGTTGTGTGGAGATCTCAGATGATATCTGTGCTAAAATTTGTGCCGACATTTCTGAAATACGCGTTTCTTGTGCTTCAATCTTTGATGTTATACGTGTCTCTTGGGATTCCATCTGCGATGTAATCTGTGTCGACATTTCTAACATACGCGTTTCTTGTGCTTCCAAGACAATCACGTTGCATTCCCAGCAGTAGTCAGCCATCATATGCTGATCCCATCGGCCTTGGTACCGCTCTTCCATAGTTTTTAGGTCCTGATGAAACTGTTCGTTGGACTTTGATGGACATGTTACATCCAAAGTTTTTGTAATTCTCTAGCATGTTGTTAACAATATCAGAGTAGTTACTTGACTTGTGATTTCCCAGAAAGTGTTTAGTAACTTCAACAAACGAATTCCATGCAAGCAGTTCCAAACTGGTCATTGAATTTGAAAAATCAGTATCTTTTATCAACATTCTTATCTGTGGGCCATCAAAAATACCCGCTTCTATTTTTTCTATGCTTAGCCTAGGAAATTTTCTCGTTATGTAAAGAAAACATTGTCCCATTTTATCTAACGCCTTCACAAATTGTTTCATTAGACCCAGTTTAATGTGTAAGGGTGGCAAAATAATTGAATCTCTTGTAACTAAAGGTGGGTTTATCACATTCTGCTTTCCCATTTCCAACATCTCACGTACAGGCCAGTCCCTTCCTTTCCAGTGTTGGTGCTTGGCACGACGATCCCACAGGCAATAAAAGCATGGGTATTTTGTGTATCCGTATGCCCTGGGTTCACGCCCCGGGCAAAGCAACATCAAAATTTTTAGAAATAAGGTTTTTAAATTAGAAGACAATTTTTCTAAGCGGGGTCACCCCTCGGCAGGGTTTGGCAAGCGCTCCGGGTGTATTTCTGCCATGAAAAGCTCTCAGTGAAAACTCATCTGTCTTGCAGATGCCGTTCGGAGTCGGCATAAAACATGTAGGTCCCGTCCGGCCAATTTGTAGGGAAAAGCAAGAGGAGCACGGCGCAAATTGGAAGAGAAGCTCGGCCATAGATCTCTTCGGAGGTTATCGCGCCTTACATTTATTTATTTTTTTTTTTATTTGGTGTATTCACTTTGTTGTCCTAACAAAAAGTTAACCATCTTTAGATCTACACAAATACTCCAATTATGTTCATTTTACTTGATTTTGTCTAAAACAAGTGCAATATTTTGATATTCTTCCTTTAATTTAGTTGAATGAGCAATGGGAATTGAACCATATTGGTTGCCATTGTGTAAAAGAACACACTTAAGGCTTCGTTTAGAGCTGTCTATGAAGAGACGCCATTCATTTGGGTGGTATTCTGAAAGACCTATTTTGAGAAGGAGGCCTTGCACATCTGAACAAAAAACTATACCATTTTCCGAATTAAAAAATGACAGCAAGTCTTGCTCTCTTGTACGGTAGAGAGTCACTTTCGTACCTGTAGCCAACAACTTTTTTTTCTTTTAATCTGGAAGCCGACACTTCTGCAGATTCCTTAGATAATTCAAGATCCCTTATTAGATCGTTTAATTCTACTTGGGTAAAAGTTGTTGGCTCAGTAGACGCTTTTTCTTCGATATCGCTAGACACTTCACTATTCGATGATTCACGGGTAGAATAAAATGTTGGAACAGGTGCTTCCTATGAATGTGGTAAAGGTCTCTTAGCGTATTGAACGTTTGGATATATCATTTGTTTAACACTAACACCACGCAAATCGACACAGCAGAAGTAACAGTCATCGAAGTGATTTGTTTGTTCTCCCCATTGCATAGGCACCCCGAATCTCATATGGCTTCTTTTACCATTGACCGACTGTCTCAAGTATTCACAGCACATTTTGCAAACTATTCGAGGTATTCACGGCTTGTTTTTGTCTACAACTTGCAATTTAAAGTACAAAAAATAAATACTTTTTATAAAATCTGTTATACTTTTCCTGAATTTTTGGACTGTGTATTCCCCACAAATGTAGCAAAACACATTTGGGTCATTGACACAACCACCTCGTGAAGAAGACATGATATTGAAATTTTTTATTTATTTATTGAAAGGCACTAACACTTGAAACCGCTCTCCAGAAAGTACTAATTACAGAAAATTTAAAAAATAAAGGGGAAGGAACACATTTTTATAAAATATAATTTTTTTTTTACAGTAGAAATGCACTAAAGTAGAAAACCCCAGGAAGATCTACGCGGATATAAAAAAGCTAAATATCTTTGAAAACAGAATTAAAATAATTTACATATGCACTGGTTGACAAATTATTTGAGAAAACCGTGATTAAAAATGAAAAAATTTAACAAAAAATTTAATTTTTCACATTATTTTGGCAATTTATCTGACGTTTGTGAAGACATATTAACAAGTTGTATATTGATAGAAGCGGCGTAATGTACTCTTTTCAACGACATTAAAACTGTGTTGATAGAATAAACAGAAACAAAGTTATGGGGCCATACATGCCTTAACCTCTTAAAAACGGAGTTCTTGACCCTATCTAGAAAACTGTACGTAGCATTAAAAAGGTAAGTATACAGTTTTTATCAGGGTACCGAGTACTACCAAATTTGGTTACAAGTAGAGCTGCACCAAACCAAAACTCTTATTTTGTTGACCTGTGTAATCAGCTTAGTAGGATAAGTGAATTGCTAATTATTAAGAGGAAATAAAAAATTGTTTAATGCTAAAAAGTGATTCCGAACTATCAATTATGCTTGACTGAGAGTTACATTCTTGACACAGACAGCGGAAGGGCTCATTTAATTCAAAATTGGTTTTACTTTATTTCAAGAAATGGGGCTTAAAATGTCTAGTTCACTGAGAAAGCATGAACCAATGTCTAAAGATCTCGTAATGCCACAACCGTGTATTTGTGATTTAATTTAGTTAAAAAGTTACTGTCAAATGACGTAACGCTTTTGAAGTTTTTCGGTTTCCTTAATTATCATTTTTCTTTAAATTTTGACGTGTTTTCTAAAAGGTCACAAATTTAAATTTCGAAAAATTGATTTTTTCATTGCGATTGTTATTTTCGAATCTGTTCTTGTTAAAAAAAATGAAGTGCTTTATGAAGGGATGTGTAAATTCCTATGAAAAGGACAGTTAGACAGATTATACATCCACCTCGATGGCATTACGCTTCTAACTGTCCCACGCCCGAAATTTTGGAGTGTGACTTCGATAATGACCTACATATAGGCGACCATGTAGCCGCAATTGTATCTCATGTTCACAGCCATAGCAAAGTACTCAAGACCCTCGATGACGGCACTTGGAACAAAGACAAAGAAATTCTGTAGGTACCTTTGAAGGAATTGGCCAGCCGTTTGTATGCTACGCGTCTCCAATATGGACACCGAGCGTAAAAGAAACACACTGGAGGCAGGCCCGTCAAAAAAGGAGAGAAACGAAACAAGGAACAAATAATTTCTGTTAAAGCTCAGAAACTGGGCCATCCTAACAGACAATTCATGGAAGAGCCCCGCCTCCCAGGTACGTAAGAAGTCACTTCTGCAAGCACTACGAAGAAATCCCTCACACAAGAAGCCTTATGAACCAAAAGAGCAAGGCCCTCAGAGTCATCTTCAAACAATTGGTAAGTCTTATGACGATAAATGCCCGCAGAATCTAGTTCTCAGAGTCCAATAACCGAAACTTGCAGTTGAGGAAAGCAGAATCTCCAGAGAGTAACTCTGGCACAACTTCGATCTGGATACGTGAATCATATTGACGACTGACGGCGCCCAATACTGACGACTCCTACTGTGGAGGAAAGGATATTGTGACGAATATTAGTAACACTAAGTGATACTCACATCACTGATCTGATACTAAGTAAATAAAGCCACAACAACAATAAAGCAAGCTGCCACACTTGTATGTACGTAAACAAATTAATCATCATGTACACACATACATACAAGCAGCAGAGAGATACTCACAAACGCATGTCATCATCAGCTACTACTTCGCTCACATATACACACGAATATGGTTACACACTACAAATACACGCGCGTATGGCTGATGACCAGGTAGAGGATTCTAGAAGAATAAACGTCTAGACATTTGGGCAGAGAGTATAAAAGCAGCAGAAGCTGAGTAGTCCGTAATCAGTTTGATTTAAGCACGCTATTGGTCGCGAAGTGCTTTAAGTACTTTTAAAGTAGTCTAATAAAGACCATTTTGTAATACAGAATATTTGAGTTATTTATTCAATAGTTTAGCGATTCGAACGTTAGCCGAAGATTTGGACTAAGAAATATTAATAAAAATGTAAGTCAAATACATTTGTTTTTTGTTGTCCTCTTTTATTACATTTTACTTCATTTGAAACATACTTCAAAAGCGTGACGTCACAGCAGAAGTTTTACTTTTTGTTGTTGTCTTTAAAGTGGGATCTGTTACTTGGATCATGCTGAGAAAGACTACGACTTGCAGGGGTAGGAAGATTATTAAGTTTTAGCCGATTGGTATGTGGGGGTATATTATACAAGAAATTTCTTTGAAAATCTCTTAAGACAAAAAGTAAAAACTGTTTTTGAATTGATTCTTACGTATCTGTATGAATTGATAAGGCGGATTCCAGACTATCGATCCATATTCTATTGGTCTAACCTTTGTTGTAAAGAGGGTTTTCGTTTTGACTGACGCTTTACGAACGCTAACACACCTATAGCCACTTGCTCAAGGTATTAATTGTTAATTGTATAGGAAGCTTTCTGCGACGTTCTACGTGAAGAGCACGTTCTTTAACTGAATTCTGAGAGAGGACGTTCTTGAAACAACTCCTGAAAAAGGGCGTTATTCAAACTTTTTCTGAGATAGGGCGTTTTTGAAACGGCAGCCGCGGTAGGTTGATATTGGAGATGTTCCTTCTCCTTCGCCGAGGTCCAATTGAATGTCTCCCATCTGCCATCTGTTGTTGGCTTTTAGTAGGAACGTATGTATGTGTGCAGTTAAGAAATTTGAAATGGTTTTCATTGCGGAAAAACGTCAACAACACCTGGGAGGTGTTTTTATCATGTAATAACCATTCTCTCCTCTGGCCAGCCATGGTGTTTTTTTGAAGTATTTTCGCAATTTTTTTTTTTTTTTGAACTTTAAATCAGTGGCAGAGAAACTAAGTCTCCATGAACCAAATGTATTCCAAGAATGTTGTATTCAATTCCAAATAATTATAGATAAATGAATCCAAGTATATATGTATTCCAGAAATGTTGTATTCCAATCCAAGTAATTATAGGTAATGAAATCCGAGTATAACTGATATAATCCCTCCAACAAAAAAATGTATATCCTCTTAACATCCAAAAAAAAGAGCTTGGTGGTATCGGAATAAAACAAATCAAACAATTGAAATATAAAACAATATCAAAAGTTAAATAAGTGGCTGCTTAAAAAGAATAAAAAAAATTTATATTAATTTAATATTTAAAAATCAATCTCCGAACAAAAAAAAAAATCAAAAAATAAACAAAGTAAAATATTCAAATTTTATTCATGATAAAAACACTTACAAGGTTTAACCGTTCTGTATTCTGTTAGGCCATGATTTTGTTTTAAGTTGTTGCGCATAATAATATTTTAAAATCAATCTCAGAACAAAAGGAATTAAAACAATAAGCAAAGTAAAATATTGAAATTTGTTGAATGAGTGATCTACTCAGCGACAGAAAGGTATATAAAACTATAAGAAAGGATCCAACCAAACAACTTATGCGAAAGAATAACGCAATTGTTAATGAGTTGTTCAAAGAAAACAAAATCAACATTAGAGAAAATTTTCAACTAGCTAGTACAGCAGCCGTCGCGCCTAGATTATACGGTCTTCCAAAAATCCATAAGGAAAATATGCCACTAAGACCAATATCATCTTCTACGAGGGTACCTTGTTACAAGTTGTCCAAACATATTGGTGCTATACTCAAAAACATAATATCAGAAGATTTCAACATAAAAAATGCATTTCAACTAAAGGAGAGATTAAAGAATATTAACATAGAAGATGATGAAGTACTCATATCGTTCGACGTAATTTCACTATTCACAAATATTCCAACACACCTAGCAATACAGACGATAATGAAACAATGGCCGCAATTGGAAAAACACACAAACATCTCAAGAAAACAGTTCCAAAATATATTAGAGTTTTGTTAACGAGAAAATAATTATTTTATGCACAACTCGAGGTTGTACCAACAAACATACGCGATGCCTATCTCCTACTATAGCGGATATAGTATTGGACAAAATACTTGACGACAGCATAGCTGAATTAAAAGAAAAGGACATATACATCAACAAGTATGAAGATGATGTATTCGCAATCATAAAAACCAAGGACGCGGAAGACATCTTAAAAATATTAAATGCGCAACATACAAGCATAAAATTCACTATGGAAAAAGAAAAGGAAAATAAAATAGCCTTCCTAGATGTAGAAATAATTAGAAAAAACAAACAGTTATTAATGAATTGGTACACTAAATCCATCGCATCGGGCCGATTAATTAACTATCATTCAAACCACCCTTGGAAGCAAAAAATTAACACCGCAACAAGTATGATAAGAAAAGTAGCGCTACTCAGTGAGAAAGAGTATATTGAAGAAAACATGAAGAAAACAAAGAATATACTGTTCAAAAATTGCTATCCAAGCACCTTTATTGATAGACTAATTAATAACACAATAAACAGAATTAGTCAAAACCCCGACAATTTACCGCCGGATAACACTAATAAAAAGTACATCGGTGTAACATACATACCGGGTCTTACTGACAATCAAATACTACATAAAATAATAAACAACAAAAATATTAACTACGCGCACAAGCCGAACAACACACTTAATTATATTTTTACAAAAATCAAAGATCCAATTCCAAAAGATCAACAAAATGATGTGGTGTATAAAATAACATGCAATGGTCGCGATGATGATAAATGTGGAAAATGGTATATTGGAACAACCAAACGACAACTGGGTATACGTATCTATGAACACCAAAAAGACGCAGCAAACAAAACAACGAACACCGGTTTAGCTCATCACTTAACAAAGAGCAACCATATAGCGGACTTCTCAAATGTCGAAATATTAGATATTGAAAAAAGAGAAAAAACGAGAATGTCTCTAGAAAGCATAAGAATACAACAACAAATATCCAACACACTAAATTTTAAAGAATACTTTGACAACATCAGCAGAAAGGTATATAAAACTATAAGAAAGGATCCAACCCAACAACTTATGCGAAAGAATAACGCAATTGTTAATGAGTTGTTCAAAGAAAACAAAATCAACATTAGAGAAAAATTTCAACTAGCTAGTACAGCAGCCGTCGCGCCTAGATTATACGGTCTTCCAAAAATCCATAAGGAAAGTATGCCACTAAGACCAATCTCATCTTCTACGAGGGTACCTTGTTGCAAGTTGTCCAAACATATTGGTGCTATACTCAAAAACATAATATCAGAAGATTTCAACATAAAAAATGCATTTCAACTAAAGGAGAGATTAAAGAATATTAACATAGAAGATGATGAAGTACTCATATCGTTCGACGTAATTTCACTATTCACAAATATTCCAACACACCTAGCAATACAGACGATAATGAAACAATGGTCGCAATTGGAAAAACACACAAACATCTCAAGAAAACAGTTCCAAAATATATTAGAGTTTTGTTAACGAGAAAATAATTATTTTATGTACAACTCGAGGTTGTACCAACAAACATACGCGATGCCAATGGGCAATCCACTATCTCCTACTATAGCGGATATAGAATTGGACAAAATACTTGACGACAGCATAGCTGAATTAAAAAAAAAAGGACATATACATCAACAAGTATGTAGATGATGTATTCGCAATCATAAAAACCAAGGGCGCGGAAGACATCTTAAAAATATTAAATGCGCAACATACAAGCATAAAATTCACTATGGAAAAAGAAAAGGAAAATAAAATAGCCTTCCTAGATGTAGAAATAATTAGAAAAAACAAACAGTTATTAATGAATTGGTACACTAAATCCATCGCATCGGGCCGATTAATTAACTATCATTCAAACCACCCTTGGAAGCAAAAAATTAACACCGCAACAAGTATGATAAGAAAAGTAGCGCTACTCAGTGAGAAAGAGTATATTGAAGAAAACATGAAGAAAACAAAGAATATACTATTCAAAAATTTCTATCCAAGCACCTTTATTGATAGACTAATTAATAACACAATAAACAGAATTAGTCAAAACCCCGACAATTTACCGCCGGATAACACTAATAAAAAGTACATCGGTGTAACATACATACCGGGTCTTACTGACAATCAAATACTACATAAAATAATAAACAACAAAAATATTAACTACGCGCACAAGCCGAACAACACACTTAATTATATTTTTACAAAAATCAAAGATCCAATTCCAAAAGATCAACAAAATGATGTGGTGTATAAAATAACATGCAATGGTCGCGATGATGATAAATGTGGAAAATGGTATATTGGAACAACCAAACGACAACTGGGTATACGTATCTATGAACACCAAAAAGACGCAGCAAACAAAACAACGAACACTGGTTTAGCTCATCACTTAACAAAGAGCAACCATATAGCGGACTTCTCAAATGTCGAAATATTAGATATTGAAAAAAGAGAAAAAAACGAGAATGTCTCTAGAAAGCATAAGAATACAACAACAAATAGCCAACACTAAATTTTAAAGAATACTTTGACAACATCAGCAGCGTCTACTCAGCTGTTATTCAGAGATGCAAATCAAAGTAAACAAAAAAATGCAAGTGCCAACTCTTTATGTTTGTTTAAAAATAAAGTGCAATTTGTAATTTAATTGTAATATAATTAATGTAAGTAAAAGAAAAAAAAAAATTGTGTGAAGTGTTAGTTTCATGTTTATTGTTAGAAAAAAGGGTAATAGTCTAGTTGAGGGGTCGACTGCTAATACGCTACCAAAAATATCGAGAGAGGTGTCAAACGACGCGTCTTGACATCAGTATTAATAATCCGAAGGCGAAAAATAAAAATTTTAACGCGTTCAAAAGATATTAACGAAAAACCGAAAAAAGACCCGCGGGTACCTCCGAAATCGGGGGTCGGATCCATAGTATTTTTGCGCAGAACACCTTTCTGCGTTGGCGGCCTTCGGCCGCGATTATAAAAAATAACCCTGGGCTACGCCATGCCAAGTCCGAGTGTGTGGTATAACCGTGGCTACCGCCACGGTGATGCACAATTTTTTTTGGGGGTACAAACACAACAACAACCACATGGAAATCGCCAACTTCAAATGCAAATATCTCCGGACAGAGATAAAATTTTTCTTTTCCGCCATCGGATTATTGTTCTCGAGATTAATACGCGTCGTTTGACACCTCTCTCGATATTTTTGGTAGCGTATTAGCAGTCGACCCCTCAACTAGACTATTACCGAAAAAAGTATCAAATGTTAATATGTATATTATTTTTACATATTTAGCATTAAAGAAAATCCCCAGAAGATGACGAGAGAAAAAAGAACGTCGAAACGCGTCGGGAAAACAACAACTGTGTTTTAATTTTTTGACCATATGTGCTCAACCCAGCAAACATAAATATCAGAAATTGGTCCATATATAAATATGAAATTTGTTTTTGGTTGAGAAAAAAAAGATATGCCGTTGAGAAACCTCGAATTTTTTTATTGCGGAAAACGTCAATAATGTTAGAAACGGTTATAACTGGTAGGTGTTTTTATCATGGAATAAATCCACCGCTCACTTTTTTTTGGACCATTGCAAAAAAATAACATAAACTGATTAAGGTCACAGCGATTTATTGGAAGCCGATTTGTAGTTAGCTTCTTTTCTTGCTGGGCGATCTGAAGAGCTTGTATTTTAAATTTGGTTTCAACACGTACTGCAATATTGTACTTCAATATATTTGCAGGATTCCTTCGACATATGAGACAGCTCTAATGCGCCATTTCTACAATGGTCGTACCGAAACTTTACGGTCTTTCACCACCGAAGTACACAAGTTTATTCAAATCATAAAAGATTCAAAATCTTCTGCTTCAGAAATAGCCAACGCCTTTCGTAATGCTGTTAAAAATCATAATCATATGATGAATGAGGCGCGAAAAGGAAACGGTATAGATAGACATCTTTTCGGATTGTGGTGTTTAGCTTATGGAAACAATATAAATGTATCTGAATTTTACGACGATCCTTTATACCGTAGAAGTGGCGGTGGCGGAAATTTTATTTTATCTACAAGTACATTGGGATATTCGTCTAATGTAGGTTTCGTGGCTCCGATGATATTAGACGGTTATGGTGTTTTTTATAGCATAACCGCAGACACGTAAGTTCAAAGCATAATGGAACCATACAGGTGATGACCAGAAATCAGATTATTGGTACTTTTTTATGTGATTTGACATTTCAAACTCTGGCGCAGCACGATTTTAAGGGCGGATTAATGGTGACTTATAACCATAAAGCCATAACCAGATAAAACAGCTGATCACACCTACCTTATGGATATCAATGTAATTGAGTTAGCGTTATGGTATGTCACCATTAATCGATTACATTGAATCCAATAAGGCAGGTTCGATCAGCTGTTTTATCTGATTATGGCTTTATGGTTATAAGTCATCATAGTACAGGTCTACAAGTAGGATATGTAGCAGCACGCACATACACAGCCGCGCTCACCTGATAAAATGCTTGTTCTTGTTCCTTTTTTTGTGGATGCTATTTCGCACTGTTGTACTTCTTAGGTCCAAGAAAAGTGTAGTAGCTGCTAACGAAAACCGCCTAAAATTTTGATCGCAATATTACAAAGAAATGCCCTTATTTACTTTCAAATGAGCACTTAATTACATCTCTCTTTAAAATCCATATGTTTTGGAGAAATTTAATTAACAAATTGTGATACTTTATTACCGGGGACGATTGCTAAAACACGACCAAAACCGTCGGGGAAGGTATTAATATACGAGTTTTTGCCTAGCTTCCAATAATTCGAATACTTTTTCGCCTTTGTACTATTGATAACAGGACAAAACGCGTCTTTTCATTTCTCTTTCCACATTTTTGGACGGGTTATTGCAGTCAACCTCGGTTTCAAACTGTTTTTCGCGGAGAACTTTTGAACGGGTAGAAAAACTTAGCACCCGTGTTTGTATTCTTAATACTGGAATAACTACGCGTCCTCAGATATCCCAATTCAAGACTTTTGTGTAATTTTCTGTAGGACCCATATAGGTGCACTACATTTTCATACTCAATTCGTTCATAAAATTTACCATCACAGCAACCCATATCTGATATTCCGCTCCTTTTTTTGTTTCCCTGCGTTTCTTCCAACGACCGCAAGCCCGGTAATATTGACACTTCGTTCAGTGTCAAACGCATGTTCCACGCAGGTTCCACTGAGTTCCACAATAGTTTGACACTGACCGAAGTGTCAAACTGCAATGTGTTAGAAAAGGAAAGGAATTACTTCCTTCTCATGCATATCATACTTGTAAACCTGTACTATGATAAGTCATCATTTAAGCATAAAGCGTTACCATGGCGCAACGATACAAGGTGGCAGCATGGAACAGCTGATTACAAACTTTTTTTATATGATTTGATACATCAACTTCCGGCGGAGTACGATTTTAACATTTGTCCATCGAATTTACAAAAACAAAGTACATGAAATTTTTATTTATGTTTGTAGGTATGTCACCATGCTGCCACCTGTATCATTCCGTTATGAGCGTTACACACGAAATATTTTTGTGTTATGTATGACGCTCTGTCGTCAACGTGTATGGTTCCGCCGTGGTTTAAAATCTAAATATGTTATTTAATACGTATTTATATAAACAATAACGTCATGTCCTTCAATCAGGCTTTTCATACATATCACAGCTTTTCGTGGGAGCAAAAAAACAAGTGCTTACAAATTTAATGAAATATTTAAGCAAACATTTTGTAAAATAAGAAATATTTTGGAGGATGCCTCTCACTCTAAATTGTAAATTATTTTGTGTTATTTCGTTTAGTTGTATCTAATTTTAAGTGTACTGTCAAAACATGTTATTAAACGGTGGTAAAAGACTTTTAATTACTTAATTTGTTTTACACATAGCATAGTTTGTAATTTTTTAGGTATTTTTTTTTTTTAGATTATCACACATTTAGATTAAGGCACCAATAATCGATTCCAATATCTTATTACTTTAAACGAGCAATTCTTGTATATTTGTATATTGGTATGTTTGTATAGCCGAACGATCTCGGGAACGGCTCAACCGATTTAAATGAAATTTGGCACAGAGATAATGTATCACCTTCTATGACGATCTACCTAGGTTTTGCCACTCAGAATGTTTCACAAGGTTGCCACCTATTCCAAATTTAAAAAAAAATTGCATGAGATATGCCGATATGGGTATCAAACGAAAGGTATTTCACTCGGCATTACAATAGGGACATTTATGAGTAGGGTTGCCATTTAGGGTTGGGGTAGTTAGACAAAATAGTCCTCGACTTACTCATATTCTATTAAAGCTTTAAAGGAGAACATTGAAGTTAAAAATCTTCCTAAAAAAATCTTACACATGATTCGACATAATTTTCTTAATTTCACACACGCTAATAAAATTGAAATGCAATATCAAGGCACCGTGGCAAATTCTAGTAAAATACAATTAAATGAATATTTTTGGCAAATATGAAATGAATAATTGCAATTTCTCACAGATTATTATTAGAAAGATTTCTCACCATGGCAAAAAGATATCTCACCATGGTAGTTTGCTACCGTGGAACACTAGGGGCATATGTTCAATTTGAAAACGACATCTAACCATTTAACTACTTACCAATAGATGGCGCTTCAAATTTAATTAAACTAGCTGATAGTTGTCATTCGTGAAATTTACAAGTTTTTGGAATGTAATAAAATTGCGAGACTCATAGTGTATAACTAAAAATGGTTGAAATTAATAATCCTATCTTAAAGGAAATCAAATATTGGTAAGTAAAAATATGTAACATATGTATATATAAAAAAAGTAGAGTTTGATTAATGATGACATGTAGAACAAAGTATGTTATGCGGCATACTCGAAGCTTGCCGAGCAAAGCTTGGTCGCCCAGGTACTATATTTTTAACTACAAATATGGTGCCTTGACCTAAAAAAATATGATAACTTCATAAAAAAATAAATGGCCAAAAATCGTAGAAAATTGCACTATTAATAAGTCACTTAGGCTAAACGTATCCGAAACCAAAAATAAAATATACAAAAAGTTAGTAAATTCAACTGTGTACTTCAAAAAGTTTTAAGGGAAAATCATGACGGAACGATACAAGGTGGCAGCATGGGACAGCTGATTATAAACTTTTTTTATTAGATTTGATACCTCAACTTCCGGCGCGTACGATTTTGACATTTGTCCATCGAATTTACAAAAACAAAGTACATGGAATTTTCATTTATGTTTGTAGGTATGTCACCATGCTGCCATGTATCGTTCCGCCTTGGGGAAAATGGAAAATAAATTTAATTTTGAATTATTTTGCTAAAATTTTAGTTCTAACCGAACCGAACCATTTTTCTAGGTGGTTTTGTGTTCGGTTTCAATAATCGCAATGCATGGTACAATTACCAGGTAGAAGCATTAGCGAAAATGTAACCCTCCCGTGTATTTTGTTGTTGCCGATTGTACATAAACTGTCAGTCGTTCTTTCAGTTTCTTCTGTCAAAAGTGATGGAAGAAGAAAAATTTCACATGTAATTTTCGTCAACAAAGCCAAAACAAAAAAAGAAAAAAGTTGGTTTGCTGATGAAGCTGGAGAAAAAAGACATTTTAAATGGAAAATAAAGGTAATTAGCTGATTTTTAAATGATATATATTTAATTTATTGTTATTATTTATTTACATATAGCAGCTGAATCACTTCTTCAACATTTCCAGCGCATCAACTCTTGGTAATTCTATACGACAGCATGACACTGATAATATGCGTCCATAAATATCGAGAGAGGTGTTAAAAGACGTGCATTGACCTCGACAACAGTAATCAGAAGGCGGAGGTAAAATATTTTGTGTTAGACAAGAGAGATTTGCAAAAGAAGTTGAAAATGTTCAATTGAAAATTTTCATGTTCGCGTTGTAATGTTGATGATATTTGTACCCACAAAAAAAATTGTGGACATAAGTGTTTTGCGCAGATATAGTTTTGGTCTCCAAACCGGTGTTGGACGCACCCATATTAATTTTTTATAAGCGCGGCCGAAGGCCGCGGGCGCAAAGATACTATGAATCCCACCCCGGTCTCGAAGCACTCCGGGGTCATTTTTCGGTTTTTTTGGGAATATCTTTTGAACGAGCTAAAATTTTTCTTTTCCGCCTTCGGATTATTGTTATTGGATTTGGCGTGCATATTATCTTGCACTCAAAGAAATGGGATATGATAAGAAATTTATAGATTTTCTGTCGAAACCATATAAACGTCGCATCACTTCAAGATTATCACATGGTATATGTAATGGTGATCCAGAGCAAAGATATAGTGGTTTATTAAATTTATTGTTACTTATGGCCTTAAAAGATGTGGCGTTATCTAGTGCCTCAGCATGTACTTCTGCATCACTGGAACCTACGTGCGATTGGAACTGATGAGGATTTGGCACATAGTTCAATAAGGTATACGAGTTTACCGTACTGACTTCAATTAAGGTTCCGGGTTTTCCTTCTGGCTCTAGCCAGGAGGCTTTGTAGCAATTTCGGCTTTAGGTTGGATCTGGTATCGGTACCTGCTACGGTAAAAGTTCGGCTTGGAATATTTCCGTTTTCAACTCCAGTATCGGTTATACTCCAGTTTTTTCTAGTCATCATATGGATGATATAAATAATCCAAAAGTAAATCTATAGCATGTAAAACATAATTGTCTAGCAATACTTTCTCTTCGCAAACTGTTTGTGGCCCTGATAAGGGCAGCTTTTCGTAGGTATTGTCACGGATATTAGCATCACTAAATTATCCCATCACTAAGGCGATGCTAAGGCCATGCCAAGCAGTATTTACGTTAATAATTAAATCAAGTATACACATATATAAGGCAGCCAAGAGAGATGTCACACACAGATGCATTTACTTATATGCCTATGTGCGCAAACTACAAACATTCACATCAATAATTCAATCTTTATGTATCTACATAAACGAATAAATAATTGCGTCTACACATATGTACGTATACGAGCAGCGGAGCGGCAATGCACAAACACGTGCATATATCTTATCTGAGTTGTCACAAGAGAGAGCAATAATTTGTGCACGTAGTTGTGGCTGGCGATTTTGTAGCCGAAACAACTAGTAAGTTCTGGAAATCGAAGAGCCTAGAAGTATGCAGTGTAAACTATAAAAGCGGGGCAAGCGAGAAAGAAGTAATTCAGTTTGATTTGAGTTGTCAAGCAGTTTGATTAAGACGATATCTAGCGAGCAATAGCAGTGTTATTTTGGATAGTAGAGTTTCATTGAGCTATCAATCAGTGTGGTTATTAAGCAAGCTATTCGTTGCACAGTTTGTTATTGTGAAGTACTTTAATAAAGGCCATTTTGCATTATTACAAATTTGAGTTATTTATTCAACAGTTTAGTGATTCGAACTTAGCAGAGGACTGCAAATAAGAGGATTTACAAGCAAATTCGTTACAGTATAATTGTTTAGCATTTTTTTCTCTTTGTTTAGTGGTGGCCCTGATAAGGGCCGTTTTGCGTATACTTGTATAGCATATTTTCGCTCTTTGTAAACTAATGGTGGCCCTGAAACTAGGGGAGGTTACTGCGTCTGGGTTTCACGGCTTATTCGTGGTACATCATGCATATCCGTTTGTGTGCTGCAGCTGTTCCGTGCGAAGTATTGACCTTTCGCTCCAACGGTGTCACTTAAAAAAAGCGAACATGTAGAAGGGACTTTATTATTTATCCTTCGTCCTTCCTTCACGTTGTAGCGGCGAAAGTATTGTCCGATATTTTGGTAGATAACTGTAGGAATGACCGTTGGGGACGATGAGACAACTTCCGTTTTTTACAAACTCTTGATTAGCAATGCTAAGTCATACATAAAATTATATTATATTTTTTATCTTACAACATTCGGGAAACAATATTTACATCAAAGACGGTAAATATAGCGAAGTGGAGTTGGGCATCAAATTTACTCTGTGAGCTCCCACAATAAGGTCACAGGCCTGAAAATGGAGCGAAAAAGTTAAGCCATTTTAGGGAAGCTAACGCCAAAAGCTTTTTCCCAATTTTTCCTCTTCCTTGATCTTGCGGGGTAATTCTTTACTTTAGCTCACAACTGCAAAACCTCGTGCAAAAATATCGGGAGGTGTCAAAAGAATGCGTTTTGGACTCAGGACGACGAATCCGAAACCGAAAATTAAAAATTTTATTTCTGTAAAAAAATATTCCCAAAAACTGAAAAATGGCACCGGAGCTCCGAAACCGGGGGTGGAATCCATAGTATTTTTGCGCAGGTAATAGTCTAGTTGAGGGGTCGACTGCTAATACGCTACCAAATATCGAAAGAGGTGTCAAACGACGCGTCTTGACATCAGTATTAATAATCCGAAAGCGGAAAGTAAAAATTTTAATTCGTTCCAAAGATTTTAACGAAAAACCAAAAAACCGGGGGTGGGATCCATAGTAATTTTGCGCAGAACACCTTTTTGCGTTGGCGGCCTTCGGCCGCGCTTATAAAAAATTACCATGGGAAACCAAATCTATATCCACGCAAAACACTTTTACCCACAGTTTTTTTGTGGGTACCCAACACCATCAAAATTACAACAGCCACATGAAAATTTTCAACTTTTTAAATATATCTGGAAAGAAATAAAATTTTCAATTTCCGTTTTCGGATTCGTGGTCCTGGGTCCAAAGCGCGTCTTTTGACACCTCTCCCGATATTTTTGGACGAGTTTTAGTAGTTGTGAGCTAAAGTAAAGAATTACCTAATAAATTTTCACATCAAAAGTAAATAAACAAACAATGTAAAGATAAACAAAGTTTGACATTTTATGACCACCTTCGAATGAAAAAACATGTAAAATGCAACTCTGATGCTTTTACCTGGTTATTGTACCATGATCGCAATGTAACTGTTTTGTAACTTTTAAACAAATTTTTTTTTATGATTTTAATAATCGGGGATTGCCCATATTGCTTTTTTAAATGTATGAAAACATTTATTTGAAGCAATTTTTTTTTTAAATTTTTATAATTTATTTAATAATTTGGGAAAAATTTAAACAACGTGGCAACAGCTGTCGCCTTGTCCGTCCTGATGTCACGTTGTTTAAATTTTTCCCAAATTATTAAATAAATTATAAAAATTTGTTTTTATTTTAATTAAAAAACCGTAATTTTATCCTTCAGGCAGGTAATTTGGTCCATTGCCTATAAGCGGTTTGACACCTTGCACTCAAATTCATTGTTGGTCATTATTTAAGCTTAAAAAAGTATGTTATCTACTTTTTAGACAGGAAGATTAATAAAGCTCCAGGCAGGAGCAAAGACAAATCAATATAGCTGTAGAGCTATATATGGTTGTCGGACGACCAATTCTTATAAATGAAGCTATAGAATGGTGGTCGGCCATGGGTAAACAATACAATATTAAAAATATGAATACAGTACAGCGATCAGCATTCGGAGGGTTTACAGATTCACTAAGGATGTGTCCAACTGTGCTCTTAAACTTTCGTGAGTGTGACTTTTGGAACTTGAAGCAGTATGGCTAAGAGAGGAGGGCAAAAGAAGAACCCAATTTCATTTTACACCGATGGCTTGTACTGCGTTTGAGCTGGGGTCTTTTCTTAGCAACTTAAGTTGTCTACCAACTGGGCTAGTTGGAATTTCCAGCGGAAGTTCTGGGTATAGAGGGGCAATCAAGTACTCCATGTGCGAATGTCCAGCAAACTATGGGCATCTTCATACTGTCGGAATGTAAGGATGCTGCAAAATGCTCCGTGGAAGATATATGAAGGTTTATTAACCGAAACAAATGGTTTGAACGGGGCACCTAATAGTTTTACTAAAAACAGCGCCAATTGGTGCCAGGAGGCATCAAAAGGATGCCCCGCTCGCTACTTGGCCGCGGATCCCTGAACGCGGTGTGTGGTCCATAGTAATTTTGCGCAGAACACCTTCCTGGATTGGCGTCCTTCGGCTGCGCTTATAAAAAGTTACCGTGGGTGGGTCCAACACCGGTTTGGAGCTATTGTTTTACAATACAAAATCATCAAAATTACAACAACTTCAAGAAAATGTTTAAAATAAAATTTTAAGTTTTTGTGGTCCCAACTCCAAAACGCGTCTTTGACACCTCTCCCGATATTTTTGAACGAATTTGACAGTTGTGAGCTTAAGAAAAAAAATACCAATCAACATTATTACAAATTGCGTTTTTAATCGTTACTTACCTTAAATTTGCAGCAAAAATAATTATATTTTGACAACTGTTATTAAAAGAACTTAAACTTTTTTTTTGTGAATATTAAAACTTTAAGTACTATTTAAAAATTTTGTTCGTTGTTTCAGAACGGAATTTTAGGAGAAATAACCTTTTCATACATGATTCAATTACTAGAGGTTTGTTCTTCAATGATGGCAGATCTTTGACACTCCCAAATTAAAAAATCCGGACGGGGTGCTTTTACGAAGTAATACGCCAATTACACGGCTCAAGTATCCTTGTGCCAATTACCAATTTGCACAAGTATTTGCCCGGTGTGTGCACTGGTTGCGCTATTTGCGCATAGAACTGCGCTAAAATCAAAACGATTTTGATATTTACGCATGTCTGCAAATATTGCACATGCTTTTTTCTTCGTGTGTGGTGAATCTTACACAGTTTACCTGTGGTTCCTGATAATAGCCGTGTTTTTTAACACGCGTATATCCGTTTACGCTTAAACTTTATATTGACTGCTAAGAGACAAACTATAAATACACCTCTGAAATTGCTGCGCATAAATTTTGTCCTACTAAATTTCAATACGCATTATACTCAGATGTAACTGAAATATGTGTCTTTGTTTCACCCTGTACACTAATTCTATGTATTATATGTGTGTCCACAATTCATCGCAACTGATTCAGCTATATGTTATACCCTATGGCCATCAGAGCGTTGCGTCTCCGCTTTTCGGTACACCCTGTTGCTGTAGCTAGTTGTTTTACCACATCCGCTAGATGGGTCTCCTAAGCATTATCTAAGCGAAGATAGGCGTTTTTTAACACGCGCAAACGAAACGTATACGCGCGTGTTAAAAAACACGGCTAATATAACATCAGAAATTATTGCTTAAAAATGTTAATATCGAAGGCGTGAGGACCATCTCTAGCTTGTAACACGAATTCATATAAATTCAATAATAAATAATAATTTTTTATACAATTAGAACACATGTTTCATTTGTTGCGCTAGTTGAAAAATGAATATTGCGCAGTGCTGCAATGAGTTGAGCTGGTATTGCAATTAAAATATATATTTTATAAATACAATGGAAAATAAACGCTTCTGTGCGCGTGAATTACCAGCACTGTGGAAAATAGTAATTTTTTATACAATTAGTGCCTTTTTTATATAATTCAAATACATGTTTCATTAGTTGCGCTACTTTAAAAATGAATATTGCGCAGTGTTTTTGAGCCGTGTATGTCAAACTTTTCATTTGCACAAATTTCGTCGTTGTTATGGTAACGCATCTACAGTGGAAGCAGTAAGGAAGGCGGTCGGCATGATGTGTTGGTGCACAGTGGCTAGTCATTGTCGGCTGGGGCGGGTCCTTGCCAACCTTACTGTTCCTGCGCCATAAACAGAAAAATGTTCCTATCATGCCTGTCAAAACGAGCAGCTGTCAAATTCAAAAAACCTGGCAGAAGCGCAGAGACCGACTCAAAACTCTTATCAATACAAAATAAAACAACATCCGGCTGAACCGGATGTCACGGACAGACCGTTAACATTCCAAAATTTAAATTCAAATTCAAAAAAAAATTAAAAAAAAACTGACGCAAGAAAAAATTACCGAACCGGACATGACCGGTTACTACTCTGAAATCAAATATCAAAAAAAAGCTGAAAAGTAAAATAACAAAAACTGAAAGGAAAATAAAAAGGCCGAATACACAGAGGGGCGCCGCGGGTGTTGTTGCGACGCCCGGTGCTTAGTCCCACCCTCAAATAACCATGGCCACCGACGCACCTAAATTTCGGTGGCCCCTTACCTGTCTTACCTTATGCCTTCTAAATAATTGGCGACGCCAGCATTCCCATTTCAATTACAAATTTATTTATAATTCATTTTCATTACGGCTTATTACTTAGGATTATGATTAAATTTATATAAGTTTACAGCTAGGTACATTAAAGTGAGCGAAATGATGCCGTACAAAAAGGAGGTTCACTAGGAGTGATTAGTAAGAAAAAAAGGTATGTACATATATTCATTCCTTTTGATATAAACTTGATTTAGATCCAGGTCATATTTACTTTGGTACTGAATTCAAAAAAAAAGTAGACCATCCCAATTGGAGGGTAGGCAGGGGTATACATGGAAGCTTCCTTATACCTGCTCACTTTGTTGTGGGCATATGTCGAATAGCATTGTTTTAAATGAATATGCTTAGTTATACGTAAAGACAGACCTATTTGTTCTTACAAATCTCTTGTTTTAAACTACGAACTTTCTTCAAAATACCCTGAAACATATGCAGGTTAGAATTGACCAATAAACGTTTAGCGTTTGACGCAATACTTCAACGTCTGTACTTAAAATTTACATTTTTATTTAGGTGTACGGTGTAAATTAGGCTTTTATTTAAAAATTAAAATATATAAAAAATAAATAAATACTAGGCGCGCTATACCCTCGGGGGGGGATACAGACCGACTTATCTAAATTAATTATCTAAAACATGTTTACTTGCGAAGTTGAAAAATAAAGAAAACTCCAATATACATATGTATGTATGAATATACTAATTTTCAATAAGAACAAATAAAAATAATCTGACACTTTTTAAATATTATATTTAACTTTTACATTTCAAGTATGTGTATATAACATACAAATTGGCATGTCTAGTCCTTTAAGGCTAAATATACATACATAGTCAAGGTATTTATCATCATGCGTATGCATCTGATATCAAATCTTTAATTGTATTTATTTTGATTTTAAATTTAATAATCCGAAATTTTCCAAATTGGGTATGCCTTCTTGTTTGTCTTTCGTTAATGCAAACCTTACCTAATCTTAGTCAGAAAATTCTATAAGAAATTGGCATAGCCAGGACATATGCGAAATTTTATTTAGGGTTAACACAAGGCATAGAATTAGTTTTGCGTATTTAACGCAAAGGTACAATAGTGGGGGAATTCAAACGTAATACAACGGCTGGCATTCTCCAGCTGACTAAACTTAGGCAAGTATTTCACAAGGGGGGGGGGGGGTTGCATACATATGTGCAACCTAAGTGGTCATATGCTTATATGTACATATACCCCTACTCACTACGCACCTGGGTATATTTTCTAGGTGGCTGCACTCAACGCGCACTCTAATTGGGTATATGTCTATATATGCATATAACTATACCCAATTTAGGTAGCTAATCATACGTGTAAATGGGTGGCGATTAGATGTAAATAGTGTTAGTGTCGTATATTATGTTTCGTGTGCCTACCCTTATGTACGTGTACCTAGGAGTGTATGTAAGCTCCACTCAAGGGGCTTTGGAACGGACTCACCCCTTTATGTGGTTATTGCGGTAGTTGTTCTGGTTGAGGTGGCCGGCTCTGGGTGTGCCCGGCTTATTTCGTTGGGCCTATAGGTAGCGGCCTTTGCTGCTGCGGTTGAACTTGCTGTTGTTGATGTTGCTGATACTGCCGATTCAATTCATTGGCTGTTGTTGTTGAATCTTACCATTTGTTATTTGTGCCAATACGTTCATGTTGCCAAAGACCGTGTTACGTATTTAATACAAAATCGATTTTATATAGTTGCAATTAATTTAAAAAAATTTCCCCGGTTTGTTGTTGTTGCCGTTTCACGGGCACCTGAGCATATAACGTGGCTGCAACAGGTGGTTGTAACTTTACTGCCTCCACCTTCAGGTACACATAACCGCTTCAATTTGTTGATCTAAATTTGGCCTTCACGAGTTCCATTCTTCCAAGTTCAGCTGCATGTATTTTAAAGTCACTTTCAGATATGTGTGACGATTAAAATTTACATAAGCATGTTTCGAAAAAGTATTCCTCTTTAGACCCAGCTGCTTCATTAGGAAATTTCATTATGATTTCATTAGAATTCATGATTATAGATTTTTAATTGTATTTATGTACATAAAAGTTCAAGTTTATATTTTTTTTTCTATTAAACTTGTATGATGTTGATTATTAATTTAAAATACACTTTGATGCCAAGTATGTATTTACATTGAGAGAAATTCATTTTTTTTTCTAAAATTTTGTTCTACTCATTCACTGTGCGCATTAGCTAGACACAATACAATTTACGGGCTGTTTTTTTGCTCAGCTCCGCCTGAAAATCTTCCGCAACTGTCGAATTTTTAACAAAATCATGTGCTTTATTTTAAAATTTTTCCACTGCAACAAATCCAATTCGTTTTTTTTTTTCAATCCTCCATTCTTTCTTTTTTTTTCAGTCCTGGAAAAATATGTATCTCTCGCACAAAATTCTTTCTTTTTTTTCTTTACTGCGACTGCGCAGTGGAACGGCGCCGTAATATCGCGTGATTTAACTGTTCTTGCCATGGCGGAACCACACCAGGTGGTAGCCACGGTGACAATACTGCAGCCGTCATTACGAGTTCGATATATTTCGTGTTGACGAACCGATGGACTAATGTCAAAATCGTACTGCGCTGAAAGGTAAGGTGTCAATTCGCATGAAACTATGAGTCAGCTGTCCCTTGTATGTTTACGCCATGGTGGTGGTAGTCATTGGGAATTTTCCCACATCATTGGATTAATCAGCGATGCCACCTTCTTCCATATCCTCGCCCTTAGGGCGTTCGCACGTCGACTCTCTCAAGTAGACCGTAATAGCAGACCATAACCGCAGACCGTAACATCGTTTTATATTTGCGCATGGTTTTTGTGTCATGTATGGGCCGTATAAGGAAAACGGGGAATAATTCAATCCCATTCAGTGAAATTGTAGTAGTCGAGTATCTTTGGTAGTATATTAGTAGTGATAATAAATTTGTAAATGCAAAAGGTTTTGGAGAAATAATTCATTGTCTACTAAATGTTTCGTGAATTGATAAAGTTATGTTCGTTTGGTCATTCTTTCAGAAACTGTTTGAAGAATGCCGTACGTTAGAATTTTATTCAAAAATGCACTATCTCAAAATTTGTTTCCAAAACTCCCTACATGAGCATAAGTTCAATGCATTTTGTCATAAGAGGGAGTTAACGAAAAGCATTCTGAGATGAAGAGTTCTTCAATCTAACTCTAATATAGGGCGGTTTTGTGACATTTTTGAAAAATATTTTGAGATAGCATGATTTTGAACAGGCAGCCGACATGGGGTGATACGTTACTCAGCAGCCGCAATGAAATGACAAAAACAAAAATATAGAAAATGGCTTATTGTCTTAGAACTTTATATTCCTACCTTGACTTTGACAGAAGAGTTAAGCTTTTGTGCGGTCCTGCTACACAGGGAGTTTTCACCGTTTTATTCTGAAATTTCGGAAAGCTCTTTTCCGTTAAGTATTTATGGAAGCGTTCCGGATAAACCCTTAATTTAGAATATTCGGAATACGTTCATTTGATACTACCTCACGAGGTCCGAATATGCATAATATTCCAAATATAAACTGATTCTCCAAATTCTTAAATGGAGACGAATGTTCCGAATATACGGAATTAATAGAACTTTTAATACGCGCCCAAAAATATCGAGAGAATTGTTAAAAACGCGTATTGATCTCGATAACAATAATTCGAAGGCGGAAATAAAAAATTTAGCTCGTTCAAAAGATATTGACGAAAACCTGAAAAATGGCCCCGGGTTGCGTTGGCCGCCTTAGAGTTTATAAAAAATAGCCTGGCCGGTCCACCAATGAGGTGGGATCAAAATTAAATGCGCGCAAAATCCTTTTGTACACAAAATCTTTTTCAGTGCACAAAAACATTACAACAACGACATGAAAATTGCCAAATTCCACTCCAAATATCTCCGGACAGAGAGACAATTTTTCTTTTCAGCCTTAGGATTATTGTTGTCTTGGTCACCTCTCTCGATAGTTTTGGACGCGTATTAGTAGTAGACTCCTGTTCTATATATTTCTTTATGGAATCTCCATTATTTACTAATGACATTTTTACGTGAATAGATTTAATAGTCGAGGTTTCGACGTTGAACGATGAATTTTGAATTGGTTTAGGTTTCGTATGTTCATATGTAGGTTTACGAAAGTGCGCGATTCCTTGGTGTCCGTACTTTTCATAAAACCTATGTTCAGCTACACTAATAGATCATGGCATAGTTAATAAATTCATCATAAAATTAAAATAAGTGTTCTAAGAAATTATGCAGTTAAGGACTTATCGGTAAACTGATTGCTTCTTATTTCTATTACTAATATTTTTCGAAAATTCGCAAAGAAACAACACAGGTAACGGATGTCAATTCGATTTGGGAGCAAAATGGCTGCAATTGTCAAAAAATGTGTCTGTCGAGAGACCCATCTAGCGGCAGTGGTTAAATAACTAGCTACAGCACAGGGTGTACCGAAAAGCGGATACACAACCCTCTGATGGCCATAGTGCATAATATATAGCTGAATCAGTTGCGATGAATTGTGGACTCGCACCATTTTAAGAGGTGATACGTATAATTCGTGTAGAGATGAAACATAGACACATATTTCAGTTAGATCTGAGTATAATGCGTATTGAAATTTAGTAGTACTAATTTTATGCGCAACAATTTCAGAGGTGTATTTAAAGTTGACGCTCAGCAGTGCATATAAAATTTAAGCGAAACGTCTGTAGATGTAAAAAAACACATCTATTTTGTTATCTCTAATTAGAAGCAGAGATACGTGAAAATTTTACAGAAAATAATATAGTTCCCAGGGATGTAACATATGTAAATATGTATTTTATCTTTTGGCGATTTATTGTAGATTAAGGCGTATGTAAACGTTATCTTAGGGGGTTCACATAATGTGAAGTGATAAAATGAAAACAAAAATACATATATAGAAATTTGTTCAAATGTATGTAGCGGCAGCCTGTGGGTTAATGCGATGGTAAGGATGTTCAAACATCTACGTATGCATCTATGTGCATATACCAGCCATGGTTCAACTATATACAGGTTGGCTCATCTGTAAAGCAACAAAATATGTCTGTTCAAATTGTCAAAATCTGTGTATTGGTGTTGGTGCGAATGGTATGGAATGGAAACATAAAACTTAGCAGTTTTTGTATGTGTAAGTAAAATGTTGCCAATGTGTTGGTTTCATTTTGAGTTTGCCATCTCCTTTTGACAATCCCTTCGACCATGCAATGACATAAATAAAATCAGCTGATGAGATGAGCTAACCTGTACATAATTGAACCATGATACCAGCATAGCTACGTTTACATGGGTTAGTAACTGATAGCTGATAGAAAGCAAATGTATATATGTTCGAACATGTATCTCTTAGTATGCGTGAAGTTAGTCCGTGAAAGTTTGTCTGTCGATTCCCGCCAAAATAGGATCGTATGTATTGGTGTCTTTCGTTCTTGAGTGAAAGTGGTGAGAAAGAAAGGCTTTTGATTTATCGGGTACGACCGCCAAACGATTGCAGAGCATGTCTCAAAAGAAAAGTTGGCTTACGTGAGTGCGGAGGCAAGTCCTAATTATATATTTTTTTGCGATAAAAAAGTTCGCGATTTTTATAAAACCGTGCTAACGGGTACTTTAACGGAATTCCAAGGACGAACCGGGATCCCATATCCTGGTTGACAACAGCCCCAATTATAGGTGAGTCCAGTGAAACCCCCTTCCCCAGTCCATGGTGCATGAACTAATAGTAAAGATAAAAAAAAAATGTTAAAAATGCAAATTAACTTAAATAAAATTTCATATCTAAAATAAATAAAATTTAGTAAAATAAATAAAATTATATACAAAGATAAAATTCAGTAATAAAATTAAATAAAATAATGAAAGTTAAAAATAAAATTAAATTAAAATAAATTAACTAAAATTATAAAATAAAATAAACTATAAAGCTAATTTAAATAAATAAAATTACAAACATAAATAAATAAATCGAGATATTTAATAAAAATCTAATGGATAAAATTAAGTAAAATAAATAAAACCAAATGAATAAATAAAATGACATAAATAGGTAAAATGCAGGCATGCTTAACCAACGAAACGATATCATTTCGTTACGATAATCAACGTTAATAAACGAAACGAAGTCATTTCGTTTCGTTTATTAACGTTAAGATCGTCAAATTAACCAAATGATTTCGTTTCGTTTTCTGCCACATCAAAACGAAATCAAATCGTTTATGTTGATTATTAATTTCAAACTATGCTGGCAAAGCTGATTGATGGCGGAGTCATTAAAGGTGAAAGCATTAGCCAAGCTGATTGCAACTTTTCTCATGAATTTTGACAGTACGAACATTTCTCAAAGTATTTTTGACATTACCACCAACGAATTACACAAACAAATTACATAGAGTTTGTTTGTGTATGTGCGCTCGTTGTTGCCACCTTACGGCTTCACCATTGCTATAGCATTGCCAGCACAATTCAAACATAAAGTATCACGTTTTTGTTAACGTTTTTAACGTTAACGAAAGCTTTTCGTTTCAGTTAAAAACGAGATACAATTTATTTTGATAATTTCTTTATCGATAATATTTCGAAGTGTTTCAACGGAAACGGTGGAAATTTTTTGATAAACGATTAGCTTAACGTTAAGGTGCATCCCTGGTAAAATGAAATAAATAGATAAAAGCAAGTAAATAAATAAAATAACATAACTAGATAAAATTCAATAAATATAATAAGTTCACATTCACCCTAATGTGTCTTTCTCTGCCGCCATGACCCTAGTCCCTAATATTCTTCCCCTCTACACATTTAGATTGCTTGCGCAAAAATTTAAAGTTGCCACCATCAAGAGTCACAAAAGCACAAAAAAAAGCGGGGTTGTTAAATTAAAGGAACTTGCCACACTAGCCACCAACACAGTCCCAAACACACAAAAGCGGGGTAGTATTTAATATCGAGGAAGGGGAAGCATAGAGACGGTGCCAGGCTATACGTCAAAGGAGTAGAGGAGCATCTTGGCGCTCCTGTCCTGGCATTGGGGCATAGCTGCGTATACAAACATTAATTAACGAGAAAAGCAAACCCGAGGAGAGAGGCCAAGAAGGGAGCAAAGTTATCCGTGCGCCGCTGCCGGAATTTATATTGTTTTTTTTTATATTTCATTTGAATTTTGTTGAACTTATTTGAGATTTTTTTTGTTATTTTCAATCACGATTTCATTACGTTGAGTTTGATTATGGCGTTAGCGTTATAGTATGGCACCATTAATCGATTACATTGATTTCCATAAGGTAGGTTCGATCAACTGTTTTATCTGGTTATGTTTATAAGTCACCATTAATTGGCCCTTAAGGAAGTTTAATTTGGCTTTTAATCGGATACACAGATTTCGATAAGGTAGGTTCGATCAGCTGTTTTATCTGGTTATGGTTTTATGGTTATAAGTCACCATTAATTGGCCCTTTATACAGGTTATGGCTAACAGAGGTGCGTGTCTCCGCTATTCGGTACAACCCATTTTGTAGCTAGTTATTTAACCACTGCCGCTAGGTGGCTCTCCTAAAAATTATCTAAGTGATGATAAGCGTTTTTTTACCCGCAAAAGTAGATTTATATACATTAAAATAAAAAACGGCTAATATTAGCCGTCATCCAGTGAGTTTTACAGCTCAGGAACACGCTCAATTTTCACGGAATGCTCTGGATTATTGAGAGACTTAAGGTTCATGCACATTATACGACGCGACATGTAGCGACAAAATATTCTTTGCATGTATTCTTATGGAACCATACACATTTAGCGACAGTCGTACGACACGACACGACCAAATTAGGCAAAAATAACGCGAATATTTTGTCGGAACGTGTCGCTAAATGTCGCATCGTATAATGTGCATGAACCTTTAAGAAGCAGAGGTCGTGATATTTTCGCACACGTGAACTGTGTTAGGCAGATGTCGCCGCTGTTTTTCATTTAACTCATACGGCGAAATGCTAAGCAACGACATCTATTTTCGAAAAAGTAGGTTAATTAAAGGCAGCGTTGCCAAACTAAAGACAAGTAATTAACGAATTATCTGGGTCACAAATTGAACCAAACTTCGTTCTGGATTTATCTGGCTCAAATCGTTGTTGTTAAAATTTTCTATCTGGCTCAGGATCTTTGCCACCGGATGATGGCTATTGTTCCCGATGCATATGGTACATGATGGAAATATAGAAGGTAGCGCATTGCGCATGTAAACATTGGTTCAGCTGTTTTTTACGGGCAATTTTTACGACATTTTCCTTCAACTCTTGTTTTTTCTCTCTTTCTTTCATTCGCTGAAGCAGTCAAGTGTGACGTAGATGCGCAGAACGAAGCAATTTTGAACTCGTAACACACTCGTGCACAATCTTCTGTATGTGAATTGTGCATGTGGTATTCATTTCCGGCAAGGACTGTGACATCGATGCTCGATACATTTATTTAAGAAACGATTGAAAGAAAAATCGATATATCATCTGGAACGCTATTTACAAAACAATTGCAAATTGATAAAAACACAAAAATCACACAGAAGCTTGTGGATTCACGAGTTCATAATTGCCTGCTTCAGCTAATGAAAGAAAGAGAAAAATACAAGAGCTAAAAGAAAATGACGTAAAACTTGCTCATAAAAAACAGCTGAACTAATGTTTACATGCGCAATGCGCCACCTTCTATATTTCCATCATGATAAAAACAAGTTTACGAGAACGAAAATTTTACATATAGCACATTAGTAAGATGATGAACATCCGAAATGCTTTGTTTTAATATAGAGCTACAATTTAATTGAAAATGTACGTGCAAGGCATTGAAGCTATTAAACAATATATGCCAGTACATAACTCCCAAATATCAGCAAATATAAAGGAAGAAAGAGGACAGGAAGTAGTGCCACCGACCGATACAATGTCATCTGCCGAACGTTACAGGTAACTCCCAAAGGATTTTTTGTATAATATTCATTTGTACTTAACCTATATGTAAATTTTCTTAACATAATAAAAAATTGCAGAGTATGTAGAAATATAAGTACATTCTTCCTTATCAAGCATTCCTTAGTATGTATCATGATGGTGAGAAATTGGTTGCGGATAATTTTACTCACTTTGCACTTTGTGTGAGTGATGAATATGTTTACTAAAGATATGGTAACATTTTCCATTAGTGCACCACACTTTGAGAATAAACATAAATAAGAGTTGGTGGAGGGATCATCCTAGATTCTAGAGGAATACTTGAGTACTCTATATAATAGTTTAACGGGAGTGATAATTCTCCTAGAAGAAACCGTACACTAATTTCTCCATCAAATTTCAATTAAACATATTTTATCCGTAATCGGTAATGGCGCTCTAATGGAACTTACAGCCAAAACTATATCATAAAGACTCCTCTAAGTTATATATTTTTAATTGTGCAATCTGTATAAAGCGTTGATTGAAGGCCGTTTACTCGAACAATGTTTCTTATTCGCTATGACCGTGTTTTTGCGGTCTCCTTATAGCGACAAGCAGACTCCGAAAGTATTGGAGGATTTTTATCTATGTTGATAGACCTTTGCCGGATAATTATCCGGCACGTTCCTGAAAAGAGCACCATAAAGTTCATTGTGGAACGATTTGATATGACTCAAGGTCATCCGACCCCCTTCTCTTGACGGAACTTGGGGTCGCCAGAGCCTCGCACTGTTAACTCGATTAGATTGTTGCGCTTCACAACCCCTTGAATCACGTGCGCTTTTTTTTCGGGCTCTTTAGTATTTGTGTTCGTCCGTATATATAAGGTCGTCTAAATGCCTTTCATGCAGTAATAAGTTCTGCCTGGTAATACATTGCATCGCGTAGCCCCCGTTGGATCTGCTCTGATCTGGAGGTTGAGAGCTTTCAATAAGATCGAATTATCTAAAGCCTTCGGCGCTGATAACATTGTCGTATTATCAGCGTAAAAACTCCTTTATTGGTGTGAACGAGTTAGCTACATAGTCCTAATAGTTCCTATCTGTTTCTGATATACACTGCTGTAAAGGGTGGTATGGTGTCTGAAACTTAAGCCCTCTAATCAAGGAGAATGTGTGTGTTCTACTTGCAGTTGTTGACGTCATGCTACTTTTAATGGCAGAGCTTCACGTTCTTCGGCACCTACAGTCTACTCAGTTTAATGATAAGATTAAATGTGTAAGTCTATGGTTCTGATCTTCGACATTTTTCAGCCCGGCGTTTGGCTCCACCCCTTTCCTGCTTGGTCGATCATGTGCAACTCTCGCCAACTCTTATTAGAACGTCTACGGTGCAAGCTTCGAGTGATACCTTTTGCTAGCTAATCCATTTTTTCATTCCCATTCATTCCCATGTGTCCTGGGACCCAATATATATAGATGTATGCTTTGCCATATTCCAATTCTTTCCAGCGGTTATTACATTCTAACAGACGGCTGCAGTTTAGCTATTCGCTCCCAGTGTTTCTATTGCTTTCGTTGCGGCTACCACTTTCGCTTGAAAAACACTAGAGTGATCTGGCAGCTTGTTTGATCTGTTTATTTCGAGATCAGCAGAGTATACCGCAGACCCTACTTCTTCCATTACTTTGGAATCATTGATGTTCACGTGTATCTCCTTACTTCAGGAATTTCGTCAGCCCTATGACCCGCTCGGTTTTGTTGCAGGTTTTGAGCTTTTTATTTATTTTTTTAAACTTATTTGCAGAGAAGAATGGCAATCATTGCTTAAATATTTAGATGAAGACCCCGAACATATACGTGAACAAGCATTCCAAGGAGATTTAAAAGTCTCAAAATTTCGTAGTATATATTGGTCATTGCTATTGCGTGTTTTGAATACAGACTATCGTAGTTGGAAGGAGCAACGCGAGAAGCAACGAAAACGGTTGGTAAAATGATGTTGTTGTAAAATAAATAGCCAACACTGAACCGTAACAATTTTAACTTCTTTGCTACATAGTTATGAAAAGCTAAAAGATGAATTTATAAAAGATCCTCATGATATTCAAATACCTGACGATAATCCACTTTCACAATCGGAAGAGGTACGTGCAAATAGCTGAATAAATACAAATGTGTGCATAGAACAAATACAAACAACTGATTTAATTTCAATATATTAGAGCGTGTGGAACCAATATTTTAGTGATCAGGAACTTTTTGCAGTTATAAGCCAAGATGTGGTTAGGACCTTTCCAGGTGTAGATTTCTTTCGCAAGAAAATTATACAAAATGCCATGGTTCGTTTAATCTTGTTTACTATTATTATTTTCTATGAGAGAAAACCCGCTATTATATATATAACTGTTTTTCGTTTTTCGTTTATATGCAGTGTAATATTCTATTCTATTATGCTCGTGAACATCCTTATATGTGCTATCGTCAGGGCATGCATGAAATTCTCGCTCCTATATTATTTGTTTTATATGGAGATCAGCAGTCATTGCTGCATTTTTTGGAAATATCTAAACATCCTTCCGCGAGGTAATTAAAGCTTATGGTATATTAAAATCTGTGATAAATTTAAGTTTCCTCTTTCAGCGATCTTCTTTTGAATGCGCTTGACTCGAATTTCTTAGAAGCTGATGCGTAGTAAGTAGTTATTCTTCACGTATATATATATGTATCTAAGATTTGTGAAAGCTTATTCGAGGGTAGTTTGGAACAAGTTGTTACTGATTAGTTCGGTAGTAACGTGCAAGTAGGAACTTTTCCTTTTAATAAAATATATAAAGCGCGACATACCTGCAGGGAGAACTAGGCCGTGACTATCTGCCAATTTGAGTGCTGCTCCGTTTCGATATTACCTCCAAACAATAACTGTAATAATGCTAAAGTGGTATTTAATTGATGGAATGTTGCTGATACTCAAGCTAGATAATAGCCATGTTTTTTTTACACGCGTATACGTGTACGTTTGCGCGTTAAAAAAACGTTTATCCTCGCTTAGATAATTCTTAGGAGACCCATCTAGCGGCAGTGGTTAAATAACTAGCTACAGAACAGGGTGTACCTAAAATCGGAGACAAAAACTTCTGGTGGCCATAATGTATAACATATAGCTGAATCGGTTGCGATGAATTGTGGGTGTACACCATTTTTAGAGGTGAAACATAGAATTAGTGCTGAGGTGAAACATAGACACATATATCAGTTACATCTGAGTATAATGCGTATTGAAATTTAGTAGTAATAATTTTATGCGCAACAATTTCAGAGATGTATTTAAAGTTTGACGCTTAGCAGTCCATATAAAGTTTAAGCGTAAACGTCTATAGATGTAAAAAAACACAGCTAATGTGCTGCAATAGCGCAGTAAAATTCTTATGTTGCGTTTGCATATCCAGTAATGGTAGATTGTCAACATTTCATTCAACGAACGCGCAATGTGGCCACAACTGGTCAAATTGCCGAAGAACGTGATACTCTGTCATAAAAAGTAACACTACTGCAACAGCTGTTTTTGTTTTGTTGTTGTAGGCCATTTTTGTTGTTGTAAAAGTGCAGTAGCAGAGCAGTGTACTCACAAATTGTCATCAATATCCTCTAACCCTTTCGCTATATAGTATCCATATGGATACATTCAACTTTGCGGGGAGCTGACAGTCTCCACCCTAAAAAAGTAACTTAGTTTTCAACTGTTTATTATATTTTAAGCTTTAAAAAAACACTTTCAATAAAAGCATTTTAGGTTCACTTTTAAGTGATAGTAATATAGCGTTTTAAAAAGGCCATCTCTTTTTTTTTTTTGTTTTTTGGAGTAAAATGGGTTTTGTTAGGTAGAAATCACATATATATGTGAGCATATATCTGGTTCTGAACGCATCAAGTACGTAGAAAATCGTTTAATTCAACATATTGCATAATTATTTTTAAAATTTATTATGTGCAAAAGCTTCGCCGATTTTTTAAACAATCCTTGTATCCATATGGATACAAACGCACGTTTTGGTTGTAAACGGTGTACACACAGACGTTTGTTTTTAGCTCTACTGACAGCAAAATAATTTAAAAAAAGTCTAGAAGATTAAAAGGTAAAAAATAAATTAAAAAACTTTTAACTACTTTTGTCGACTGCGATATTTCTGATTTAGATTATGAATCGGACGAAGATAACCTGGCTAACAACTTATTAGATGCCTTTCAGGACAATGAAACCTTTTACTAGAAGAGCTTTCTGGAGAAGGGCCGTATGAAATAAATATACAGGATATAGATGTTGCTAATTACGAGGGTTCTGGGGAAATTGATATAGTAGCTAGCCATTCAGTTGATGGGACAGTTCAAAAGAGCAGTGTTTTCCAAACTCCACAGGTGCCATTGAAAAAGGCCGACCGATTTCGTTGGAAAAAGCTTCTTGGACCAGTCCAGAGAATACTTTATTGAATTACCCATAGAGTATTTTTAGGAATATTTTACAGGAAAATTTCTTCAGGAAGTGGTATCTTCAACAAACCAGACGTCAATAATAAAAAAATGGGAAATCTTTAAATTTGTCTACTCAAGAACATTTAAAATTTATTTCTCTAGAAATAATGATTGGTACAATCGGTTATCCGCTTTTGGAAATGTACTGGATAATGGGTACCGTAATACCATCATTCCCCGAAAATATGTCGAGACAAAAGTTCCATTCTTTGCGAAATGGTTTAAAGTTTACAACTAGTTCACTACATAGCGATAAACTGCATCTTATTCGCCCTCTTTTAAATAAAAAATAAAAAAAATAAATGTAAGGCGCGATAACCTCCGAAGAGATCTAAGGCCGAGCTCTCTTCCAATTTGCGTCGTGCTCCTCCTGATTTTCCCTACAAATTGGCCAGATGGGACCTACATGTTTTATGCCTCTGGCATCTGCAAGGCAGATGAGTTTTCACTGATAGCTTTTCATGGCAGAAATACACTCGGAGCGCTTGCCAAACACTGCCGAGGGGCGACCCCGCTTAGAAAAATTTGCTTCTAATTGAAAAACCTTATTTCTAAAATTTTGATGTTGCTTTGCCCGGGGTGCGAACCCAGGGCATACGGTGTGGTAGGCGTAGCACGCTACTATCACACCACGGTGGCCGCTTTTAAATATATTTATACAAAAGACATACACTATTCCAAAAGATGAAAACCTTTATGTGGATGAGATGATTGTTCCATTTAAAGCAAGGACTTTTTTGAGGCAATATATGCCCAAGAAACCTATCAAATGGGGAATGAGACTGTTTTGCCTATGCAGCGCAAAAGGCATACTATATCATTTTGAGATATACCAAGGATATAATTTTTATATCATATATTAATACTAGCAAACCCGGCAGACGTTGTTCTGCCCTAAATTTGGCCATCTGCATACATTTAAAAAGCTTTTTCCGTCTAACTCTTCCCTCGCTCTCTTCACTTTTTCCTAATCCTTTTATCCTCCCTCCGTCTTTTTCGTTTCATCTATCTCCATCTTCGTCTCATTCTATCTATCTCTCAGTCTATCTCTTTTGTTGCAGTCCCAGTCCCACTCCGGGTCTCAGTCCCGGCCCTAGTCCTAATCCCAGTCCCAGTCCGTCTCTGGTCTACTTCTCGGAAAAAATGATCGTAAATACTAATATAGGCAAATTTATATACCAAATTTCAGGCAAATCGAATAGGACATATGTAAATAGGTATGTGGGTATTATTAATTCATGTCTCTATTTCGGCTTCGCATGCATATTTATCAGTTTCGCCAGGTTGATGCGACTAAATCGTATATCACAATGAAAATTACTTTAGGGCTCTCATTTGATATCCATATTACCCACCCATTTGATATCCATATTACCCATACATTCTAGGGGTATCCGGGTCCACGTTTTGGCCTATATCTCGAGACCCCAGTCACCCAGCGGTATAATCTTTCATTTGTTATCCATATTCTATAAACACATTCTAGGGGTACCCGGGTCCACGTTTGAACAAAATCGACCGACGCATCTCTTCAAACACCGGCGACCAACTAACACACATTTTAGTCTTTCCTTTTATATATATAGATTTTTATTTTTCACACTTCACTATAATATTAAAACGAAATGCAGATATTCGTTGCTTTTGAAATTCGGCATAAAAATTGCACATGGAACAACTAAAGACTCTCCTGAATTAAAAAAAGTCTTAGTACTCCTAAATCGCGGGCCCCTCACAACCCCCCCACCCCCCCCCCCCTCCCCGCCCCCTCCCACACCATCTCGACGGGCCTGGTGATGTGCTATACTTGATATCATTCGCTATAATATTTTTTATTGATAAGCACGTTAATTAAACACCAACCAATTACACGGAAATATATCCGGCACCATATGAGTGCCGGTGCGTATACGTAACATTTTATTATTACGTATAAACATATACAAATATTTGCAATAAAATAATATTGCATCATTCGGAATTTGAAAACTGGCGAGTGTGAACACGCGCGGGTATTTTCATAAGTCAGTGGTTTATAAAAACAATACAGCTAACTGTAATTTACAGTTCTAAAATCTTGTGACTTCTATTAATCTGTGGAATTTGGCTTTTTTCTCACCAATTGGTGGTAAGTGATAGCTTTTTATGTTTAGGATTTTCTTTTTTTAGTAAAAAAATTTTGATCGAATTGCCGATCAAAAAAAGAACAAAGCTGCCCTTGCGCGCAGCTTCAACCAAAAGTGCAAGGGGCAAAATGGCATCAACGAAACTTTCGTTGGCGTCTGAGTCTTTAAATAAAAACACCAACAAAAAACCTAAAATTTTGGAACACAAAGTAGTTACTGGTTTTTGTGAACTTTCTAAAGTGGGTTTGGTAAAAATACAGGACGATTCTTGTGATATTGGGGCCACATGCTCGGACAGTATGACAGTGAGGTTAGGTGATTTTGCAACCGCAAATAGCGGTTATAAAGAAACGTTAACCTCGAATGACATGAATATGGACGATGACATACATACAGGCAACGGTACTTTAAACACAACCAAACCTGCTACCTCAATTGAAGCTGACAATGACAAAAAAGATATAATTCTATACTTACAAAATTTTCTTGGAAACATCTTCGTCTTAGTTGATTCTTCTGATAACTCTTTCATGAAAAATGAAAAAATTACCTCCGGACTGACACTTTTCACACAAATAAAAGACTAACGCTTTAAGGACATAACACACTTACAGGCTATAGGCAAAACTTTATACAAAATAATTTTCAAAAATACATATGCAGCCAACAATTTTACACTGGACACTAGACTTACAAAACGTGGCCTGAAACCCTTCATCCCACGCACAGCACTTGAAATATACGGCGTTGTGAGAGGTGTACTCACCTGTTTCGAGGATAGTGATATCGTACTGGAAGTTTCTAGCACCATCAAAATTAGATCGGCAAGACGATTCACCAGAAAAGGTGAAAAAGAAGGCACTTATGTACCACCGACAACAATTAAAATAGGCTTTGAAGGTAAGGAACTTCCTAAATATATCTTCTATAACTACACCAAAACAAACGTAAAACCATATTTTCCACCTTTAAGACAATGTGACAACTGCGGGTGTATTGGTCACACCAAAATGTCATGCAAAAGCAAGACTCGCTGCATTAAGTGCGGTAAGCAAGAATGTAACAAAGACTGTAATACAACCATCTGCATCCTATGTGGTCGAACAAACCACACAGCTAAGGGGAGAAATAACTACCCACAATTGGAGGTAGGTAGGTTGAACTGGCCGGTCCATGAGGACCTCACATAGACTGATTGAGTCCGTACTGTTACCAAAAGTTTGTTTTAACGACCAAACTGAAAAACCCTATCAAAAACCAGGACCTATGTTATAAGATAACCCCGTCCTCTTGGCAAATACTAGAAGCTTGCTGCTTCTAGATCTGACAGGTGTATCACTCCTAATAGCTGGAGTCTTAGCCTGGCAAGTGCAGGGCACGAGCACAGAACGTGCTCGATCGTTTCCTCCTCCAACCCGCACTTCCTACATCTGCTATCACTGACCAAGCCTAATTTAAAGGTATGTGACGCCAGAAAGCAGTGTCCAGTCAGAATACCCGTCATGGGTATACAGTCCTCTCTTTTTAATGATAGAAGCAACTGTATTAGTCTAATGTTGTAAGACCTACACATAATCTTCGACACTTTACAGCCCCGCGCTTGAACCCACGCCTTTCCCACTTGGTCGATCATGTGCACCTCTCGCATTCGCTTAATCTTGCCCAAGATAATTGGGACATCTACGGAGCAAGCTTCAAGGGATGCGCCCTTTTTAGCTAGTTCGTCCGCTTTTTCATTCCCATCTATTCCCGTATGCCCTGGGACCCAATATAGATGTATGCTTTCCCCTGTCCCGATTCTCTCCAGAGACTGCTTACACTCTAACACGCATTTTGATGCTGTGCTATGCGAGATTCTTGCCTTAATTGCTGTTTGACTGTCAATATAAAAGTTAACACGGTTGCAGCTTAAGCTATTCTCTTCCAGGGTTTCTACTGCTTTGGTTACGGCTAATATTTCCGCTTGGAAAACGCTACAGTAATCCGGCAGCCTGTAGGATCTGCTTAATTCCGGATCAGCGCAGTATACCACAGACCCTACTCCTTCCACTACTTTGGAACCATCGGTGTACACATGTATCGCCTCATCTGCCATTTGCGCACCCTTGCGCCAACCGTCCACCTCTATTGTGGCCTTAAGATCTCCCTCGAAGCGCAGATAGGGAATCATGTAGTCTGTTCGTCTTGTGATTGATGACGCTATACTACTATGGCCATATGGTCGGCGCTCAAGCTGCCCCGAAGCACCGAGCCTGGTTGCGGTCTTTAACGCTTTGTTCTTTGCTACCAGGTCTACAGGTGGGATGTGCAGAATGGCATACAGTGCAGCCGTCGGGGTTGTTTTCAGGGCTCCCGTAATGCTAAGCGTCGATAGTCTGCATACCCCCTCTAATTTTTTGAGGTATGTTGGTTTTTGTGTGGCTTTCCACCAAACAAGAACTCCATAGTATAGAATAGGGCTTACAATCGCTGTAAAAACCCAATGAGAAAGAGAGGGCGATAGGCCCCACGTACACCTCAGCATTCTTTTACATGCATAGAGTGCCGTTGAGGCCTTCTTGACCCTCTCCTCCACGTTGAGCTTCCATGACAGCTTACTGTCTAGGATGATTCCTAGATATTTTGTGCAAGATTTCTCCTGTAAGGTCACCCCTCGTAACTTAGGCCTGGTCCAATTTGGGACCTTGTACCTCTTTGTAAACAAGACCATATCCGTCTTCTCCGCATTGACTTTCAACCCGACATTAGATGCCCAGGTATGAATATACCGAAGCACCCGATCCATCAAAGAACTAATCGTTGGAAGGCACTTTCCACTTATGACAATTGCAACGTCATCTGCGTAAGCCGTAAGTTTTACGGGTCCCTCATCGAATTGTCTGATCAGTTGGTTGATGACCAGCGTCCACAGCAGAGGTGATAGCACCCCTCCCTGCGGCGTGCCCCTGTCCACTGATTTCGTGGCCTTGTACAATCCCCATTGTGATGTAATCTTTCTGCAATTTAACATGCAGCCGATCCATCTGATTAAGGCAGGATGTACTTTAATGTAATTAAGACCATCCATAATCGCCCATTTTGCAACATTATTGAAAGCCCCGGCAATGTCCAAGAAGACTCCTAGAGCATACTTCTTATATTCCAGGTATTTCTCTATGCTTATTACCACCCTATGCAATGCGGTGTCTACCGACTTGACTTTGGTGTACGCATGCTGTGTTGTGGAGAGCAGCTTTTCATCCACGTTGGACTTTATGTACACATCTATCAGCCTCTCAAAGGTTTTGAGCAGAAATGATGTTAAGCTAATGGGTCTCTAGTCTTTGGGATACACGTGACCGATCTTCCCCGCCTTTGGTAGAAAAGCTACAGAGCAGTTCTCCAAGAGTGTGGTACATGATTCAGTCTTATGCACCCATCGAATATTATTTTAAGCCATTCCACGACCGCCCTATTTGAGACTTGTAGCATGGCCGGGAATATACCATCTGGGCCCGGCGATTTAAACTTAGAAAACGTCTTCACTGCCCACTCGATCTTGGTATCGGTCACCAAGCCCGGCACTACTAGCTCCGTGATCGAAGTGTGAGTGATGTCTGCTGGCTCTTCTAAACCGTCTCCCGATGGGAAATGTGTATCGAGAAGCACCTCAAGGGATTCCTCACTATTACGTGACCATTCCCCGTTCTCTTTCTTTATTAGTCCCTGGACTATGTTTCCCTTTGCTAAGACTTTTTTCAACCGTGCTGTTTCGCTGGAGCACTCTACTCTACATGTTTCTGGAATTTAGTCCAGTTCGTTGACCTAGGGTTTCTAAAGGTTCCTCCCTTCTCTACCCTCTTTAGGGGGATGTTGAAGCTGATATACGCATGGTCGGAGAAGGATGGTCTATCAAGAACCATCCAATCATACCTTGATATATCACGCTCGGAGCTCAATGTAATATCCAGAACATTGCTGGATGTTGGACCAATGTATGTAGGGACATTTCCCCTGTTGGCTATCTGCAAATTGGTTTGCAGGATGTAACAAAACAGAGATTCGCCTCTCTCGTTCGTATCTGCTCCTCCCCACGCATTGTGGTACGCATTTGCATCTGCGCCTATGACCAACCGCCATTTGCGCCCTTCCTCCTGTACTAGCCTTTTGCACTCCATCGGTGGAACCTCCGCAGCATGGGCCATGTAGCAGGACGCCAGGATAAATGCCTGCTTATTCTTTTGCTCAACGGCCACCGCTACGAGATCCTTAGTGGTGTAATTAGGCAGCATATATGAATGCAGCTGTTTCCTTACCATTACTACAGCTCGCACCCGTCCTTCCGTTTGCGCGTAGTAAACGCCAAACCCGCGCGCGCTAAGGCCAGAAACCTTTCCTCCCGATGAAAGCCACGGCTCCTGGGTCAGCGCCACGTTTAACGAACCCTCCTCAAGGGTTAGGAGGAGTTCGCTCGACGCCACTTTACTGTGTTGGAGGTTTATCTGTAGGACTCGCAGCACCATTGGGCTGTTTGTCCCCCTCCAGCACCTTCGTCTTGACGTCGTCGTCCTCCCCTTGCCTTTTTGGTTTAGAGTATTCGAGGCCCCCTTCAGCCTCTCGTGACTGTTGTGCCAGGTGTTCCTCTGTGCGAGTCACAGCACCATTTAGCGGTTGGTCCTGTTCTAGCACGTTCGTGGTGACGTCGAGGACCTCCACCTGTCTTTTTTCCCTTAGGCTTTTGAGGTCCTTTTCGACTTCGCCCACCTCTAGCCTGTTAGGGTTTTTATCCTCGGGACTTCTTTTCCTGAGTCGCATGTAAATTTTGCCAGTGCCAAAGGACATTTTGCCAAGCTGCGTGTACAAAATATCCCCCGCCTGCTTGTTTATTTGGAAGATGTAGAACTGGCCATCCTCGGTAGGCCGAGATACAGTAAGTACCTTCCAATCCTGTGTCGATATGTTCGGATTCTGATTCTCCAGAAGTCGCAGTGTATCCTCCGACTTCATCACGCATGGTATCCATACCTTAACTTTTGGTACCGTGGGGATTTGCGCTTTATCCACCACCTCAAACCGCGCGTTGGTGCCTTGCCTTTGGAGGTTTGGAACCACTTCCTCCAGCCAGCGCAAGCTCGCAATGTTGTCGCACGGAGTCTTAGCGTTAACTCCCTTTAGCGCCTCCGAGAAACCCGGAGTCTTAGCGTTATCTCCCTTTGGCTTATCTCCTACTTCCGTAATTGGAACTTCCCTCTGACTCGCAGCTTTCGAGGTAGTTGCTACCTCGCTATTGGAGCCCATCTGTCTTACAGCTTTGGGCCTACTTGTCTTGTCTATGCGACTGCCCTGCCTCGCGGCTCTAGGACTGGGTCCTTTCTGCCTCTTGAAAGCAGGCTTGTCGCCTTCCGCCGAACGTTGCCTCTTCATTCTGCCATTCGACGCTTCTTCCTCCTCGTACCGGTTGCAGAACCGAGGGTTTCTCGCAGCAAACCTTTTGAACTGCCTTCGACCTATTTCTACCGCTTCATGGGCCCATTCCAAGCGCTCGATCTCCACTTCTGTTGGGTCGACCACTGCTCCCAAGCGTTGTACAATTCTTAGTGCTCCACGGTACTGCGAGAGTGCTCTTTTACTTCCTCTGCTCCGTACCCTTCTCCACTCTTCTACTCCGTTTTCATTTGTGTGCTTCTCCAACACAGAGTTCATTGAATCAGCACTACTCTCGCTCCCCGAGTCCGACGCATCGCTTAATTCGTATTTGTCGTCCTTGGATTGCGACACAGTCCTCTTTACATCGTCCTTATTACAATCAGGTAATGAGTCGTTCATCTTGGTCGTACGACCACCTGCCCGACAAGGCGGGCTCAGCGGTCCAGTATTATATACGGGGAAAGAACCGTCCGCCACAGCAGCGCTCCTTACTGTGGTAAGGCCATTAATACATCCCGAGGTGGCCCGGTATCGGGAAGGCTCCGTTCGAATACAGCCGAATTTATCCCCTGGCTGCAAATCGTCCAATAGGCACGGTCCGCATAACACCCTGGATTAGGGGGATGGCAGTTCTGGAAATTTTAGAAAACGCACATTCAGTCAGTTTGTACGCAAGCCTGTCAGCAGGCAAGCCACAACAACCAAGACCACCAACAATTTCAAAAGCATTACAAAAAATACCACCATCAATCCAGTGTACAACACTGCTGAATACCAAAAAGGTCTCGTCTCGGAAATCTAGAAACTCATGTTTGAAATGCTAAAAATCACACAAATGCTCTCCCAAAAGCAAACAAATCCTGAAATCATCAACAAGATTCAATCTATCAGGAATAGATTTGAATCATTCCAAAATGATTACCTCCAATGTTTGGAGTCACCAACCCAAGAATCTTATTATGAAGATTCTTCAATATAAAGTGCAATCACTCAAATCTTACTTATATTCCATATAATATTATATAATATTTTTTATATACTTTTACAAATACAACTACGAAAAGCTGATTAAAATGCTATATTTTTCATAGATAATAGTCTAAATAAACATACGAATTTTAATTTTGATGTAGCTCTTAAGCTACTTAATGACAACATTCACACCGAGTGGTATCTTGTATATAACCCATTTTTAGAACACTCAATTGACATCCCCAAATTTGGTCCTTTATTAAAACCTATAAGAATAGTCCTTGGTTTTCCAACCTATCACTTCCTCCTTCGCAAATCAAAAATTTAAGCCAGCATACTTTCAGGACTCACATATGACAATCAGTAACTTTACAGAATCAATGCTGTCACTTTACCTCACTGTGTCTGTTGGGAGTGGACACTATCACCAGATCTTTCACTATCCAAACTTCAACATAATTTATGCCAGCTTTGTAAAATTGATAAGTGCAATAATAAATATTCCTAAACAACGAAAAAAGCCAATATCACACAACCAATCACATTTTTACAAAAAGCTAAATTCTCATTTTAACTAAAAAGTTTTATTTAAATCATACCTTTTCATTAAAAATCATAAATTTTATTCATTACTTTTACGCATAACTTAATATCGCTTAAGTCATTTTACATAATACACATACCGTGTCCATCAAGCACAATTCCTTTTCAGTCCAGTCTCAGCGCGTACCAACAACCAGCGCTTTAAAGACTTCATTGTTCGCTTTATCATTAAACCGCAAGATATGAACTCACACCACTGTGCATCAAGAGGATCTGCGTCAATTTGAAGCGAGTTATTATCGCATAACAACTATACCTGAATTTAATTCAAACCCAACCGATAATAAATGGACATCTTCGAACACGAAATTCAAATAAAAACTTGTTTTTTGCTGAAAAGCTACTCTTTTCATCTAAAGAATCAACCTTGTACAGGGTTCTTCCATCTGACAGGCGTATAAAAGATAAATTATACATTGTAAAGGTATATGAGCACAAATGTACAGCAGCTCGTTTTATATATTGCAAAATTAGAGAAGTTGCATATATGTCTACTTCGATTCTACAATCAACAAAATCACTACACTCATTAATACGACCTGAATACAAAACGTTTACATCATAATAACCTATAGCATAAAGGAAAATACCTTCAATAGCAAGCTGCTACACATAGTTCTGACCAATTGGTATTACCATTGTGTACTGGTGGAGCTCAACGTGCGTCAATACAACACTGGAAATGTAATCCATTAATTAAACAACATATAATATTGATATTAACTTGGAATATGGGACTTCTAATATAGTCAATTAAACAAAATCTCAAAAAAAAAAAATTATACGACTATAAACTGAGATATAACCTATCCTATATTTCAAGTTAGATCAAATTGCACACGGGGTGCAAAACAAATTCAAAATCGGTTCAGCAGTTAGGGAGTCCATCGCGGACAAACAATGTGACACGTAATTTTTATATATAAAGATTTATGTCTTATTTGTTGTAAAAGATGAATTTTTATGTATTTTAACACTTGTAACAAATAAAAATTTAATATAAAGCATAGCTCAATGAATGCGTTTATGCGACTGCGAATTGGCCACACAATAGCAAAATACAGTCATATAGTTAAAGGAGAAGCACAGACGAACTGCACGTTCTGCGATTACCGCACGATGTCCGTAGTCCGCAGTGTTTATTACAGATTGTTTCTAAGTTTTTTTTTTCTTTAAAATCCACTTTCCAGCTCAATATTTTCACGTTTGATGTCATCTATTGAGTCATATTATCGTATCAAGAATTTCGTGAAGAAAGCAGGCGATTGTGGCGGTGTTAGTGTTGGTGATGGTGCGGACGGTGATGTAGGTTGCGAAATTAAACCAAAGAAATTTAACAAGTACATTTGAAATTTTAGTCAAAAGAAAGCAGCGGACATAGTGTAGAAATCATAAGTCAATTAAACTCGATACGCGAGAAAATTCTGGCCAAGGAAGATTTACATTTGCATAATTATTTGCTAAAACTCGATATACCGTTACATATCTTTGGCATGTAAGTTTAATGATTGAATTCATTTAGAACAATTTTAATATATTTTTTCAACGTCTTATAGCCGTTGGCTGCGCCTGTTATTTGGTCGCGAATTCCCTCTTCTCGATTTGCTAGTCATTTGGGATGCAATTTTTGCTGACAGTGATCATTTTGATTTACCAAATTATATACTTGTTGCAATGTTAATACGTATACGTAAAAAATTATTATTGAGTGATCAAACCACATGCCTTACATACTTAATGCGTTATCCGACTAATGTAGATGTGAATTTAATATTACGACATGCTCTTCATATGCTTATGCCGAAAAAATTCGAACGACCCATAAATGCGTTTGTTTATTTCGGAGTGAATAACCAAAGTGGTGTAGGAAGCAGTAATGGCGCATTGTTGAAAGCCGAAGCCAAAGGAACGATACAAAGTGGAAAATTTATTGATACCGCTGCTTCGTCTAGTATACCACAGAAGAATATAGCCAAAATGCAAACACAAAATGCTGCTGAGCATGCTGCTGTAACACGTTTGAGAAAAGACCGTCCTGAGGAGAGTAGCGCCATTGCTGAAGGATATTCAAAAAATGTAGATCCATACATTTCATAGATTGTATTTTATTATCACTAGGGCGTCAATAAGGAAAAACGCATTTATCACTTATTTTATTTTATTTTTTTTTTTGTTAATGGCCAAAGTCAAAAGAGCAGAATCGAAATTTATAGTAAATATATATTTAGACGAACATTTTCAAATAATTTGCAGCTTAACATAAATATACAGATATGTTGACCGTTGCATGTGACATATACTTTTTTGTATGTTTTCCCACTTGGCGCACAGTGTTAATATACCTATAATACCTTTACCCAGCCAGAATTTTTTGAAAATTTTGATCAAAAAATATTTAAGTATCATACCCAAGATGATTAAAAACGTTCAAATTTAAAAGCATTTTCTGTTCGAAAATTAATGTATCGTCGGGAGAAAAATGTACCTTAAATGTGATTATTCTTGAATAATCATTTATGATTCCTATTTAATTGTTTTAGAGTAATATTTGACTGCTTTTCACAGTCATTTTTTGATCATAGTCGTGAACATATCGCTCATTTACTTCAATAGTGTCATAACTCAAAAAACACGAATTTTGAGTTAATAACATATAAACGTATAAAATATCATGATCTATGTTGTATAAAAAAATCTTTGTGACCAGTTAAAAAATTACCACGTGCTATAAAAATGAAAATATGCCTTTATATGCGCAACATATGGCAGTTAAAATCTTTGAATGGCTCTCCTGAAAAATTGTGTTTTTTGAGTTATGACACTATTGAAGTAAATGAGCGATATTTCAATCGTTTTGGTTGAGATTTTTGAATGCGATATGATGCATTTATTCTTCATATCTCATTCAAAATAATATACTACTACATAATACTTTTATTTCATCAGGAAAAGAAAGCATGCGAAAGTGAGCTATTTGAACCACAGGTCACTCGCAAACAAACTTGACCGATATACACCTGCGACTACAACACCAGCATCAGAGCATCAGCTATGATCGTCAATATCTTAAAATACGATACGGTACGGGATGTTGAAGACATATCCAGGTACATATGTATGTCAAGAGAGTTTCACTTACCTGGGGTTCAAATAACTCACAACCTTTGTATTGTCCAATGTATTTTCTGGGAAGCCGAAGGTGAAGAAATGGTTGGGGAAATCTTCGGTCACGAGCAGCATTTACATTATATTGTCTTGAATAATATTTTAATAATAAAATTTTTATATACATATTTTTTCTGAACTTCTTGTTTGAAAAAATGTGTGTATGTGAAAAAAAAACAAGATTTTCAATGAAAAGTAAAATTTTAAAAGTATCAAATTCATTATTCAGTGAACAGATATAGTCACAAAATATTCAGAAAGCTGAATTAAAAATGATTATAAATATTTGATCACCTAAGTTACACATTTGATTCAAATATGATTCCATAAACTATATTCAGTTTTTGATCATCAAAGGTAAGCATATTTGATTATTCTTTTTGTTTGTTTTTATGAAATATTAAAATTTAATCATCAAAGGAATTCACAAATGATTCCAAAAAGTGATCGAAAAATGCTTTTCTGTTTTTGATCATCAAAAGTATTCATATTTGATTTTTCCTTTTGTTCAATTGTATGACAACTCATTATTTAGTCAGAAAGAGTAATCAAATTGTATTGATATGTAGGGAAATTCAAAATTTAATCATCTGAATGCTGAGTGGGTACATTTTTAATTATAATTAATTCTTGTGTTAATTTTTCCTCTTAGAGCCAAGAACTCGTACATTTGGAATTAAGGAATGCACAAATGATAATCTCTATAGCACGCAATAAGCTTCAAACATATGCAGCGACTATCAAGAATCATATACCGCGTGGCGGAAATGGCACGAAGGAACTAATACAAGCATTAGATGGCATCGATGAATTATGCAGTTTTCTAGATATAAAATGTATGCTGCCAATCCATGCGACTAGACCGCCAATTGATGAAGCACTTGAAGCCAACGAGCAACAAATTAAAGCTAGGAAAGATAATGTCAAAATTAATAAAAATATAGCAGAAAACGTTAAGTTGACTACTTCATCAGCTAATCTTGACTCTGTTATTAATTGTAAAAAATCTAACGGAAACGCCACGATTGTTGCGAATTCTTATATGCGTCCAGAAGACAACGTGTTAACATCACCGACTTGCCTATTAGGTAGTTTGCGTGAATTCGAATTGATAACGATTGCTCCTGCTGAATGTGTTGTGGCGCCTGTTGATGTAAGCCCATTACATATTGAGTATAATAATAAGCAAATTGATCGAACAAATAGCAGTAACATAGCTACAAAAATCTCTCCAAATAACCAATGACTGTGTATGGACTGCATTTGTCGTGTATATATATTATATATTTGGATTCACTGTAATATTACAACTGCATAAATGTTGCTAAAGTATTAAAAAGTTGTATGAAGAAGACTGGTAGTAAAAAGGAAACTTATATTTGAAAAGGTAATAAATATTAGGGCTGGGACTATCCGCATATTCGAATATCCGTATTTCCATACGGATATCCATTGACACGGATAAAATCCGGACGGCATGGATATCCGGTTAATTTTAGTTTGTGAACTTTCCGGATATCCGGATTTATGAAGATCCGGTTAATAACCATATTTTTGGATATCCAGTTCAAACAACAAATTGTTGTACCATATATGTTTATTTAACATTAATAACAATAAATTCGTGGAGCATTTAAATCAGTTAACGGCGTTTCTTATTTTCACTTGTTTGTAAAATTGTAGCTTTTTAATTTTTGACGTTAATTTAATAATCTACAAACATATTTTGTGAATAATTTTTCGATGTTTTCTTCGTTCAATTCTGATATGCAGATATCATGGTTCAATTATGTACAGGTTGGCTCATCTCATCAGCTGATTTTATTTATGTCATTGCATGGTCGAAGGCATTGTCAAAAGGATATGGCAAACTCAAAATGAAACCAACACATTGGCAACATTTTACTTACACATACAAAAACTGCTAAGTTTTATGTTTCCATTCCATACCATTCGCACCAACACCAATACACAGATTTTGACAATTTGAACAGACATATTTTGTTGCTTTACAGATGAGCCAACCTGTATATAGTTGAACCATGGCAGATATTGAACTTTTAATTTCCAGTATCCGGATATACGGATATCCGGATTTTCCGTTAACGTATCCGGATAGCCGAACAGCGGATATCCGGATTTCCCATTTATGAATCCGGATATCCGGAATTTTTGCTTAGCTATCCGGTTATTCGAATATCCGGTGTATCTCAATATATTAAAAGTTCAAATTTAAAAATTAAACAAGTTTTAAAATTTGTTTTATGTATCGAACATTTTAAATTTCCTAACCAAAAAAAGCAGTAAAAATCAAATTTTCAAGACAAAAAAGCAGAATAATATAAATATTACTGCTTTTATTCTCTGAAAATTGATTATACATATAAATGGCAAGGCTAAACTCTAGTCAACTTTAACTGCAGTTTGAACTCGCACTGAAAAACCGGGCCTAAGAATGATTTCAAAGCATAAAAGCAATGTAAGTCCGACTCTTTTATGAAAAAACGAATAAAATGGCAGTAAATTTCATTTCAGCAGTTTTGGGATCCGAAAAGAATTATGTACCAGAATTACATGATAATGGCTCTCCATAAAGTCATTTAATAGGACACATTCATTAATTTTTGTTGTGTACCAAATAAAACTATTTATTTAATTAAATAAAATAATTTAAAAAAATTTTAAGTTAAACGGTTCTATTGAAAACAATACTTACATGAAGTAATAATAATACTAAAAGCTAGAAAATAATTAGGTAGGTACTAGTCATCACACTCCTCATCAATCTAGGGCGTTGATTAGACAAATAAAAGCGTTGGGGGCGTGAAATTTCTAAAAATGTGAGGCGTAGCATAACTTCTTTAAGGTTCAGTTTGTCTTATATATGTATGACTATCAATAGAAATTTGACGCGTCCAACGCCTTTATTTGTCTGATCAACGCCCTAGATTGATGAGGAGTGTGATGGCTAGTACCTAGGACCTACCTAATTATTTTCTAGCTTTTCGTAATATTATTATTTCATGTAAGTATTGTTTTCAATAAAACCGTTTAACTTAAAAACATTTTTTTTTAATTATTTTATTTTCAAGTTTTTAGTCTTTATTTAATTGCCTATCATTTCTCATTCTATTTAGTTCATTTAGTGACTCATTACTACACGGACTCTTTCCTGTCAATTTGTTACAATCTAAGTCCTCAATACATAATCCTTCCAAAGACTTTACTCGACTCTGTGCCACGTACATATGCTTGTCCCTCCTCCAGCTCCAAAATATTTTGATGTCACTTCTACCGAACTGTATGTAATATTTGTTCCAAATATGTGCCAAATCTGATATCATAGGTCGCTTTCTATTCATGTATGTATTATGATTTCCAAATATGAGCCAAATCGGACCACAAATACGATTTTTTTTCATAGGTCGCTTTCTATTCATATATGTACTATGTGTTCCAAATATGAGCCAAATCGGACCACAAATACGATTTTTGTGAATATCTCGATCCTTGCGCCACCTAGCGGCGATTTTTTTATAGGTCACCTTTTATTCTTGTATGTATTATGTGTTCCAAATATGAGCCAAATCGGACCACAAATACGATTTTTGTGAATATATAGATCCTTGCGCCACCAGTGACGATTTTTTTCATAGGTCACTTTCTATTCTTGTATGTATTATGAGTTCCAAATATGAGCCAAATCGGACCACAAATACGATTTTTGTGAATATCTCGATCCTTGCTCCACCTAGCGACGATTTTTTTCTTATTATTGCATTATCATTTCAAGCTTGTAGCTTATCGGGAAGTTACTTAAATTTTAATTACAGAATTCGTTCACAATGGCCGTGCAGCCTGTCAAGTCAACCTAAATAAAAGCGTTTAAAAAAACGTCAAACTGGAATTTCATATTTCACTTTTTACACTTTACTGCCTTTTTGCTATGGACGGCTGTATAGTAGTAATCTACTTTATACTGCCTTTTTAATACAGCAAATATAAGTTTCCTTTTTAATGTGAGACTTTAAGAAGCATGTATGAGAGGTGCACCGTATTTTTAATCTTTTTCTACAATGAATGACTTATTGCGGATAAACACAACTGAAGTTTTCAATAATAAACCTAGTAGGGCTGTGACTGCATCCGGATTTTTCAACTATCCGGATAAACCGGATATTCGAATATCGCTATCCGGATACGTAAACGGATACTGGAATACAAAAGTTGAGTATCTGCATATGAATTAAACGAAGTAAACATCGAAAAATTATTCACAAAATATGTTTGTAGATTATTAAATGAACGTCAAAAAAAGCTACAATTTACAAACATCAACATGTTTTTTTGTTTGTTATGAATGTTAAATAAACATATGTACATCAATTTGTTGCTTTCACTGGATATCCAAAAATACGGTTATTAACCGGATCTTCATAAATCCGGATATCCGAATAGTTCTCAAACGAATATTAACCGGATATTCATTCCGTCCGGATTTTATCCGTCTCATGGGATATCCATTTGGATATCCGGATATTCGAATATGCGGATAGTCCCAGCCCTAAAACCTACTTATGATTTAGGAAAAAAAAATATCTATGTTATTGTCAACGTTTGCAAAATATCGCAGAATTATGAGCTTCTAGAGTCCAACGTTACAAATCTATAGAATTGCCCATATAATAATAATAAAAATATAATAATAAATAAGTTGTTGCTTTTTGGTATATAATTTTCGTTATTTTTTGCCTTAGCTCTTAAGTTTATTGAAATCATCAGAAAAATGTTAGCTATTTAATATAAATTTGAGTCTCAAATATGTAAATTTTGTTTATGCTTTACTTGGAGAGAAAAGAATATATTTAGACTGATAAGAAGATTTAAATTTAATTATTTTACATAAAAACTAAGATAAAAAGTTAACTAAGAGAAAAATAAAAACAGTATGTTTGATGATGTATCCATTTATAGATCAATTTAATGGGGGGATGAAATCTGAAGTATTTAATGACATGAAACCCAGACTGATTTGCTCTAGCACTCAGGCATGAGAGGAATACATAAAGTATCTCGAAAATTCTTAGCTGCAATGCATATCTGTCCAACAAGGTCATAACTTGACAACACTAAGAATCCTAACAGCTATTCTTACAGGACACTGTAGACTGAATAGATACATGCAAAATCTGGGTATAATATCGAACAACACATGCCGATTTTGTGATCGATCAGCGGAGACGGCGGACCATATCCTCCTGGAGTGTGATGCAATCTCAAGACATAGGGCTAAGTTTATGGGCTCACCATGGTCAGAGCATTCTCACATCAAATCCCTTAAGCCAGGTGAACTGCTAGGGTTCATCAGAGATGTAGGCTAGGTGTTGTGAAGCAGCTGAGGGCACAATAGACCAATGGTCGCAGTGCGATTCTCAATTAATTATCTATCTATCTGAGAACACTTCCCCAAACCTTTGTGGAGTTAATACAAAGGCGCACTGGAAAATGGAGCTGTGTGCTCTTTTTATGGACCAGGCATAACAAGTTCCAATCGGATTTATGCCTTTTACCAACACTTCACCTTTTACCATCAGTTCTGACTGAACTATACTGCGAAACTGTGGCTTGGGAACAGCGAATACGATGTCAACCTAGAATTCCAACACAAACTGACTATTGCCAACAAGTGCTACACGTAGAGAATTGATAAGTTACGTCCATTTCCGACCAATTGAAATAAAGGTATGCCGCCTTTCCGTCAAAAAGTTAGTGGACCTACCCGTTGAAAGCAGACGAGATCATCCGGCCCATGAGGTATGCCGCTCTGCACTTCGTTCTCAATGGAAAACGATTTGAGTTCACAATAGGCGCCCAATGACGACATTAAGAAGCGGCTTCTCCTTGTAGTCCCATCCAATAGGTGATATCACTCACAAATTGCCACTTGATATAATTTAATGGAGGTCTAAACAAACTTGCAGTTTCGAAAGGGACCAAAGAGACTTGGATGTTAGAGGCGTTGGTCCCATATTGCAATCGGAAAGTTGGTGTTATGTGGGAACGTATTTCATTCAGCACATACATTACGTATGTCGGGGTTAATTCTGAACAAGTTAGACTTTTACCTATTTCAGTATCCAGATCGTCGTTGTACCAAAATAACGCGTGTTGTTGTTATTGTTGTGTTAACAGTGCTTCGCTTCATTCAATGGGTGCGACCACTCACAAACTCCCCCAGCGGGTTAGAGAGGGGGGTTAGAATATACCCGCGGTGGGTATGCCTGTCGTAAGAGGCGACTAAAATGCCGGATTCAAGGGTGTAGCGCAGCCCTTTCAAGTTGCAAGCGCAATACATAGCTTCTCCAAACCCAATTGTCAATCTCACCTATCCGTGGCGAATCCTGTTTCATTAACAGCCGAGGCTCTGGCGACCACGAACTTCTCATGGATGTAGGGGGTGTGAGGGCGGTATGGCCTAGAAGGTCATAACAAATCGTTCCCGAGATGGTCGGGCTTGGTACCGGAACGTACCGGATCTGCATCCGACAAAGGACAATCAACTCGATATTACTCCCCAAGGCCTTCGGGGAGTGTCCTTATCGCTACAACAACAACAACTCACAAACTGTTATCAAAGCCCTAAAGGAAGTCCAAGGAAACTAACGTTTCAACAGGGGTGGACCATCGGGGAGTTGGTGTTAGAAGCGTAAGTTCCACATTACAATTGGAAAAGATGGTTGGTGTTATGTGAGGACACATCGCATGCAGGACATACATTACGTATGTAGGGGTTAATTCTGGACAAGTAAGAGTTTAACCTGTAACAGTATCCAGAACGAAGTTCTGGCAAATGCGATTATATGTATATACCGATATGTGGAATTTTGCCTAAGATCTCTCTATGCTCGTCTGGATCAATTGGCTCATAGCCCGACCATCTCGGGAACGATTTATATGACCACATTAAACCTTCAAAGTCACCCCTCCCTCCCCACCCTCTAGTTCCATGAGGAGCTTGGGGTCGCCAGAGCCTCGCCTGTTAATGAAACAGGATTCGAGCGGGTAGGTGAGGTTAACTATTGGGTTTGGAGAAGCTATACATTGCGCTGGGAACCTCTTTTTTAGAGAGTTGCGCTACACAACCCCTTGAATCCCAACACCGGATCTCATCATTGTGCTTATGGAAATGTTCCTTTAACACTCTTGGAGGCGGAGCTAGATCAATCAGTTGTTTGCTAGGGTATCCAGGTCTGTGACAATCACAAATTGTATTCATCAATTCGTTATGCTATTTTATGTTGAGCTCTTTGGTTTCACTATGTAGATGATGGTCATAAAGAGACATCCCGTGGCAGTTTGGCCTTCAGCCTTTTGCAGTATGTGTTTTTAAGACAAGGCGACTGTTATGTATGAAACGAGATGGCATCGCCACGACAATAAATTATTTATATATACAGAACATTCTTTATCTTCTTCTTTATTACTTTTTTATCATTCAAATTTGTCTTTAATGAACTACTCGTAGTACCCATCCCTTTCAGTGCTTTCTTGACTGTTTGTACGCTACGCTGTGCTTGTCCGTTAGTTGCTGGGTGATATGTTAAATTCTGCAGAAGTGAAATTTGTTCCATTATCAGAAACGACAGTTAGCGGCTCCCGAAAGCCGCAAACACTTCGTCCAACAACGCAATTGTCTCCGTTGCTGTTATACATTTAGTAACTCTCACTTCTAAGCACTTACTGTATGCGTCCGATATTACCAGCAACATCGCTCCCTCGAAAGGTCCCTCATAGTCGATATGAATACGTTCCCATGGTCCCTTGGGATATTCCCAATGATGATCCTCACTTTTTGCCGGTTTGTTTGCTTGTCTTGCACATGCATCACATTGGTTCGCAATATTCTCCATATCATTGTCTATGCCCGGCCAGTATATGAATGAGCGAGCAATTCCTTTCATCTTAACAAATCCTAAATGCCCCGTGTGTAAATTGTCAAGCAGTTTCGATATTTTGGTGGAATAACAACACGATGTTCGAACGTCAAACTTCCGTAGGACAACTTATAATTGACTTCTGGGGATTTGTACCCTGCCCTTTTCAAGCACTGGCCACTTTCCAGTAGTTTAATTATTTTACCCATTCGGTCATCTTTTCTGCACTCTCTTGCTATGTGTTCTGAACTTAGTGGTTATTGGTTGATTTGGCGAATCATGAAGTGGTCGAACTCATCATATTCGTCTAGAATCATCATGGCTGTCTGCTGCAACTGCTTAATTTGTAATGATTTCGGTGGCCGAAAGTGGGCGCGTGAAAGATAGTCGGCATTCGCGTTCGCCTTTGAGCTCTTGTACACTACCTCGAAATCAAATCTGCTTAAAAAGTCTGCGTAGTTCGCCATTCTACTTATGCATAATACTGGAAGCGATTTGTCAGGTTGTAATATTTGTGACAATGGCTTATGATCGGTGATTAGTGTCCAATGACGCGCGTATAAATCAGGGCTGTCATGGAATCCACTTGTTGTCGGAATCGGATTTAAAAACGACAAAAAAATTACTTTGGTGTCATGAAATCCAATGTTATCGGTTTAATGATCGAATTGGAATTAGTGTCGGTTTTAGGTGTCACAGAATCCAATAATATCGATTTTGCTATCGGAAACAAACCAATCAGTTAAATGCCGTTGGATTTCATTTTTTCATAGTTGTTTTTCTCTTGCACTTGAGTATTTTCTAAAGATGTAAGTAAATAAAGGTTAATTTTATAAAAATAAATATAAATTTACATATATTTTCATTCTTAATAGGGGAAGGCATAAAAATTCAATGCAGAACAGTATTTTGATTGAATTTATGGAGAAACATCCAGATATTGCGAAGGGCTTTACGAAGCACATCATCTAAAATCGTTGACACCGTGCTTCTACCTACACTCATGCTAGAATCCTTGCCAACTGATCTTTGATATGATACTTCAGCTAAAAATCGTAACGTAGTGTGTCCTTCAATGGTGTTCAATACCATTCGGAAGACCTCTATGTTTATGCGATAGTATGCAATGAAACTGCAAATACACTATAAATATTTAAAAACGCACATTAAGGAATATTTTGCTTACGCTGTCTCTGGCAGCTCCAATGGATTGCAACTTTCTTCTTCCAATAACATAAATGCTACAACTGCTGATGCCATTTTGCACTCAATAAATTTGTTTATTTCTGACTAGATGCACAAAAGAATTAATTTTATAAAATTTTGCCAAAAAAATAACATCAAAATTGCCGGTGCACCGATAACATTGCAAAACAGCTGATTCGAACATCGTTTTTATTTACATTCGAAAAGAGCAAACCCAATACGGTTTTATGACACCAATTTAAATCAATATTGGTTTGTAATTCCGACAAAACGCAAAACCGACTTGGATTCCATGACAACCCTGAATATGTGAAAAATTTCTGAACCGCCCACACAATTGCCAATGCCTCTTTGTCAATCTGTGGATAGCGTTGTTCTGTAGCATTCAATGTTCGACTTGCGTATGCAATTGGTCGTTCAGTCCCGTTCTCTAAACGGTGTGCAAGCACGGCTCCTAGTCCTGTTGGACTCGCGTCTGTTGCCAGTAGTACAGGTAGTGTTGGCTCGTATGACATCAACACTTGAGGTGAAACCAACATCTCTTTCAATCTGGCAAACGCTGTTTGCCTCCTTAGTCCAGTAAAATTTCTCTCTGTATTTAAATAGCGAGCTTTGCTCATATTGCTTTATACAATTGTTTTTTATAATTGATATTAGAGAAAAATTGTAAGTTTACAAACGGCGATGGTTACTAGGACATGTTTCTGAATTTCACTTCTTCATCAGCTAGCTTTTCGGGAGTTGAGCGTTGAACTCGAATCTCCAACATTCGTATCAGTGCAAAGGTAATGCCTTTAGCTGCTGAGCCATATGAGTGTCCCGTTGTTCGCTGTACAATTGGTCTCTAAGAGTTGCCTTTTTTGTTTATATTCCTTTTGATCACCATGTATGCACATACACTCTGTATGTAGTTTATTCCTAATGGTGTGGATATAATTTTTAGGCGCGCTTTTGAGAGCTTAGTAACATTTGTTCGGATTTGATTTTTACGGTATTTGTTTTTAATACTTCCGCTGTTACTATTATATCAATATGATCATATGTATTTAATTAGCGAGCTTTGCTCATATTGCTTTATACAATTGTTTTTTGTAATTGATATTAGAGAAAAAGTGTAAGTTTCCAAACGGCGATGGTTACTAGGACATGTTTCTGAATTTCACTTCTTCATCAGCTAGCTTTTCGGGAGCTGAGCGTTGAACTCGAATCTCCAACATTCATATCAGTGCAAAGGTAATGCCTTTAGCTGCTGAGCCATATGAATGTCCCGTTGTTCGCTGTACAATTGGTATCTAAGAGTTGCCTTTTTGTTTATATTCCTTTTGATCACCATGTAGGCACATACACTCTGTATGTAGTTTATTCCTAATAGTGTGGATATGATTTTTAGGCGCGCTTTTGAAAGCTTAGTAACATTTGTTCGGATTTCTACAGTATTTGTTTTCAATACTTCCGCTGTTACTATTATATCAATATTCTCTCTTTTTAGCATATCCCGCAATGACCGTGCACTTGTGGCCAAATCTGGAATAAATGCGCTATAATACGTGGTTTTTCCTAAAAACAGCTGTACCTCTTCGAAAGTCGTTGGCTTGGGGGCGTTTAGTGCCTCTTCAATATGTTTTTCGGATTTATGTACGCCCTGTTCGTCGATGCGGTGGCCAAGGAACTCCACCGATGGTGTCGCAAAGACACACTTTGACTTATCAAATGCAAACCATGTGATTTAATGCGATTTAGTGTCGTATTTTATTAATTAAATAAACACTCATATATAAAAGCGACCAAACTGGTGACGCGTTGGACATGAGCGGCCGGCCAATTGGTTTGCACATGGTTAGCAATGTTTCGTTATCATTCCTCCAAGTGCTGCCGGCAAGCGGCTTAAAGATTTTGTTGCGGCTTTGTACTTTAGATACAACTTCGGAGGCATGCGACTTGGAGGGGAGAGTATTACCGAATGTTACCCCTGAGATCTTTGGCTGACTGACAGTCGGTAGTGTAACACCGTCCACGTGAAGGTTCAATATTTGTGTTATCTGTTCCTTCCACGTCGTAAACAGAGTGGCCGTCGATTTAGCCGGTAATAATGCCGGGTTGCGCGAAGGTGAAGAAACTAGAAAGACGGCGGCTGCCGTGGTGCGGTGTTAGAGTACTCCGGGATTGGACACACCCGGTTTAATTCTCCTAGGCTTTGAGGTTTCGTTCCTAAATTGAACCGACGCTTTCCGACTATTCGGATGCGGTCCATATTTTTTAGACAAAGTAAAGTAGCGTGCAGTGGTTTAAAGCGTTTGAAAGGTCGAGTGCTACGATCACCGTCCTGTGATGGGGTTTTTCCGAATTTAGTCTGAGTGTTTATGGCGTTTAGCGAGGTGGCAGTGCTGCGCATTTTGCGGAAGCCATGTTGATGGGTGCCTAGCGAAGATTCGCATTGAAATGAGGGCAAAAGAAGTGATATCGGTCAATATGACTCCCCTTCGTTCGCTGGTTTACCAAGCTTTAGTAGTGGAATTATCCCTGCCATTTTCCAAATGCTCGCGCATTTCTTCGAGTCCGACAAAGAATAACAGGAGTCCCTGTGGGAAGTCTGCTTTCCTCCACTGTGAGTTAAGGTCGATGGGTTCTGAGAATGAGTTTCGCCTGCAATTTGTCGGCATACGACTTTGTCGAATCTTTGTGGGTGTCGCTAAGCCCTGGTCATGCTCACCTGATTCATCCCGCTTCTTGTGTGCCAGGTCTCTTGGTAGTGCTTGTGGTTATGCCCCTTTAAATTTCTGGGATGCGGGCCTCCATCAATCAGTTTTCTGTTAGGATGCCAAGGTGTATGAATGTTTAACATATACTGTTGTTGTAGCAATGCTTCGCCCCACCTAACAACCGCGACCGATCACAAATTGTCATCAATATCCTTTAACGGGAGTCCAAGGAAACTTGCTGTTTCAACAGGGGTGGACCATAAGGAAAGGGGTGTTAGAGGCGTTCGTTCCACATTACAATTAAAGGGATGGTTGGTGTCATGTGGGGACACATTGCAAGCGGGGCATACATTTTGTATGTAGGGGTTGATTCTGGATAGGTAAGAGTTTAACCTGTTACAGTATCCAGAACGAAGTTGAGCAAGAGTGGCACGCGTAGTCCCTAGGGAGTTCCTCTTCCGCGAGTTTTGGATACCTTTCTTTGAGTACTGGATTCACCGGGCAATTCCCGGCATAAAGGTCCGACGCTTGTTTATGGAGTTCACGAAGGACCTGCTTGTGTTTTTTCGCTTCATACGGCTGGGTTCTCAGGTACCGTATTTCCTCAAAATGCTTACGGAGATGACTCCTTAAGCCCCTAGGCGGTGCTGGTTCATCAATCAGATGTCTGTTGGGATGCTCAGGTTTCTGGGTATTCAACAGGAACTGGTTGGTCAGCATCTCATTTCTCTCCCTGACGGGGAGTATTCTCGCCTCATTATGCAGATGGTGTTCTGGGGACATAAGAAGACAGCCCGTGGCAATTCTGAGAGCAGTATTTTAGCAGCCCTGTAGCTTCTTCCAGTGGGTAATTTTTAGGCTTGGCGACCATATGGGCGACGCGTAGCACGTAATCGGCTGGCTAATTGCTTTGTATGTAGTCATGAGCGTTTCTTTATCTTTTCCCCAGGTACTGCCAGCGAGGGATTTGAGGATTTTGTTACGGCTCTGAATTCTCGGAACAATAGCGGCTGCGTGCTCACCAAAATGTAGATCCTGATCAAACGTCACACCCAAGATTTTGGGGTGTAGGACAGTCGGTAGCGTAGTGCCATCGACGTGGTTGTTCAAAATGGTCGACATTTGGGACGTCCATGTTGTAAATAAGGTCGCGGAAGATTTAGTCGGTGATAATGCCAGGTTTCGCGAGGTGAAAAAAAACTGGAGAGATCAGGGAGGTAGCCGTTTATTTTATTGCATAGCTCATCGATCTTTGGGCCTGGGCCTGTGGCCATTATTGTGCAGTCATCGGCGTAGGAAACGATTGTGACTCCTTCCGGTGGTGAAGGTAGCTTAGATATGTAGAAATTAAACAAAAGTGGGGATAGGACACCACCCTTAGCACCCCTTGTTTAATTCTCCTTGGTTTTGATGTTTCGTTTCTAAATTGCACCGATGCCTGCCGACCACCCAGATAATTTGCGGTCCACCTTTTAAGACATGGGGGAAGGGTAGACCCTTCCAGGTCTTGCAGTAACGAGCCATGGTTGACCGTATCAAAAGCTTTTGATAGGTCTAGCGCTACGGGTACTGTTCTATGGTGGGGGTATTGATTTAAACCGCAATTTATCTGGGTGCTAATGGCATTTAGCGCGGTGGTAGTGCTATGGAGTTTTCTGAAGCCATGCTGATGAGAGGCTAGCTGCAAATTTGCTTGGAAATAAGGGAGCAAAATGGCTTCAAGCGTCTTTGATACTGGCGATAGGAGAGATATCGGACGATACGACTCTCCTATGTTAGTTGGTTTCCCAGGCTTTAGTAGCGGGACCACCTTGGCCATTTTCCATTTCTCGAGTATGACAAAGGTGGAAAGAGACAGGTTGAAGACATGCGCTAGATATTTGAAACCCTCTTTCCCTAGGCTTTTAAGCATCGGCATGGCTATGCCGTCTGCGCCCACTGCTTTGGATGGTTTAGCGCGACCAAAAGCGTCCTCAACCTCTTTAGCGGTGATGGTGATTGGTGACGCGCTGAATTTGTGTTTATGTGCGTGTCTATTGGCCCTCCGTCTATCTTTGTCGATCGTAGAATGCATTATATATTGTCGGCAGAAAGCGCTCGCGCATTTTTTCGCATCCGACAGCAATTTGTCGCCAAAGGCGATGGAAACTTTGTCTTTGTGCTTAGTCGGATTCGATAGAGACTTTACGGTGGACCAAAGTTTACCCACACCGGTAGAGAGGTTACAACCTCTTAGGTGCTCCTCCCATTTCGCCCGCTTGTGTTTGTCCACAAGCAATCTGATGCGTTGGTTTATATCCCTTATTTGTGGGTCGCCTGGGTCAAGCTGTCTTATAAGGTCACGTTCTCTCGCTAAGTTTGCGGCCTCTGCTGGGAAGTGGGGCCGGATTTCGGGAATTTTCCCGACGGGAATGAAACGTGCCGAGGCGGATTCAATGAGCTTACGGAAGGCACGCTCCCCTTGGCGGGCATCAGTCGGGATAGGGAGGGCAGAAAAGAGATTCTCTGTAAAAGATTTATATTCTTCCCACTTTCCTTTTTTGAAGTTTATGAAAGTGCGTTTTTCGGTGACGATGAAGTCGGCGGTACGCTCGAACGAAATAAGTATAGGCAGGTGGTCGGATGCCAATGTTACCATCAGCTGCCAGTTGACGCAGTTTACGAGTTCTGCGCTCACGATTGAGATATCTGGCGAACTGTGACAGCTTCCTACCATACGTGTGGGGGCGTCTCCGTTTATTGTGCAGAACGTCGTTTCTTCTATTTGATCCGCCAATATCTCACCCCTACTGTCCGCCCGCAAGTTTGAGTGCCATAGATCGTGATGGGCATTGAAATCGCCTAAGATAATGCGATTGTTGCCAGTGAGTAAAGCTCTGATATTAGGGCGGTATCCACTGGGGCAACAGGTGGCAGGAGGGATGTAGATGTTGATGATTTCTAGGTTTGCATCGCCTGACCGGACAGACAGGCCTTGACGTTCTGAGACATTGTCCTTGCGGTCGATGCCAGGATCAAATATATAATATTGCACAGAGTGGTGTATGATAAACGCGAGACCGCCCCCATTTCCGCTCTCGCGGTCTTTCCTGTGGACATTATACCCAGAGCAGGTCTGCAATGCAGATTTTGCTCTTGAATCGCAGCAATGCGGATGTTGTGCCGCTTCATGAAATCGACTATTTCCGTAATCTTCCCAGTTAGTCCATTACAGTTTAACTGCAGAATTTTGAAGTGCATAAGGGGAGACACCGCCACTCTGGGGGTAAGTGACGGCTGACTACGCCTGGGTTGTGGAAGGCCAGGACGCAATTGCTGTTGTGGCCCTGGGACTGGGCGTCCTTGGGGTACCCGGATGATTTAGGCTTGCGACCTGGCAACATGACGCGATATAACCCGTCGGGGGCTTGCCATCGCGGAGACCAGAACATCTAGGAAAGTGGCACCACCCAAGGCAGGAGCTGCATTGGGCGGATGTCGCAAACATATATATTCTGTGCTGGCAAACGGTGCAAACGGAGGTAGGGACTAAGAGTCTGTTTCCGGGCGTGAACAGCAAGGAGCCACAAAAGATTTATAAAAGTTACGTGGACGTCGGGTTTTGGGATCAAGCCCAGAACAACCTGTCCGATGCAACCATCCCTTACACGAGACATACTGAACAGAGTATGACCGTCCTAAAAAGATTCTTTTCCGGCATATGCAGCAAAACCATTTCTCAGGACCGGGGTCAGGAGACGGACCCGGATTGGATTCGATGCCTTCCCGGAGTAAGAGAATATGGAGCAGTCCTGCTGCAAGGAGCTGCTGGGAGGACGACAATTTGTGGGAGGGACGCAACAAATTAAATGGGGTTACAGTGAAATGACAGTCCTTGGTCGGTAAAAATCCCGAGTCGCTCCGGTACATAGAACCGACTGCCTTGGGAAGCGTAACATATACTGTTTGTTCAGTGTATTCCCGTCTCATTGTATAGATGACGTTCTGATATCAAAGGAAGGCATTTAGTGGCAGTTCTGGATGGTGTTTTGACAGGCCAGCAGCTTCCTTTCCTCCAGTTTGTTTCGCTTAAGAAGCAATTGAGATGTAAGTACTCCCGCCTGCCAGCATATTTAACTTCTTGCCTTTTGGTAAAGCATTGTTTTCTCTAAAATGACGTCACTGTTTTCTCCTTGCGTTCGTACTCACTATTACCGTCCCTATTACCCTTTAGGCAGCATATTTCTAAGTTTACTCTCAGAGACTAGCATCAGAAGTAGTTAAATATCTAACTCTAGCACATTTTTGGGCTCGAATCGAATCTATCAGAATTGGCTCATAACGAAGCTTCTTATTAATTAATGTCTGCATATGTATGTACATACATACGCGCAGACCCTAACATAACCTCATTTCCATAGAGCTGGTAACAACCAAATACAAGGCTGTCAGCTGTGTTAGCTTTCCTCTTGTATGATAGCGTGAATAAATATTGGATATGAAAAGTTATGAACGAGATCTTCCACGATGAGTCCTGCGGTACCATACTTCTTTATTATTTTAGGGCCATCAAATATTAATCGGAGCGATATAAGCTTCGGTAGTCGGACAATATATCTACACGAAAACCTTCTTAGGAGCTACAATATCCAAGAGATTGGAGGCTCTGTCTTCCTACAAGCCAGCCCAGATCATGATTTGATCTTTCTTTGACAAAACTACGCACTATCTTTGAAAACGCCCAGAGCAGACCTCTAATACATTCTTAGCAGATGACGAAGAAGACGTGAAGACGATAATATCGTCACTCTGGAGTATCAAGCTTCTCGCATGTTATTGCTTAAATCATTTTCATCACGTCAGTAGTTCCTCAGATATAAATGACGTCAGTATCATCAAAAATCTCTGCTGGAAAAATTCATGTGAGGGTAGAACTCTTAGTAACAATTTGGTGCGTTTACCTTCTAGGAGATAAAGCTTGAGCTTTGTTTAAATTTGTGTGCTGTGCTTCTTTTTAATTTTTCTCACATATAAGCGTGATCCACAGTTTATAATACTCTGACTTCGAACGGCTTGTGCTTGAATCGGATGAAATTATGCGGATAAGCCTTTCATTCCTTTTTATAAATCTTGTTTTTAAAAACGTGTCTGAAGTGTTTTTTGATGTTACCTTAAATTTTGTGTTGTAGTGCACTGCGACCTGTAGGTCTATTGTGTGCCCTCTGCTCTTCACAGTAACTCTTCCAAGTCGAAACATCCCCCGAATACCGAGTACGGCTTTAGACTTCATACAGCTTATGGGCTTATAAAACTTGAATTAGCCGGAATATATTTGGTATTTTTCTCGCAGTGGCATCGCAATAGGGAAGGATGTGCTGTGCTACCTCATTGGCGTTATCGCTGAACACGTACATACTGCTGCAACTGATCGTGGCATAATTTTCTGCCTGTTCATTGCCCTCCACCTCTGTGGCGCCTAACACAGGCCAGCCTGTTGGTGTTGCCACTTGCTATGCCATTCAATGTGTTTTTCGGATTTATGTACGCCCTGTTCGTCGATGCGGTGGCCAAGGAACTCCACCGATGGTGTCGCAAAGACACACTTTGACTTATCAAATGCAAACCATGTGATTTAGTGTCGTATTTCATTAATTAAATAAACACTCATATATAAAAGCGACCAAACTGGTGACGCGTTGGACATGAGCGGCCGGCCAATTGGTTTGCACATGGTTAGCAATGTTTCGTTATCATTCCTCCAAGTGCTGCCGGCAAGCGACTTAAAGATTTTGTTGCGGCTTTGTACTTTAGATACAACTTCGGTGGCATGCGACTTGGCGGGGAGAGTATTACCGAATGTTACCCCTGAGATCTTTGGCTGACTGACAGTCGGTAGTGTAACACCGTCCACGTGAAGGTTCAATATTTGTGTTATCTGTTCCTTCCATGTCGTAAACAGAGTGGCCGTCGATTTAGCCGGTAATAATGCCGGGTTGCGCGAAGGTGAAGAAACTAGAAAGACGGCGGCTGCCGTGGTGCGGTGTTAGAGTACTCCGCCGTACTCCGGGATTGGACACACCCGGTTTAATTCTCCTAAGCTTTGAGGTTTCGTTCCTAAATTGAACCGACGCTTGCCGACCATTCGGATGAGGTCCATATTTTTTAGACAAAGGGGAAGGGGTGAAAATCCTATTTCTTGAAGTAGCGTGCAGTGGTTTAAAGCGTTTGAAAGGTCGAGTGCCACGATCACCGTCTGTGATGGGGTTTTTTCGAATTTGGTCTGTAATTTATCTGAGTGTTTATGGCGTTTAGCGAAGTGGCAGTGCTGTGCATTTTGCGGAAGCCATGTTGATGGGTGCCTAGCGAAGATTCGCATTGAAATGAAGGCAAAAGAAGTGATATCGGTCAATATGACTCCCCTTCGTTCGCTGGTTTACCAGGCTTTAGTAGTGGAATTATCCCTGCCATTTTCCAAATGCTCGCGCATTTCCTCGAGTCCGACAAAGAATAACAGGAGTTTCTGTGGGAAGTCTGGTTTCCTCCACTGTGAGTTAAGGTCGATGGGTTCTGAGAATGAGTTTCGCCTGCCATTTGCCGCCATACGACTTTGTCGAATCTTTGTGGGTGTCGCTAAGCCCTGGTCATGCTCACCTGATTCATCCGGCTTCTTGTGTGCCGGGTCTGTTGGTAGTGCTTGCGGTTATTTCCCTTTAAATTTCTGGGATGCAGTCCTCCATCAGTCAGTTTTCTGTTAGGATGCCAAGGTGTATGAATGTTTAACATATACTGTTGTTGTTGTTGTTGTAGCAATGCTTCGCCCCACCTAACAGCCGCGCCCAATCACAAATTGTCATCAATATCCCCTAACGGTAGTCCACGGAAACTTGCTGTTTCAACAGGGGTGGACCACAAGGAAAGGGGTGTTAGAGGCGTTGGTTCCACATTACAATTAAAGAGATGGTTGGTGTCATGTGGGGACACATTGCAAGCGGGGCATACATTTTGTATATCGGGGTTGATTCTGGATAGGTAAGAGTATAACCTGTTACAGTATCCAGAACGAAGTTCAGCAAGAGTGACACGCGTTTCCCTGGGGAGTATGCGTTCCTCTTCCGCAAGTTTTGGATACTTTTCTTTGAGTACTAGATTCACCTGGCAATTCCCGGCATAAAGGTCAGACGCCTGTTTATGGAGTTCACCAAGGACCTGCTTGTGTTTTTTCGCTTCATACGGCTGGGTTCTTAGGTGCCGTATTTCCTCAAAATGCTTACGGAGATGACTCCTTAAGCCCCTAGGCGGTGCTGGTTCGTCAATCAGATGTCTGTTGGGATGCTCAGGTTTCTGGGTATTCAACAGGAACTGGTTGGTCAGCAACTCATTTCTCTCCCTGACGGGGAGTATTCTCGCCTCATTATGCAGATGGTGTTCTGGGGACATAAGGAGACAGCCCGTGGCGGTTCTGAGAGCAGTATTTTGGCAGGCTTGTAGCTTCTTCCTTACTTACTTAATTGGCGCTTAACCGCCTAAACGGTTATGGCCGTCCAACAAGGGGCGCCAGTCGCTCCTTCGCTCCGCCAACCGGCGCCAGTTGGTCACACCAACAGAGTTTAAATTGTTTTCCACCTGGTCCTTTCAACGGAGGGGGGCCGCGCTTCCATAGGCGGGTTCCGATAGAAACACTTTCTTGGCCGGAGCATCATCTTTCATTCGCAAAACATGGCCTAGCCAGCGCAGCCGCTGCGTTTTAATTCGCTGGACTATATTGATGTTGCGTATATCTCGTACAGCTCATCATTAAATCTTCTTCGGTACTCGCCATCGCCAACGCGTAGAGGTCCATAAATCTTTCGATAACTTTTCTCCCGAACACTCCCAAAACCGCTTCATCTGCTGTTGTCATGGTCCATGCTTCTGCCCCATATAGCAGGATGGTACGATGACTTGTAGAGCATGATTTTCGTTCGCCTAGAGAGGACTTTACTTTTCAATTGCCTACCTAGTCCAAAGTAGCATTTATTGGCAAGATTGATTCTTCGCTGGATTTCAGTGCTGATGTTGTTGCTAGTGTTGATGCTGGTTCCCAAATAAACGAAGTCTTTTACTATTTCGAAATTATGGCTACCAGCAGTAGCGTGGTTTCCAAGGCGCGTATGCGCTGACTCTTTGCTCTATGACAGCAGGTACTTCGTTTTGTCCTCATTCACCATCAAACCCATCTTTTACGCTTCTTTTTCCAGTTTGGAGTAAGCAGAACTAACAGCGCGGATGTTTAAGCCGATGATATCAATGTCATCAGCATATGCCAGTAATTGCACGCTTTTATAGAATATTGTTCCAGTGCGGTTAAGTTCCTTCTTCCAGTGAGTAGTTTTTAGGCTTGGCGACCATATAGGGGACGCGTAGCATGCAATCGGCTGGCCAATTGCTTTGTATGTGGTAATGATCGTTTCTTTGTCTGGTCTGGTCTTCACGGTGTGTGCTATGAACATTAGAAATCAGTGTTTAGGTAATTGTCACTGCAACATCTGCATTTGTATCTCGCATTGAAGGTAGTGTTCTGGTATAATGAAGCAGTACTGCGTAATTTTAGTCCGGACGACGTGTAAAGCTAGGCATTGTTGGAAATCAGTCTTGATTGATTGCTTTTTATGTTCCCCAAGATCCCTCCCTCCTTCCGGCAAGTCGACTGCAAAATTTGCTGTGGAAGTTTTATGCGCAAAAATTAGGTGAGAAGATCAGAGACAACCGTTTTACTTACCAGATTGTACAGAGTTTTATCTGACCAAAAACTCTCATTTGTTTAGTCTGTCGTGTCCCAATCTAAGTTTGTCATATCTAAAGCGACTTCAAGAAAGTTCTAACTGAAGCGTCGAAATTGTTTCAAGCAAAACAGTTTATAATAGGCCGATAACAGTTTTAAGAGAAATAAAGAATTGATTCCGAAGGATTTTATATTCATGAAACTTTTTTCTGAAACGGTCTATGTACTACATACATCTATGTAACTGATCAAACTCGTCAATTTTATTTTCATTAAGACAAACCCTAAATAAAAATAGTGTATACGTACATAAAGCTTACAGCATTTACATTAGGTAAAAATGTTCACTGTAAATTCTTAAAAATTGGCCGTAACTGCTAAGACGAGTGTTACCTGCTGATACACATAACTTTTTTTTATTAAAAGTGTTCCAAGAGCTCAGTTCTATAGCCTCCATCTCTCTAATACTGAGCTTAACAGATCATAGGCAACAAGCGCATACCAGTTTTATGTCAGTTTTTTAGTTAAGCTATGTTAAGAATAAAAAAAGTTCTTAAAGCTATACAGAATGTGTAATTTCAAACTCCATTTGGTTCTTATTAAAATTTATTTAAGAGAAGTCTTTGAGCAGTAGCACTTCATAAAATGTGGGACTTTATATAATAATCATCAATGCTTTTCTTTATCAATTCTTTTTTAATTGTATAAAATTCAGACTGCAAAATTAAAAAGTTTTTAAAGTTATTGTAGATCTAAATAGATACTTTTACACGAATTCAAACTAACATCCAACAAATCGGCGCTCCCAAAGAAAACTAGCACGTTTCAAATTCTTATGTAAGACTAACACGTTTCATTGCTTGCGTGGAAGCCTTACAATATTCATTGTCCGCGTGGAAAACTAGCATATTTCGTTGTTTACGTAGAAGACAAACTATTGTTTAATGGTGTTGATGTTTATGGTGTCTTCCACGCGAATAACAAACTGTACTAGTTTTCCACGTGAAAAATGAAATGTCTCATTTTCCACGCGAATAACGAAACTCCTCAAGTCTTTCATGAGACCACCACAATAGTATTTAATCGAATGTATGAATAAAATTTGGCAATGCACCACTTAGCAGCTCGAGCAATGGTATGCTTACAACAAACAAGTATCATATTTTGGCGCAAAAATAAAATAAATAAAAAAACACAGAAGAGAATACATTTAATGCTGTTTGCAACTATTGTATGTTATCTAAAAAAAATTTAATTTACGATGCGTCACTATTGGTGCACTGATTTGTACTCAATTCGCCGCTATCTGGAATGATTTCTTCATCATCATCTTGTTTTTGGTGTTCATCATCATCATCATCAACGGCATCGGCATCTGTATTTGTCGGGTTTGTAATGGAAGTAGCATTTTCTTCTTGTATGGCAGCAGTTGTAGTTTGCGGTGACGGAGTTTCTCTCTGTGGACTTTGCGTTGCTTGTTGCTGAGTGGTTTGAGTGCGTTGTAGTGCTCGCATTTCTAAATCATATACGATCTGCATAATTTTTATCCTACTCTCTGCAGCCAAATCGGATGGTAACTTCTTAACGGCTTCATTCATGCTGTCAAAGAACAAATCATATGTATTACGTTCGCTATACTTAGCCTTTTTTAACTCCGGTTTGCCATTAAGTTGTTCGGAAAGTCGTGAATATGATAGGTCTGTATCCGCAGTTGTAGCAGCGGAGTGTCCAGGCCCTGGTAGATTTGGTATATTTTGGTTTTGTCGATTATTATTTCCCTTCATTTCTCGTATCAAGCTTAGCATTTCCGTATGAGCATTATTTAGACGTGTAGCCAATGACGACATCTCTGAACCAGATTCTTCTGGATTAATGCTTTCCATGTTATGTAATTGATCAGTATGGCTATATAAAAAGAAAATATGAATACGATCTAATATATATATTTAAATGTTTTATAACATATATTTCATACGCACCTCACATCCATCATACTGCATTCATCATCTGAACCATCATTTTTGTGATTCTGCATATAGAGTTCTGTAGCCTTTCGATGACTGCGAGAGTTATGATGACCCAAAGCCATTAATCCTTCAGTCATAACCCGAGTTTTGCAGTATTTACAATAACCAAAATTTCTGTTCTCTTCTGGATCTGGTAAAAGCCACTTATAGAGTTTATATTTATGTGTCCCCTCGTTTTTGGCCATCATTTGGGATGTTTCCAATTCACTTTGTCTACGTTGATTCAATTGGGAACGTAAATGAATTGAACTTATTTCATGCTTTGCTGCAAAAGTGGATGTTGGTACGAAAACGCTTTGTTTGCAATAATTACAAAAACCATAAAACTGGCGAATTTCCGATTCGTGAAATGTTAGCCATTCATATTTTTGTTGCCAGTTCATGCCATTCTCATGATGGATTGTCAATGTCGGTTTCATCTCCTCATCGCTAACTACACTATCACCACCTTGCAGCCCATCAGCGGATTTATGTTCAATTGTAAAGCTATGATATAATAATAATAATGAATTGGAAGGACATAAGCATTATTAAATGCAATTCGTAAAAGAAAAAATATGCCACATAATAAATTACCGAAAAACGTTGTTGTTGATATATTAACGATAAAAACACTGCCCGAAGGTTTTGGGGACTGTTGTCGATGTTGGTGGTCCTTTGCCCGATATACATAGATCCGATACGTTCCGGTAACAAACGCCATTAAGATACACTTGAATCCATTTTGCTTCCCTATTTCAGTGCTAACTTGCGTCTCGCCAATTATCAGCATGGCTTTCGAAAGCCGCGCTAAACACAATCAACACGCAGATAAATTGCGGATTGAATCAAAAACCCACAACAGAACAGTACCCGTAGCGCTAGACTTATCAAAGGGTTTTGATACAGGCAACCACGGCACGTTACTGCAAGACTTGGAAGGGTTCTACCTTCCTCCAAGTCTCAAAAGGTTGACTGCAAATTATCTGTCTGGTCGCCAGGAATCGGTGCTTTCAGGAACTAAACATCTAAACCCAGAATACTTAAACATATGGTACCACAGGGTGCACAATAATGGCTATAGGTCCCGGTCCACCCATCGATGTGCTATGTAATAAAATAAACAACTATCTGGATCTCTCCAGTTTTTCGCCTGGTGGAGCCTTACATTGTCAACGACCAAATCATCGGAAAACTTATTTACAACATATCGATGGCATTAGGCTACGGACAGTCTTACACAAAAATATTGTGGGTATGAAGTTCGATCAGGATCTACATTTTGGCGAGCATGCAACCGCAATTGTACCTAAAATCCAGAGTCGTAATCAAATTCTCAAATCCCTTGCCGGCAGCACTTGGGGTGAATACAAAGAGACTCTCATTACCTCTTGCAAACCAATCGGCCCCATATGGTCAACAAGTCTAAAGGTTACTCACTGGATGCAAATACAGGACTGTCAAAACACTGCTCTCTGAATCGCTAAAGGCTGTCTTCTTATGTCCTCAGAACACCTCCTACATAGTGAGGCGAGAATACTTCCCATTAGAGAGAGAAGTGAATTGCTGAACAAACAGTTTCTGCTGAATACCCAGAAACCTGAGCATCCCAACAGACATCTGACTGAAGAGGCCCCACCTCGAAGGTACTTAAGAAGTCATCTATGCAAGCATTATTAGGAAATACGTCACCTGAGAACACAACCGCATGTAGGAGAAGAACACAAACCTATCTCTAGGGGGACGCACGTCATTCTATCCAACTTATATCTGGATAAGGTAACAGGTTAAGCTCTTACCCAGGCATGCTTAACGAACGAAACGATATCATTTCGTTACGATAATCAACGCTAATAAACGAAACGAAGTCACTTCGTTTCGTTTATTAGCGTTGATTATCGTAACGAAATGATATCGTTTCGTTCGTTAAGCATGCCTGCTCTTACCTATCCAGAATCAACCCCGACATACATAACGTGGGTTGCGGAAGCTCTGAAGAAAGCTTTGTATAGCGCTTATCAACTCCTTGAATCCCAAAAAAGTTTAAAGCTTTTAAGGCAATGCTGATAATATATAATGTTGTTGTTGTTGTAGCGATAAGGTTTCTCCCCGAAGGCTTTGGGGAGAGTTATGAATGTGATGGTCCTTTGCCGGACACAGATCCGGTGCGCTCCGGTAACACGGCACCATTAAGGTGCTAGCCCGACCATCTCGGGAACGATTTATATGGCCACATTAAACCTTCAGGCCATCCCTCCCTCCCCACGCTCAAGTTCCATGAGGAGCCAGAGCCTCGTCTGTTAGTGAACAATATTCGCCGCGGATAGGTGAGGTTGACAATTGGGTTTGGAGAAGCTATATATTGCGCTGGCAACCTGAAAGGGTTGCGCTACACAGCCCCTTGAATCTGGTATTTTAGTCGCCTCTTACGACAGGCATACCTACCACGGGTACATTCTGACCCCCTAACCCGCTGGGGGAGATAATTATCTGCCTGATAATATATACTCTTCGAGCTGTGTAAGAAATGACGAAAGTAATACATACCCTTCGTTGTCCTGTTCATTTTTGCGTGAATAATACTTTTCAGCCGCCCATTTGTGTCGTTCCGTTTGCTCATGAGCAGCCGGCTTGTATTTAGCTGATAAAACGATGCGGCAAAATTTACAAAATACTTGTCCATTCTTGGTGCGTCGAATCCATGGAAACCTAATAATAGGATTTTCCTTACGAGTTTGCCTAAATTTAAAAATAAATCAACGATTTAAAAGGAAGCATTTATCTTTTTTAATGTTGTAGGTACTTACAAATGAGTCGAAGTTATATTTGATATTGGTCTTTCCGCGTAAAGTTGTGCGGCTTGTTTATGACGTTCCGCTCGTTCGTGCTTATGAATATTTAAATTTTTGATTAATAAGTTGACGCTACAACATTTGCAGTATATGTAGTCCTCATCGTTTTCATTGCGCTGATAACAAGGATTCAATTCAAACCATTTATCACTGAATTGAGCGCGTTTACTGTTGAAATGAAAAACTTATTAAATTATATATTACATAATAAAAACCCGGCAAAAAAATCAATTATTTTAAGAGTGAATAAAAGAAAGTTAAAAACCAAATCAATTAAAATGGTACAACTCATTGGAACCTTATACCGGTTACATTTCGTTTTTACAAATATTTTTACATTGTTTTCTTTTATTCACATAAATCCTTTTCTTATTGCCGGCCTAGCATATATTCCATACCGTTTCAAGATGCTCCCATTTGCTTCACTTTCTTCACAATCATATTCCATATTCAAACTCTCATTTTGCTGGTACCCATTGGCTTCGGTTGCAACACCATTGTTTCCCTCACGATTTCCGAGCTTTCGTTTCATAGCTTCACAATGTGATTGTGATTTTTCGTGCAATGCTCGTTTCACTACAGATAAACCGTACATGAAACGTTTCTCACAATATGAACAATATGCATATTTAGGATCATCAGGATCTGCACAAATCCAGCTATGAATTTTCGTAAATTTACTCCAATCCACTGGCATATTACTTAAACTCATTACGCTGATTCTAAAATAAGTATATATATATATATATAACATGATGTATGTTAAATGTTGTTAGATAGGACATATACATAAGCATCACACCTAACAACTATTCTTCGTTTTTGATTTACTTTAGCTTTAGGCTATGTAAAAAGGCGGTGTGTACTTTGATACCATCTAGATGAAAAGTGAATAATATTAACGGCATTCCTACTTTCCTTTGTATTTTTTTAGTTAGTTAGTTAGTTATTTTATTTATTACAGTCTTTAGACTTAGATTAAATCTATAAGATCACATTTATACATTATACAGTCTTTGGATTTTGCATAATTAATTTTGAGTTATAAAATGTATTTCTTTTTTACCTAATAGGTACTCCTTTACAATATTCGTATAATAGCCTCTTGAACTCTTTCATATTTTTACAATCTTTTAAGTCCCTAGGAAGTTCATTGTATTCTCTTAATCCCTCAAAATATATACTCTTTTTATCAAATTCGGATTTTACAATTGGCAAGTGGAAATTATTTTTGTTTCTTGTGTTATAGTTATGGACATCGTTGTTGTATTTGCACGATCATTTAGATAATTTGGTAGGTTTCATAATTTCATGTTGTGTATGAATTTCAAAGTATAATATAACACAAGCTGTTTTACACTAAGCCAGTTCAAGCTGTTTAGTAGCTCTTGTATGGGAGTATCAAAACGCTTCTTTAAAATAAATTGCATCACCGTATTTTGTTTTTTCTGCAACGTATTTATCCTTGAATCAGCTATTGTAAATAAAATCGTTGGGCAATATATAAAATGAGGTTCAACGATAGACTTATAGACCATTGTTTTATAGTATCGGTTTATGTGCTTGCACGTCCGTATCATAAAACCTATCTTCTTTGAAACTTTCCCCTCTACATATTTAAGATGCTCATCAAACTTTAGTCTTTCATCTATTATAACTCCTAAGTATTTTATTTGGTTTATTCTTTCTAATGGGATATTTGCTATTTTTAGGGTTACATTGTCAACTTTGGGTAATTGTTTTTTTGTATTGGCAAAAAACAACGCTGCAATTGAGACACAGTGATACGTCGGGGAATCTTTCGTCTTCAGCAGCCGGTTGAAACTTTTCTAGTTGCCTATGTTACAGAGCCGTAGAAAGATAGTTGGAGTTTTATTTATAGTAAACCTTATAAGAGGGACGATTTCTAAGTCATTCTTGCTCGACGAAATTCAGTTCAATGTTAAATTCAGACCGTCTTATACATTTTCAACTACTGCACATAATTATTTCACCCCACTATGTTGTTGTTGTTGTAGCGATAAGGACACTCCCCGAAGGCCTTAGGGAGTGTTTTGTTGTTGATGGTCCTTTGCCGGAAGCAGTTCCGGTACCAAGCCCGACCATTTCGGGAACGATTTGTTATGACCACATGCGACCTTCTAGGCCATCCCGCCCTCCCAACCCCTAGATCCATGAGGGCTCGAGGTCGCCAGAGGCACGGCTGTTAAAGAAACAAATTCGCCACAGATCGCTGAGGTTGACAATTGGCAACATGAAAGGGTTGCGCTACTACTTGAATCTATTTGGTATTTCAGTCGCCTCTTACGACAGGCATACCTACTGCGGGTATATTCTAACCCCCTCACCCGCTGGGGTATTGGTCTACTATCTTTAAAGGTATAACGTTTGCAATAATCCCGACCGATTTTCCAAAGACCTATTGGTGTAAACCGGAAACCAATGTGTCATAATGTTATATAAACCATACTTACTTTTTATCTTTTCTAGAACTGATTGCCAGAGCTTGCATATTTTTGCGATGCAACTTCGATTTGATGTGCTTTCGACAGCTGTGTTTGTCCATTACAACTCTACAAACTCGGCACAATCGTTGCCTACTTGAACCCGATACTTTATCGAATAAGCGTCCTTTCAAAACTTTGCTATAAAACATGTGAATATTTAATATTTATTCAAATTTAAAATAATGATTCCGAACCTAGTTACATGAATATCTATATTATTAATAGTAGTTTCATCCATTGCATCAATGTCGGTTTCAATTGCTTTACTAAAATCTTCGGACCCATCAAAAGGCTCACCATCGCCATTTTCTTCCGTAAAAAATGTATTTCCTCCAAGTTTGTGTTTAATAGATTGTTCATGCCTTTGTCTGGTAAGTGAAAATTCTACGTCGAAAACACATTTGCAATATTTGCAATAACCTTTAGTGCTTAACTCATCTTCAGAATTCTCACGCACTAACCAACTATGAGCACTTAACCAATTTTTCCAATTGAAATCATTAAGTGCCTTAGACTTTTCCAGTCGACTAGCTACTAGGCCTTCTGATACGCGACCGGTGTTATCGGCATCAATTTCTTCTTTGATGGCGTTTAGACCTTCCCTAAAATAATTTTTGTCAATCATGTATTTAAATTTCAAAAACACATTAACAAACTTACGGTAACGTTTTACAAGACAGTGCACCACCTAAGTTTTATCTAAAATTATCAAAGGTGGTATCAAAAGACGCGTCTCGACCTCCGTTTTAAGAATCCGAAAGCGGAAATCAAAACTTTTATTTCTGTCGAAAGTTATTCACAAAAAAACCGTAAAATGACCCAGAGAGGGTCCGAAATATGGGGCCGGATCCACAGTATTTTTGCATAGAACACCTTTCTGCGCTTATAAAAAAGGTAATAGTCTAGTTGAGGGGTCGACTGCGCTACCAAAAATATCGAGAGGTGTCAAACGACGCGTCTTGACATCAGTATTAATAATCCGAAGGCGGAGAATAAAAATTTTAACTCGTTCAAAAGATATTAACGAAAAACCGGAAAAAGACCCGCGGGTACCTCCGAAACCGGGGGTTGGATCCATATTATTTTTGCGCAGAAAACCTTTCTGCGTTGGCGGCCTTCGGCCGCGCTTATAAAAACTAACCCTGGGCCATGCCAAGTCCGGGTGTGTGGTATAACCGTGGCTACCGCCACGGTGATGCACAAATTTTTTTGGGGTACTAACACAACAACAACTACATGAAAATCGCCAACTTCAACTCCAAATATCTCCGGACAGGAGCAAAATTTTTCCTTTCCGCCTTCGGATTATTGTTCTCGAGATTAATACGCGTCTTTTGACACTTCTCTCGAAATTTTTTGACGCGTATTAGAAGTCGACCCCTCAACTAGACTATTACCATAAAAAAATTACCCTGGGCGGGTCCGAAACCAGTTTGGGGATCAAAACTAAATGCGCGCAGAACACCTTTCTGCATTAGTATGTGTGTGTGTCCAATAAATCTGACAAAAAACAACAACCACATGAAAATTTGAACCGATTTTTTGCTTATATCTTTTGACAGAAAAAAATTAATTTTTCGCTTTCGGATTCTAAAAACGCGAGGTCGAGACGCGTCTTTTGATACCACCTTTGATAATTTTTGATAAATATTAGGTGGTGCACCGTCTTGTAAAACGTCACCAAACTTACTCGTCAAAGGATTCCTTGCAGCTTAATAAAAATGCTTCATAGTTCTGTTGTCTTTCTTTATGTATCAAAGCACAATTGTGTCTTTCTAAATTAAAAGGACCCTCAACATTCATATTTTTACCACAATAAAGGCAGAAACCCAAACGTTTTCCTTCTGCTCTTCGCAATAGCCAAGGAAATGTTTTTATCCATTGACTCCATTTATCAACATTTCCTTCTGCACCTTCTACATTTACAGAGCTTCGCGTTAATTCATGCTCATCATCGCTGCAACGTTGTGCCACAATCTCCAATAAATTCATAGGATCCACATCAACCGTATTATTTTCGGAAACAACTTCACCGTCCATGCTATCCATATTTTCAAGATAATCAATGGGTTCGTCTTTTATATTTACGTTCTTTAAACCTGCAAACTCCATTTTACGAATCGATAACGCCAAAAAGTAATGGCCGCTAGTTTCGTTCCTATCTCACAAAACCACTGTTTATGGAGAACGAAATCACGAATAAGCACTCACTCTTACGAATTACACACAACTTCTACATATTGCTTTAGAAACTCACATATAACCAAATGGATAGATGTATTTTTACAAATAAGTTGAATTATGTTCGATTCTATCCAGTTAAAAATTTTAGAAGCTTCGGCAGGATAATTTGCAAACTAAGGATGTGAAACAGCAGTCGATTTTGTGAAAACGTCGGCGATTAATTGACGAAGTTTCCGCTACAGATTATAGACGTAGCCACATCATTGAAAAATTATAGAGGTCATCATTCCCACTCCGTCACCCAACAAGAATACTGACTATCATATGACTATCATCTGATTGTCAGCAATTTCAGCCTAACGATCAGCGCCTCATACAAACTTTCTATCACAAACTTAAGGGGACTTGCGCATATGTGATGTAAACAACTGCAAAAAACTGCATTACATTAAATGGTTATGACTGAGGCCACGGACGTGGCGCAATGACAGACCAGACTGACGCAAAAACTTAGCAATATAAATGTAGATTCGGTAAAAGTCTAGAAGAGGTGTTAAAAGACGCGTTTTGACCTTTGTATTATAAATCCGAACGCGTAAAAAAATTATGAGTTCATCAAAATAATATTCACGAAAACCCGAAAAATTACCCCTGACAACTTCGAAATGGGCGGGATTCATGGTCGGTCGCGCTCATGAAACTTACCCTTACCGGACCACCAATAGTTTGGGATCACAATTAAATCAGTGTAAAATCCCTTTGTACACCATTTATTTTACTGTGTTCAACAAAATTACAATAATCACATGAAAAGCTTCAACATTTTTCTAGTTTCAGATTATTTTTGCCGAGGTCAATACGTGTCCTTTGACATTCTACAGGTATAGTTAATCTATGCATTCACATATGTAGGTCCGATCCCTAAGAACAAGAGTATTAACTGTCAAATTTTCAGGTTTTCTTTAATTTCGTGAGTTGCAAATTTATATAAGTGGGGAATGTTTGTTTTTGAAGATGACTGGTATATTGCATTATTTACTTATTTTTAAATACTTGCTTAACTGGCAATATATTATATGTAGTTTGACTTTCATTAGACACATTTTAAAGAAGTTGGCTTGAAACATAAATGGGCAATTCATGGCACTTCAGTTTATTAACCGTGGGCAAAAAGCAGACCTTACTTCCATTCTTTAGCTAATTGCGACAGCCATTCTGCCTGTCAGCTATTATTTGACAGGTAGGTATGGCAACTGAGGAATAGAAAGATTTTACACAAAACAATTGTCCAGACCATGGCGGAACGATCATACTTCGAGTCTGCGCTATGGTCGTGGGACGTAAAAGACGCAAATTGGAGGAAGCTGTGTGCATACCATGGCGGAACTAGCCATAGTGCATACCAAAATTAAGGGCCAAAAAAACTTCCTTAACCCTAACAATGGTTCAACTATATACAGGTTGGCTCATCTGTAAAGCAACAAAAATGTCTGTTCAAATTGTCAAAATCTGTGTATTGGTGTTGGTGCGAATGGTATGGAATGGAAACAAAAAACTTAGCAGTTTTTGTATGTGTAAGTAAAATGTTGCCAATGTGTTGGTTTCATTTTGAGTTTGCCATCTCCTTTTGACAATCCCTTCGACCATGCAATGACATAAATAAAATCAGCTGATGAGATGAGCCAACCTGTACATCATTGTGAATGATGACTAAGTGTGATATCTTCTGCATAAAATTCAAAATACCAAAGTGATTGGATCACCTGATTCGTATTTGACTATCGCTGTCTCATTCTGTATCTCTTTCTATCACCCGCTGAATATAGGCGCCGCCATATTGAACAGCCTGTCAAAACGCTGAAAAGTAGCCATATTGAACAGCCTGTCAGGCAGTTCACAGATAAGATAACACACTTTGTCATCATTCACAATGCTGTACATAATTGAACCATGACCCTAACGCCATAGTCGTAACCATACCCAAATCCAAAACCATCTCCAATGTGATCGATTAATGGTACTTTAACCAAAAAATCGTGAAAATTTCATAAAAATGAAGAAAACGCAAAAAATTACAAATATATTCCACAAAAAATAAGTATCTTACATGCCAACCTAATAAAACCGCACTGCGTTTTTTTTAGCGCACGGAAACAACCGGCGAACCCAAATAAGCATGCGTTGCGACAGTGTAAAGCATGTGTGCAAACGTCAAATCTAAATGTCACGCAGAACAAAAATTGGAAATCGAGTTAGATTTTCACGCAGCAAATTCAATTTGGGTTGCTCTCATCATAGTGTACCTATACCAAGTGTGTTCACTAAGCGATAAACGTCAAAACTACAAACAGCCTCGCTCACCTGATGGAAATCTCAGGTCTAGAGTCGCATTTTTAGTCTCAACGACAACATTTTTGACTACCAATCGTATGGACTTTTTCAATTTTTCAATCATTCGGAGCATTCGGTAATGGTATCCATTTTGAATTCGCTGTCATTCCGAATCCAGCGAGTGCCTGTCAGAATGCTTGACAGATAAGTCAACACACTTGTACTTGTACACTATGGCTCTCATGCAAGTTGTATGTGCATGAGACATTTTTGACAGAAAAGACTTGCGTGCGTTTATATTAGGTTGGCATGTTAGTCATAACATATCCAAAGCAATGAATGAAATCTACAAAAAGTTATTAAGTACATCAACTCAAATATTTTAGGTTATGGATATGGCGAGACACCAAAAACCAATTGGCTGGCTATGGTATGGTTATGGCGTTAGCGTTACGGTATGGCACCTTTAATCGATTACATTGATATACATAAGGTAGGTTCGATCAGCTGTTTTATCTGGTTAAGATTTTAAGCGGGAGTCATTGGTGCCGTATGTCGTATCGCTGTAGTCGTATCCCTAACGTAATCAGCTGTTTATCGTTACGACGGTAAACCAAAAACCAATTGGTTGGCTACGATACGGTTACGACCGTAGCGGCACCAATAATCGATTGCATTGATTCTCATAAGGTTGGTCGAATCAGCTGTTAAAAGGTTACATACGGCATCAATGACTCCGGCTTTAAGCTGTAGACATTGGTGCGTTATCGGTAACCGTATCGGTAACCTTATAACAGCTGATTCGACCAACCTTATGGAAATCGATGTAATCCATTATTGGTGCCACATCGTAACGCTAAGGTCGTAACCGTATCGTAGCCAACCAATTGGTTTTTGGTTTTTCGCCATATCCATAACCTAAAAATATTGGAGTTGGTGAATTTAATAACGTTTTGTAGATTTCATTCATTGTTTTGGATACGTTATGACTAGGAGACTTATTTTTTGTGGAATATGTTTGTAAATTTTTGCGTTTTCTTCATTTTTACGGATACGACTACAGCGATACGACAAACGGCACCAATGACTCCGCTTTAATGGTTATAAGTCACCATTAATTGGCCCTTTAAGTGTGTTATGGCTTTTTATGGCATTCCGGCCTTCCAACTGATTTTTCCTTCTTTTACCGATAGTTTACTGACATCCAAAGTTTCGCAAAGTTTTTCTCTAGTAAAGGCTCCATTACTGATACTTAGCATAGACTTGACTTGACTTGAAAACTGTCACTTACAGTTCTGTTAAATGAACATTGCATGTTACTGATTACTCAAAACTTGGTAACACTTAACTTGACTTAGAAGTCTGTTGAATTTTGATTTTCTATGTAAGTTCTAAGTGACGTTTACATTTTGAGATGCCATTTGTTTGTTTCCATTTCATTTTGACATTTTGTCATACAAATTAACATTTATTTAAAAATAAATTTCAACGCTGATTATGATGCCAGATTGTATGCGCCAAGTGGAGTATAATCATGGCTAAGTTGCCAAGTTTACGCCAAGTCAAGTCAAGTCTATGCTAAGTATCAGTAATGGGGGCTTAACGCAAGACGCGTACAATAGGGGGACTCATGTAACCTTATAAATGCCTTAGAGCCTTCCGCGATTTACAACCAGAATGACTGAATTTTGTGTGTGTTAGTGCAGTCGGGTGGTTTCGTGACACACGTATTTGTTGTCGGCTACACGTTGATGAAAATCAAAAATTTTTGATTTTTTCATTTGACGCTAGCTTATTTGATAGTCGCGGGGTGTGATTGACAAAACGCAGTGTTGTATTTAGTTTGTGTCGACATTCAAAATGAACAAGTGCGCGGAAGAACAGCAATTCATATTAAAATTTATTGAAAATTATCAATGTTTAGCAGCTTTATGGAATGAAAAGCTTTTATTATTATTTAATAAAATTTTTATTAATTTTTTTATTATTTAATAAAACTGCTGTAGTTGCAAGTAAAAAAAAGTCATCATCCGATGACGGCATATTCACGTCCGAACGCTACGGTTTCTCAATGCAAATGTTGATTGATGGCTTTTTATTTGATAGTCGCGGAGCAAGCGTCAAATACCCGACACGCACACATACAAAAACTCAGTCAATCTGGTTGTAAATCGCGGAAGGCTTTTATAAAGTGTGTAAACGTATAAATTTATCTAGTGCGTAACGAGCTGTCAAAAGCCCGTGAAGAGGAAAATGGAGTGGTTGTGTTAAATTAGAAGGAAACCAGAGATGGTAGGATTCTTTAGACGAAACACCCCCCTGTAATGGTAGCCACGCCGAGACATCCAAATGTAGACAGTAATGAACCATCCACCAGTACCAACAATCCACCAGGAAGCGAAGGCAACGAGCTATTGAAAACCCTTGCTGATATTGATTACAATAAAGCCAAACTAGGTGTTGATATATCCGATCAAATTACCTCCTACGCCACCACTCTCAGAAAAGGTATTAAGTGGTACCGCAAAGTGGCTTTTGAACTGTTACTTGGAATGTCTGTCGTATATGCCTTTATAATATATAAAAATGATACAAACAAACAAATTTCAATAACCAAGTTTCGGCAGGAGATTTCAAATGCTTTGTTGGACTTCATGTCTCCAGAACCCATAACAAAAAGAAAACATTTTATAGAAAAAAGAAAGGACGATAACGGAAAAACAATAAGCCGTGCTGGCGTATTGTGTTATGCACTGTCAAAAAAATCTGCTGATAGGGTAACAGCCAGGAAGTGCTTAAAAAGGACCACCACCTATTGCCCAATATGCCCCAATAAATCGCAACTATGTGTAGATGTTTTCCTAAATATTGCCGCCAGAAGAATTAATTTTGCAAAATTAACAAATTGAATTTTTAATTTTAAGTTTATTATTTGTCTAGTTATCTCCATTTGAATTTACATACATATGTATATATCTTTATATTTTTTTGCTCATAAATAATTTGATTTTTAAAAAGATTAGTAAAAAGAAAAATTTAAATTTCCAACTTTTTTATTACCCAAAAAAATACCATTAAAAATACACAGCGGCCATGGAAAATACACCAAAATGTCCACTACAGGCCAGAGAATCCAAATTCCATGTAAAATTCCATACTAAAATATAACAAAATGTGCGACGTGGCCTCAGGGTAACACTTAGGTGTCGCACGAATATGTGCGACGTGGCCTCAGGGTAACATTTGGGTGTCGCACGAATATGTGCGACGTGGCCTCAAGGTAACATTTAGGTGTCGCACGATAACGTGCGACGTGGCAGCCACCGTGTTAATGTGTCATTGGAACACGGACGATTGTGTATTTTATCCACAATGGCCTTCATTGCATTGTGAATGAAACTAAGGCTAGGTACATACGAGGCTACGCGTCATAGACGCTGCAGGCGAAATTTGTACGCTTTGATGCTGAACACATGTATTTGAATGGAGAGCTACATACGAGGCTTCAGCTGCATGAAAGCGACAAAGCTTGAAATTTTCGTGTAGCTAAGCGTACAGCAATGTTGGTCGCTGAGCGTACGTACGCTTGAAAAAAAAGGAAGAACAAGATGTTCGTTTACATTTTTTGTATGCAAATTTGTGTAATTAGTTAAAAAATGTTACTTTAGTTAATAAAAGTGCGTGAAAGGTATATTACCAAAGCGAATGTGTATTAAACACAACAGCAGCTTGGGTAGACGTTGTTGAAGCGTTTAAAAGGCTAAAAAGTGTTGGAAACTACAAATCACTCTTTTCTCTAGTCCGCGGTGGTTTAAAATTGCCTTTCTAATTTACAAAGGCACGGGGATGCAAACAACGTTTAATACCTATTTTCCTTTGGATTCGGGGACGGATATAGCTGAAGAAATTTAATTTTGTATTTTTTTTCAATAATTGTTTGCTTTTTGTTGCGGCGCTCGAAATTAACTTCGTGTGCAGATCTTGAGGCGTAGAGAAATTTTAGCTATATCAAATATCTTGTACGCATCTATGACGCGTAGCCTCGAGTGCACCTTGCCTAAGTGTGATATCTTATCTGTCAACTGCCTGACAGTATGATCAATATGGCTACTTTTTAGCGTTGTGACAGGTAGTTCAATATGGCGGCACCTATCTTCAGCGGGTGATAGAAAGACATACAGAATGAGACAGCTGCCGTCTTCCAGTGAGTTTTACAGTTCCGGCTCACGCTAAATTCTCACGGGAATGCTCTGGATCATTGAGAGACTTGAGAAGCAGATGTCGTGAAATTTTCGCACACGTGAAATGTGATAGGCAGATTTTGCCGCTGTTTTTCATTTAACTCATACGGCGAAAGGCTAATCAGCGACATCTTGTTTTGAAAAAGTAGATTTATTAAAGGCAGCGTTGCCAAACTAAAAAGAAGTAATTAACAAATTATCTGGCTCACAAATTAAACCAGACTTCTATCTGGATTTATCTGGCTCAAATCGTTGTTGTTGCATTTACATGCAAAATTATTTATTATCAGGTGATCCAATCACTCTGGTATTTTGACTTCTAATCAGAAGATATCACACTTACACCCCTATTATGAATTTTCATACGATAGACGATAAACGCTTCCTAGCATATCGTAAAAAATCAGCTTTCATATTGCGATTTCCACACGCCCGATAGATGTACTATTGTGAATGACAACAGAGTTTTGTTTACAAATTTTTGTGAATCTTACGAAACAGATAGCAAAACAAAACGTAAATACTAACAATTCATTTGTCTTGTACGTAAAAGTGGTAAAAGTTTTTAAAAGCTGTTATAATAAAATGTTTTATGCAACCTCTGTTACCTTTTATATAAACTCAAATGAACAAATTGACGAAACTTGCATAGATTCCACAGAAAGAAGAAAATTGAGAAATCCTTCCAATCTTCTTGAAATGAACTCTACACTGTAAGTACTTGACATACTATAAGTAAAAAAAGTTTAATAAACAAAATTGATGTCAAAGTATGTCTTAACAGAAATAGAAGGCAGTTTGCGCACCCGTAAAAATAGGCCATCCATCCCAAATATTTTGAAGGTTTGTGCCACTTTAAGGCTTCTTGCCCAGGGTGTTGGAAATGAGGCTGTAGTTGGATTATTTTGGATTATATCATAATTGTATATTTACTTTTATTTAAATAGTTCCCAACGTATCGTGGAAAAATTTATCAGCGATAGCTAGCGTAGAAAATTGAACAGCGTATTCGATAGTTAGCGTATGGCAATACCACGATAAACGATAAACGTTAACGATCGAGTTTCACACGCTAGAATTTATTTCATAATACGGTAGAACAGATTGCAAGCGTTTATCGTGTATCGTACGAGTTCATAATAGGGGTGTTAGTTCCATTCACAATGCTATATAGTTTGCCAGCTTAAATTGAGGTTATGTTGCGAATAGAGTGGAAGCAGTGAAAGAAGCCAGTCGAATGAAATATAAAGCTGGAGACACTGGTGCTTTATCGGTAACCGTATGGGTAATACGCCAATTACACGGCTCAAGTATCCTTGTGTGTGTGCACTGGTTGCGCTATTTGCGCAGAGAACTGCGCTAAAATCAAAACGATTTTGATATTTACGCATGTCTACAAATATTGCACATGCTTTTTTCTTCGTGTGTGGTGAATCTTCACAGTTTACCTGTGGTTCCTGATAATATAACATCAGTAATTATTGCTTAAAAATGTTAATATCGAAGGCGTAAGGACCATCTCTAGCTTGTAACAGGAATTCACACAAATTCAATAATACATAATAATTATATATACAATTAGAACACATGGTTCATTTGTTGCGCTAGTTGAAAAATGAATATTGCGCAGTGCTGCAATGAGTTGAGCTGGTCTTGCAACTAAAATATAAAAATTATAAATACAATGGAAAATAAACGCTTCTGGTGCGAGTTTTTCGACTTATACTGTGAATTACCAGCTCTGTGGAAAATAAATAGTGTTTTTTTATACAAATAGTGCCTTTTTTATACAATTAAAACACATGTTTCATTTGTTCCGCTACATTAAAAATGAATATTGCGCAGTGTTTTTGAGCCATGTATGTCAAAATTTTCATTTGCACAAATTCCGTCGTTTTATATTTGCGCATGGCTTTTTTGTCATGTAAGGGCCGTCTAACCTTTTAACAGCTGATTCGACCAACCTTATGAGAATCAATGCAATCGATTATTGGTGCCGCTAAGGTCGTAAAGGCTCCATTACTGATACTTAGCATAGACTTGACTTGACTTGAGAACTGTCACTTACAGTGCTGTTAAATGAACATTGCATGTTACTGATTACTCAAAACTTGGTAACACTTAACTTGACTTAGAAGTCTGTTGAATTTTGATTTTCTATGTAAGTTCTAAGTGACATTTACATTTTGAGATGCCATTTGTTTGTTTCCATTTCATTTTGACATTTTGTCATACAAATTAACATTTATTTAAAAATAAATTTCAACGCTGATTATGATGCCAGATTGTATGCGCCAAGTGGAGTATAATCATGGCTAAGTTGCCAAGTTTATGCCAAGTCAAGTCAAGTCTATGCTAAGTATCAGTAATGGGGGCTTAACCGTATCGTAGCCAACCAATTGGTTTTTGGTTTACCGTCGTAACGATAAACAGCTGATTACGTTAGGGATACGACTACAGCGATACGACATACGGCAACATTAACTCCCGCTAAATGAAGGAATGGTGTTCGGAGTTTTTCCAAAATTTACCCAAAATCCTGAATCACAAAAGGGAGTGTAGTCAAGTACGAAAATTAAAAAACGTAGATAGTGTTTGCTCCTTTTTTACCAAGTAAGATTTACAATGATGGCCTTCATCGTTGAAGATACCCGTTGGCACCCAAAAACTTTGTAAACCATATCTTGTAGCGTAACTCGCAGATCAGCCCGTATTACGTTTTACGATTCGTGATCGAAACTCATTCCTTAAATCCAGATGGACGAAGTCATTCTTATGGACTAGTTATTTTTTTTGTGAAAATAGTTCCGCCCTGTGGTTTCTTCTCCTCTCTCTCGTGAGTTTATGTGTTCATTTCACAAAACATTTACCACTGCATAGGTAAAGGGGTCTCATCACATACAAATAGAGCCACTTTGCATAACACTAGGTGACATATTTCAAAGTTAGAATTTAACTGTGCAACATGAGGGTAACATTTTTTTGAGAAAAAAAAAAAAACGCCATCAGTTTTCAACTTATGTCCGTCAACAATACCGTGATTACCATACTTCTCACTCCTTTACCTCGTGACCCACTTTTATTTGCCCCTTTATTGAATCCAGAGAATGCTGAACTTACTGCGCCTATGTTTAAGCTAACGATGTCAATATCAGCATACGCCAGCAATTGTACGCTTTTATACCACCGCTGTTTGGATATGCTGTTGGAAACACACATGTAGTATCGAATGCCTCGGAAATGTCCTTCCGTATCCTTACGGAGGTGGTAATATTACTCAACGTCATTAAACAAAGCCTTGGGAGCTTAGTGCATCGAATAAAAACCCAAAGACTTCGCTTGTTAGGCCATGCTACGCGAACGAACGAAGGCGCTCTGGCCAAAAAAGTATTTCAATCAACACCGTAGCTTGGAAAAAGAGGAATAGTGAGACCTCCATTTAGCTGGGAAAAGGCAGAATTGATCGCCTTTAGTGACTTGTTACGTAACGGCAAAAATCTCTAAGGCGGTTATCCTCGAGTCAATGCTGTGGTTGTTGTAGCGATAAGGTTACTCCCCGAAGGCTTTGGGGAGTGTTATCGATATGATGGTCCTTTGGCGGATACATATCCGGTACGCTCCGGTAACACAGCACCATTAAGGTGCTAGCCCGACCATCTCGGGAGCGATTTATATGGCCACATTAAACCTTCAGGCAATCCCTCCCTCCCCGCCCTCAAGTTCCATGAGGAGCTTGGGGTCGCCAGAGCCTCGTCTGGTAGTGAAACAGGATTCGCCGCGGATATGTGAGGTTGACAATTGGGTTTGGAGAAGCTATATATTGCGCTGGCAACCTGAAGGGTTGTGCTACACAGCCCCTTGAATCTGGTATTTCAGTCGCCTCTTACGACAGGCATACCTACCGCGGTTATATTCTGACCCCATGTAGCCGGCTGAGGATTCCATCAATGTGGGATAAGGGGCAGGCATCCTTAATTGTTCGTTCGTTGACTTTGCGAGCGTCAACACACAAGCGGTTTGTCGTCCCTTTTATTACCAGCGTTACCGGCGAATTCCAGCTGCTGTTGGACTCCTCGAATACTCCCAAGCCCATCATACGATCCAACCCGCCATAAATTAGTTTTTGAATAGCTCGTGAAATCGGGTAATGGCGCTGCTTTACTGGCAGATTCTAGTCAACCACCTCGATGACGTGTTCCTCCTTATCTGTTTGGCCTAACCCTAATACCGCGAAGGACGGGAGTTGGGCTTTTACACACTGCAACCTCGCATCTTGCTCCGGCGTTAAAATGTGCTGCACAGCGTCGAAAGACAAGTCACCCTCGGCGGGCACGAGCTCCGCCACACTGGCACCATTCGCACTCGCACTCACACCCTTGCTCACCACACTCTTACCAAATTCTTTCCAAAAATCTATGCCGAGATAAACCTGTTGCTGCAAGTCTGGTACTATCAAAAATTCCAAATCTTTTGTGGCATTATCCCAAACCACAGGTAACTTTATTACCCCTACCACGGCGGTTTCCTCTCCGTTCGCGGTCCGGAAATTTTGGCCCTTGATTGGCACAATCAAGGCCTCTTTACCACACAGGAGTGCAGCTGAGTCCTTTCCTAAGCAGCTTGCACTCGCCCCTGAGTTTAAGAGAGCCAGGACCTCAAGACCTCCTATAGTAGTTTTCGCAAAAAATCTATTATCACCTTTCACGGTGACTATGGTGGCAATTATTTTATTTTTCAGCCGCTTAAAATATTTCCTCTCTCTTTCTCTATTTTCTTAAAAGTTTTTTTCTTCCTATTACTATTTATTGTTTTACAAAAAATCCTTCTTCTAGCTTCTTCATATTCAATTTTCCTCTGATGTAAGCTTTTTACCTCGTGCTTTTTCAACTTTCCCTCTACCTTTTCAACTCTCCTATCTACCTCTTCCCTACTCAAAATCTTTACAGTTGTGCTGCCGGGTTGTCTGTCTTCTGGCTGGAGTCCCCGGTCAACACCGACAGCCTGGGGTTTCCCTGTTTCGGTTTAAAAACACAAAAGGACGAATCACTACCACAAGCAAAACAGACCATATTGTGGAACGAGGACGAACATTTATTTGGTTTTTGTGCTTTTGCCGGGTTTTTCACAAAGTGATCTACCGGAATACCACACGAAAAACACACAGTTGACTTGGACGCGGACGTATTGACAGAAGGACGAACACTATTGGGGTTGGCTGTGGGTTGGTGTTGGGGTGAGGATTAGTAATTAATCTTGCCATATTCTTCTTTGGGCTTTAGTAATTTGTTGTAATGTTTTGAATGAACGGCGTTAACCCGGGATCCGTTCGTTCAGAACAGTGCAACTTTCGGAAATATAATGAAAAATTTAAACTACAAAGAAAATTGAATATGTAAGAAAAGTTAATTTTCAGAGATTTATAATTAATAGAAATTTTGTTTGAAATGAACCGGGCTTTCTTTTCTTATTGTAGGATCTACGTTAGTAAATTTATTTTTACATTTTCATAAAATTGTTTCCTTTAGCCTTCATTGGCGGATTCTTAAAATATACTTGTATATTTATATCTAAAGATTATTTAGTAACTTTTATAGGAATAAGTACAGACTAAATTTAATTAATTTTTTGTACTCTATTTTATGTACAATTTTTTCGTTTTGATTACTTATCTCACAAATTGTTACATTCGGTCCATCAATATTCTTTACTATGTAGGGACCTTGATATATATTTTTATGTTTATTTCTAGGTTCTCTTTCTACTAAAACTCTATCATTAATTTTAATTTCTAAAGGCTTAGTCGTTTTATCGTATAAATCTTTATTTCTAATCTTATGCTTATTAATCAAATTTTTTGCAATTTTTGCATTCTAAACTTAAGCTCTTTTGTGTAGTTTTCTACATTGTAGATCGGATCAATTTGCTCTTTTTGCAATTCATGTGGCATTGTAGTTTTTCTGCCAAATATTAATTCAAAGGGAGTAAATTTATTATCAAAAACCGAACTACTTGTAGTATTGTGTAAAAATGTAAAGTATTTTAAATATGTATCGCAATCTGAATACGTTTCATTTAGATATGCACGCAAGTATTCGTTAAAGACTCTATGATTTCTTTCAACAGTACCAACAGTTTCGTGGTGGTAAGCTGTTGAGAAATCATGATCAATCTTTAAAAGTTTTGTCAATTCAGAGAATAATTCGTTTTTATATTCCGTCCCTAAATCGGATCTAATAGCTTTTATTGTACCATATGTTAATATAAAGGTTTCAAAAATAGCACAAGCAATAGTTTTTGCTGATTTATCTGGTACAGCTACTGTTACCAGGGGGCCTACTCTGTATTGCGATGCGAAAGGCAGTGCGATGCGAAAATAAATTGCGATGCGAAAGGTAATTGGAATTCTGTAGCGCTATCGCATCGCTAACAATGTCGCTTTTTTATTTTTCGCTAATTTTTTGCTTGAGTATGCATCACTGACCAAACTCAAAGAAAGAGAACAAAAGAAACAAGGCGATTACAATTTCGGCAAACGATTAATTTTTGTTGAACAAATTAAAAAAAGGATTCTGTAGCATTATGGAACGATTTAAATGAAGAAAGGATTGATTTAAATGAAGAAATCCTCCCAGTTCAGAAATTGAACTGGAAGAAGTGAACGTGATAAATACAGAAAACGTGGAAAATCAGAGAATGGGAAATATTGCTAGTTGTATCAGAGAACAAATAAAAAATGACATGATTTCCAATAGAAATGCTTTATAAAAAAGTGGTTTCGATTTAATTGTTATTTATTTATGTATTTTAAGTCCACTAGGATTACAAATTGTTGCTTTTGTGTTTGTTTTGTTTTTTGAGTTGTCCTATATATTTTTAAATGAATATAAAGATATCAATTTATAAAATCATCAATTAATACTTACATATTTGAACAATGCGAATGCCTATTACTTGTAGCAAGAAAAATGCGAAAATGAATGCTGTTTGACATTCGCTTTCGCTTTACAGAGTGCCGGCAATGCGAAAAGGGAGAAAAATTGCGAATGGGCAAAATGTGAATGCGAAAGTCAAAATATACATGCGAATGTCAAGATACAGAGTACCGATTTTGCGATTTCGCGTATTTTTTCTTTCGCATCGCAATACAGAGTAGGCCCCCAGGTATTTAGAAAAGTTACAAATCATAGTAACAGCGAACTTGTTACCATATTTGGATTCCGGAAGTGGACCTATTGTATCGACAATTACTATGTCAAAGGCTTTGCAGGGTGTTTGAGTCAACACAAGATTTTCCTTTGTTTGGTTTTACTTTATTCAAAAGGCATTTATTGCAATTTTTGACAAACTTAGCTATGTCACGAGTCATATTTTTCCAATAGTATTTTGTTCTTCATTTCGAATATAATCGTTTTGTACCGCAATGACCGCCTAACAAAGGGTCCTCATGATAAATTGTCATAAGTTTTTGTTTTTGCTCTGTTTCTGTTACAGTTTCTACAGGGTCTGTTAGTATTAGTTGTAATGATTTTAAAATTTTATTACCGCTTATTTTAAAATTTGTAATTGAAAATTCTTTTAAAAATATATCATGTTTTGGCCATTCTAACTGCTTAATATTGTGACTGCCGGCTGCTTTTTCAAGCCTCGAAAATAACTCATCTAAATTTGTTTTTCCGTTAGCATTCACAAAATTAAGTAAATTTAGTTTTTTATGTTTTAAATGCGCATAAATTTGTATATTGGAGATCTCATTATTTTTATTAAATTGTATAGTCGACTTTATTCGCGGTATCTTTTTGAAAAATTGTATGAAAATTTGTTAGGCGTTTCGCAAAAAGTATCAGTAAAATTATCATCTTTATTTTGTAATTCCTTTTGTTTGGTTTGTGATCGCGTTTGGACTGCTAAAACATGCTTTGTAGATTCTTTTATTTCATCTATACTAATGCGTGAAAGAGCATCAGCCACAACGTTAGAATTGCCTTTTATATAAATATAAATAAATGTAAGGCGCGATAACCTCCGAAGAGATCTAAGGCCGAGCTTCTCTTCCAATTTGCGTCGTGCTCCTCTTGATTTTTCCCTACAAATTGGCCGGACGGGACCTACATGTTTTATGCCGACTCCGAACGGCATCTGCAAGGCAGATGAGTTTTCACTGAGAGCTTTTCATGGCAGAAATACAATCGGAGCGCTTGCCAGACACTGCCGAGGGGCGACCCCGCTTAGAAAAATTTTCTTCTAATTGAAAAATCTTATTTCTAAAATTTTGATGTTGCTTTGCCCGGGAGTTGAACCCAGGGCATACGGTGTGATAGGCGGAGCACGCTACCATCACACCACGGAGGCCGCCTTTTATATATTAATCATAAATTTATATTCTGACAGTTCTAATCGAATTCTAGAAAGTTTAGACGAAGGGTCTTTCATGTTAAAGAGATAAACTAGTGGTCTATGATCTGATTTTACTGTGAAGTTTGTACCGTAAACATATGGACGAAAATGCTTTATAGCGAAATGTATTGCTAGGAGTTCTAATTCGATAATTGCTTTTTTCTGTTCTGCTTTATTAAAAGATTTTGACGCGAAACAAATTGGTAAATCGTTATCACCATGCTTTTGGCTCAGTATAGCACCACACCCACTCTTAGAACATCTACTGTAATTATAAATTCTTTTGTAAAGTCAGGGTATTGTAGTAGTTGGGGAGACATTAATGCAAGCTTTAGCTTTTCGAAAGCGTTTTCGCACGCTTCGTCCCAGACAAATTCAACTTTTTTCCGATTTAAACGATTTAAAGGCGCTGCCAGAGACGCAAAATTCGGTATAAATCGCCTGTAGTAATTTGCAAACGCGACAAATCGCCTAACCGCATCTTTGTCTTTTGGTTTAGTATACCTTTTAATAGCGTCTATTTACGAATCATCTGGCAGCAAACCTTTTGACGTGCATTTATGGCCTAGAAAAGTTACTTCGGAACGAAGGAAATTGCACTTGTTTGGATTCAGCTTTAAATTAAACTTTCTAGAGGTTTCAAAAACTTTTTCTAAATTTTTAAGGTGGTGTGTCTCACTACAACCAATGACGACAACGTCGTCAATATACATAAAAGCCTGATTGGGAGAAATGCCTGAAAATGCTATTGACATCATACGAGAAAAAGAATTTGGTACTATATTTAACCCGAAAGGTAAAACTTTCCAACGAAAAGCTCCTCGATGCGTACTGAAAGAAGTTATGTCTCTAAATTTAGGGTGAAGGGGTATTTGGTGAAAACCAGAAAAAAGATCTAAAGTAGAAAAGTATTTGGCTCTGCCAAGATTGTCGAGTATGTCATCAACGCGTGCTAGTGGAAATTTGTCGGCTATAAGCTTTTTATTGACTGCTCTGAAATCTACGCACATGCGATACGATTTTTTGCCCGTTGGATCTTTTTTCGGTACCAAAATTAAAGGACTGTTATAATTTGAAAAACTAGGTTCGATTAAATCATTCTGTAATAGGTTTTCGACTTGTTTATTTATTTCTTCGCGTTGTGTGTATGGCAAACGGTAATTTTTAATATAGACAGGAGTTTTGTCAGTTAATCTAAGTTTTTGTTCGTAGAAATTATTAAGCGTCATTAAATTGGTTTTTAATGCAAAAATATCAAAATATTTCAAACATAAATCAAGTAATTTATTTTTAGCATAAGAAGGCATTTGTTTTGCTAAAATTGATTTAAGCTCTTCTATGCGTTTTGAATCGATAGGTGTATCATTTATGCGATAGACATTGAAGTTTTTAATGTCTTCAGTTTGAATATTGAAATCTTTTACGTACTTGACCTCGTCGGTGGTGTTGATAATTTTTATTATTGGGTTTTTTGTATCAACGATACATTTTGCTGTGAAAACACCGTTACAAAGTCCCTGAGAATCAACAGAAACTGGACTTGTCGAATTTTTCAAACTAAAAACACGAAAAACTTCGCATCTTGGTGGAATTACAAGAGTATTTGTTGAAGTGCTATGCAAAATTGAAATATTTACCTTGTCTGTCCCTTGTCCGAATGTAATTATGTCATTAGCATAATTGATTATGCATTTGTTCGTTTTTAGAAAGTCTTTCCCTATTATACCGTCCGAAGGAATATTAAAGTTGTCATTGACAACGTGAAGAGTCAGAGGAAAAAATGTATTTGATGCGATTATACTTGTATTAACTGTTCCTAGTGTTGTTGCCGTGTCTGTTGTTATGCCTGTTATATTTATTACGTTACGATCGTCTACTTCTACCTCGTTTGCCAAACTGGAAATTTTTATTAGTGAAATGTCTGCCTGTGAATCTACTAGAAAATAACATATTTTATGAGAATCGCTACAAGCGACTTCGACGAAATCGGAAAAATGTAAATTTAAACAATATATTGACTGAGAAATATTTAGTCGAATTGCTCCTGCTCGAAAATTATTATTGTTGTGGTATCCAAAATTACTGTTACCTCTGGAATTTCCACGGAAATTATTATATCTTATCGGACGTGACCGAAACGCTAATACTTGTCGCTCTTTAACTTCCGGTTTTCGCTCTATAATCATTTTCGCTACAACGTCCTTTGAATCTTTGAAGGTTGTTGACGCAAGGATTGATTTCACCATATCTGACCTACTATTTAATCTACAAACGCTAATGGTTTGTTCAACCGCCATCTCATGGGCTTTTGCCTGTGTCATACCTTCAATGATTAGACATCGCTCTAAGGAGTCAGAAAGCTATTCTATCTGCTTTGAAAATTCTGAAAAATTGTTATTGGTTACTCTTAAGGCTGCAATTTTTCCCGCAACAACTTTCGAGTTGTCTGGCCTAATTTTACTACATAGCGCTTCTTTAATTTGGCTGACTGATTCTATATGCGTTGGTAGGGCTTCGCGAGCTTTGCCTTCGAGCTTGGATTTTAAAAATGCAATAAAAGTAGGAGTTAAAGTTTCGTTAGAGAATACTTCCATTAATTAAACTTTATTTAGAAATGAGCCAAGTGCTAACGGGTCTCCACTGTAGTTTTCTCGCATAATCGAGGCACACGTAGTAATAAACTATTTTTTCTCCTCGATTGTAGCCATGTTAGAATAGAAAAACTAGAATTTGGAATTGCAGGTTGATCCCCAAATCCCAAAAGGTCTGTACTCATGGATAATTTATTATGTTCACTTGTTAAGGTATCATTTGAAGATGCGACTGAAGATGAATCGGAATCTGAATTATTGGAATCTGAATCTTGCTCTGAATTTTTGAAATTTGAACGTGGATGTGAATTTTTAGAAACTACCTTCCCGTTTCTTAGGTCCATACGTATTGAAACGAACAAAAAAATATTAAAATTTTATTGGAGCAAGATATGTGGAATTTGTTTATGAAGATTGAATAGAAATTGAATTTAAAGGAAATTAAATTTGAACGAGAGAATTATTAGAAAATGGATTGTGCTTGAGTAGAAAAGTTATGCAGAATTGAAAGACAAGTGGGATTTGAGAGTTTAAAACTGAAATAATTTAAAAGATGTTGAATATTGTTTACGAATATATTTATTGAAATGTAAGAATTTTTAATTGTACAGAAAGTGAAAAAATTTTGAATCTGAAATGTATGGAAAAATTATAATTTTATTTCAATTTAAATGCAAAGATTATAGAATGGCAAATATTTTTGCACAGGCTTATCAAAATTTATTGTTTTTATTTTTATAGATACGGGCGCACCGTATCTTTTCAAAATTGTAATATAAATGTCCTCGGACACACCGGGATTTAATAAAAATGTATTGATGTTCAGCTGCTGGTACTGCTGGTGCTGCTGTTCTGCTGCTGCTGTAGTTAGATTGTTAGTTGATGTACGGTGGTTTGCCGTTATGATGGTGGCGTGGCTAGTGCCGTTTTTTGTTTTTTCCACTAAGAAATGTGTACAGTTTATTCAAAAGGTTTGGTTTTTCGAATTATATTATTTCTGCTTCCGTTTAGTTTTTGTTTTATTATTAATTCCGAAATTTCTCTTATTATTTCTGTTTTTATTAACTCTTTGTGTTATGCGTATATATATTTTCTTTAAATGTCTTTCAATTAAAAAAATTTTTTCTCTCACTAGCCACTGCCATAAGCCACAACTACCGCCATATTTGAGCTGATTTCTCTTTAATTGAAGCTTTTTATTGCATGTTTTTTTTTTTGAAAATTATTAGATTTTTGTATATTTTATATGTATTAGTACGTTCAATAATTCAGTTTTGTCTTTGTATTTTTTGATTTTTCCGAGTTTTGTATTTTTTTTGTAAAAATTTTTAAATTTAGTTTAATTTAATTTTGTGTAGGTTGTTTAAAATTTTTGTATTTTTTTTTGTAATTTTTTTCAGTATTTGGATTTTTTTTGTAAATTTTTGATTTTAAATTTTTTTGTAGGAATTTTTAAATGTTTTGTAATTTATTTTTTAAATGCATTTAAATTTTTGTAGTTTTTTTTTTTTTTTGGAAGTTTTTGATGTTTTTAAATAAATTTTTTTTTTGTAGATTTTCTGTTTTATATATTTTTTGTAATCGTATTAAATTTTGTTAAAAAAATTTTTGTAGATGGTTTTTTAACTTTTATATTTTTGTAATTTTTTTTGTAAATTATTAATTTTTCCAACATTTTTGAAATTTTGTGTTGGGCTTTTTTTCCTTTTAATTTGAGCACCCACGCCTGTTGGGAGGCTTGCCTCCTTTCGGCCACACACCGTTTTTCAGGGCTTCGCCCACGGTAGCCATTTAAAAGATCCATGTGGATCTGTGAAAAATTAGCGTTCTAACACGCTCGCACACTGCGCACTCACTTCTTCTTTCAGTACCTTTCTATCTTTTCTTTTGTAAATAAACCAAATTTCGTCTCGTTCTAGAGTATATTGTTTTATTATTACAACTTTTTAGTTCTTAGCACTTTTAACTTCTTACTTGTATCAGTACAACTTTGTCACTGTACTTTTTTTGTTCTTTTACAGCTTTTATTTTCACGAGTTTAAAGTGCGCGTATTAGTCTAGTGCCGGTTCATTTCTAACTAACTGCCGCTAACGCAACTCTGTGTCTAGGCACCTTTTTTCTTACGTTGCTTAGCAACGAAATTAATGATGGCTTCGAAATTAATGATGGCGTCGAGCAACGGCAGTTTCAACCAATCATAAACTCTCCGCGTTGCTCGACTCTAACATTTTTAGTGATGTCAAGTGCATCTGATGCATGGTTGCATCTTGCACTTTTCCAAAGAGGGAGTTGCCAGCTACAATTTAATTTAATGCAATTACTATGGCACTACACACGGTGCGGTGCAAATTGCACTGCAGAGGGAGGGTAGACTCTACCTGACAGGACAGGCCTTCATATTTTTCTGCCCTTTATGCTTTCCCGTTCTAACTTTGCACCTCACGTCTATTTATCCTTTTCAGCTTTTTCTTTACTTTTTTCTCATCAGTACCCCGCCCAAGACGACGAGCTAGCCTGGGCCCGCAAGCATACCTGCTTGCCGCCGCTCCTCACCACCCAAAACAGTCAGCCACGTAACACCCCTAACCCGCTGGGGGTCCTTGAGTCAATGATGATGATTAGCTTTGCAGTGAACTTAAATTCAGACATTGCAGCATACAAGCAACGCTGGAGCGTATTCTCTTCTCCTAGTAGTGTTTTATAAAAATATTGTGACGATAATTAGCGACACTAAGGGATACTATCATCTCTAATCCGATGCTAAGCAGTGAATTGAATGCACATTAATAGATCAATCATTATGTCTACACATATGTACGTACTCGCAGCGGAGAAGAGACGCACAAACACATGCAGACAGTGCACGGACTTTTAAAAAGAGAATGTTGGTAGACGAAAAATTAAAATAGTGGTAGAAGTTGGTAGATCTTTTTTTCATGAAAACAATAGCTACATTTTATATTTGTACAAAACAATTCATATTTTATTGTAAAACAAATAAAGCACATTTTACGGAAATAAAACTTAAAAAAATGTAAAAAAAGAAAAAATTCATGTAAATTTTTATATATGTACATAGCTAATGCCTATATCATACTTGCTTTTTTCCTGTATTTTGAGCTTGAAATACTGAGGAAACTTTACCGATACGTCTCATTACAACAACAATTTTCCAATGTACCAGTATTTTTCTGCCACAAAATAACCGACTTTGGCATGTTATCGTTTACTTAAAACTTTTTTTATTTTCGTTCAAAATTATTCATAAAAAACTGATGAAAATATAGCAGTAAAATATTTGCGAGCTCATTTACTACATTTCTTTCATAAACAAATTTATTTCTTGTTTGAATTTGTGCACAAATTTTTCAAAACAAGAACCGAATTTCAAAAAAAAAAAATATTGTTAGAAAAAACAAAAGAAAAATCTAGTTCCATATGGGTGTTATTAAATACAAGGAACAAAATCACCTTCTACAAAGAAACATTTTTTTATAAAATCTTATTAATTTAATTGGATGCTGAAATAAAGTCCGTCCGATACAATACTCTTTTATTAATATTTGATTGGAAATGCTTGAAACTTTTAATCCATTACGCTTGGGGATTTTATGTCGTTCATTATAGAGAACTACCTTTCTGCGGCTGCACCACTGTGAGGTAATATTGCTAAGGAGAACATTTATTCACTCAAATTTTCTTTTAGAAGACTCTTTTCAGTTCCCAATTTTATCCATCCTTTAAGAATATCGTCGGAAAATATCTTTTCTATTATTTCCTTATCATATAATATTAATGATCGCCATTCGTTGTTAAGAATTTCCATGGAAGTCTTGTAAAATGGAAACGCTTTAAGTAAGGGAACAATCATTGTCATTTGACTAGAATTAATATTTTTTTCATCAACATTTTCCAGGTGTGACTTTTCGTCGTCGAAATTGAATCGTTTCTTAATTTCCCTAAAAAGGCAAATGTTGGTAAATTTTTGGGCTTTGGTGGTGGTAGAAGTGGTAGAAAATGAAAATGGGCTAAAAAATTGGTAGATCTACCAAAAAAGTGGTAAAGTCCGTGCACTGCATGAAGATATCTTATCTGAGATGCTCCCAAAAGTATGCAATTATAATTGTGGAAGTGTCGCTCACAAATACACGCGCACATAGTACAGGTCTACAAGTAGGATATGTAGCAGCACGCACATACACAGTCACGCTCACCTGATAAAATGCTTGTTCTTGTTCGTTTTTTTTGTGGATGCTAATTGGCACTGTTGTACTTCTTAGGTCCAAGAAAAGTGTAGTAGCTGCTAACGAAAACTGCCTAAATTTTTTATCGTAAAATTACAAAGAAATATCCTTATTTACTTTCAAAGGAGCACTTAATTGCATCTCTCTTTAAAATCCATATGTTTTGGACAATTTTAATTAACAAATTGTGATACTTTATTACCGGGGACGATTGCTAAAACACGACCAAAACCGTCGGGGGAGGTATTAATAGACGCGTTTTTGCCTCGCTTCCAATAATTCGAATACTTTTTCGCCTTTGGACTATTGACAACAGGACAAAACGCGTCCTTTCATTTCTCTTTCCACATTTTTGGACGGGTTATTGCAGTCGACCTCGGTTTCAAACTGTTTTTCGCGGAGAACTTTTGAACGGGTAGAAAAACTTAGCACCCGTGTTTGTATTCTTAATACAGGAATAACTACGTGTCCTCAGATACCCCAATTCAAGACTTTTGTATAATTTTTAGGTGCACTACATTTTCATACTAAATTCGTTCAAAAAAATTTACCATCACAGCAACCCATATCTGATATTCCGGTCCTTTTTTGTTTCCCTGCGTCGCTTTCCACGACAGCAACCCCGGTAATTTTGACACTTCGTTCAGTGTCAAACGCACGTTCCACTGAGTCCCACAAAAGTTTGACACTGACCGAAGTGTCAAACGGCAGTGTGTTGGAAAGAAAAAGGAATTGTTTCCTTCTCATACATATCATACTTGTAAACCTGTACTATGCACGCGCATATGAGAAGCTATACACGTGCATCTGTAGTTATAATTATATGGCAATAACTAAGTAAATTTTGGAAGCGCCTAGAAGATGCAACGAGGAAATCAAAGAGTATAAAAGGCAGCAACAGTAGAGGCGTTACAATCAGTTTGATTTAAGCATCCCATCTGTCGAGCAGTAGCAGTGTTATTTTTGAAAGTACTTTAATAAAGGCCATTTTGCATTATTGAATAGTGGTGTTATTTATTCAACAGTTTAGTGATTCGCACGTTAGCAGAAGGGTACAAATAAGGGGAATTGCAGTAAATTCGCAACAATATGGTCGATAATAGATTTTCCAGGTCTGAAGCCGCACTAGTAAAGTCCCAATCAGTTTATCGTTTCTTTTTGTAGGAGCGCTCTTGTAACGTTTTATAATAAATAGGGGCAATTGAATAGTAAATACTTTTTGTGAGTGAATACTTAATTTATTAACTTAAAACAATAAATACAGACATACATACATCAGAGTGCATTCATGTAGATATCCAATTCTGCTCGCGTTCTCTTTTTGGTTGTATGTGTGTCACTCCATTAAAAATAAATACAAGAAAAGATAATCTTCCAAGAGATTTTAGGCCAATTCTCTTCTGATTTGCGTCGCGCTCCCTTGTAATTTTTTCTAAAAATGTCCCGCCAATTTGCACCTGCATGGTTTACGTCGACTCCGAACGGCACCTGCAAAGCAGATGACTTTTCATTGAGAAGCTTTTCATGTCAAAAATACACTCTGAGTGTTTGCCAAATTACTGCAATGGGGCGACCCCGCTTAGAAAAACTTTTTATGTTACTTTGACCAGGACTTCAACACAGGATCTTTGGTGTGATTGGCGGTGCACGCTACCACCAATGTCACCTAAGTTCATCATAAGCTAACGCTTGGAAATTCAAGTCATTTGTTTTCGAGCTGTTCATTAGATATATGTACATTAACCCATTACTGACCAACGTTACATATATGTAACAGTAACATAAGTATGGATAATCGTACACCAATATCATTTTGAATGACTGTAATTGGGTTTGTTCGTGTAGCAATACGAAATTGTATGTTTAAGCTTTACGATGAAGCGTGGTGTGATCAGTTTACTGAGAACCACCGAAGTGAGTAGAAGTTTTTAGGCTTGTGTAATATCCATGTGTGACTTTCTTTGCAGTTATGAGAAAGCGCAAAATGTAAGTAATTATTTACAAATGTTTTTTTTTTCAAATCCTAAGAACAATTTTTGTACATAATTATTCAGTGCAGTGATACAGAAATATTAAAAAATCAAAACAAAAAAAAAAAATTTATTTTCTTTGAGATAAGACCTTGAAAAGTCAACGTTACATATATGTAACGTTGGTCACTACTATAGCAAGTGTACTTATTTCTTTATTTGCTTCGTTTGTCTTTATTTAAGTGACGTTTTACGCACAGAAGGGATCCTTGAGCTGCTAGAGGACCAAGGCGATGAAGAACGTGACATCGAGAAGGTATTTTTAGAACCACCGGATGAAGAAAATATTTCAGAGGAGGAATCCTCAAATGAAGATGAAGGAGGAACATTGAGAAATTTATCTAGGAGGCAGAAAATGACTAATTGTGAAGTGGTATATGCAGGAGCGATTGACGATGACGAGGAAGATGACCCTATAAATGAAGAGGAGCTGGCGAAATACATCAGGGATGTGCTGGATCATTCATTGTCAAATGTGGAAACAGATCTTCTTGAAACACCTCCTTTGTTTGTCCTTTTTTTAAGTGACGTTTTACGCACAGAAGGGATCCTTGAGCTGCTAGAGGACCAAGGCGTTGAAGAACGTGACATCGAGAAGGTATTTTTAGAACCACCGGATGAAGAAAATATTTCAGAGGAGGAATCCTCAAATGAAGATGAAGGAGGAACATTGAGCAATTTATCTAGGAGGCAGAAAATGACTAATTGTGAAGTGGTATATGCAGGAGCGATTGACATGACGAGGAAGATGACCCTATAAATGAAGAGGAGCTGGCGAAATACATCAGGGATGTGCTGGATCATTCATTGTCAAATGTGGAAACAGATCTTCTTGAAACACCTCCTCGTTTGCAGAAAGGATTGCCTACAAAAAAAACATCAACGCCTCAATCTTCTCAACACACTTCATCAAATACTATTCCAGGGGCAACACACACTCATAAAGCTACACTTTCTTCTGTAGAAATGGCGGAAAGTTCACAAAAAGTGACATCTCCTTTTGATCCAGTGCCAAACTCACCTGAATCAACTCCACCAAAACTACCTGAGTCATATGTGCAGCTAACTCCGCCGAAGCTATCTCTTCGTTCGCCACCGATAGTCGCAGAACCTCCAACAAAACGGAAAAATAGAATTCACCAAGTTCCAGTCGCTTCAAAGAAGCAAACAATGTCACGGGCGATTATGAACAATGAGTTTAACTAGGTTGCACAAGAAGAACATGCCAGGCCACTGAACACATTCCCGGTTTTGGTATATCCAGCGGCATATGATATAGCACCTTACACATTTTTTGAAAAATTCTTCGATGCTGAAATAATAAATATGTTGTGTGATCAAACTAATAAATATGCTGTGTTCAAAGATCCAAACAAAGCCAGCCCAGCAATTACATCCCAAGAAATGCGGGTATTCCTGAGGATTCTCATTGGAACTGGATATCGTCCTGCCCCTGCCAAAAGGGATTACTGGCCTGAGGAAGATGACATGGGTAGTGTTATGGTTCAAAATGCCATGAGACGCAATCGTTTCGAAACTATATACAGCAACCTTTATTTTGCGGACATATCTCAGTATGATGAGAAAGACAAAATATGGAAGCTTCGTCCACTCACCGCCAAGCTGAAAACACAATTCCGAGAGAACTGTGTACCAGAGCAACATCTTTCCTATGACGAAAGCATGGTGGAGTATTTCGGCCGCCATAGTTGCAAGCAGTTCATAAGAGGTAAGCCTGTGATATTCGGTTATAAAGTGTGGTCGCTAAACACACCTCAAGGCTACTTGATAAATTTCGAGATGTACCAAGGTTCAAATCCAAGGCTCAACCCAAAATATACCGAAAAGTATCCGAAACCAACGACACCGCTCTTTTAAATGCGGGACGTGTTTGATGAAGAGGTCAAACAATATCCTTTCTCGATCCATTTCGACAATTTGTTCAGAAATGTAAACGTTCTCTTAGGATTGAAACAAAGAGGCTACGAAGGTACAGGAACTATTCGTGAGAACTATATTCCGAAATCTTGTATTCTTCCATCCAAAAAGGAACTTATCAAGATGAAAGTTGAACGTGGGTGGACAGACGGTGTGAAATTGGAGAAGGCAAATACTTACTTCATTTATCCTATATCGACGGTCCCAAGATACTCCCGTGAAGTTCATAAAAAAATAGATGTTCCACGGCCTTTGGCAATTAGTCGTTACAATAGCTTCATGGGTGGGACTGATCGAATGGACCAAAACGTATCTACTTATCGCATATCAACCAGGGTAAGAAAGTGGTGGTCATCAATTTTTACTTGGCTTGTTGGCGTCTCTATGCAGAATGCTTGGATTCTTTGTCGAAAAGTTGGTGGAAATATGTCTCAACTTCAATTTCGCCAATTCACTGCCAGATATTATTGCAGAACTCAAGGTGTTGCAAAACCACCTGGCGGTAACCGTCGACCCAAAATTGACACCGAATATACAAATTCACGATATGACTGCCAGGCGCATTTCATAGCAAAAATTCCACTAGGAAAGAGACGAAAATGCCAAGGCTCTAATTGCAAATCTAGCGTTACAACTGAATGTGTAAGATGTAATGTTAGATTGTGCGTTGATTGCTTTCAAAAGTATCACTTTATACCCATAAACTAAACATTATAGATAATTTTTTGTTTACTTGTAAGCCAAGTACTTGTTATTTAACCGTTTATCTTTTTATGTAACTTTACTCAAATAAAAATCAACAGTCATATGTTTTATACATAAAATGAATTATTTTGTGCTCCTTAAAATGTTATAAGAATAAAAGTGCTATTTATTTTCAAAATAAATAAAAGTATATATAATTCATGTTAATTTTTGCAATGCGTATGGAAGTGACCAATGTTACATATGTGTAACAGCCCACTCTGTCCCAACCCCACCCACAAAAAAAAAAAAAATTGTCTATCAGTTTAAGTGGCTAAATGTAAGCAATACACAAAATTTCAACAAAATCCATCTATGTTAAGGTTTCTGTCAGTAATGGGTTAAGGCTGTGAGCTGCATGCGGATTTTTCAACTATCCGGATAAACCGGATATTCGAATAACCGGATAGCTAAGCAAAAAATCCGGCTATTTGGATTCCTCAATGGCTGTTTGGATATCCGGATACGTAAACGGAAAATTCGGATATCCGTATGTCCGGATACTGGAATATAAAAGTTTAATATCTGCATATCAGAATTGAATGAAGCAAACATCAAAAAATTATTCACAAAATATGTATGTATGTAGATTAATAAATTAACGCCAAAAATTAAAAAGCTACAATTTTACAAACATCAACAATTTTTTGTTTGTTATTAATGTTAAATAAACATATCTCAATTATCAATTTGTTGCTTTCCCTGGATATCAAAAAATACGGTTATTAACCGGATCTTCATAAATCCGGATATCCGGTTATTTTCACAAACGAATATTAACAGATATCCGTATGGATATCCGGATAGTCCCAGCCCTAATGTACATACATAGCTGCAGGAAAACTGAAGATATTTGCCAAATAGAACTTTGAAGCATATTGCAGAGAAAAAATAAAGAAGAGTTAAACCATATGTACCTATCATAAAACAGATTTTATGACTGAGCATTTTAAAAAACGAGGAAATATATTTATCAGAGTGAGAAAGGGTTTAAGCATATGTTCGTGGTAGGCATGCCTGTCGAGGGGTGGACATAATCGATTCCGAGGCAGTCGGCCAACTACCGCATTATACGCAAATAACTGTCCACATCCGCAACACTCCCCAACACACAGAAAGAGATGGTAGGAAGAAATTGAAATGACTTTGCAACTATCGCGGTAGATTTGAATTCAAGTATTGTTTAATGTAAAATCGGACTTACTTTCTGCATACTTTTAACTTATGTATGTTTTCTAAATTCAGGATGTTTTCGTTTTAAATGTGTAAACTATATGTGGAACCCCAGTATTCGGATCTAGTACCGCAGACCCTTGCGTTACGGAGGTGTGTATTAGATCTTGAGAATGCGTAGTGCTTGTTGCCGCAATCAGAGTATTATTTTCAGTTGTTTTGGAAGGTAAAGTTACAGAGCATTCCTGAGCTTCTCGTTCACATATAGCACGTAACTCAAATTCGGCTACCAACTGCGATATACGACCCTTCAATTCAGCTCCCAATTTTGGTGGCAATTCTTTGACACTTGCACAAACACTATCGAAAAATAGATCAAAGGTATCCTTATTTTGCTGCTGGACGACCGGTATAGATTGTTTTTTTCGTACTAGATAATATTCATTTAGAGCATCTCGATCACGATCGATACGTTTAAGTAGCTTAAAACGATCTAATTTGAAACTGCGACCTTGCGAAAGTCCTGTTCCTGACGATGAATCGTTTATAGGTGTTTGTTTATTCGTTGTCGCCTTCAATTTATTTGCAGAGTTTCTCTTAACGCGTTTTTCACAGACCCGCTAAAATTATTCAAAAATTTTTATTTAAAATTTGTGTTCTGGTGCATGTAGGTACTTACGTCATTATCGCAATTATAATCTGGATCTAAATCAATAGCTTGACCAAATTCTTCATCGTTTACAAAGATTTCTCGCCTATTAAAATCATATTTAAATGGATTATGTACTCATAAAAGTACACTTTTTTTCTCTGGAACTGTCTATTGATACATGACCATATATATGGCCTGCGCCTGTATGGTAAAATTATTAATTGCCTTGCTGCCGATGGCGATAGGAAAACTTCTCTTTTTGGGGAGTTGATGTTGATGGCCCTTGCCGGATATTGAACCAGCACGTTCCGGTAACAAGCACCATTAAGGTACTAAGCCGATCATCTCGACCCCAATGAAACTTCCTAGGCCATTCTTCATCGAACTGGGGATGCCAGTGCCTCACCTGACAAATATGTATATGATACATTCATATTTGTAACAGAATTCCCCACGCGTAGATGAGGCCGACAATTGGGTTGAGGAAGCTGTGAAGCTTTGAATTGCGCTTACCAGTCCCTTGAACCCCATTGTTTCGCATAACATGAAATAGCTAATGAAGCCTTTCGGCGTTCATTCATTGAACAATTTTCATATTTGCAAAAAGCAGTACAGAGGGAGGAACAGGACATGTTCGCTAACTTTAGACAATGGAAAAAATCTGCTTTCTAAGTAAGTCCTCAAGTTCGAAAACCGGAATTGACTCCCACCGTATATACGTTCACGTACGAATAGACAAAACTTCTTTTCTTACTTTCCACATTCCAGAAACTCTGGTGCATTTGTTTGCGATGTGTCAGCCTCTGTGTCAAATGATTCCCCTTGTAGTCTCTGATGTTTATGAGAGTTCTGGTGGCGTTCTAAGTGACTCTTTTTGCAAACTAAGTGCTTATTACAGACTGTACATATGCCAAGTGATTCATCTATTTTATCAGCTTTCAGCCAAGGAAAATCTATTGCCCAGCGTGCACAAAACTTTTGTCGCGGATGCCGCAATTCGGAAAGGCTTTTCCGTAGGCGCGGCTTGATTAATGGTAGTTGAGAGAAGCTAAAATTTTTAGAAAACTGATTTTGATTAGTTCCATATACATATAGCACAATGAATCCCACCTTTCTTCAGTATCGTCCTCAGTGGACATGTTTTTTTCAATGTCACTCATTGACAAATTTCACACTTGGCTTGCAGTTTATAATTAATCTTCTTAACTATTGGTTTTACAAGTATACAACCAAAGTTAGGGCTTGCACTAAAGGCCGGGGCACAATGAAATTTATCATATAGCTGCGTTTAAAGGCCCCGTCACATAAGCAGATTTTCATATAGCTGCGTTTAATTCAGTCTTACATGCCGACCTAATATAAAAGCACGCAAGTCATTTTCTGTCAAAAATGTCTCATGCACATACAACTTGTATGCGAGCGACCCAAATTGAATTTGCTGCGTGAAAACCTAACTCGATTTCTAATTTTTGTTCTGCGTGACATTTAGATTTGACGTTTGCACAAATGCTTTACATTAGCTGTGTTTTTTTTACTTCCATATACGTTTACGCTTAAACTTTATATGGACTGCTAAGGGACAAACTTCAAATACACCTCTGAATATGCTGCGCATAAAATTTGTCCTACTAAAGTTGAATACACATTATACTCAGATGTAACTGAAAAATGTGTTTTTGTTTCATCCTCTACACTAATTCTATGTATTCTATAAGTGTCCACAGGCATGCTTAACCAACGAAACGATATCATTTCGTTACGATAATCAACGTTAATAAACGAAACGAAGTCATTTCGTTTCGTTTATTAACGTTAAGATCGTCAAATTAACGAAATGATTTCGTTTCGTTTTCTGCCATATCAAAACGAAATCAAATCGTTTATGTTGATTATTAATTTCAAACTATGCTGGCAAAGCTGATTGATGGCGGAGTCATTAAAGGTGAAAGCATTAGCCAAGCTGATTGCAACTTTTCTCATGAATTTTGACAGTACAAACATTTCTCAGAGTATTTTTGACATTACCACCAACGAATTACACAAACAAATTACATAGAGTTTGTGTGTGTATGTGCGCTCGTTGTTGCCACCTTACGGCTTTACCATGGCTATAGCATTGCCAGCACAATTCAAACATAAAGTATCACGTTAAACGTCACGTTAAAAACGTTAACGAAAGCTTTTCGTTTCGGTTAAAAACGAGATACAATTTATCTTGATAATTTCTTTATCGATAATATTTCGAAGTGTTTCAACGGAAACGGTGGAAATTTTTTGATAAACGTTTAGCTTAACGTTAAGGTGCATCCCTGAGTGTCCACAATTCATCGCAACTGATTCAGCTACATGTTATACCCTATGGCCATCAGAGGGTTGTGTCTCAGCTTTTCTGTACACCCTGTGCTGTTATGTTAGTTATTTAACCACTGCCGCTAGATGGGTCTCCTAAGTATTTACTAAGCGAGAATAGGCGTTTTTTTTCACGCGCCAACGAAACGTATACGCGTGTAAAAAAAAACACGGCTATTAACGCAACGCATGCTTATTTGGGTTAGGGCAAAATACGCCAGTTGTTTGCGTGCTCTAAAAAAACGCAGTGCGGTTTTATTAGGTTGGCATGTTATGCATTATGAGCAGATTGCGTAAATTTTTTATGGAGAACGGTAGATTGAGCGAAATTAGCTTCAACTGAAATTAAAAAGTAGCCAACTTGCAACTTTTGGTGCAAGCAAAGCATAAGGAGTAGAATTTGACATTTGCTTTGGCTAAGGGTGCTTGCATACTTTGCAAGTGAAATTATTTTTCCCCACCCTTTGGTAACTTTTCTTTTTGCAATAAAAAACTCAAATATTACAAACGAATACGAATACGTTAAGGTCAAATTAAACTTCCTTAAAGCGGAGTCATTTGCCGTCTTTCAGTGAGTTTTACAGCTTCGGCTCACGCTCAATTCTCACGGGAATGCTCTGGATCATTGAGAGACTTGAGAAGCAGATGTCGTGAAATTTTCGCACACGTGAAATTTATAGGCAGATGTCGCCGCTGTTTTTCATTTAACCATACGGCGAAAGGCTAAGCAGCGACATCTATTTTTGAAAAAGTAGGTATATTAAAGGCCGCGTTGCCAACCTGAAAAGAAGTAATTAACAAATTATCTGGCTCACAAATTGAACCAGACTTCTATCTGGATTTATCTGGCTCAAATCGTTGTTGTTGCATTTACATGCAAAATTATTTATCTTGCTCAGGATTTTGCCACCGGATGATAGCTATTGGTGCGTATAGGGTTACGTTAGGGATACGACTACAGCGATACGACAAACGGCACCAATTACTCCGCTTTAACGTAACCCTAAACGATACATTGTGATCGATTAATGGTGCTTTAACCTAAAATTCGTGAAAATTTCATAAATATGAAGAAAACGCAAAAAGTTACAAACATATTCCACAAAAAATAAGTCTCTTACTCATAACGTATCCAAAACAATGAATAAAATCTACAAAAAGTTATTAAATTCACCAACTCGAAAATTTTTAGGTTATGGATATAGCGAAAAACCAAAAACGAATTGGTTGGCTACGATACGGTTCCGACCTTAGCGTTACGATTGCCGTCTTTCAGTGAGTTTTACAGCTCCGGCTCACGCTCAATTCTCACGGGAATGCTCTGGATCATTGAGGGACTTGAGAAGCATATGTCGTGAAATTTTCGCACACGTGTAATGTGATAGGCAGATGTCGCCGCTGTTTTTCATTTAACTCATACGGCGAAGGCTAAGCAGCGACATGAATTTTTGAAAAAGTAGGTATATTAAAGGCCGCGTTGCCAACCTACAAAGAAGTAATTAACAAATTATCTGGATCACAAATTGAACCAGACTTCTATCTGGATTTATCTGGCTCAAATCGTTGTTGTTGCATTTACATGCAAAATTATCTATCTGGCTCCGGATTTTGCCACCGGATGATAGCTGATATGGCACCAATAATCGATTACATTGATTCCCATAAGGTTGGTCGGAACAGCTGTTATAAGGTTACCGATACGGTTACCGATAACGCACCAATGTCTGCAGCTTTAAGGGCGAATTAATGGTGACTTATAACCATAAAGCCATAACCAAATAAATCAGCTGATCGAACCTACCTTATGAAAAGGAATGTAATCGATTAATGGTGCCATACCATAACGCTATCGCCATAGCCAATCAATTGGTTTTTGGTCCCTAGCCATATCCATAACCTAAAAATATTTGATTTGTTGAATTTTATAACTTTTTGAAGATTTTCTTCATTGTTTTGGATACGTTATGACTAAGAGACTTATTTTTTGTCGAATATGTTTGTAGTTTTTTGCGTTTTCTTCATTTTTATAAAATTTTCACGATTTTTAGGTTAAGGCAACATTAATCGATCACATTGAGATGGTTATGGATATGGGTATGGTTACGACTATGGCGTTAGGGTTAAGAAAGTTTAATTTGGCTTTTAAGATGGAGACATTGGTGCTTTATCGGTAACCGTATCGGTAACCTTTTAACAGCTGATCCGACCAACCTTATGAGAATCAATGCAATCGATTATTGGTGCCGCTAAGGTCGTAACCGTATCGTAGCCAACCAATTGGGTTTTGGTTTACCGTCGTAACGATAAACAGCTGATTACGTTAGGGATACGGATACAGCGATACGACATACGGCACCAATGACTCCGGCTTTAACCCTAACGCCATAGTCGTAACCATACCCATATCCATAACCATCTCCAATGTGATCGATTAATGGTGCCTTAACCTAGAAAACGTGAAAATTTCATAAAAATGAATAAAACAAAAAAAAAATTATAAACACATTACACAAAAAATAAGTCTCTTATACTATGTTCAAACAGAAAAATAAATTGAGGAAATTTCGATTTGAATTGAGTGCTGTTCATACAACTCGATTTAGCTTACACAATAGTAATTTGATAGCTGGTTGGCTCATCTCTACAGCAAGAACATACCTTTGTTCAGACTGTCAAAATGAACACTCACATTATTAGGCAAATGAAATGGAATGAAAACATAAAACTTTGAAATTTTTGTGTGTTGTAAGAAAATGTGTTCAATGTTTTTGTTTCATTTTGATTTTGCCATCTTCTTTTGACAATCCAACTCCAGTGAAATGAAAGACATAAAATCAGCTGATTAGATGAGCCAACCATATAGTTCAGCCATGCGTAATTGACGTTTAAGTATACTCAATAAACACACTTTACAATGTTGCATTTGCGGTTTGAAACAATTTATTACGCAATTTTTTTTAAATTGGCAATTTATTATTACAATTTATTATATAACAAAGTGCGTAACAAATTGCCAAAACAGTATAAATTGCCAATTTGGTGTGTGTTTGAACCTAGTATTAGTGATAACGTATCCAAAACAATGAATAAAATCTACAAAAAGTTATTAAATTCACCAACTCAAATATTATTAGGTTATGGATATGGCGAGAAACCAAAAACGAATTGGTTGGCTATGGTATGGTTATGGTATGGCACCATTAATCGATTACATTGATAGGTTCGATCATCTGTTTTATTTGGTTATGGTTTTATGATTATAAGTCACCATTAATTAGCCCTTTACCCAGGTAATTATGGATAAGCCAGGTACATTGTGGATAAGGATTACACTATGCCCAGGTACATAAGAGCACTCTTTTAATTATATTTCGGTAATAGTCTAGTTAAGGGGTCGACTGCTAATACGCTACTAAAAATATCGACAGAGATGTCAAACGACGTGTCTTGACATCAGTTTTAGGTTTTGGAGGGACCCGTGGTCATTTTTCGGTTTTTTGTTAATATATTTTAAGCGATTCAAAACTTTCCGGCTTCGTATTATTAATACAGAGGTCAAGACGCGTCGTTTGACAATTCAGATATATTTTAGGGGGAACTAGCAGTTGTTTTTGTAGCAGTATTTCGCCCCATCCAACAGGTGCGACCCTCACAAATTGTCTTCAATATCCTCTAACGGGAGGCTGAGGAAACTTGCAGTTCCAACAGGGTGGACCAGAGTGATAAGAGGTGTTAGAAGCGTTGTAATTAAAGAGATGGTTGGTCCCATGTGGGGACACCTTGCAAGCAGGACGAGCGTCTCCCTAGGGATAATGATTTCCACTTCTGCGAGCTCAGGCTATTTATCTCTGAGAATGGGGTTCGCCAGGCAATACCTGTCATAGAGGTCGTATGCCTTTTTGTTCCGGAAAATATTAGAGCAATTTAGTTTATTAGAGATACTTTGCAATTAGGCATTATGAGAACTTGTTTTCATGGATGTGTGTAGAGAAAAACTATTTTAAAATACAATTATGATGTCAAACACTGTCATTCACACGAGTGGGGATCGAAATTTTGGGGAAATTATCAAGACGCGTGTTTTGATTTGGGTATAAATAACACACGAGCCAAAGTTTAAAATATATCAGTGATATCGGAATTGAGGAAATGCCAAGGCAGTCGGTTCTATGTACTGGAGCGACTCGGGATTTTTCCCGACCAAGGACTGTCATTTCAGTGTGACCCAATCTAATTTGTTTCGTCCCTCCCACAAATTGTCATCCTCCCAGCAGCTCCTTGCAGCAGGACTGCTCCATATTCTCTTACTCCGGGAAGCCATCGAATCCAATCCGGGTCCGTCTCCTGACCCCGGTCCTGAGAAATGGTTTTGCTGCATCTGCCGGAAAAGAATCTTTTTAGGACGGTCATACTCTGTTCAGTGTGTCTCGTGCAAGGGATGGTTGCATCGGACAGGTTGTTCTGGGCTTGATCCCAAAACCCGACGTCCACGTAACTTTTATAAATCTTTTGTGGCTCCTTGCTGTTCACGCCCAAGGGCGTCCCGCAGTCTACGTCTAAGCGCCCCCCACTACCTTCCAGCAGCCCCGCTGCTCACCAAGCCACAACAAGTACCCGCTGCTGCTCGCGCCCCACGGCGCCAACAACTCAAACAGCTGCTACCACTCATAACTACAATCTTCGTAGTAGAGTCGGAAGCAATGCTGAGCAACAGCCCCTGCCCCCATCTTCTCCCCCCTCTTTTCCGGCAGCAATCATGTAGGTCAGGGAAACAGACTCTTAGTCCCTACCTCCGTTTGCACCGTTGCCAGCACAGAATATATATGTTTGCGACATCCGCCCAATGCAGCTCCTGCCTTGGGTGGTGCCACTTCCCTAGATGTTCTGTTCTCCGCGACGGCAACCCCCCGACGGGTTTCATCGCGCCATGTTGCCAGGTCGCAAACCCAAATCATCCGGGTACCCCAATGCTTGCCCAAGGACGCCCAGTCCTAGGGCCACAACAGCAATTGCGTCCTGGCCTTCCCCAACCCAGGCGTAGTCACCCGTCACTTACCCCCAGAGTGGCGACGTCTCCCCTTATGCACTTCAGAATTCTGCAGTTAAACTGTAATGGACTAACTGGGAAGATTACGGAGATAGTCGATTTCATGAAGCGGCACAACATCCGCATTGCTGCGATTCAAGAGACTAAACTCACAGCAAGATCTGCATTGCAGACCTGCTCTGGGTATAACGTCCACAGGAAAGACCGCGAGAGCGGAAATGGAGGCGGTCTCGCGTTTATCATACACCACTCTGTGCAAAATTATATATTTGATCCTGGCATCGATCGCAGGGACAATGTCTTAGAACGTCAAGGCCTATCTGTCCGGTCAGGCGATGCAAACCTAGAAATCATCAACATCTACATCCCTCCTGCCACCTGTTGCCCCAGTGGATACCGCCCTAATATCAGGGCCTTACTCACTGGCAACAATCGCATTATCTTAGGCGATTTCAATGCCCATCATGATCTATGGCACTCAAACTTGCGGGCGGACAGTAGGAGTGAGATGTTGGCGGATCAAATAGAAGAAACGACGTTCTGCACAATAAACGGAGACGCCCCCACACGTATGGTAGGAAGCTGTCACAGCTCGCCAGATATCTCAATCGTGAGCGCAGAACTCGTAAACTGCGTCAACAAATATAATGCATCCTACGGTCGACAAAGATAGACTGAGAGCCAATAGACGCGCACATAAACACAAATTCAGCGCGTCACCAATCACCATCACCGCTAAAGAGGTTGAGGACGCCAGGACGCCATTGGTCGTGCTAAACCATCCAAAGCAGTGGGCCCAGACGGCATAGCCATGCCGATGTTTAAAAACCTAGGGAAAGAGGGGTTCAAATATTTAGCGCATGTCTTCAATCTGTCTCTTTCCACCTTTGTCATACCTGAGAAATGGAAAATGGCCAAGGTGGTCCCGCTACTAAAGCCTGGGAAACCAGCTAACATAGGTGAGTCGTATCGTCCGATATATCTCCTATCGCCAGTGGCAAAGACGCTTGAAGCCATTTTGCTCCCTTATTTCCAAGCAAATTTGCAGCTAGCCCCTCATCAGCATGGCTTCAGAAAACTCCATAGCACTACCACCGCGCTAAATGCCATTAGCACCCAGTTAAATTGCGGTTTAAATCAATACCCCCACCATAGAACAGTACTCGTAGCGCTAGACCTATCAAAAGCTTTTGATACGGTCAACCATGGCTCGTAACTGCAGGACCTGGAAGGGTCTACCCTTCCCCCATGTCTTAAAAGGTGGACCGCAAATTATCTGGGTGGTCGGCAGGCATCGGTGCAATTCAAAAAACGAAACATCAAAACAAAGGAGAATTAGACAAGGGGTGCCACAGGGTGGTGTCCTATCCCCGCTTTTGTTTAATTTCTACATATCTAAGCTACCTTCACCACCGGAAGGAGTCACAATCGTTTCCTACGCCGATGACTGCACAATAATGGCCACAGGCCCAGGCCCAGAGATCGATGAGCTATGCAATAAAATAAACGGCTATCTCCCTGATCTCTCCAGTTTTTTCGCCTCGCGAAACCTGGCATTGTCACCGACTAAATCTGGCGTCGCCAGAGCCTCGTCTGTTAGTGAAACGGGATTCGCCGCTTGAAGGTGAGATTGACAATTGGGTTGGAGAAGCTATATATAGAGCTGGCGACCTGAAAAGATTGCGGTACACAACCACTTGAATCTGGTATTTTAGTCGCCTCTTAGACAGGCATACCTACCGCGGATATATTGTAACCCCCTAACCCGCTGGAGTTCGACGGAAACCTCGCGTAGTTTTATATATTAAATATATTCACTATCTTGGACCTGTTTTCGCAATCGACCTCTTCATGTAAAGTTTTACCGAATATGTATACGATGTGTATACAATGGTTGACAAGGACATTATGGCTTCATCAACCAATTCTCGCTTTACTATTATATCGTCCTAAAAAAAAATTTATTTTTATTTATAAAAGCTTGAGAAATGTTAACACATGTACAATCTATCAGCTGTCCGTTGAATAAACGGTTTTGGTTAAATTCTTCTCAATAGATCGCAATATTTTACAAAATGATATATGGTCTTTGTTTTCCTCTAAATTAAGGTTCCGCTCATATTTGTTTGGAATCATGGTAATTCTTTACTTTAGCTCACAACTGCTAAAACTCTTCCAAAAATATTGGGGTGTCAAAAGATCCCAGGACCACGAATCCGAAAGCGGAACATCAATATTTTATTTCTGTCAAAATATATTTCCAAAAAACTGAAAAGTATTTTAAATCATTAGCGTTCTATTTATTTCCACATATTTTCGAGTTTTTATATTAAATAATATATTAAAATGACGGATTGCAATCCCCCACATCTAGTGATGATGTTCGGCAGCTTCTTTAGCCCTAATTTCAGCCCACTTCTTTTTGTTTTCGGGAGAGTTCGCTAAAATGTTAGTGCTGGTATAAATTCAAGAACAACTAAATATTATATATCGCTACTCACATAGTTTGCTGATTTTGTAAAAGATTGGGATGCAACACCCAACTGCAATGAAATAATATCTCCAAATCCATTGATTCTTAATGTAGAACATTAGTGGAAATTGGGCGATTTTCGCAGTGAAAGTATATGGATATTTCATGGGGCGTCCAACCTTCTCCGCAACTGTTTTATCGGCCATTTCGAATTTGCTGTTAGTGTAAAAATGTATTGTATAGCAATCCAAGTAGTTTAATTATTAAAAACTTATGTAACTTACAGCCAACTAGATTTTTTACGAATATAAATGGCAGAATGCACACTTTGATTCTTCTTCTATCTAATGATTCAAGTTACAATCAAACTGTCAAATAGACATTCTAAGAAATTCACAATAGACACTCTAATGGCCGAGCCACAATGCAGCTTTTCATATAGTGGCGTACAACGCAATCACAAATCACCTACCCCGATTCAAGGGGTGTGTAGCGCAACCCTTCAGGTTGCCAGAGCGATATATAGCTTCTCCAAACCCAATTGTCAACCTCACCTATCCGCTGCGAATCCTGTTTCACTAACAGACGAGACTCTGGCGACCCCAAGCTCCTCATGGAACTTAGGGGTGGGGAGGGGGGGATGGCCTGCAGGTTTAATGTGGCCACATAAATCGTTCCCGAGATGATCGGGTTAGCACCTTAATGGTGTTGTGGTACCGGAGCGTACCGGATCTGTATCCGGCAAAGGACCATCACATCGATAACACTCCCCAAAGCCTTCGGGGAGCAACCTTATCGCTACAACAACAACAACAACAACCTACCCAGATTGCGCATTCACAAGTTCAAAATTGCTTCCTTCTGCGCATCTACGTTACAGTTGAACCTTGAGCGAACAGCTGATATACTGTTCTATAGTTTTTCATACAAAATACAAAAGCATGGTTTTGTGTAAATTTCTTTTATTTTAATGAATAATTGTTTAACTAAAGTGTTTTGAACATGCTGTTCTGCGCAAAAATACTGTGGATCCCACCCCCGGTTTCGGGTGGGGGGGGGGGGGGGAAGCGTAATTTTTCGGTTTTTCGTTAATTCTTGTGAACGAGTTAAAATTTTTATCTTCCGCCTTCAGATTATTAATACCGACGTCAAGACGCGTCCTTTGATACCTCTCTCGATCCCTCAACTAGACTTTTACCAAAACGTATTTCAAAAGTTGGGAATTACTGCAATCCCCTTTACATTACTAAATTTTGACCGAAATTGACTACGAAATCACTTTACCGGAACAAATAGTTCCCTTACGAATGCGGGAAAGTGTTCTACTCAGTGATACTGTGGATCTCGTCGCCGATATCAGTTCAGCTAAGGATATTTTTTTTAACTCACGTGAACGATAACTTGATTTCAGATAAAATCGTGTACCAGATTTAAAGTTTTGCTCAAGTTATCTTGTTAATGGACTGTACTTTATTGAACCTAAATCTTTAGACCATCGGAACTTGGCTAAGCATCGGGGAATAGTACCGACGTAGAGACATCGATACTTGTACGAAATACTCGAACATTTTTTGGAAAAGAATCGACGCTACTACATCTAGTCAGGTATAGTTGGATGGAGTGCTTTCTGATCCGTTTACTGTTAACTATGGTGTCCGACAAAATTGTTTGGGATTACATGGGGTTACACTGAACCCCAAACATATTGGACATCCGCGTCGATGACATTACCATACCGACTGTCTTACACCCAAAAATTGTGGGTGTGACGTTCGATAAGGAGCTACACTTTGGCGAGCATGCAACCGTAATTGCAAGTAAAATCTAGAGCCGTTCCGAGAATGAAAGTCGACACTGATGATGGCACAACGCCGAAACCGGTTTGTTTCGAAACCAAATTTGGCAAGTGATGACGGAAAATCGTTCCAATATACAGCAATAATCCACCCTGTCGGAAAATCAACGAAACAAAATGAGTCAGTCCTCAAATATCTTAACGGCAGAACTTGGGGAAAAGACAAAGATACGCTATTTACCACCTACAAAGCAATTGTCTACGGGCTGTCTTATGTCCTCAGAACGCAGTGAAGCGATAGTACACCCCAATAGGGATACAAATGAAATGCTGAACCGTTTCTGTTAAATACCCAGAAACCTTGGCATCCCAACAGACATCTGATTGAAGAGGTCCCGCCTCCCAGCGACTTATCTCCGCAAGCATTTTGAGGAAATACGGCTCCTGAGAACACAGCCGTATGAGAAAAAAAAAAACAGGTCCTCAGTGATATCCACAAAAAGGCGTCGGAACTCTATGCCAGGAATTGCCCGGCGAACCCAGTTCTTAAAGATAAAAACCATGAGTTCACAGAAGAGGAAAGCACTCTCCCTAGGAAGACGCGAGTTACGTCCATACATTACATTTTCATACTAAATTCGTTCAAAAAAATTTACCATCACAGCAACCCATATCTGATAATCCGCTCCTTTCTACGACAGCAACCCTGGTAATTTTGACACTTCGTTCAGTGTAAACGCATGTTCCACGCAGGTTCCTCTGAGTTCCACAATAGTTTGACACTGACCGAAGTGTCAAACGGCAGTGTGTTAGAAAGAGAAAGGAATTGTTTTATTCTCATACATATCATACTTGTAAACCTGTACTATGCTCAAGAGTGAATAGACGTATAATTTTCTTTGCGAACACAAATTGAAATTAAAATATATACATATGACATAAATCAAATTTAAATGTGTTTTTCTTAAGTCGCGCCATAATGTAATGATAGAAGGTGGCGGAAGATTTGACAGCTATCATATCGAACGCCCTTAGCTCCAGTGAGCTCCAGGTTGTATTTTGGAAGTACTAGAGAATGGGGGCATAAAAGAGGGCCCCTTTTGAAATAGTACTTAAATTAATACTTTTTAAATAATGATGGAATATAGATGTAGCTTGCTTTTAATGCAATTTTATGATAAAAACTATGGAATTAAGTTTGCTTTATTCATTTTTAAAACGTTTGCAGCTTATCGATTTTGCTGGTAATACTCTAGGACAGAGGTCGACTGCTAATACACTGCCAAAAATGTCGGAAAAAAGTTTCAAAAGACGTGTTTTGAATATCAATAACCTCGAAGTAAAAACTGTACTAATGTCAAAAGATGTTTGCAAAAAAAACTATTGAAATATTATGCTGAAAGGGGTTCTGCGACAAAAAACTACGAATCGTACTTCTGGTATTGGACCGGTTGAAGGCCATTGTTCGTATTTAAATACCGAGGTCAAAAAGTGTCTTTTGAACACGCTCCTGACAGTTTTGAACGGGTATTATCAGTCTACCCCTGTCCTGTAGTATAACTTACTTAATTATCGCATAACCGTTTAAACGGTTGTGGTCGTTCAACAAGGTGCTCCAGCCGCTTCTTCGCTCTGCCAACTGGCGCCAATTGGTCACGCCAAGGGTGTTTAAATCCTCTTCCACCTGATCCTTCCAGCGGAGTGGTGGAAAAATTTCACAACATAAAATAGTAGGTATATAAATTACGTTGGATATAAGTTAAGTTCTGAATTTGAGTCTTTAACCCGTAAACCTGAGAAGTTTCCGCTGTGATAAGATTCATTGTTGGTCACACACCATTACAATCCGACGCTCATGTCAACTGTAGGTAGGGGTTCGGAGCCAAAGGCATAATGTAATAAAAGAAAGTGGAGGAATATTTGACAGCTGTCATATCGACTGCCCTTAGCTCCAGGTTGAAATTCGGAAGTACTAGGGAATAAGGGGATAAAAGAGGGCCCCTTTGTAAAATAGTACATAGCTTCATACTTTTTCAAAACGTGGTATACAGGGCCGGCGGCACGCGCTCAGCCCGAGTGGGTAGTGAAAAAATATTTTCCAAATTTTAAAACATCTTACCATAATTTAACATGAAAAATGTGTAAATTTTAATAATTTCTTTAAATAAACAAAATTATTACATGATAATTGTCAAAAGTTTGAATATGAGAAAAGTCAACACAAAACAGAATTGGAGGAAAAAAGTGATGCCGTTGTATATTTTTATAGAAAAATCGATATGTATAGTTTACCATACGCCTTTTCCTCTGAATAAAAAAGTAGTTTCGTAAAGCGACATCATTCTAATTTCTAAGGGCGTTCAAGATGGCGGTGCTAGAGCGAGAAACTGCTTACATCCGTCACCTTCTATAATTCCATCATGAGTCGCGCGTCACTCTAGCTCAACATCGATCTGGATACTTATCCAGAATCAACCCCTACATACATATTGTATGTCCTGGGGGCCTACTCTGTATTGCGATGCGAAAGAAAAAATACGCGAAATCGCAAAATCGGTACTCTGTATCTTGACATTCGCATGTATATTTTGACTTTCGCATTCACATTTTGCCCATTCGCAATTTTTCTCCCTTTTCGCATTGCCGGCACTCTGTAAAGCGAAAGCGAATGTCAAACAGCATTCATTTTCGCAATTTTCTTGCTACAAGTAATAGGCATTCGCATTGTTCAAATATGTAAGTATTAATTGATGATTTTATAAATTGATATCTTTATATTCATTTAAAAATATATAGGACAACTCAAAAAACAAAACAAACACAAAAGCAACAATTTGTAATCCTAGTGGACTTAAAATACATAAATAAATAACAATTAAATCGAAACCACTTTTTTATAAAGCATTTCTATTTGAAATCATGTCATTTTTTATTTGTTCTCTGATACAACTAGCAATATTTCCCATTCTATGATTTTCCACGTTTTCTGTATTTATCACGTTCACTTCTTCCAGTTCAATTTCTGAACTGGGAGGATTTCTTCATTTAAATCAATCCTTTCTTCATTTAAATCTTTCCATAATGCTACAGAATCCTTTTTTTAATTTGTTCAACAAAAATTAATCGTTTGCCGAAATTGTAATCGCCTTGTTTCTTTTGTTTTCTTTCTTTGAGTTTGGTCAGTGATGCATACTCAAGCAAAAAATTAGCGAAAAATAAAAAAGCGACATTGTTAGCGATGCGATAGCGCTACAGAGTTCCAATTACCTTTCGCATCGCAATTTATTTTCGCATCGCACTGCCTTTCGCATCGCAATACAGAGTAGGCCCCCTGATTGCAATGTGTCGAATCACTGCTACAACAACGACAAAAAAATTTTACCGGTACAGGTTAAAACAGCGATAAATGCGGCATTTATCTGCATAATATTATATAATGCATAAATAACGCACGCATTTGTATCTCATAAAAGTTATTGGCGCCGCATGTAGATGCATTATGTTTTACGATATGCAAATCTGGGGTATGGATAAGTTTGAATGAGTCGATAAGTTTCTGTGCTTCTTTTTAAAAAGTTCCTTCTAATACGCCTATAAAACTTGTATATGCGCTATATTTCGCGCTGTTTAAGTTTACCACCTAAAAGACTGACCCACGTTGTGGAGGACCAGACAGTCAGACTAGCTTTTTACTGGGTTAAAGAGTGGAAAAACATCTACGAAAGTGTTAGCATGGTTCCTCAGTCTGACATCTCCGACACATCCCTTAAACTAAGTAGCTCTATATTAGTAGATAAATTTATTTCAAAAGAGTTTGCCAACTATGCTTAAAGTACACTCCAGTCTAGGCCACATGAACCTTATTCCTTTGCTTAAAGGCAGCGGTCGATGTACATCATCAAGCAAATCTTCCACGCTTTTATGAAATGTTGCTCCTGGGCAGAAATCACCTCAAGAGCTTCGTGTAGCGTGGGAAATTTACCTGCTATTCACCTAAATTAGTGTTTCTCAACCAGGAGGTACTACGAGTATTTAGCTCCCCCAGCGGTTTAGGGGGTCAGAATATACCCGCGGTAGGTATGCCTGTCGTAAGAGGCGACTAAAATACCATATTCAAGGGGCTATGTAGCGCAACTCTTTCAGGTTGCCAGCGCAATATATAGCTTCTCCAAACCCAATTGTCAACCTCACCTATCCGCGGGGAATCCTATTTCACTAACAGACGAGGCTCTGGCGACTCCAAGCTCCTCATGGAACTTGGGGGTGGGGAGGGAGGGATGGCCTGAAGGTTTAATGTGGCCATATAAATCGTTCCCGATATGGTCGGGCTAGCACCTTAATGGTGCCGTGTTACCGGAGCGTAACGGATCTGTGTCCGGCAAAGGACCATCACATCGATTACACTCCCCAAAGCCTTCGGGGAGAAACCATATCGCTACAACAACAATAACAACGAGTACTTAGCTCAAGTACCGAGTTTTTTTCGTAGCCAATTTCCTCGTACAAGTACTTTCCGTGGTATCAAGTACATGGGCGCTGTTTAGGACACCATGCCAAACCGCCCTATTACTTTTCATTCAATTGTACCTTTGAGTTAGATGGACTAACACAAAGGTGCACACGCCTATGTGTCGTATTTCTGAATTAAGACACTCAGGCACGGTTTTTCAGTAGTTGGTTAAGCTAAGCTTAAACTAAGTTTGCTTAAACTCTAGTCAAATTTAAACTGCAGTTAAACTACTGAGCAGTTTTCAGCAACAGCTGGATTTTGTTTACCATACAAACATGAAAAAAAAAAATTCTCCAGCGAAATATATATCTAGTTCCGGAAGTGATATCCAACATCACTATTTAATTATTATTAAACCAGATAGTTCTCTAGTTTATATTCAACTTCAATCTCCATTCACTATCCAACCTTTGAGAAATTTTGTAAAATTAGAAGTTTTCGAGTTGGTTTCAAACGTCATTAATATTTTCCAATTATTATCCTGATTTCGAGAGATTTTGAGAAATGTACAGTTCTCAAATGCATATTCAACACATTTCTACAGTTGATATCCTACATTGCATATTGAGTTGAGGTGGAGTTGAAGAAAATATCCAAGGTGGTACCACCAAAACTTGTGAGAAATAAACACCTGGTTGATAGCAGTATTGAAGCGTAATTAATCCAGAATAAATTATATGTATATGTAGGTGGCTGCCGTGGTGTGATGGTAGCGTACTCCGCATTATTTGTTTAATACAAAATTCTCTCTTTTGCTGAGTACGCTATAATTCTCGAGTTGAGCCACTGTTTCGAAACAACTCTTGAGATTTTAGAAGTATGCCTAGTTATCAACATGAGCTCTAATGGTACTCCAGCCTAAATGCTTGTTGGGTGTATTCGACACCATTTCGACGAACGCAAATCACCTATATGTTAACTAGAGTTTAACTCTGCCAGATCGGCCGATTAAGCTTAGCTCAAACTTCAGTTAAAGGGGACTGAAAAACTGCAGAATAAGTTTAAGCGTAGTTTAACTGACAAACTGAGTTGAGGTGCGCATGCATATGCCATATAAAAATGGACCAGTCCAATTGGCAGCTGGGAAGTAATATGTGGCAAATGAATATTTTCATAGCTGAATTGAGGAGATTAAATACTTTTAAATCAAAGTTAAACGCCAGTCCATAATACTATAGTAATGTAATTTTATTAAAATAATTTTTATGTATTAATAACTTATAGTTTAAGAAATTGTTGCGCTAAATATTTAATTTAAAATTGCTTAAGCATTCGCTGACATGTAGATAAGTTTATTTAAATATTATAGTGGCATATTATTATGGATAAGAGTAAGAGTCTAAAAATTACAAAAATATGTAGATACAACTTTACTCTTATTTACCACCGAAGTTATACAATTTTTTTAAATATTGCAACTAAGGTTTTCCCGGATTCTATGTCAATCTCGAGACGATTTCTTCGAAATCCTACTTCTTGTGAAATCGATTAAAAAAATTAAAGTGTTTTAACTCCTTTAAATAATTTTGATTCACATATAGCTCTTCAAGAAATAATTAAATTCAAATTGTCAAAGCTTTAAAAACTTATCAGCCAGATCGGTAATTCCGCTTGGAAACATATTAACTTACTCGGGTTGGTGTCGAATTTCTGTATGTACAAAATTCTAAAAACAAAATTCTGCTTTTTAAAATTCTGCTTTCTAAAATTCTGTATTACAAAATTCTGTATTAAAATATAATGTTAACAATGTTAAAGAGGTCATGTAATTATTTTGAAAAAGTGCGCCATGCACAGTAATTCCGCGTAGAACACCTTTCTGCATAGGCGGCCTTCGGCAGCGCTTATAAAAAATAACCCTGGGCTACGCCATGCCAAGTCCGGGTGTGTGGTATAGCCGTGGCTACCACCACCGTGATGTTCTTCTGCGTAGTATACCCTTCTGCGTAGGCGGCCTTCGGCCGAACTTTAAAAAAATAACCCTTAGCCGATCCAACACCGGTTACGCCATGCCATCATTCCGGAATTTTGACTTCCAGAATTAAACATGCAGAATTTAAAAAGCAAAATTTTAGAAAGCAGAATTTTAAAAAGCAGAGTTTTAAAAAAGCAGAATTTTGTTCAAGCAGAATTTTTTTGCAATTTACAGAATTTTGTCACCCAGAATTTTGTAATACAGAATAATGACACGCTCCCAACTTATTCACATAAAACAATTTCAATTAAATTATATTAAGTTCAAGATTTCTTTTATATTTTTACTAATAAATAAATACACTAACCTTTGTATCAATATGCATTAAGATAGCGCTCTCATCGAGAGGAACACAACAAAAAAAAATAGTTTTGAAGTGATCGTACCTAATTGAATGTTGAGTCAAAGAGGATAAATTATAATCAGAGACGTAACTCGTTACTCGTAGGCATTTGCTCGATGTTTTCATTAAGGTAGTTGCTGTTGTTTTTTGGGCGAGATGTGCATAAAATGTCTTCTATCCATTTTCGTGGGGTATTTTTGTTTATTTTTTAGACTGTATTTAATTAATTACTTAATTCTCTTTCCAAAAAAAACAGTTGCATAAGGTGCCTACACCGCATGGATACATGGGAGACAATTCAAAAATGTCCCTCATAGAAAACATTCGGCATCAATTTTTTGATTTCCAGCGAGTTACTCGCCACTCGTAGCAAACTGGTGGCTCTTATCATAATTTATCCTCCTTGGTTGAGTATTATTACGCTGGCATCGTGAGCAAATATGATCAGTCCACTTTTTATGAAAATTGATATTTGAATGCAGTTAGGTAGCGGTAATTCTGTACTTTAGCTCACAACTGCAAAAACTCGTCCAAAAGTATCGGGAGAGACGCGTTTTGAACCCAGTACCATGAATCCGAAAGCGTAAATTAAAAATTTTATTTCTGTCAAAAGATATTTCGAAAAAACCAAAAAACGGCCCAGGAGCGCTCCGAAACCATGGGTGGGATCCATAGTATTTTTGCGCAGAAAACATTTCTGCATTGGCGACCTTCGGCCGCGCTTATAAAAAACTATACTGGGTTGGTTCGACACCGGTTTGAACACCAAAACTATATCGGCGCAAAACACTTTTACTCACAGTTTTCCTTGTGGGTAAAATTCATCAAAATTACAATATTCACATAAAAATTTTCAATTTTGTTTGCAAATATCTCCGAAAAGAACTAAAATTTCCAATTTCCGCTTTCCGATTCGTGATCCTGGGTACAAATCGCGTCTTTTGCAATCTCTACCGAAGTTTTTGGACGAGTTTAGTAGTTGTGAGCTAAAGTAAAAATTACTGGTATGTCCACCTGGAAGCATCTTAAATTTTGTTACTAGAATTCAATAGGATTTTTGCTTTTCGCTTAAATTAACAGTATTTCTGACTCCAATTTTTATATATCGCCCTGCTCTTTAGATTTGTACATTGCTTGATATGCTAACGAAATGAACGGGGAGCGCTTCTTCTACTTTCATCAATACTTTACCTTCGTAGGAAAGTAAATAGAAATTAAATCTTAAACAATAAGTACCAAGTAGCTCATGCTTTTTATTTCATTTAAAAATATTTTGTTTGCATTTTAGTAAACAACACGATTGGTTGCCTAAATTAAAATTAAAATCCTTGTAGTCCTTGTTAAACAGAGCTTTGCAAAAATTTGGTTAAATAAGCACTTATAGATCAGAAATTACCTATCTAAGGCCTGTTCGGAAATGAAAGTGCACATTTCATTTTCGACAAGTTTGCAATTTTTCTCTTAAAATTTTTTCTGGTGGAAAATAGCGTATTTAAAGCAAGTAAGCGTAAAAATAAATAAATTAATTCTCGCAGAGTTTTGTTTTTACCTGTTTTGATTAACTTTTGTACACTTTTTTTAGAGAAAAGCAGCTTTTGCTTTGCCAAATTACAACATGATATCTTCAACAAATTTATATTTTTCGTCATAAGGTCAACCCAAAGAGTTTTTATTTGTTAAGAGCCGTCACTCGATAGTTTGGCAAATTACTCGTTGTTTTCTCAAGGTAGTCGCTAGTTTTATTTTTGTCAGATACATTTTTATACTCAGTTGAGCAGAGCTCACAGAGTATATTAACTTTGATTGGATAACGGTTGGTTGTACAGGTATAAAGGAATCGAGATAGATATAGACTTCCATATATCAAAATCATCAGTATCGAAAAAAAATTCGTTGAGCCATGTCCTTCCGTCCGTCTGTCCGTTAACACGATAACTTGAGTAAATTTTGAGGTATCTTGATGAAATTTGGTATGTAGGTTCCTGGGCACTAGAGGTTTACGCCGATCAACCTATCGGCGGCGGCGGCGTACGCTCTATTATGTTCCGGCGGCGGCGGCGTGACCGGCGCGCCGATGTACGCCGGTGTTTTTACTTTTCTTGATTTTTCTATTTAAAAAAATACTTAGGAAAGGTTTTGTTTGTATGTATTTAAGGAAATTGACGTTTTGGCCATTTCGGAAAGATCCTAGGTTTTTGCCCCAAAATCTCGCAGATCGTTCAAAAATGTTCAGGAGTAGCTCTTTGCGGAGGGATTGTCCGTCGTTCACTTACTCCAGAGAGGCTTCGAACCTAATCCCGGTCTTTGGAATTGGTACTGCTGCGTCTGCTGGAGAGAAATGGAGATACATAAAATGGTCACACTTTTGTCTGTATATCTGGTGCAAAGCGTAGTTTTCATCTGGCGTCAACTCCTAATAATCGTCGCAAACACAATTTCTTTAAATCATTTGTGGCTCCTTGGCGGTCACGCACAATAGCGACTTACGGTTGCTATTAATGGTCTATTAATACTCAGAACTCTCGTGGCGCATGGCGCCTCCAGTTTTTTCGGCTGTTTTTAAGAGCTACAATTCCCGATGTGCGAACAGTAGCAATCCCGACCACCAGTCGCTACCACGCCTCCTGCCCTCATACCATATGCCAGCACAGAAGCTATAGGACTGCGACTTCGAACTCATGCCTTCGTCGACGTCACTTTCCTAGAAGCTCTAGGTGTAGTTCTGAAGACTTTATAACGGATGTTTTTGTCCCGCTATGCTGCCTAGCTATAACAGAGAAACACCTTGAAACGTTAGGGAGTGACTATTCGGCCATGGATGCCGCCCTCGAAATTATAAGCAGCCTAAGTGGATGTCATTGCGTAACTCATGGGTGAAAATCATATAATCCTCGGCGCATCTCTATAATTAAAATTTTACAAAGACCCTGGATAAAATTTTTAAAATGTAGACGAAAGTTAGCAGACGTTTGTGTTCACAACATTAATTTCGATAGCCTTCGTTAAATAAAAACGATATTTAAGAATGAAAGTCGACCGATTTTAAGTTGAAAGATGTTAACTGCTGTTTTCCGGCCGTATGATATAAAAGCTCATTATGTATAACTAGTTCGACTGTCCACTACGTTAGGGTAGTAGCACACACGGTCATTAGTTCGACTGTCTTTGGAAAGCTTTTGTTTCACCCCTTTGAGTGTTCTTGCGAAGAACAAAGCCTCACCTGGTAAATATATGTATGTGCCTACGTCTTCACATTTGTAAAAGGAGCCGTAACGTGTAGGTCATATTTAAACTTGGGTGATAGGCTATAATCAATGTGATTCACTCAAAGGGACTAGTTTTGGATAGGGATTTTGCCTCAATGATTTAGCTTATTCTTTCAGCCAATCGCAAGATAAAATTCTTTAAAAAATCGGCACCTTTTTTGGGTAATTTGCTTTTTTTTAACAACCTGAGAACAATTTGAACACATGTTCGCCTTACGTCATTTTATTTGAATTCATTATTCCTTATTAATTTTTTGAAAAAAAAAATATGCAAACTGAGCATATACATAAATTTATTATATAACTTTTCTTTTGGTGTTTTGTTTTAATAACTTGGTAAATTGGGTGATGCAAAGGCGGTGTTAAGCTGACATCGAAAGCGCCTGTTTTTTTTTAAATAACTTTTGAGCAGTTAGAAAGAGTTAAATTTCGCAATTAGTTTCTTATAACTGGCAGTGATGCGCATCCCCTGATACCATCTTTGACCATATCCGACAAATTTTCGCCATGAACAATAAATGGCCTAAACTGTCTTAAACGAGTGGAAAATATAGTAATGCACCGGACGCCGCCGCCGCCGCGCCGATATTTTTGACATTCGGCGGCGGCGTGCGAAAAACGTCCCAACTCGGCGGCGGCGGCGGCGGCGGCGGCGTTTATCGGCGGCGTATATCTCTACTGGGCACTCATCTCAGATCGCTATTTAAAATGAACGATACCGGACAATAACCACGCCCACTTTTTCGATATCGAAAATTTCGAAAAATCGAAAAAGTGCGATAATTCATTACCAAATACGGATTAAGCGATGTAACTTGGTAGGTGAGTTGAACTTATGACGCAGAATAGAAAACTAGTAAAATTTTGGACAATGGGCGTGGCACCGCCCACTTTTAAAAGAAGGCGATTTAGAAGTTTTGCAAGCTGTAATTTGGCAGTCGTTGAAGATATCATGATGAAATTTGGCAGGAACGTTACTCTTATTACTATATGTCTGCTTAATAAAAATTAGCAAAATCGGAGAACGATCACGCCCTTTAAAAAAAAAAATTTGTTTTTAATTCAAATTTTAAAAGAAAAGTTAATATCTTTACAGTATATAAGTAAATTATGTCAACATTCAACTCCAGTAATGATATGTTGCAACAAAATACAAAAATAAAAGAAAATTTCAAAATGGGCGTGGCTCCGCCCTTTTTCATTTAATTTGTCTAGGATACTTTTAATGCCATAAGTCGAACAAAAATTTACCAATCCTTGTGAAATTTGGTAGAGGCTTACATTCTACGAAGATAACTGTTTTCTGTGAAAAAGGGCGAAATCGGTTGAAGCCACGCCCAGTTTTTATACACAGTCGGCCGTCTGTCCTTCCGCTCGGCCTTTAATACGATAACTTGAGCAAAAATCGATATATCTTTACTAAACTCAGTTCACGTACTTATCTGAACTCACTTTGTATTGGTGTAAAAAATGGCCGAAATCCGACTATGACCACGCCCACTTTTTCGATATCGAAAATTACGAAAAATGAAAAAAATGCCATAATTATATACCAAATACGAAAAAAGGGATGAAACATGGTAATTGTATTGGTATATTGACGCAAAATATAACTTTAGAAAAAAACTTGGTAAAATGGGTGTGACACCTACCATATTAAGTAGAAGAAAATGAAAAAGTTTTGCAGGGCGAAATCAAAAGCCCTTGGAATCTTGGAAGGAATACTGTTCGTGGTATTACATATATAAATAATTTAGCGGTACCCGACAGATGATGTTCTGGATCACCCTTTCCACATTTTGGTCGATATCTCGAAAACGCCTTCACATATACAACTAAGGGTCACTCCCTTTTAAAACCCTCGTTAATACCTTTAATTTGATACCCATATCGTACAAACACATTCTAGAGTCACCCCTGGTCCACGTTTATGGCGATATCTCGAAAAGGCGTCCACATATAGAACTAAGGCCCACTCCTTTTTAAAATACTCATTAACACCTTTCATTTGATACCCATATAGTGCAAACAAATTTTTAGAGTCACCCCTCGTCAACCTTTATGGCGATATCTCGAAAAGGCGTCCACATATAGAACTAAGGCCCACGCCCTCTTAAAATACTCATTAACACCTTTCATTTGATACTCATATCGTACAAAAAAATTCTAGAGTCACCCCTGGTCCATCTTTATGGCGATATCTCGAAAAGGCGTCCATCTATAGAACTTAGGCCCACGCCCTTTTAAAATACTCATTAATACCTTTCATTTGATACCCATATCGTACAAAAGTCACCCCTGGTCCACCATTATGGCGATATCTCGAAAAGGCGTCCACCTATAGAACTAAGGCCCACTCCCTTTTAAAATTATCATTAACACATTTCATTTAATACCCATATCGTACAAACAAATTCTAGAGTCAGGCCTGGTCCACCTTTATGGCGATATCCCTAAATGGCGTCCATCTATAGAACTATGGCCCACTTCCTCTTAAAATACTCTTTAATACCTTCCATTTGATACACATGTCATACAAACACATTCCAGGGTTACCCTAGGTTCTTTTTACAACATGGTGATTTTCCCTTACTTTGTCTCCACAGCTCTCAACTGAGTATGTAATGTTCGGTTACACCCGAACTTAGCCTTCCTTACTTGTTAAAAATAGCTTTTGTACATTTTCGTGGCGTATTTGTATTTATTTGAATGACTGCATTAAATTATCTTGGTATAAAAACTGGCCGAAATTCGAAATTCTTGTTTTCCAATTTATTGTTATAATTCAATTTAGAAAGTAAAATTCGATTGCTACAAAGCTCTTTTTCGCTAAGACATAGCTTATTATTTTCGTCTACGACCCTTTTAAAAATCTTTTATATAAAAGTGGGCACGGTCTTTAACCGATCTCGTCCGTTTTTGCTAGAAATATTTCCTGTTATAGGGAAAATTTGTGTACCCAATTTTATTACGATCCGTTAATTTTTCTTCGAGTTATGGCTCCCGAAACATAGAAAATTGCTTAGTCATAAAGGGGCGGTGGCACGCCCATTTTTTAAAATTTGAAGTTTTTCCTATTTATTGTTATAAATCCACTTGGGAAATGAAATACCATTGACATAAAGCTATTTTTTGCAAAGATATACCTTATTTTATTCATCCACGACCTTTTAAAGATCTTTTATATAAAAGTGGGCGTGGTCCTTAGCCAATTTCGTTAAGCTTTCTTCAGAGCATTCCTTGTAGTAAAGGCAACCTCTCTGCCGAATTTTGTTACGATAGGTTTAACGATTTTTGATTTATGATTAATAATATTTGCAAAATTGATTTTATCACAAGTGGGCGGTGCCACGCCCATTTAAAATTTTTTTCAAATTTTTATCAAGAGTCTCAATATCAGTCCACACGTCAAATTTCAACATTCTAGGTGTATTCTTTACTAAATAATCAGGTTTTTTGATTGTCACGAGCCTGTGGCAAATTCTATCAATGTATCTACAATGATATAAATAATATTTAAATAGCGCATTTTAAAAAAAACCGTTCATTGAAAGTATCGTGTTCATTCATGGGAGCTAGATATATATATTTGAGTTAGGGTGGGTCGATTTATTATCCGATATCGCGCCATCGATTATTCGATAGGATTTGGGTTCAGGAAAAAAAGTTCCACTACGTATATCCAAAAAAATAATTTTCGAGCCGGCGAAATTTAATTTTTTTTACTTTTTTTCGACTTTGATTTTTAAGGTTTTTTCATGACCTGCTAAAAAATTTTCATTTGATTTTAAAATTTTCATGTATACCCTGCCCGACCCAAAACAGTTTTTTAAAAAAAAAAAAGAAAAAAATGTTTTTAGCGGACATTTTTGGGTCGGACAGGGTATACATATGAACATTTTTTTAGTAGGTCATGAATCATATATATTATCTCTAATTGCTGTTTTATGTACGGGTCCCTTTTTCGCTCTTATTTGGAATCCAAATCTATAAATAAAGTTTTGGTTGTAAAGATGGAGATTCGGGCTATTAGCGAGCTTTGGGCAATTTTGGTCGTAGTGCTTTTGTTTAGCTATATTTTATTAAAATAACTTGTTAAAAATAAATGAGAACACAAAGAAATCTATTGTGAATATTTGCACAGCATTACCGGCAGTTGCTCCCATACGCCAGATGGCAGCGCAAGCTGAAATTGATTGACAGTCCAGCTGATTTCTGGTGATATTTGATAAAAGACGTTTATATTGGTTGCGCAATATGCGCACGGGTCCGGCTCGTGACCTAAATTTAAATTTTTTCTGGTCACACTTATGTTGCTTTACCGTGGGGCCGAATTGTAACATTTGATTACGGTTCGGATTCGATACGAAAGAAAAGGACGTATCACGTATAAATTAAAGGGGATTAGATATAACATACGATAGCAAACAAATCTCGATTTATTTTGAATGAATTGCTCTTTAAATGTTCAAAAGTACCTTGGGACAAATTTTAAAGTCAAATAGATACAAAAACACCGAATTGGTTAAAAAAAAAACAAAAAATAACTAATTCAGCGACCACCTTCAATTACCCGCTGACGAACAGGAATCAGGTAGTACGATCACGTATGTTATAATCCGAATACCATGTTTTTACGTGACGAGCTATACGTTCACGGATGTTACGTTTCCATAGCTGTATGTCGACATTTTCTACGAGTTTTCTTTTCGGTAGATCTCACGCGACTGCTTAAATGCGAAGGCCCATTAGCAAGATCGACAATCGAAATTAGTATAGCGATGATAATTAAAATTTTAGGCCTCTTTCGTTTTTTACGCTTATAAATTAAAATTAATTATTTTTCTCATTTATCTAGTATTTGGAAATTCGTACCGATGTTTATCCTTTGCTTAATTTTTGAAATACATATGTAAATATTTATTTTAAGCGCTGTGTAACATTGGCCAACGCCACAGCGAATGCTTGCAATGCCGAAAATGGATACTGAAAATCCAATGTGTATGCATTACCATCTATTCGTCCAAACTGCATTACCTGCAAAAAGAAAAAACCAAAAAAATCCGAAGATGTTTAGTAGATTATAAACACACCACCCTATATATGAACACTCCGCGTCTAAACGACACTTATCTATGTAGGTACTGAAAAATTCAAATTTTGTTTCTAGAAGGAATTACCCTCAAGGGAGAAAGTCTAGTTTTGAGCTAGTGCACTTTTAGTGCATTCGGAACCATTACTAGTTCACCTCCTGTCTCTTTTACTTGCATTCAACTGACGAATTAAACATGGCGATGTCCTAGGCGGTCGAAATTATCTCTATAGTACCGAAGTAGTGAAAACCTAGCTACCATCGAACTAGTTGTTATTTGGTACGTTCGACTTAGTTCAAACCCAGAACTTTGTATCACTAGTTAAAGACTTTTCCACAGGGTATTTGGAGGGAGCAGTGAAATAATTTCCCTAATTGTATTGGTAAATTACGCCCGCGGCGTTATTGCCCTGTCCCGTCCCAAAGAAAACTTTATATAAAGATTTTCAGGTACGTTCTTATTTTAATCTATTTTGTTGTTTTTAATTTAATTTAACAATTATTTCTTCAAATTTAATTTAATTAAATTTATTTTTATATCATTTAATTTTATTTGAACCAATTTTATTTTTTTTATATCATTTTATGTTATTTTATTTTATTTTATTTTATTTTATATATATTTAATTAGCGAGACAGACTCATATTCCTTTAAAAACATTTTTTTTTTGTTATTGACACTAGAGAGGAACTACAAAAAAAAACAAAAATATTTTCATTTTATACTGAGCACTAGCTGCTCATATTTTCTTTTAACAAAGACACATTCTTTGCATTGCAATTTAAAAATGATGTAGTTTTTGTCGCGGAGTGTATGTATGTGAGGTTGAGTCAATTTAAATAACAAAAAAAAAATTGAGTCAATTTGAAACAATTGTTTTCTACATGAGAGAGAGAGACAGATGTCGTAAATTAGCACACCTTAATGTACATATAAAATTAAGTTCTTACCTGTTTGCCGCGAAACTCGATTTGAAAATTTTTTGCTGATTCTTGTGTGACACGCCCACCAAAATCCAATTGATAAACTTGACTCAATTCATTCCACATTGGCGCTTTATTATGCATAACGAACTCTCGCCTCACTGAAGCTGGATGTGAACAGCTAGAGGCAGCGCCATTTGGCTCAATTTTCCCACGTTTCAGCTAAAATTATGTAAACAATTGGTATAATTTAGTTTGTCAGGCAATTTTTTATTTGGTCATACTTCTGTGGTAAAATCCTAATAATGCGTTTTTTACATGTACATATACTCGTATATACATATATGTATGTACATATATACATGCACTTAAACTTTATATGGACTGCTAAGTGCATAACTTATCTACACTTATGAAATTGTTGCGCATAAAATTTGTACTAACAAGTAAGGAGGGGACTACCTTCGGCTGTGCTGAAGACTTCATACTGTGGCGAATGTTGATATCACTAGGCCGTTAGTGAATAATCACGCAACAACAAAAATATTAAAGCGAGCCACACTGGTGTACATGAACACATAAATCATCATTTATACACATACATAGAAGGCGACGGAGAGCTATCTCGCACTCACAGGTGTAGTCATCAGCGAATTTGTTACTCACACATACACACTAATATATGTAGCTCAATTACCAAGAGATACAGCAGTTCTAGAAGGCGAAACGTCTAGACTTTAGTAGAAATATGCGAATGAAGCAACGGAGAGTATAAAAGCAGCGCAAGCTGAGCAGTCATTATTCAGTTTGATTGAAACACGCAATTAATTTTGAAGTATAAGTGTTATTGTGAAGTAGTCTCAAAGTAGTCTAATAAATACCATTTTGCATTACTGAATGTTGGATTATTTATTCGACAATTTAGCGATTCTAACATTTGCAGAAGGTTTCAAATAACCGGAATTTCATGAATGGGGCTGATTAATAATCTTATCCCATTCGTCATATCCAAATAATCTGTTGTATAAGATATTGTAACGAATTTACTGCAATTCCTCTTATTTGCAACCTTCTCCTAACGTTTGAATCACTAAACTGTTGAATAAATAACTCCACTATTCAATAATGCAAAATGGCCTTTATTAAAGTACTTCACAATAACATTCTATTGCTCGCCAGATAGCGTCTTAAATCGAACTGATTGTCGTGCCTCTACTGTTGCTGCCTTTTATACTGTCTGGTTTCCTCGTTGCATACTTCTAGGCTTTTCTATTCTAGAATTTACTAGTTAGTTATCAGCTACAAAATCACCAGCCACAACTACGTTTATAGCTTCTCATATGCGCGTGTATACGTGAGTAATACTTGCACAAATAATTGCCTTCTTTTGTGAGCATCTCAGATAAGATATATGCATGTGTTTGTGCGTCTCTTCTCCGCTGCTCGTATGGACATATGGGTAGACATAATGATTGATTTAATGATGTGCATACAAGTCACTGCTTATCATCGGCTTAGAGATGATAGTATCCCTTAGTGTTGCTAATGTTCGTAACACTGCCCCTAAGTCTGATCGTCCCGATCAGAAAAATTTCCTGATCTAAACGTCGCTAGCATCTCCAAATGTACCACTCTTCTACTTCGTGGTTTCCCAATGGTTTGTATGCGGTAGATGGTATCACTGATCTTCTTCACAACTTTGTGTGGGCCTTCCCAACTGCACCGAAATTTGGATGGAACAATTTTATGCCGGGAGGTTTGTATAACCGTACCAAATCTCCCTCCAAGAAACCTTCCGAATTATTGTTCTCATCGTACCTGCGTTTCATCTTATTACTCATTATCCTGGATCGTTCCCTCGCACTCTGTTGTTTGGCCAATGAAGAACCACTTCGCAGAGCTTGTCTTGACGGATTGAATTTGCATCATCAGTATCGTATTGACGTTTCACAACAGTAGTGTGCGCTGGCTTGAAACCGCCCTTGCATTCTTTCTGGAAAATTCTTTCAGTCGTTTTAGTGCGTCACTTAGGGTTTGTCAATGCCAGTGTTTTTCTCGCAGGTACCTTTGGTTTTGATTTGTTTGGCCCATTCGTTCCATCAACCCTTGCCCGATCTGCTGCCTTTGACTTTTGTGGTTTTTGTCGAATCTCTTTCACCAGCACTCGATTACTGCTGAACCCTTTTTCCAAATTGAAGTTAAGTGGCACATCTTCGTTCTCATAGCGCATAATCCTTCTCCGCATATCGATCCTGATGTCATGGTCAACTAAGAAGTCCACTCCCAATATGACTTCATCAACAATCTCCGCCACAATGAATTTGTGCAGAACCATAACCTTCCCAATTAAGACTTCACATATCACTTATCCATGGACTTGGTTATACTCGCCCGTGACAGTACGCAACCTTGCTCCAGGTAACGGTTTTACTCTCCTGTTGACCAAATCAGATCGAATTAAGGAATGAGATGCGCCCGTATCTACAGTCAGTACACGTTCTTTGCAATTCACATTCCCTCTGACGGTAAGACTGCTCGATTTTATTCCAATTTGCGACACAGATATCACAGGACATTCAATAGCGGGAGCTAGCTCTCGATCTCTACATCTTACTCGCTCTTGCTCATCCCCTACAGCTTTGTTATTAAGACCACCCATGCTGTTGAAACCACTAGGATCAAGATCGCAATGACGTGCAATGTGACCGGGCTTCCCGCATTTGAAGCATTTGATAACTCTTTCACTCCGCTTTTGCGATCCTTTCAGCGCCTCCATTATTGTGTTCACCCAGTCTGGCCTTTCCACCTCCACACGGCGTGCTTTGAACGCTGGCTTACACAGAAGCGATGCTGTTTGCTGAATCAGAGCATGTGATACCGTTTATGTGAATGTTGGCTTTGGGTTTGCGTATGTAGCTCGCTTTGTTTCGACGTCCCGTATGCCATTTATAAAGCTCTGGATCTTTACCCTTTCAGTGTATTCCACGAGTGCGTCCGCATTCGCTACATGTGCCAGCCTTTCAACATCCGACGCAAACTCTTGCAATCTTTCACCAGGCCTCTGCAAGCGGTTCAGTAACTCCATTTGGTATATCTGTATCCTATGCTCAGTTCCGTATCGTCTCTCTAGAGCGCCCATCAATGCTTCATAACAGTTCCGTTCGCCCTCTGGAATGGTTTGTAAAATCTCAGCTGCCAGGCCCTTTCAACGCCATGAACAGTGCATCAACTTTATCTTCAGCATTCCAGTTGTTCACTGCTGCGGTCTTCTCAAACTGTAGCTTGAAGACCTGGAAAGGAACAGAACCGTCAAAAGATGGAGTTTTTTTTACCTTCGTATTACTCGCTGAAGCAGCCGGGCGATTAAGTTGCAATTCCTGTATACGACCTCTCAAAGCATCCACCTCTGCCTCGAATTTTTCTTCAAACTGCATTATTTTTTCATCCAAGCGCGCTTCGAGTTTTGATGATATACGCGCCTCTTATGCTTCTAGTTGTACTGTTATGCGTGTCTCTTGTTCTTTTAGTTGAGTTGCCATATATGTCTTTTGTTCTTCCAGCTGTGATGAAATTTGTGTTCCCTGTGTTTCCTGTGCTTCAATCTTCGCTGTTATACGGTTCTCCTGCGATTCCAACTGAGATGACATTTGCGACGGCATTTCGGATATGCGTGCCTCCTGTACTTCCATCTTGGATGTTAAACGTGTCTCCTGCGATTCTAGTTGCTTTTCCATCTTGGATGTTACTGTCGACGCTTGTGCAGATATTGCAGCTAATATTGTGTTCAAGTCTGTGTTCGCCATTGTCTGCGGTGTTTCATTTTTCTCCTCATTTTTTGTTGTTGTCTCGTCGCGATCAAGATGAAAGACATACTCTTCCACGTTAATTCCTTCTGCTTCCATTGCCTCTCGTAGTCTTGCCTGAAGTTCGAGTTTATTGCCGGTTGTATTCAATCCACGGCTCTCCAACTCCTTCTTGAATTGCTGGATCTTCAATTCACTCCACTTTGCCATGTCCTTGTTGCACTCGAAATCTTCGGAATTTATTCAACAATTCCTCTTCTGATACCAATTGTAACGAATTTACTGCAATTCCTCTTATTTGCAACCTTCTGCTAACGTTCGAATCACTAAACTGTTGAATAAATAACTCCACTATTCAATAATGCAAAATGGCCTTTATTAAAGTACTTCACAATAACACTCCTATTGCTCGCCAGATAGCGTCTTAAATCAAACTGATTGTCGTGCCTCTACTGTTGCTGCCTTTTATACTGTCTGGTTTCCTCGCTGCATACTTCTAGGCTTTTCTATTCTAGAATTTACTAGTTAGGTATCAGCTACAAAATCACCATCCACAACTACGTTTATAGCTTCTCATATGCGCGTGTATACGTGAGTAATACTTGCACAAATTATTGCCTTCTTTTGTGAGCATCTCAGATAAGATATATGCATGTGTGTGTGCGTCTCTTCTCCGCTGCTCGTATGTACATATGGGTAGACATAATGATTGATTTAATGATGTGCATACAAGTCACTGCTTAGCATCGGCTTAGAGAAGATAGTATCCCTTAGTGTTGCTAATATTCGTCACACTGCCCTCCACGTCAGTCTGATCGTCCCGATCAGACAAATATCTCGATCTAAACGCTGCCAGCCTTTCCAAATGAACCACTTTCATTTTGGTTCGTGGTTTGTATGCGGTACACTACATCGTTGATCCGTTTTACAACTTTGTATTGGCCTTCCCAATTACACTGCAATTTCGGGGACAAACCTTTTTTTCGTTGTGGGTTGTATAACAGCACCAAATCTCCTTTCTGAAACCCTTCCGAATTAATTGATTTATCGTATCTGGCTTTCATCTTGTCACTCATAATCTTTGCTCGTTGCCTTACCAGATCGTGTATCTCTCTCAGCTCTTCTTCCAAGACACCAGTGGATTTCTTGACATTTCTCTCCGCATCGGTAACTATCCCATACTTCATATCAGCTGACAGTCGAAGGTCATTGCCAAAAATTACCTTTGCGGGAGTTTGGCCCGTTGTCTCATGTACTGCCGATCGGTAAGCCATCAAGAATAATGATATGTGTGTATCCCACTCCTTATGGTACTTGTCTACTACTTTCCTTAAATGCACCTCCAATGTTCTATTGAAACGTTCCACCATACCATCGGACTGAGGATGCAATGCAGTTGTCCGTGTTTTTTTCGAATGCCCAACTTCTTACACATTTCTTGGAACACAGCTGATTCAAAGTTACTACCTTGGTCAGCATGTAACTCCATTGGTACACCATACCTTGCAACCCAATCGTTTGTAACCACTTCTACTACTGTTTCCGCTTCTTGGTTTGGTATTGGGTATACCTCTGGCCATTTACTGTAGTAATCTATTACCACCAGTACGTATTTGTTTCCGCGGTTGCTAGTAGGAAATGGACCTGCGACATCCAAGGTGATCCTTTCAAATGTTGTACCTGAAATATACTGCTTCATCTGGCCATGACTTCGTGTTTTGGGCCCTTTCGCTCTGTTGCAAACCTCGCAGTTGGCAATCCACTCGGCGACCGACTGACGGCAACCAACCCAATAGAATCTCTGCTTAATTTTCTCGAGCGTCTTCGTGATTCCAAGATGACCTCCACTTGAACCATTATGCAGTTCGCTGAGTACGTCAGGAATCCTCTTTCTAGGGACAACTATCAGTTTCTTCTTGCATTGACCATCCTCACTCTCCCATACTCGATGAAGGCTACCGGATATCAATTCTAAACTATTCCACTGTGCCCAATACGACTTCGCAATGGGAATCTTTGCTGACATCTCCTCTCTGTCTGGTCTTTCGTTTCGTTCAAACCCTTGCATAACACGTGACAGATCTGTATCTTCTAGCTGACACTTTCTTAGTTGTTCCTTGTCCCATTTCTCTGTACATGTTATAGTCATTAGCCGGGCATCTATAATGTCTGCTTTAGCCTCGGCCTTTGAACAGTGCTTGCATTCCAAACTATATGGTCTTCGTGACATTGCATCGGCATTCCCATGGGTACTACCATTCCGATGCTCAATGGAAAAGTCATAGCTTTGTAGCCGCTCGATCCACCGTGCCAATTGTCCTTCTGGATTACGGAACCGCAGAAGCCATTTCAACGCTGCGTGATCTGTTCTGACGCGGAATCGCTGGCCGTAGAGGTATTTGTGAAAATTTTTAATGCACTCTACCAATACCAACAGCTCTCTCCGTGTAACGCAATAGTTCCTCTCTGGTTTTCCAATCGAACGGCTGTTATATGCAACTACCTTCTCCTATCCATCGACCAGTTGTGATAAAACACCTCCTATAGCATATCCACTTGCATCTATATCTAGAATAAATGTTGCTCCTGGAATCGGATATGCCAACATTGGGGCAGTGCACAAACGCTCCTTTAATGTTTGGAAAGCCACTTCTTGCTCCTTCTTGCATTCAAAAGCTTTATTTTTTCTTGTAAGCTCATGGAGGCTATGGGCTACGCTGGAAAAGTTTGGCACAAATCGCCGGTAATATGTGCACATCCCAAGGAAACTTCTTAATTCATGCAAGTTCTGTGGTCTTGGCCAATCCTTTACTGCCTCTAACTTTTCATTCGCTGTACAGATGCCTTCTGTCGATACCTTGTCACCCAAATAATTTGTTTCTTTTCTAAACAGCGAAAACTTTTTGGGACTTAGTTTCAGACCAGCGCCAGCTATCTCAGAAAAACTTCCTCCAAGTTTTTAAGATTTTCATCAAAGTTCTTGCCCAATACGATGATTTCGTCCAGGTATACCAAGCATGTTTTCCAATGTAGTCCTTTCAATACCTGATCCATGAGTCTCTCGAAAGTAGCTGGTGCATTACATAGTCCAAAGGGCATTACTGTAAATTGCCAAAGACCATCTCCGACGCTGAAGGCTGATTTATCTTTGTCTTGCTCCTTCACCTCCACTTGCCAGTAGCCACTTTTCAAGTCCAGTGTGGAAAACCATTTCGTACCAGAGAGCGAGTCCAGAGTGTCGTCAAATCTTGGCAATGGGTAGTTATCTTTTTTCGTAACGTCATTCAACTTCCGATAGTCCACGCAAAACCTAATTTTTCCATCCTACTTCTTTACAACTTCTACCGGTGAGCTCCAGGGACTAGCTGATGGTTCGATGACGCCGCTGTCGCTCATTTCTTGTATGATTTGACTCACAGCTTCCCGCTTCGCCAGTGGAACACTACGTGGAGCTTGACGGATCGGCCTCGCATCTCCAGTGTCAATTTAATGGTTCACAACGTTGGTGCGGCCTGGTTTGGAACCATCCTGATTAAATATGTTCGCGTACTTTAGGAGCAGTTGTTTTGCCTTACTCTGATAGGCTTCCTCTAGCCGGAGGGGACCATGCCGTGATGTTATTTGAAAGATCAGTATTAGTAGATGACACGTGTTTCTGGAGCTGTTCACAGTTAATAACTACTTCAGCCTCTTGGCATCTTCCCAAAATAGCTTCTTTGGTCAGTTTGAGTGTTGACTTGAACTCATTGAGTACTCTTACCGGAATACGTCCATCTTGTTTCGTCATAGCCAGGGTTTTTCCTACAATCATGTTCGGTGCTGATTTGTTTGCTGCTTCGACAACCCACAATTTGTTTGTCCCACAATCTCCATCAACCTTTGCCCAGATGACTGCTTCTGATTTTGGTGGTATTTGTTAACTCTCTGCCACCAGCACTCGTTTACTGCTGTAGCCTCTCTCGTAGCCGAAATTAAGTGGCACATCCATGTTTTTATATCGCATCGTCTTGCTTTGCATATCGATCTTGATGCCTTGGTCGATTAAGAAGTCCGCCCCAATTATGATTTCATCAACAATCTCTGCCACTATAAAATTGTGTAGTACCGCGACGTTCCCAATTGCTACTTCACATGCTACTTCTCCAATTACCTGGGTGTCCTCTCCCGTGTCTGTACGTAATCTTGATCCAAGCAATGGTCTTATCTTCTTGTTGACTAAATCTGCTCGAATGATGGAATGAGATGCACCCGTATCTACAGCCAGTAAACGTTCCTTTCCATCCACATGTCCTCCGACAGTAAGATTGTTCGACCTTCTTCCAATTTGCGAGATAGAGATTATGGGGCATTCAATTGAGGAAGCCAGCTGTCGCCCCTTGCGGCTGACTCGCTTTAGTTTAACGATTGAGTGGATTTGGAGATTTGCTCATCTCCTTCAGCTCTGCGTTTACGGCCAATTGCTGGAACTGTTAGGATTGGTACTGCAATAACGTGCAATGTGCCCTGGCTTTCCACATTTAAAGCCTTTGACGGCACCATAGTTTTTCTGCTGCGTTCCTTTTAGTGCTTCCAAAACTGTGTCTACCCAGTCTGGTTTTTCCACTTCCAAGCGATGAGCTTTGTATGCGGGCTTACTCAAAAGTGACGCTGTTTCTTGAGTCAGTGCATGGGATACCGTTTCTGCGAATGTGGGTTTTGGGTTTGCATATGTCGCTCGCTTCGTTTCTACGTCCCGTGTACCATTTATAAAACTCTGGATTTTTACCCTCTCGGTGTACTCCACGGGTGCGTCCGCATTTGCCAAATGTGCCAACCTTTCAATATCCGAAGCAAACTCTTGCAAAGTCTCATTAGCTTTTTGGTAGCGGTTTTGCAATTATATTTGGTAGATTTGTTTCCTGTGTTCGCTTCCGTACCGTCGTTCTACAGCAGCCATCAATGCTTCATAACTGTTACGTTCGTACTATGGGATGGTCTGTAAGATCTCAGCAACTGGTCCTTTTAAAGCCACGGATAGAGCTGTCACTTCATCTTCAGCACTCCAGTTGTTCATTGCTGCGGTTTTCTCAAACTGTAGCTTAAAGACCAGGAAAGGAACAGTGCCGTAAAAAGATGGAGTTTTTACCTTCGTATTGCTTGCTAAAACAGCTGGGCGATTTAATTGCAACTCCTGTATACGACCTCTCAAAGCACCCACCTCGGCTTCGATTTTTTCTTCAACTGCGTTATTTTCTCGCCAATACGCGCTTCGAGTTTTAATTATATACGCGCCTCTTGTGCTTTGAGTTGTACTGTTATGCGCGCTTCTTGCTCTTTCAGTTGTGTTTCCATCTTTGATGTTACACGTGTCTCCTGCGATTCCAGTTGGGATGCCATATATGTCTTCTGTTCTTCCATCTTGGATGTTATACGGTTCTCCTGGGATTCTTGTTGAGATGCCATATATGTCTTCTGTTCTTCCAGTTGCGACGACATTGATGTTACTGTCGATGTTTGTGCAGATATTGCAGCCAATATCATGTTCAAGTCTGTGCTCGTAACTGTCTGCGATGTTTCATTTTTCTCTTCAATTTTTGTTGTCTCCTCGCCATCAAGAGGAAATACATACTCTTCCACGTTAATTCCCTCTAATTTCGTTGCCTTTCGTAGTCGTGCCTGAAGTTCGAGTTTATTGCCGGTTGTATTCAATCCACGGCTCTCCAACTCCTTCTTCAGTTGCTGGATGTTCAATTCACTCCACTTTGCCATGTCCAAGTTGTAATCGAAGTCTTCGGAATTTATTCAACAATTCCTCTTCTGACACCAATTGTAACGAATTTAGGGAAACTTCGCTTATTTTACACCTTCTACTAACGTTCGAATCACTAAACTGTTGAATAAATAACTCCACTATTCAATAATGCAAAATGGCCTTTATTAGACTACTTTCAAAATAACACTTCTATTGCTCGCCAGATAGCGTCTTAAATCAAACTGACTGTCGTGCCTCTACTGTTGCTGCCTTTTATACTGTTGGTTTTCTCGTTGCATATTTCTAGGCTTTTCTATTCTAGAATTTACTAGTTAGTTATCAGCTATAACTACGTTTATAGCTTCTCATATGCGCGTATATATGCGACTGATACTTGCACAAATTATTGCCTTCTTTTGTGAGCATCTCAGATAAGATATATTCAAGTGTGTGTGCGTCCTTCTCCGCTGCTCGTATGGACTAGAGGTTTACGCCGATCACTTAATCGGCGGCGGCGGCGTAGGCGGCGCGCCGGCGTACGCCGGTGTTCTTACTTTAAAAGCTTAATTTTTCTATTTAAAAAAATAATATTTAGGAAAGTTTTTGTTTATATGTATTTAAGGAAATCAACGTGTTGGCCATTTCGGAAAGATCCGGGGTTTTTGCATCAAAATCTCGCAGACCGTTCACAAATTTTCAGGAGTAGCTCCTTGCGAAGGGATTGTCCCTCGTTCGCATGCTCCAGAGAGGCTTCGAATCTAACCCCGGTCTTTGGAATTGGTACTGCTGCGTCTGCTGAAAAGAAATAGAGATACATAAAATAGTCACAGTTTTGCCTGTATATCTCGTGGAAAGCGTAGTTTCACCTCGAGTTAACTCCTAATAATCGTCGCGAACACAATTTCTTTAAATCATTTGTCGCTCCTTGGCGTGCACGCATAAAGGCGACTTAGGGTTGTTATGAATGGAATATTAATACTCATGACTATCGTAGCCCAGGGCGCCTCCAGTTTTTTCGGCTGTTTTTAAGAGCTAAAATTTCCGATGTGCGAACAGTAGGAATCCCTACCACCAGTCGCTACCACGCCTCCTGAGCCTCACACCATATGCGAGTACAGAAGCTATACGACTGCGACTTCGAACTCATACCTTTGTCGACGTCGCTTTCCTAGAAGCTCTAGGTATAGCTCCGAAGACTTTCCAACGGATGCTTTTGTTGCGCTATGCTGCCGAGCTATATTTTGAAACGTTAGGGAGTGACTTTTCGACCAAAGATGCCGCCCTCGAAATCATAAGCAGTCTAAGAGGATGTCATTGCGTCATGGGTGAAAATCCGTATAATCCTCGGCGCATCTACATAATTAAAATTTTACTACAAGGATTGCAGACGTTTGTGTTCACAACATTGATTTCAATAGTCTTCGTTAAATCAAATTTAGAATGAAAGTCGACGGATTTTAAGTTGAAAGTTGTTAACTACTGTTTTCCGGCCTTACGATATAGAAGCTCATTATGGATGACCGCGTAGCTTCAGTTTTCAGACAAGTTCGACTGTCCACTACGTTAGGGTAGTATCACACACGGTCATTAGTTCCACTGTCTTGGGAAAGCTTTTGCTTCACCACTTTGAGTGTTCTTGGGAAGGACAAAGCCTCACCTGGTAGATATATGTGCCTACGTATTCACAATTGTAAAAGAAGCCGTAACGTGTAGGTTATATTTAAACTTGGTTGATAGGCTATAATCAATGTGATTCACTCCAAGGGACTAGTTTTGGATAGGGCCGCCAACTTTAGGATATGTCAAACCGGGAGACTTGGGTGTTGAAGGATGAAGTGTGAAAATCAAAATTAACATTTCAGACGCTATTGTATAGTTTCGCAAATAAACAACAGATGTTTGAATGTAAGCCCAAGCGATTTTTAAAACCCTTCTCATATGTACATATATCCTCAACTTAAGTATGAGGTAAGAATAATTTCAAAGGAGTGTTTATGCCCCTAGAACCTGATTTCGCTTATTCTTGAGGACAGATTAAAAACATGTTCGCCTTGGGTCATTTTATTTGAATTAATTGTTCATTATTAATTTTTTCAAAAATGTAAAGTGAGCATATAAATTTATTATATAACTTTTCTTTTAGTATTTTGTTTTAATAACTTGCTGAATTGGGTGATGGAAAGTCCGTGTTAAGCTGACATCGAAAGCGCCTGTTATTTTAAATAAATTTTGAATAGTTATAAAGAGTTAAATTTCGCAATTAGTTTCTTATAACTGGCAGTGATGCGCATCCGTTGATACCACTTTCGACCATATCCGACCAATTTTCGACATGAACAATAAATGGCATAAACAGTCTTAAATGAGTAGAAAATATAGTAACGCGCCGGACGCCGCGCCGGCACGCCGATATTTTTGACATTCGGCGGCGGCGTGCGAAAAACGACCAAAATCGGCGGCGGCGGCGGCGTTTATCGGCGGCGTATATCTCTAGTATGGACATATGTAGAAATAGGTAGGTAGAAATAATGATTGATTTAATGATGTGCATACAAGTCACTGCTTAGCATCGGCTTAGATATGATAGTACCCTTAGTGTTGCTAATATTCGTCCCAGTATGTACATTCTACCACAACATTCTTTATTTTAAGTCGAAAAGTATTTCATAAGCAACGGAAGAGCTCTTGGTATGTATATTTGATGCAGTCATCCAGAAATTGCGCAAGGATTTTTTAAGAAGGCTTAAATAGATCATGGCATATGGCGAAAGGCGACTTGGTCGCCAGAAAATTGCTTTGCTGAATGGAAGCACGCAACTCCGGCGGATCTGTGTTATCCCGCCGCCTTCATGTTGTAGTTGTTGTTGTAGCAGTGCTTCGCTCCATCCAATAGGTGCGACCGACCACAAATTGTCATTAATATCCTCTAACGGGGTGGACCATAATGAGAGGGGTTTTAGGCGTTGGTTCAACATTACAATTAAAGAGATGGTTGGTGTCATGTGGGGACACATTGCAAGCGGGGCATACATTGTGTATGTCGGGGTTGATTCTGGATAGGTAAAAGTTTAACCTGTTACAGTATCCAGATCGAAGTTGAGTTAGAGTGACTTGTGTTTCCCTGGGGAGTGTGCGTTCCTCTTCAGCAAGTTTTGGGTACTATTCTTTGAGTACTGGATTCACCGGGAAATTCCTGGCACAAAGGTCCAACGCCTGTTTATGGAGTTCACTGAGGACCTGCTTGTGTTTTTTTGCTTCATACGGCTGAGTTATCAGGTGCCGCATTTCCTCATAATGCTTACGGAGATGACTCCTTAAGCCCCCAGGCGGTGTTGGCTCATCAATGAGATGTCTGTTGGGATGCCCAGGTTTCTGGGTATTCAACAGGAACTGTTTGGTTAGCATCTCATTTCTCTCCCTAATGGGAGTATTCTCGCCTCATTATGTATATGGTGTTCTGGGGACATAAGGAGACAGCCCGTGGCGGTTCTGAGAGCAGTATTTTGGCAGGCCTGTAGCTTCTTCCATTGAGTAGTTTTTAGGCTTGGCGACCATATAGGGGACGCGTAGCATGCAATCGGCTGGCCAATTGCTTTGTATGTGGTAATGAGCCTTTCTTTGTCTTTTCTCCAAGTACAGCCCCAGCAAGGGATTTGAGGATTTTATTCCGGCTCTGGATGTTCGGTACAATTGCGGCTGCATGCTCACCAAAATGTAGATCTTGATCAAACGTCACACCCAAGATTTTGGGGTGTAGGACAGTCGGTAGCGTAGTGCCATCAACGTGGATGTTCAAAATGGTCGACATTTGGGACGTCCATGTTGTAAATAAGGTCGCGAAGGATTTAGTCGGTGATAATGCCAGGTTTCGCGAGGCGAAAAAAGTGGTGAGATCAGGGAGGTAGCCGTTTATTCTGTTGCAAAGCTCATCGATCTGTGGGCCCGGGCCTGTGGCCATTATTGTGCAGTCATCGGCGTAGGAAACGATAGTAACTCCTTCTGGTGGCGAAGGTTTGATATATAGAAGTTAAACAAAAGTGGGGATAGGATAATTCTTCTTGGTTTTGATGTTTCGTTTCTGAATTGCACCGATGCCTGCCGACCACCCAGATAATTTTCGGTCCACCTTTTAAGACATGGGGGAAGGGTAGACCCTTCCAGGTCTTGAAGTAACGTGCCATGGTTGACCGTATCAAAATCTTTTGATAGGTCTAGCGCAACGAGTACTGTTCTATGAGTGGGGTTTTGATTTAAACCGCAATTTATCTGGGTGCTAATGGCATTTAGCGCGGTGGTGGTGCTATGGAGTTTTCTAAAGCCATGCTGATGACAGGCTAGCTGCAAATTTGCTTTGAAGGAGGGGAGAAAAATGGCTTCAAGCGTCTTGGCTACTATAGGGGAGATATCGGGCGATATGACGCTCCTTTGTTAGCTGGTTTCCCAGGCTTTAGTAGTGGGACCACCTTGGCCATTTTCCATTTTTCGGGAATGACAAAGGTGGAAAGAGACAGGTTGAAGACATGTGCTAAATATTTGAAACACTCTTTCCCTAGGCTTTTAAGCATCAGCATGGCTATGCCGTCTGGGCCCACTGCCTTGGATGGTTTAGCATGACCGATGGCATCTTCAACCTCTTCGGCGGTGATGGTAATTGGAGACGCGCTGAATTTATGTTTATGTGCGTGTCTGTGGCCTTCGTCTAGCTTTGTCGACCGTAGAATGCATTATATATTGTCGGCAGAAGACGCTCGCGCATTTTTTCGCATGCGACAGCACTTTATCGCCGAAGGCGATGGAAATTTTGGCATTGTACTTAGACGGATTCGATAGGGACTTTACGGTGGACCAAATCTTGTGTTCATCCACAAGCAATCTGAGGCGTTGGTTTATATCCCTTATTTGGGGGTCGCCGGGATCGAGCTGTCTTATAAGGTCACGTTCTCTCGTTAAATTTTCGGCCTCCGCCGGAAAGTGAGGCCGAATTTCGGGAATTCTACCGGCGGGAATGAAGCGAGTCGAGGCGGATTTGATGACCTTGCGGAAAGCACGCTCCCCTTGTTGTTGTTGTTGTTGTTGTAGCGATAAGGTTGCTCCCCGAAGGCTTTGGGGAGTGTTATCGATTTGATGGTCCTTTGCCGGATACAGATCCGGTACGGTCCGGTACCACAGCACCATTAAGGTGCTAGCCCCACCATCTCGGGAACGATTTATGTGGCCACATTAAACCTTCAGGCCATCCCCTCCCTCCCCACCCCCAAGTTCCATGAGGAGCTTGGGGTCGCCAGAGCCTCGTCTGTTAGTGAAACAGGATTCGCCGCGGATAGGTGAGGATGACAATTGGGTTTGGAGAAGCTATATATTGCGCTGGCAACCGGAAGGGTTGCGCTACACACCCCTTGAATCTGGTATTTTAGTCGCCTCTTACGACAGGCATACCTACCGCGGGTATATTCTGACCCCCTTACCCGCTGGGGGGCACGCTCCCCTTGGCGAGTATCAGTCGGGATAGGGATGGCAGCAAAGCGGTTGTCTGTAAAGGATTCGTATTCGTCCCACTTTCCTTTTTTAAAGTTTATGAAAGTGCGTTTTTCTGTGACGATGAAGTCGGCGGCACGCTCGAGCGAAATAAGTATAGGCAGGTGGTCGGATGCCAATGTTACCATCGCCGTCTTCTTTTTCTTATGCTCCTCTGTTGATGTTGCTGTGACACCAATTCATTACTCATATCAGTGAATACCACATGCAATGCAATACTGTGCATTGTTTATACTTTATTTCTTAATTTCAGACAAATTCGCAACAATAATTAAACTTTTCAATTTTTTAAACAAAATAAGACATGCGGAACGATATTGCAATTGACAAAACAGCTGACTTCGAAAATTCGAAATTCCTATTCCCCAATTATTGTTCTCCCTAGGAGAGAAGAATTGGAGGAATTTTTCCGCGGGAATAAAAAAATCCGCGAGAACAAAATTCCGAGGGAATATTTAGAATTGGGCTGATTGTGTTTTCTCGCCATAACTGTGCTTTATGTTCAAGGACGGAATTGTTTTAGGTAAAATGATTATAAAAGAGTTAACAAGAAATTGCATGTACATATTTTCTCGCAGTGTTTTTATCTTTTCTAAACAACGAAAGTGAGGGGTGTATGTAGACTTATGTCCAGCATTGTATATATACAGCATATACTTACATCCGTACATACCTTTTGTAAAAGTTGTGCCTTTTGGAATGTTTCCAAATCACGATATTGTTTATTGTAACTGCTGGCGCCCCCGTTTTCCTCGCCAGACCCATTCATCCCATTACCTTCCTCATCTGAACTTTCTATAAGACATTGCTTTTTACGATATCGGCTATTTAACAAAGGTGAATTCAGTATTTGACGAATTGGTGAACTAGTTTGTCGTTTATTCTTTTTGCTAACAGCAGGCGAAGCTGGTGAGCTACGCGGTAAACGTTTGGGTGTTGATGGTGGAGTAAGACGTCCCTCATCGAGGTCGCGCAAACGGCTGATGATATTTTCCAATGTTGTAAGTGCCTATAAAATATGCAAATCATATTGAGTATTTGTCAAAGACGAGATAAATGCTTGGTTAAATGTGCTTATAATAGATATGTACATATGTACGTATGTAGTCACACCACCTACTACTGCTTCACACACTTATGTATATATATTACTTATTTACTTGGCGCTTAGCAGTTTTAACCGTTATGTCCGTCCAGCAAGACGTGTCAGCCATTTCTTCGTCGGGTTAACTGGCGCCAATGGTCTTACCAAGGGCATCTCAGTTGTTTTCCACCTGGTCCCTCTAGCGGAGTGGGAGCCGCACTCTCTTCTGCTTCCATAGGCGCGTTCCCATAAAAATGCTTTCTGTAGCAGGACGGGTACCATAAGTGACTTGCCGAGGGAGAACTTTTCTTTTCAATTGAAAGAAGAGAAACCCGGGCATAAGGGTCGACGACATCCAAATCTACACTGACGGATCCGAGATGGAATCGGAAATTCTTCCGTAAGAACGTGTCAGCTGATCGCTTTCTCACTAGACAGAGTTGCCTAGTAAACTTTTGTGCGCTAATTTTTGACCGTTTGCAGTTTTATGCAAAAACACATGATTAAAGTTTGAATAGTTGTGAAAATAATTCGAAATAATTATGTAAAAGTGCTGATTATAAATATTTAATCTATTTATACTTATTTAAAATGTATTCCGGCCTTTTACAATGTCAAAAATTAAATTGGAAAAAGTTGATGTTTCCATAAGCATACATGCAAAATGGTCAATGGCAACAGTGCTTCTCTGTAAACAATACACACACAAATATGTTATGTACATGTACACAGACGTACACATTGATTCCTACGGGCTTGAGAGTTCGGTCAAACGTGCTTCGTACGACAAACGTCCTTACGTACGGCACACGTCAGTGGGTAACTGCCGCATTACTCAATTAACGACGACAAAGCAAATCATAGGGGTGTGAATTGAGAGGGCACAATTGTGCTATGAAATGAATGGCCCTGTTGTAATGCAATATCTTATGCCGCAGCTGCCATTTTGCGCGTGCAACTTGTGCGAATGGATAGCGCACTGCTGTGGAATGAAAAAATCATTGGGAGTCTGTCGTAGCTTAAGCAGTTTAAGCCCATATAGCTGCTCAAGTAATTAAAGTACGGAAATAGTAGAACAAGTTTCTTATATCTAAAATATTGGACAAGATAATAGTATTACCTGCGCTTGCAATGAAACCGAAGCTTTTGTCTCCACAGGTGTTGCCTCAATAGCATTCATATTTATGGCGGTTGGACACCCACTCAACGTTTGCTGGCCCAAGAGATCTCGTTGATTTCTTATTATATTCATACCATTTTGTGAATCCTTGCGACGCCATCGCGCCTCCGTTAATTGTTTAACAAAACTAAATCCATTTTCATTTTTACGACCCAAAAGTGGTGTAGAGCTTTCGGTATTTGTTTCGCTGATACTACCCGTTTCCTTACTTCGACTTCGAATGCCAAAACGATGTTTACGTGTAAAGAGTGGACTATCTGTAAAACTGGTGATAACATCAAATTTTTTCTTTCTCGGTGTTCCGACTTTCTGTTGTTGTACTATTTGTTGTTGCTGTAGTTGATGTGGACGTTGTTGATCTTTATACAAAGTTTCTAATAAATTTGAGTTTTTATGAGCGGTGGATACAAAACGTATGGCTTCCTCTTTTTTTTGCTCGCCAATTGAGAACTTGGATTGACATTGGCATTGTTTACAAAGCTCAGTGGGTTCAATGCTTCTACGACATTTCAAACAATTTGTCGGTTGTTGACTTTCGTGGCTGTTTGTCGAATGACCTTCAATGATTTCCTGTAGTTTTGTTGGACCTTTATCGGGCTTTTTGCTGGTTAATTTGGTTTGTATAAAACCCAGGTCGCAGGAGTCAAGACTCTTGGACTTTCCCGATTTTTCCAATTTTGGTTTTCGTGTCTCCTACAAAAATAATATGAGTGTTTATGAAATTTTTACAATGAATTTATGTTGTCCAAGACCAAGAGAAAACACCTTTTCGCTTTATCCCCCCTTATTGAAAACCCGGAAAATCTTCCCAAGTAACACAAACGTTCTTAACATAAAATGTGAGTACCCAGCATCTTACTTCGTTAAAAAACCATTCAATAACTAAGAATATTTCCTATTCTTTTTCTTTCACAGTCCTTTTTAAAATGACGTCCAAATTTGCTGCGTGTTGCTATAAGATAGTACCCCGTTTATAATGAGCCAACGGCAGATAAGATTGTACTCCCTTTGAACTTTCGCAACTGTGTAACCGCAACAGTATCAGTCTTACGACTGAGGGAGCTTGGCAGCAACAAAAAGCAGTATGGCCACAGTGGTATCCTGAACGGATTTCCATGTAAACACCACTCGCCTCTCTTGAAAGTTGTTACAAACATTAAGGCGCATTTCTTCTGGAGAGTCATCTTACTCTTTATAGACTGTTCCGAAACGGGTTCCGGTGTCTTAACAGGACTTTTATAAGACCAAGTTCATCCGGCTCGCAAACTTAGCTAGCATCTTTTAAGCGGAAATGTTATTAGTTTCGATAGTGTCCGCGGTATGCCGCGAGATACAAAATTCAATCTAGCAGCATACCGCGGCAGCAGGTAAGCATATACTCCAACAGGCAAGCAGCACTCAGGACAATACCCGTAGGTTTTGTTGATGGACTTTTGCCAGATATAGACCCGGTACATTCCAGTAACAATCAACGACCATCTCGGGAACGATTTAATATGACCTTATTAAATCTTCTAGGTCAAAACTCCTAGAAACGTAGAGTCGTCGTTTATTCACATTTATAACAGGATTCCCCTCGGGTAGGTGAGGTTAGGACCTGAGCTGCGGAAGCTGTGAAGATATAAATCTTTTTATTGCGCTTATCGACCCCTCGAGAGAGACAGAGAGGTAAAATGATATAGTAAGAAAAAGGGGAAAAGTAAGAGAATATTCATCATAGGATGTAACAAAACAAATGAATTTTTCAAATATATACTGATTTCTGAAATTAGTCTTTCTAAGGCAGCAACACGCTGGGAAACAGTATCATTAATAAAACATTATTATAGCTTATATACTCTAAAATCGTGCTAACCTCATTATTTTGCCGCTTTTTTCTGGTCCTAGGTTTATCAACCAAAATCAAACGCTTGTGAGGCGCATCTCTGCGTAAGGCCATTAAGGCTTCATCGGACGGTGTAATAGAAACTGAATCCAAATAACCAACACTACAACTTCTAGTAATCGAATCAGGTAAAGCGGGAGCAATGGATACCACCGTCGTTGTACGTTTCATGGGTACTTCCACCGGTGTGGTGCCCGAGCGGGGCATGATGGCTATTAAGGGTTGTTGTGTAGGCGACTGTGTCTCCTCGTCGATATACAAAATATCACGGCGCTTCGTGGCGTTACTACCGTTACCATTATTGCTATTATTTACAGTTGAATAACTACCAATACCACCACAAGCAGAACTTTTCAGTCTTGCATCCATACGTTCCAGATTTAAATTCAAATTTAATGGTACCGGATTCACATGACTATTTGCCGAACGTATTAGCTCGGGTAATAGGGCATTCTTAACTTGTACGACATTATTCGCATAATCGGTATTGCTTGAATAAGACATAACGGTTGTTTGTCCTGTTGCCGCAACAGCTGGACGTTCGAATATTATATCGGTTGGTGCTACAGCATTTTTTGGTGATTGTAATGTTGGTACGGAACCATCACAATATAACGGTGATATTGCATGACGTGACTGACAACTTGAATTCGAACTTGAGCGACTGTAATTATTTTTAAAGCTACTATAACCCGAACCTAAACTATTACGTATACCCGGTGTTGTGGCAGTAATATTTTTTGGACGCATTAGTTTGTTGTTGTTATTATTGTTGCTGTTATTTGTACCATTACTAGTATGATGTAAAATGTTGATATTGTTGGTGATGGTGGTGTGTTGTTGGGTTTGTGCTTTGCTGGCGCCATTCGTAACTCCATTTAAATCTTGCGATTCATTCGATGAATCATCATCATAGGATTCAGCTCTGGCCAATGGACTTATACCAACCATACTATTACCCGCACTACACTGCGCTCCATTATTGTTAATGGCGTTTTTATGTCGCGCCAAAAGATGATTGGGACGTGGTGACATTGGCGTTATGAGTGGTGATGATGATTCGTTGAGGCGATGTTGTGCTATTGTGGTACTTCCCATTGTGAGTGCTGTTTTTGTTTGTGTTTCAGCATGTTTACCTGATGTTTGATTATTATAATTACTACCACTTCTTTTGCTGCCATTGACTAGCGCTGCATCATCTTCATCTTCGGAAAATATATTCGGATTAAAACTTGGATCCGGTCCCGAAGGAAAGTCGTCACGCAACTCAGTTATTACGAGCGTCATTTGTCTTGGCTGTAGATGTAATAAGGACGTTTTATACGTTACTTGGCCTAAATTGGCTGGGACGGTTTTGGCAAGTCCATGTATTTTAAATTTGGTGCCCCATATATTTGAGGTGACCTCAACCAGTTTCTCCTCCTAAGAAAAATGAAATGAAATTGATATAATAGATATCAAGATAGGTAAATATGACTGCCAATAAGTGATGTACAAGATCGAAGGCCTTAAATGCAGCGTAGTATACGGAGGGGTGACATAAAGTGAATTGCTATAACGTCAATTGACCTTATGATTACGTCAAATGGCCACAAAGTCAATGCAATTTATGACCATATAAAATTTGAAATGGTTACAATGTCAAAGATATTGACATTACAGCCATCCTGCTATTTCGGTCATGAAGTCAACTCTTTTTTTCTCCAGTGGCCATAAGGTCAATTGTTTTGTTTCGCACCTACACGTGTTAAAACGTTAATAAGTGTTGAGTTACCGTAACGTTTTTTTGTTTTCGCCATATATTTGTTCAGTCAAATGAAAAGTGAAATTTTTTATTTATTTATATTTTCAAATACGGCGCTCCGTTTCGTATATTTTGGCTCCGTTCTAGTGAAAAATCGGATAAAGAACTGGCCCAAGGAACTTCTCTTTGAGATAAGAAGAATTTTCAACTAACTTTTAAAATTAAAATTTGGAATAAAAGATCTCGCAGATTTTATTCCGTATTTTTCCCTGCGGTGCTACTTTCCTAAATTTTGGTTTTATTGCAAAATCGGATAAAAAGCTGGGTCGGTGACGATTCCTTCGAAATAAGAAGAATATATTCAACTAAACGTCTAACCAATCCTGGACAAGTTTTTTGCTTTTGTCCTGATCTTAAATTCCTGTTAATGGTTATGGTCTTTTTCCCGAAATGGTCATAGAATCAAAGGGAAATTTCCTAAATGCCCATGAAGTCAAGTTAAGAAAGGTTATAAAGGCATTTGACCTTATAACCATTAGAATTGGTCATTAATTCAATTGATTTTAAGTGGCCATAACGTCAATTGATCTTTTTGCCGTTGACCTAATGTCACCCCATCGTATTATACATATATCATACATCAAGCATACATGAAGCACCAAACTCATAAAATCCGAGACAGCTTAGACCTCTGACCCGAGGTTGCACTAAAGAAAATATGCACCAAGGTGGGGGCATCCCTTCAGAGTATTCCAAAAATATAGAACAGCATCAACAATGTTTGTCCGTGGAAAAAACATAAATGACCTTTGTGCACTTGGTATTGAATACCGTATTGTAAACTGGATAGGCTCGATTTTAGGTTCCAGAATGACACGTTAGCATAGCCATATAGAATTCGTGGAGGGGGATGCCACATGGCAATGAATTGAAACCACTATTTTGGCTTGTGTTATATATGTGACCAGGCCTATGAAAAAGTGGCTTATGACTCAAAAAATAAACAGCTGTTAAAGATAACAAAAACTATAGAAACCAGAAAAAAAGTGGAAATTTTTTTTTTTGAGTCATAAGCCACCTTTTCATAGGCCGGGTCACATATAAAGCATGCTTCCTCAGCACAACAGGAATAGGTTTAAACCGATGGTCTACGCGGAGCACGATTCCTAAATAGTGTTGAAATAGTTCGAAAAACAATCTCAAAATGATTCGGCGATAGTTCGAATATATTTCGTAGCAATGCTTCCGATATGATTCTCCATGCCACGAACTATCCCTAAATGGTCCGAAATAAACCCGAATTAATCCCGAAATAGCCTAGGCGATATTATAATGAAAACAGCAAAGTCCAAAAAGTCCTGCTAAGATTTGGATTGAAATCCCAAAACGGTCCCAAAAAAGTCCAAAAATCCTTGATCAATCCCAAAATGGTTCCTAAATTGTCCCGATGTAATCCAGAAATGGCCTCGAAACGACTTTGAACACAATTCCGAAGCGGTTCCAAAATAATGATTCCAAAGATAGCCCGTACTAGTCCAAGTAAACCAGAATTCATCCCAAAAATAATCCCGAAAAAGCCCCGACATGATCCAAATATAGCCCAAAAACTATGTTGAAATAGTCCAAAAATTATTGGACTGGAATGATTCCGACCAAAATCTATATGAATCATACACCACACATCCATATGCATATTAAGTATAAATGGAAAAGTTAGGTTGTATGGATAGATGTTGCGTTTGTGACTCAACCAGATCGGCTGTACTTCTAAGAAGAATCTACTTGGCATATTTTTTTAAAGGGAGTGTCTTGAAATTATCCCGAACACAATCCAAAATGATCCGGAGATAGTCTCGAAATGATAGCTAAAAAAAAAAAAAATAAATGTAAGGCGCGATAACCTCCGAAGAGATCTAAGGCCGAGCTTCTCTTCCAATTTGCGTCGTGCTCCTCTTGATTTTCCCTACAAATTGGCCGGACGGGACCTACATGTTTTATGCCGACTCCGAACGGCATCTGCAAAGCAGATGAGTTTTCACTGAGAGCTTTTCATGGCAGAAATACACCCGGAGTGCTTGCCAAACACTGCCGAGGGGCGACCCCGCTTAGAAAAATTTTCTTCTAATTGAAAAATCTTATTTCTAAAATTTTGATGTTGCTTTGCCCGGGAGTTGAACCCAGGGCATACGGTGTAATAGGCGGAGCACGCTACCATCACACCACGATGGCCGCCGCATGATAGCTATCATTTTGAAAAAGTGCTGACTCGATCCAGGAAACAATCCGAAATGATTACAAAAACAATCCCGAAATTAATCCAAAATTGTATCCAAGGAGTTCCGAAAAGATCCGTAAACAATCCCGAAATAGTTTAGAACTGATTCCGAAACGTTCCCCAAATGCTCGGGAAATAATCCTCAACACAATTGAAAAGAAAAAAATCCGAAATGACCACAACATGATCCCGAAATAGTACAGACACAGAGTAGTTTCCGTTGTGACCCTTAGAAGAGTAGCGCAATTATCCCAAAATAGCCGCCAAATAACCGTAAAATCATCCTGGATGTAACATTGCTAACTTTTCAACAATTGACTAGGCCTCAACCTAAGTGTCCTGTGTACATACCAAAAAATGGTAGACTATGAGGGATGTAAAAATTTATATTGGTCTGAGGAAAATACATTCAGAGTTAGAGCAGTTTATAAGAAGGTTGCAGGGGGCTGGGAGCGGGAGAAATGCGAACACGCCAGTGTTATTTTTCTAAAAATGCTTTGAACTATATCTGTATGATCCTTGTTCCAAATTTTATTGGTCTGCACTTTTCCAAACTTCCATACTTCTTTAAAGGCCGTAAACTTAATAACACTCGTCAAAATCAATATATCATATATTCGTTAGCTTAATGTGAAAATGTGTTAAGTCACTTTTTTTGAAAAAGTGTATTTTAATGCAGTTTTAAAACAGAATTCAAAATACATCGATCACAAGAAAAAATATTTTAATTTTTAATTTTTACGTGCTGTTTGCAATGATGTGTAAATGTGCTAAGTCGTCAACTGTTGAAAAAAATGTGCTAAGTCAACCACCAGTCAATAATATCAATCTGAATTACTACTCATTTATTTGTGCGCGCATTTTATTTACTTATTTAATTCACTCGGTCTAAAAGTACATGCTTTGTTGTTGTTGTTGTATTAACGATAAAGACACTCCCCGAAGGCTTTGTGCCGATGTTGATGGTCCTTTGCCGCATATAGATCCGGTACGTTCCGATAACAAAGCATTATTAAGGTACTAGTCCGACCATCTCGGGAACGATTTATATGACCACATTAAACCTTCTTGGCCATCCCGTCCTCCCCACCCCCTAATTCCATGAGGAACTGGGGGTCGCCAGAGCCTCGGCTGTCAATGAAACATAATTCGCCACTGGTAGTTGAAGTTTGGCAATTGGGTTGGAGAAGCTATATATTGTGGTGGGAACCCCTTGAGAGGGTTGCCTACACAACCCCTTGAAATTGGATTCACCCAATTGAGACCTTTGTGTTTGATGAATGCTTTGCGCTGACCATAATCTACTCAAATTCTTAGATGTCGACAACTACAAGCTTTGTTACAGCCTAGTTAAAAATAGAAAACTATTCATTATTTGCTAGATGTATAGTCCTAGTTATAGGTTCATTCATAGCATATTTCGTTTTATTAGTTATTTAGATAAATAATCTATTATGCCGATGATCACGCATTGGAATATATGGAAAGAACAAATTAGATAAATCAGAGCAATTCGTGCTAACGTTTATTACATTATAGGCAAGCATGAAGTTGTTCTGTCCGGCAAAGCCTGAAGACCAAGCAATTTGCACATGCTGGTATATGATGGGAGGCCGTCTGGCCAGTGAAGCATACGTAAAGCAATTTTTGTAAAAAAATGTTGAACTCTCTCAATTTTATAGGAGTTATATTCATAGAAAGGATTCCATATTATTGAGCAATATTCAAGACGACTTCTGATCAAGAATATATAAAGTGCCTTCAACGTCATAGGGTCCTTAAAGTCACTGGTGTTACGTCTACTGAACTTATCCATTGCAACAAATTTTGAAACAACTAAAGTCAATGGTACTAGAAAAAGAGAGTTTAGAGTTAAAAATTACACTGAAGTCTTTACTCTCTTGACAACGAATATGAGATTTAGTATTTAGATTGTAGATAAAGTATGTGGCAGTTGTCTTTATGGAAAAATACACAACACAGAATTTGTTTGAATTTAAATATAAATTATTGCCTGCGCACCATCCGGCAAAAGAGTCCAGATCAGAACCGTTAGAAATAGTTCATAGCGGAATGATACAGGTGGCAGCATGGTGACATACCTACAAACATAAATAAAAATTCCATGTACTTTGTTTTTGTAAATTCGATGGACAAATGTCAAAATCGTACTGCGCCGGAAGTTGACGTATCAAATGAAATAAAAAAAGTTTATAATCAGCTGTTCCATGCTGCCACCTTGTATCGTTGCGCCATGAAATAGTTTGACAAATAAATATTATTTTTGTGAAATATATAGTTTTAGTGTTTTATTTCAATCATTAAAGGTGAGGAGTGATGGGAAACATATTGAGTAAAAGTGCTAAGTCAGGAGAAAAGATTTGTTATGAGTGCGGAAATTGTGCTAAGTCATAAAATAGCTGCTGGGTTGGCATACATGATTTTTATTTATCTTTTTCAAAGCTTCTACACTCAAAAGCATTGCAATTAAGGTATCCTCATTCATAGTTTTGAAAAAAGAAGGTTATTTCAAAAGCTATTAATTTTTTTTCGTCTCCTGTAAAATTCGTAAAAGTTGACTTAGCACATTTTCACATTAAGCTAACGATATATTATTTCTAATTGCTGTTTTTATGTACGGGTCCCTTTTTAAACGGTTTTATTTAGCTTGACTTGACGAATATTCACAAAAATCGTATTTGTGGTCCGATTTGGCTCATATTTGGAACATATAATACGTACAGGAATAGAAAGCGACCTATGGAAAAAATCGCCGCTGTGTGGCGCAAGGATCGATATATTCACAAAAATCGTATTTGTGGTCCGATTTGGCTCATATTTGGAACACATAATACATGCAAGAATAAAAAGCGACCTATGAAAAAAATCGCCGCTAGGTGGCGCAAGGATCGAGATATTCACAAAAATCATATATTTGGGCCGATTTGGCTCATATTTGGAACACACAATACAGACATGAATATAAAGCGACGTATGAAAAAAAATCGCCGCTAGGTGGCGCAAAGATCGAGATATTCACAAAAATCGTACTTGTCCGATTTGGTCCATATTGGGAACACATAATACATACATGAATAGAAAGCGACCTATGATGTCCGATTTGGCTCATATATCAAAATATTTTGGAGTTGGAGGAGGGACAAGCATACGTGGCGCAGATTCGAGTAAAGTCTTTGGAAGGATTATGTATTGAGGACTTAGATTGTAACAAGTTGTCTGGAAAGAGTCCTTGTAATAATGAGTCACCAAATGAACTAAATAGAATGAGAAATAATAGGCAATTAAATAAAGACTAAAGACTTGAAAATAAAATAATTAAAAAAACATTTTTCAGGTTAAACGGTTTTGTTGAAAACAATACTTACATGAAGTAATAATAATATTAAAAGCTAGAAAATAATTAGGTAGGCCCTAGGTACTAATCATCACACTCCTCATCAATCTAGGGCGTTGATCAGACAATTAAATAAAACTTAATTATTTTTTTAAAATTATTTTATTCGCTCTTATTTGGAATCTAAATCTATAAATAAAGTCTTGGTTGTAAAGATGGAGATTCGGGCTATTAGCGAGCTTTGGCAAATTTTGGTCGTAGTGCTTTTGTTTAGCTATATTTTATTAAAATAATTTGTAAAAAATAAACGATTATGAGCACACAAAGAAATCTATTTGTACTATGGCACTATTGTGAATATTTGCACTGCATTACCGGCAGTTGCCTACGCTAGATGGCAGCGCAAGCTGTAAGTTAATTGATTGATAGAACAGCTGATATTTTATAAGATACTTTTATATTGGTTGCCGAAGATGCGCATGGGTTCGACTCGTTTAATTAAAAAGTTACTATTCGTAAAGGGTGTAGGGCCCCATACCCTTCTTTCTAAAACGAATGTAGCCAGTAGATTCTTACAGACTATTGGCTATCTGCGTGAAAACTTTAATTTAAATCTGTTTAGCCGTTCTGTCGGGGTTGGGTCACAATTGAAATACATATACCACTGACATTGTAAATATAGCATACATACTTCAGGAAGTGTATCTACATAAGCCAGCTCATCCAGACTATCGGGATCGGGAATAGTACTGTCTACTGAAGGCTTATCGCCATTGTTTTGTTGATTCTTTTTTTGTCGCGATTTACGTTGTCGTTGTGGACGCGGTGAGTTCCGATAACGTTCTTCGAATTCACTATCCGAAGAATCCGTTCTTCCACTATGACCTGTTGTGGTAGATTGGCTTGATCCTGAAGAACTTTTCCATTCAGGTGAGTATTGTAAAAATATAGGAGAATCTGAATAAGTAAAAATAAATGTTTAGTTTATAAAGAATTTTTATAAAAAAAGGCCACGTTATGTATAAAAGGTAGGTCAGTGCTTGATTCTAAAATTGTGACTTGATTGGTTTTTTTGCGGCCCTAATGTCCGTATTCACATTGGTAAATCTAATTACATTCTACAGTTAAGCTCGCATTTATCAATTTTTTGTCAGTTTGACTAAAGTTAAACCGCTCAATATTATTGAGTTAAACTTTAGTTAGAAAACATAAGGGTGGGGTGCCTTCTTCTTCTGCTTCCATAGGCGGCTTCCGATAAAAAATACTTTCATAGCTAGAGCATCATCTTTCATTCAAATAACATGGCTTAGCTAGCGTAGCCGCTGAGTTTTAATTCGCTGAACTGTGTCTATGTCTGCATAAAGTTCGCACAGCTCATTGTTAAATCTTCTTCGATATTCGCCGTCGCCAACGCCTGGGGGTCCGTAAATTTTTCGAAGAACTTTTCTCTTGAACACGCATAGAGCCGCTTCTTTATTTTGCTTCTGCACTTTATAGCAGGACGGGTACGATAAGTGACTCATGGAGCATGATCAGCCGAGAGAGTATTCACTTTTCAATTGTCTACCTAGTCCAAAGTAGCATAATTGGCAAGAGTGATTCTTCGCTGAATTTCGGAGGTGATGTTGTTTGTGCTGTCTTAGGTACTTCCTTTTGTCCTCATTCACCATCAAACCCATCTTTCCCGCTTCTTTTTCCAGTTTGAAGTAAGCACAAATTATGGCGCGGGTGTTTAGGCCGATGATATCAATATCGTCAGCATACGCCAGTAATTGCACGTTCTAGCATGCTTTAGGCAGCCAAGAATTTAGTTAAATGGAAAAAATAAAAATGCAAGCCTGCGTCACGCTGTATTTTGTCATGTCAGGCAAAAAAATATTTGAATTTTTCGTTAAAAGCATAGGAAGTTAGCTCATCATGAAGTTAACTGCTGCTCTTGAAAACTGCATCAACGATACTCTGCTTGTGCTCATGAGAATGTCATAGCAGAGTGCGCGATCTGTTATTCCTTTAGGTGTAGCTGAGTAATCTTGAGCAAACCCTCAATTGCTGGGTTTTTTTGCACTGGTACAAAAAGAAGAATAATTGGTTTCTATTTTCCCCCTATATCTAAGAAGCTGCAAACTAGCCTACGTGGTCGGGTGAAGAAAGTCGGTATTTGACGACCTTCCCCTCGTGAAGACATACTGCCCTGGATGTATTGTAGGCCAAGGCGATACAAATAAAAAAGTTGCAAAAGTTCGCAACTAAGTTTGACGACATGACATGAAACGCTCCGAGGAGAATTCCCGCCTCAAGGTCAGGTTATCAGCTAGACTGTTATCTAGAGAGGTGTCTCATTGTTTTTCTCAGCCCTTGTAATAAATGTGGATGAACTTCCTTGGTATTCGTTCACCAAAATTAGCTGTGAGCTTTGGCATCGTATGTGGTAATAAAAAAGAAGTCTCCTTAGAATAAGTGCTTTTTTGCAAACGAGCTTGAGCTTGAACTAGCTTAACGGTTTCATCATGGCGGAACAATACAAGTGGTGGAAGAAAATCAGGTAATTGGTACTTTTTTTAGCTGCTTTTTTTTCTTCTTTTTAACACGAATGCCCGGCTTTTCAGTGCGGGTTTAAACTCGCTTAAGCTGAGATGAGCAGCAAAGTTGTATGCTATGGACAATGTGGCAGGGCTTAATCTGCCGCCACGCTGTTATTTTCGTTTATCTGCACTTTCGTTTTGTAACGAATTTCGCTTATTTGAAACTTTCTGCTAACGTTCGAAACGCTAAACTGTTGAAAAATCACTCCAATATTCTGTATTGCAAAATGGTCTTTACTGGACTACTTTGAGAGTACTTCACAATAACTCTTACTTCACTACTAATTGCGTGTTTAAATCAAACTGATTACTGATTACTCAGCTTGCGCTGCTTTTATACTCTCCGTTGCTTCATTCGCATTTTTCTACTAAAGTCTAGACGTTTCGCCTTCTAGAACTGCTGTATCTCCTGCTTGGTAATTTCTATATACATGTGTATTTGTAGTTTATGTCTATCTTATAGCCATATGCGGGTGTATGCGTGAGTACATTTACTTCGGCTGATGATTATATGTATTTGTGAGTATCCCTTTGTTGCATTGTATGTATGTGTGTAAATAATGATTGATTTGTTTTACGTACACAAGAGTTGCTGGCAGCTTGCTTTATTGTTGTTGTGCCTTTATTTATTTAGTATCAGGTTAGTGATGCTAATATTCGTTACTGTATGTTCATTTCATGTGCCCCTTTTCTTGTCGACTGTTGCTTAAGCGATTAATCCCAAACAGCTTAGCCAACTCAACTAGCTTACTTTGTGTTGTTGCTTCCTGTGCAATTCGCGTATCTACTAAGCTTTTAATTGCCACTAGCTTGCATTTTAGTACTTTTTTAACAAATGCAATTACATTTTTACCTTTATCCTCTCCTTCTAAAAAACAAACATGTTTACGTAGTGCCACATTTAAAAAAAAAGAAAAGCTACATGCCAAACCCATTGTTATTAAATTATCGCCACTGTAAAACCAGTCCAAACGCGTAACATCCATCAAGCAATTCCCTGCCTTGCTAAAAATGCATAACAAGGCTTTTAGCATGCGCTACTTACCATTCGCCTGTGGATCAAAAATTACAAACTCTGGACGTATTTTTGATGTACGTTTACCCTTCAAAAGCGGCACAAGACCACCCAAATATTCCAAATAGAGTGTGTAACAGATGCCCGTACTCTGGTTTGTGTCTTCGTCATGCCGTATCATAGTGCAGTGCAAGCGTGTGGAACACATTGGTGGTCGTGAGACAAATTCACGTAGAGATTTTAGATCAGGTACACAGGACTAATTTTAAAAATATATAAATAAATCATTATACTAAATGCGTAAGGTTGAGATGAAAGGCTGTCAATTAAAAAATCAATTTATATTTGAAGCCGTTAAAAGGCAGTGAAAAGTATACAGCTTATACCAGATTCGAAGTATGAACGAAATGGACTCTTCCTATGCCCCATCGGTAGAGCGCTGCCAATACACTTCACACTACACCTTTTGCAACCGTATTTGAGAAAGATCCAAATGTATTTGAGAAACGGGTAAATGTTTTTGAGGAGACTAAATGCAGTTGAGAAAAGCATTTTATTTACGTTATTGATTTGTTCTGAAATTCGTTTGTCTATTTGTCAAATAAATTTTCCCATTTGCCCAATTTTATTTACCCTTTTCTCAAGTACCATTGCCCGTATCTGTATTTTGTACATTTCCCATTTTCAGCAGCTCGCTCAACCCCTATACATTTATAGCACTTCTGTTTTTGTTTTGCCCTAAAGTATAGGCACAGATGCAAATTCACACTTTGAATATAAAAAAAAATCATAGCACTTCCATATGCCCTCACATATTCGATTCCTATGAAAGTGCCAAATTGGCAACAAAAATTTTTCACAAACATTGTAGCACTTAGAAAAATTTTAATTCAAAATTTATCATTTAAGCGGATCACCAAATTCTTTTAAATTTTAAAAGTTTTTTTTTTATTTAAAAAAGTTTCAGTGTACATATAATGTTGTATATTGTGATTTGCATTTACAAAATGTTTGATACATGATTTGCAATATAAAAATGTTTGAACAACCCTGTCCAAATACTTTAGCCCATTCCTCAAAAACATTTGCGCTTTTCTCAGATAGAGTTGGAAAATGTGTAGTGTTTTCTTCAGTAATTTTGTATATACATTTTTGCCAGCTGATTTTCAATTTTTTTTTGTTTTTAACAGTAGGTAAAAGAGGATATCCGTAGGAAATCCTTGCGGATTGGCCGTTATGGCGTTTTGGGACTCCGATAACACTCATTTGAGAAATCCTCAAGCAACACCTTTTTCAAAACACCTTTTTCAAGCACGTCAAACGGCGAATGCTGCATTCGAATATAACGTGCTTGAAGGCGTCGAACTTTACTTTACTTTAACTTCACGGTTATAACGATAGTTTGAAGATTACACTGCACCAGTGCGATAGTTGTGCGCAGGAGCATACAATATCAACTTTGGTTGCGGCAAGATTAAGGATTCGAGTTGTTCTTGGAATTTCGAAAAGTGCGTACATCCAAGAAGCTGGAAATGCCTGCCGTCAATTATGTCATCTTCAATGTGATGGTCTATTTTTTTGTGCTATGGCTTGTTACAATAGGTGATAATTTTGCGAAACATCTCATCATGAGAGCCGAATGTAGGTTCCCAGCTAATCTTAATCACCCTCCTTATTAATAAGGTTATTAACGGATTAGTATTGGACAGTAGTCCCAACGAATGGCTTCTGTCGGAGCTGCAGGGTTAGAGAGGAGGTAGTATGTGTTGCACTTTTTTCGCAGATGCCAATCTCTGCCTACGACACGTATGAAATTTCTCGACAAACAGTTCATTGACTGTATTAAACTTGGTTCTGCTGAAATCGGAGACATTCTGCGATACATTAAACGGACGAATTTGATCAACTTCGTACATTTAGTGGTCTCCCAATGAGCCAGCCGGCCTAAGTGTGACCCTAATCAACCTACATGGCACACCTACCTCCATAACATTTTAAGCCTCTTATGACAGGGAGCGGGCATAAGTATATGAAATGTTGAAAAATCTCATTTTTATGCTGATCGTGGAGAGACGCCCGTCTATAGGCATGCGCGACAGTGCAGGGCGGCATAATTTGAACAATTAAACGTCACGGATATGATCCAATCTTTTTTCATGTCCACTGCAGTACACGTCACATATCCCAAAAAATCACATGACCAATCCATTGTATTTCTTGCAACGATATGATGACAGCCTTGACATTTACAAAAATATTAACTAGTCTTTACGACCGTCCCTTACACGTACATACCACCAAATATATAGTCCTTAAATTGTTTGCCATGGTCATTATCAAGCAAGAGAATTTTCAAGCGAGGCTATTGATTGATTTTTATTAGAAGTAGTTTTTATGTGCCGAGGCCCAATCCCATCGTATAACAGGGACTTCCAATCTTTACTCATGTTATCTTGTCTATCGACTTTGTAAAACTGGTGGGTACAAAAAAACTATACATAGAGCACTCCATCTTCACCATCTCCAGTTGTAAACGAGAAAGCGTTAGATGTAAATGAGTAAAGTCAATTGAAAAGTATCACTAAATGGGAAGGCATCGAAGGAAAATGCGGAAGCGTCATTTGTAATTGAGAATATAAAAAGGTAATATCTAAAAGTGAGGTGATTTTTTGTATGATTGAATGCTTACATCCAGTGCCATTCAGTTACTGTTCCCTTTGTTTTGTCCACCAATTGTTGTTGTGTCCGTGCAGCTATGTTTTTACCTTTCCTTAGAGAGTCTCAATAGGGATCGGCAATGGCGAGCACGATGCTAAATGCACCACTTCCGTTTGGCCATTTGAAGCATGAGCTTATTCAGTTTACGCTTATTCCTTTACACCTGTCTATTCTCATTTCCAAATGACGCTTTCGCATTTACATCTAGCGCTTTCTCATTTTCATATGGCTCCTATGCATTATAATTTGTTGATTTCTCATTTAGCATTGAATATTCTCATATTGGAAGGACGCTTTTCCGACTGGCTATTCCCGAATACAAAGAAGTAAGGAAGGCGAAGTTCGGGTGTATCCGAACATTACATACTCAGCTGAGAGCTTTGGAGACAAAATAAAGGAAAATCACCATGTAGGAAAATGAACCTATGGTAACCCTGGAATATGTTTGTCCGATATGGGTATCAAATGAAAGGTATTAAAAATAAACAAAAATAAATGTAAGGCGCGATAACCTCCGAAGAGATCTAAGGCCGAGCTTCTCATCCAATTTGCGTCGTGCTCCTCTTGATTTTCCCTACTCCGAACGGCATCTACAAGGCAGATGAGTTTTCACTGAGAGCTTTTCATGGCAGAAATACACTCGGAGCGCCGAGGGGTGAACCCGCTTAGAAAAATTTTCTTCTAATTGAAAAACCTTATTTCTAAAATTTTGATATTGCTTTGCCCGGGGTGTGAACCCAGGGCATACGGTGTGGTAGGCGAAGCACGCTACAATCACACCACGGTGGCCGCCGATGAAAGGTATGAATGAGGGTCCTTAGTTGTATATGTGAAGGCGTTTTCGAGATATCGACCAAAATGTGGGTGACCCAGAACATCATCTGTCGGGTACCGCTAATTTATTTATATATGTAATACCACGAACAGTATTCCTGCCAAGATTCCAAGGGCTTTTGGTTTCGCTCTGCAGAACTTTTTCTTTTTCTTCTACTTAATATGGTAGGTGTCACATCCATTTTACAAATTTTTTTCCAAAGTTAAATTTTGCTTAAAAAAACCAATCCAATCACCATGTTTCATCCCCTTTTTTGTATTTGGTATAGAATTATGGCATTTTTTTCATTTTTCGAAATTTTCGATATCGAAAAAGTGGGCGTAGTCATAGTCGGATTTCTTCCATTTTTAATACCAAGATAAAGTGACTTCAGATAAGTACATAAACTAAATTTAGTGAAAATGTATCGATTGTTGCTCAAGTTATCATGTTAACGGCCAAGAGGAAGGACAGACGGTCGACTGTGTATAAACTGGTCGTGGCTTCAACCGATTTCGCCCATTTTCATTCGAAAACAGTTACCGTCATAGAAGCTATGACCTTACCAAATTTCACAGGGATTGGCAAATTTTTGTTCGACTTATGGCATTAAAAGTATTCGGAATAGTAAATCGATTAACGTGACATTAGTAAATAATGGAGATGCCATAACGAAATTTACTCATTGAGCATGATAACTTATTCATGCCGTATGTTCGGAACATTCGTCTCCGTTTAAGAATTTGTGGAATCGGTTTATATTTGGAATATTATGTATATACTTATTTGATATATTCGGACCTTGGTTTATCCGGAACACTTCCATGAATAATTAAACGTAAAAGAGCTTTCCGAAATTTCTGAATAAAAAGGTGAATACTCCCTGTGTAGCAGGACCGCACAAATGCTTAACTCTTCTGGCAAGGTCAAGGCCGGAGTTTAAAGTTCTAAGACAATAAGCCATTTTCTATTATTTTTTTGTCAGTTCATTGCGGCGTATCACCCCATGTCGGCTGCCTGTTCAAAGAACGACCTATCTCAAAATATTAAAAAAAAATGTCCCATTTCAAGATTTGTCACAAAAACGTCCTATATTAGAATTAGATTGAAGAACGCCTTATCTCAGAATGCTTTTCATTAACTCCCTCTTATGTCAAATTGCATTAAACTTATGCTCAGATAGGGAGTTTTTGAAGCAAATAGTGTATTTTTGAATAAAATTCTAACGTACGGTATTCTTCAAACCAATTCAGAATTAATGACGAAACAAACTTAACTCTTTAGCAATTCAGGAAATATTTAGTAGAAAATGAATTATTTCTCACAAAACCTGTTCACGGTAGCTTTGAGACTAGCCGATAATAAAAAGTAAAATGCCCGCAATCTGGCTATGGTGCATGATTTCTGAAGGCTATTAGATGATATTAAAGCGTAAATGAAAATCATCTGATCGGCCGTTTTTTCTTAGGTTGAAAAAAGTAATTTTTTTATAATCGAGTAGAAAATATTTATTTTTTTCAAAATTTCCATCGATTGCGATTACATATCACTATATAAATGTGAAAAAGTACATAAATAGAAATATACATTGTTTAAACATTATTTTTATAAATGTAATATATATTGTGCGGCCACCGTGGTGTGATGGTAGCGTGCTCCGCCTACCACACCGTATGCCCTGGGTTCGTACCCCGGACAAAGCAACATCAAAAATTTTAGAAATAAGGTTTTTAAATTAGAAGAAAATTTGTCTAAGCGGGGTCGCCCCTCGGTAGTGTTTGGCAAGCGCTCCGGGTGTATTTCTGCCATGAAAAGCTCTCAGTGAAAACTCATCTGCCTTGCAGATGCCGTTCGGAGTCGGCATAAAACATGTAGGTCCGGTCCGGCCAATTTGTAGGGAAAATCAAGAGGAGCACGACGCAAATTGGAAGAAAAGCTCGGCCTTAGATCTCTTCGGAGGTTATCGCGCCTTACATTTACTTTATTTTAATATATATTGTATCATTATTGAAAATATTTTACATCATTTCGTAGGCAATAAATAACGTTACAGATGTCTGCTATTATATTCACAAACGGCCTTTAACAAATATCAGAATACCTATCATTAGTTTTCTGAACTTCGTATTTCATCCAAATGTTTTTTAAGTCAGCATGAGCAGATTCGACTTGTTCCGAGAAAAAACCCGAACCTTTGACATGTCTTTTACAAAAATCTTCTCTCGTGGCGTGAACTTTTGACATTGATACCTAGTAGATCTTTGTAGGTGACTCGAAATATAGAAATGTTTTGGCTGTAGGTAGCTTTTCTTTCAGTGGAAAAACAAGAATCAACAACATTATTAAAATCTGCACATTTGACATACTTCATGCAGCTAAAACTGTTCGTTTGTTCACAAAGCTGACGTAGAATATCAACTTTGTTAAGCAAAACCTTGCAAGGGTTTCCGGAAAAGCCTGAATTTCCATACATTATCTGTCGTCTTACATTGCATTTTTTTCCCCACAGTTCAGCAATGCCTTGAAAGTTTTTATGCATGTTATCAAATAGGTAGTTTATGACACCTATCAACAAATGTAATTCTGGAGGTGCAATTAAATCAATTATTAATTTATCTTTGTTGTCTGAAATCATAGGGGAATGTGAGCATTTTATAATAATTTTTGCAAATTTTTTTGGCTAACACTATTTTTCCATACTTCGAAGTTTGACATGCAGCTTCCGAGAGTTAGGAGTTCTCCAACACGATCTAATTCATCTTTGGGTGCAATATACCACGTACACGGATAGCTGCTACTATGCGGTATTAATCAAACTAAAATGTTTGTTAGTTTTGAATCAGCTGCAATTTATCCATGAATAGTAACAAATTCCATAAAACAGATAAATTATTATAGTTTTCTTCAGAAAACTCCGTTAATCCAATTAATAACAACTTATTCACTCCCGAATATTTTAAAAATTTTCCAACACTTCCTAGTAGTGTTCGACTGTCACTGCTGATTTTTTTGCCCAATGAATCTTGATCATACGACTGAATCAATAAGATTATTTTAAGGAATCCCCCACCACTATCTGCACCCAATTTCAAGTGTACATTAGCTACTCCTCGGCTTGTTTTAACGTCCTTGATGAGTTTCTGCACATTCTTGCAAAATACAAGTTCTTATTCAACAACAGACTCTTTTCCTTTTTCGATACAGTAAACTGGAACTTTTTAATATCGAAATGAGAATCAAGTTAATGATCTAACATTTGTAACTTTTCTTTGAAGTTTGGTTCGATTATTTTTCTTTTTCTTGTTGACATACGCAGAGACCGAGCAATACCAAGTGTACAAATTGTACAGTCGAAAATCAGTACTTATTTGAGACATATCTTTCGCGACATATCCTGACCGAGTGTTACACGGAATATGGTAGTCGGAATAATCGGGTAACTTACAGATGTTTCATTGTCACTTTTTTTCTTCAGGTACAACTTGTTTCTACAATTTCCACACAATGCTTTCGGCGACCGCTCGTCACTGTTCCTATACACTACATTTTCGTTTCTTTCTGTTCCAAAGTAACAGTTATTTCAAAAATTCTTTTTCATTAGTTTACACAATAAGCACAGTTTCAACCGATTTTCAGCGTGCGATAAGTGACAGTTTTTTTTTATACGCGATTACTTTAATTCTAATACGATGGATAAGCAAGCAATTAGTACACTGAATGTAGCATCCACATACATGGAGCCTCGGCTTATACTAAAATAATCGTAAACAAACTAAATCAGGCATGCTTAACGAACGAAACGATATCATTTCGTTACGAAAATCAACGCTAATAAACGAAACGAAATCACTTCGTTTCGTTTATTAACGTTAAGAACGTCAAATTAACGTTAAATGATAACGTCAAATTAACGTTAATTTGACGATCTTAACGTTAATAAACGAAACGAAGTGATTTCGTTTCGTTTATTAGCGTTGATTATCGTAACGAAATGATATCGTTTCGTTCGTTAAGCATGCCTGAACTAAATACTCCAGGCTTACTGTTCACATATTTTAATTAACGGTAAAATTAGTGTTATCTTTATAAAAATAATACTTAAGCAATGTATATTTCTGCATATCGTCAGTCCAATGCCAATGTCACGAATGTGCATATTTGATGTTTTGTGAAAAACGCGTTTCAAACCTTGAAGGCATTGTTAAAAATATAGATTTACTTAATAGAGATTTAATTTTGTATATTTAAACCACTATTGGGAAACTCCAGAAAACTCCATAGCACCACCACCGCGCTAAATGCCATCAGCACCCAGATAAATTGCGGTTTAAATCAAAACCCCCACCATAGAACAGTACTCGTAGCGCTAGACCTATCAAAAGCTTTTGATACGGTCAACCATGGCACGTTACTGCAAGACCTGGAAGGGTCTACCCTTCCCCCATGTCTTGAAAGGTGGACCGCAAATTATCTGGGTGGTCGGCAGGCATCGGTGCAATTTAGAAATGAAACATCAAAACCAAGAAGAATTAAAACAGGGGTGCCACAGGGTGGTATCCTATCCTCACTTTTGTTTAATTTCTACATATCTAAGCTACCTTCGCCACCAGAAGGAGTTACTATCGTTTCCTACGCCGATGACTGCACAATAATGGCCACAGGCCCACAGATCGATGAGCTTTCCAACAGAATAAACGGCTACCTCCCCGATCTCTCCAGTTTTTCGCCTCGCGAAACCTGGCATTATCACCGACTAAATCTTCCGCGACCTTATTTACAACATGGACGTCCCAAATGTCGACCATTTTGAACATCCACGTCGATGCACTACGCTACCGACTATCCTACACCCCAAAAATCATGGGTGTGACGTTTGATCAGGATCTACATTTTGGTGAGCACGCAGCCGCAATTGTTCCGAAAATCCAGAGCCGTAATAAAATCCTCAAATCCCTTGCTGGCAGTACTTGGGGAAAAGACGAAGAAACGCTCATTACCACATACAAAGCAATTGGCCAGCCGATTGCGTGCTACGCGTAACCCATATGGTCGCCAAGCCTAAAAATTACCCACTGGAAGAAACTACAGGCCTGCCAAAATACTGCTCTCAGAATCGCCACGGGCTGTCTTCTTATGTCCCTAGAACACCATCTACATAATGAGGCGAGAATACTCCCCATCAGGGAGAGAAATGAGATGCTAACCAAATAGTTCCTGTTGAATACCCAGAAACCCGAGCATCCCAACAGACATCTGATTGATGAGCCAATACCGCCTAGGAGCTTAAGGAATCATCTCCGTAAGAATTTTGAGGAAATACGGCACCTGAGAACTCAGCCGTATGAAGCAAAAAAAACACAAGCAGGTCCTTGGTGAACTCCACAAACAGGCGTCGGACCGTTATGCCAGGAATTGACCGGTGAATCCAGTACTCAAAGAACAGTACCCAAAACTTGCGGAAGAGGAACGCATTCTCACCAGGGAAACGCGAGTCACTCTAGCTCAACTTCGTTCTGGATACTGTGACAGGTTAATCTCTTACCTATCCAGAATTGACCCCGACATACAAAATGTATGCCCCGCTTGCAATTTGTTCCCACTTGACACCAACCACCTCTTTAATTGTATTGTGGATCTAACGCCTCTAAGACCCCTTTCATTATGGTCCACCCCTGTTGAAACAGCAAGTTTCTTCGGACTCCCGTTAGAGGATATTGATGACAATTTGTGAGGGCTGTTAGGGTGGGGCGAAGCACTGCTACAACAACAACAACAACAACAACTATTGGGAGGTTTACTTTTGTAAACCAACTAAGTAATGCTAATTGAAAAATGTTAATTTAAAATTTTTTTTTTTCAAAAAAATGCACACTCGTTTTGGCTTTGCAAAATTTGACATATATAATATTTCTTTTAAGCAAAAATGGCACATTCGTGACTTTGGCATTGTACCGACGATATTTGAACTAGAGATTGTTATTTATGTATTATTTTGAACCCGATTATAAAAAAATTTACTTTTTTCAACCTAAGAAAAAAACGGCCGATCGGATGATTTTCATTTACGCTTTAATATCATCTAAAAGCCTTCAGAAATCATGTACCATAGCCAGATTGCGGGCATTTTACTTTTTATTATCGGCTAGTCTCAAACGTACCGTATTATCACTACTAATATACTACTAACGGTACTTTTCTACTACAATTTTCGCCAAAGGCAATTGAATTATTCCCCGTTTTGCTTACTTCGTAAAAGCAACCCGTCCAGATTTTTCAATTTGGGAGTGCTAAAGTTCTGTCATCATTGGAAAACAAACCTCTAGTAATTGAATCATGGGTTAATGTCTTCTGAAACTTTGTTTTCAGAAATGCTTTACATTTCTGTCAAATAATTTAGGCTAAACGTTTAACAGCGTATTGGGGAAACAACCCCTAAGATACTCGATATACCCATGAACTTACTCTTATAGTTTGAGCAAAAAGATTGCCAATAAGATTTCTAATTCTCGACGGCAGCGGCAACAAAGGCAATGTACGCTCCGAACCGATACTCGCTTGTATTTGAAGTCGACATAAAAGTTGCAGTGATGCCACACGTCTCGATACCCATGCTATATGCACTTGTGTTCCAGTTGCCACAAATAAACGTTTGTCGTTGTGACCCCACGTGAGAGCGGATACCGGAGAAGAGACATTTGGTAGGCGTGTTTGGTATAGGATATTACCAGATTCGGTGTAAAACTTTAAAAGATTTTCATAAAGTGGAGCACCCTGCTGATCTAACATATTTATTGAAGTTTGTGAAGTGCCGGCGACTGCAAGCAGCTCACGCGAATTACTCCATTCCATAACCAACCCTAAACTGCCATTTAGTCCAGTATTTATATGCGCAGGTGATACATCATCGAATGATTTTAGTAAGTAAATAAAACCATTTTTAAAGCTAACGGCCAATACAAACGAACGCTTAGCTAGAGAGAAGGAAATTGTACAACAAAACATAAATTCTTAGTAAAAGTGAAACGAACATGCAAATAAATCGGTAATTTTTAACATACCAGCATTGGTTACGCCTGGCTCAGCTTCTTCACCCTCTTCCATTTTGAATTTTTCGCAAGACCATGCCATTGAAGTTATACCAACATCATTACAAAGTTGCACCTGCGACACCATCGCTCCATGCACATCCATAACGATCACTTGCCCTTGTGTTGTGCCAAAATATACTTGCTGATCGTCTGGCGTCCAAATGCCACATGTAATGGTTGATTCCAAATTCAGCATTGACGACCAATATCTTTGGCCAGCCACCGACCCAACCAGCACGAATCCATCTTGATAACATATGAGTGCCATACGTCCATCATGGGACCAAGAGAAATATGTTACAGGTGTGTTGCGATCGTTAATCAGTTCGATGGACCATCGACCTTCGTATTTTATCCAAACAAATATGATGCCAGAACTGTCACATGAAGCCAATTTTTGATATGGTTCATTCCATTTGACCAATATAACCTGAAAATGAACAATAAATTGTTTGTACTAAAGATAAGTAAAGCGTAGAATCTGTCTGCTCCGTCAACCGATAACAAAACGGGAACTCGTCTATAACGGTTGTTATCGATACAAACCGACAGCTCGCCATCAAAATAAAGAACACGCTGAAAACCCGTTGATAATAAAAATATAGCGAACACATAGCAATCCGATAACTTCTCGATAAGAAACCTACAAGTAATTGATAACAAACCGATAAATCGTCAGTAGCAGGCAGATATACATATGTTGTTATCGATAACTAATGGTTAAGGTATTGATGACAAGCCATAGCAAATCGATGACTCGAAAATATAAGTAGTTTTCAACGAAAATGGGATGATACTTCGACAGCAAACCAATAACTTTTTATTGTCGGTTTATTTTATATTTATTTATAACAAACCTACATATAAAAATTCGATGATGTTTTTTTAAAATAATGCAGAAGTCTCAAAATGGTTCGCAATGCAAAGCTAATAGCAAAAAACCCCTAAAAGGGTCTTCAAAAAATCCAGAAATAATACCAAGATGATCCAAAAATATTTCGGATGTGTTTCCGGAAAGATCTAACTGACTGCATCATATATGTACCGGCTGTTTGGCTCCCAATGGAGAAGTGTCATTTGTATTTTTGGGAAAGATTCTTATTATGAGCCAAAGGACTACACACCGATTAGTTAGATCAAGACCCTGGAGAGGATAGTTAACAAATTCCTTACTACCAGATCTGGCTATCAACATCAAAGGTAAATGAAATATATTATGGTATTGCGCAGATTGTGGAATGTGCAAATAGCCCAGCTATTGCTTAGAGAGGAAGATTCCCTCTAACTTTATGTGCCTTGATGCATTGCGAGAGGTTTCATTGTAGGCCTCCCGGTGCGCACTCAGCGTTAATTACGATAAAGTTGAGGTTGTCTTACGCACTAAATGGTACAACAGACCACCGGTAAACCTTCCAAACTAAATGGTGTGCGCCTTAATCTGAACGTTAAGGTCAAAAAAAGATGAGCTGGAAGGATAACGTCTTTCAGTGAGAAAAGAAAGCGTACATTGGCATTATTCACGTGCCAAAGAGCCATTGGCGGAAATTGGGAACTCCCAATATATGTAGATGGATTCATACTGCACCTGTTCGACTCATATCGCTTTATAGGGTAATCGAAATTTGCGGAGAAAAATGTAAAAACCCAATATGATCAAGGTAAGATCATTTTCTAATCCTGCCCTTGGACCGTGCAGAGGCAAAGTCATCCCTGCGTTTCAAAAAGTCGTCCAGCTGGAGTAGTAAAAGCAAAGCACACTATAGCTTGCTAAATATGTAGTTCGGTCCTTCGCTGCTGTGGCAGCATTTTTAAATACACCGACGGTTCCAAGTTTAACGGTAGGGTTGAAGAAGGTGTCTTACCCCAGCGGGTTGGCTTAGAAGTTTTCATGTGGTCATACCAAATCGTTCCCGAGATGGTCGGGCTAGTACCTTAATGGTGCTTGTTACCGGAACGTACCGGATCTGCATCCGGTAAAGGACCATCAACATCGCTAACACTTCCCAAGGTCTTCGGGGAGTGTCCTTATCGCTACAACAACAACAAAAACAAGGTGTCAGTTCATAGGACCGAGACCTCTGTTTCTTTTTCAGACTACCTAATCATTGTAGCGTCATCCAGGCAGAAATATAAGGTTTCCTGGAAAGCGCTATTTGGATAGGAAAACGCGCTTTAGCTAAGGAAATCTTTATTTTAAGCGACAGGCAATGGCTATAAAATCCCTTGGCTCACACACATTCCATTCTGAACTAACACTAAGCTGACGATGAACTCTTCAACAGACGACCCCAGAGAACCGATACAATTTCCACATTTGCATGAGGATTAGCTGAGCACTGTCTTATCGGTAGGCTACGAATGCCCAATAGAGGAAAAGACGGTGGATCGTCTCATATGCAGCTGCCATCCTCCTCCTGACACTGCCCTGGTGGCAGGTACTTCAAAGCGGAAAGTAGTTTCGTACGTACTTTTTTGGCGCTAGCCGTTTAAACGATTACGGCCGTCCAACAAGTGGGTTAGCTGGCGCTAATTGGCACAGTAAGGGAAATAAAATATTTTTCCACCTGGTCCTTCCAGCGGAGTAAATGCCGCCATCTTTCTCTGCTTCCATAGGCGGGTTCTGATAAAAATACTTTTTCAGCAGGAATGATGCTCCTTTCATACGTATAATATGACCTAGCCAGCGTAGCCGCTGCGTTTTAATTCGCTGGTCTATATTACTTACTTAATTGACGTTTAACAGTTTAAACGGTTATGGCCGTCCAACAAGGCGCGACAGTCGCTTCTTCTCTTTGCCAACCGGCGCCAATTGGTAACACCAAGGGAGTTTAAATCGTTTTCCACCTGGCCTATATTGATTTCTGCGTAAAGCTCGTACAGCTCATCATTCTTCAGTACTCGCCCTCGCTAACGCGTCTTCAAACAATTCCGATCAATACCGAAATGGTGCTAAAATATTTCTGGTATGCTTCGGGAAACGTCCACAAGAAGTACCGAATTGGTTCCGATTTAATTCCTGAAATAGTATCCAATTTAATTCCGAAATAGTTACGAAGTTAATCAGAGATAACCTGAATTTTTCAAAGAACAGTACCAAAATCATGGCGAAAATATGTTAAACTAATCCCAAGACAATGCGAAATTTTTTCGAAAATATCCTGTTTATTTTAAAGTCCAGACATAATTCCAACAAGACTCCTAAACAAAAAGTGGATTTTTAATTTACTTACATCTGATCGATGCCCACGTAAGTTATAATTGGTGCGCGGAGGAAAGTCCATATTTCGACGACAGTGCGATGTGGTAAATGTTACTCCGACAATGCCGCGTATGTTGCCTGTAGCCAGCCATCCTTCTTGATAATAGTTTGTTCGGTTTAGTTTCCAACCCTCGTCCTGTTAAAACAAAAAGAAAAAAAAATAAAAAGTTTGAGAATATCTGGAAAATCACTTGTATGAAATCAGTTCAAAGTAACTGTTTAGTTTGGACCATGATGCATTATTCTCTTTGTATCAAGCCATAACTCTTATTCTTCTTTTACTCTCATTTTCCGTCTTCTTGTTCTTTTTACTTTTCAGACTTCCCTCAACTTCCTCTACTTTTTCTTCCAGTTTCCTCTGGTTTCTTTAATGTTTTCTTCATGTCCTCGTTTCCAATGAGGAGATATATGGAGTTTGACTTTTTTCCGCAGATTACCTTACTAAGGTAGTAAAAAAGTAGCAAACCAAAATAAAGTAAAAAAAAACCCAAATAGTATTGTAACGCATTTCGGAAATTCCGCTTATTTGAAACCTTCTGCAAACGTTTGAATCACTAAATTGTCTAATAAATAACTCCAATATTCAGTAATGCAAAATGGTCTTCATTAGACTACAATAACACTTATACTTCACAACTAACTGCGTGTTTAAATCAAACTGATTACTGATTACTCAGATTGCGCTGCTTTTATACTCTCTGTTTCCTTGTCCGCATATTTCTCCAAATGTCTCGACGTTTCTCCTTCTAGAATCTGCTGCTTGGTTACCAGCTATATGCGTGTGCATTTGTAGTTTATAGCCTCTCGCATAGCCATATGCGTGTGTATATGTGAGTACTACTTCGGTTGATGATTACATGTTGCCGTTGCCTTGTATATATGTGTGTAGATGATGATTGATTTGTTTGCGTACATACAAGTAGCTGCTTCGTATCGGCTTAGTGATGATAGTATCGCTTAGTGATGCTAATATTCGTCACAGTATGAAGGTGCAATAATGATGAGAATAGGCTTTGAAGAGATTTACAAGGTGTAATAGAAACAGCTATCGCCTTCTCTGTCCTGAAGCCACGTTGTCTCAATTGTCCCAAAGTTATTAAATACAATAAGGATCTTTGTTATAAGCAGTTCACTTACAACGAGTTAAAATCAGGGAACCAAAATGTTCCTTTTTAAATAAAAGTAATTCAGAAAAAATTATTTCCGGACTTTTAATATTTTTGTCCGGACTAAATGTAAAATTTACTCTTTTATTTTTTAAGGGGCAGAATAAAAGTCCCGCCCTATAACATGGGAACTACTTTTCGCAGAGTTTTTCAGTAATGGATAACGTTAATTTTTATATCACCCGGGACAGCTATGAATGAAACGTCATTCAAAAAAATTCCTAAGAATTCCTGAAAACGAAGAAAAACTGGGATTGATTTTGCACCATAGAAATGCTTTCCTTAATCTAGACAAGTAATTTTCTCAAAAACTAAGATGTTTGTTTTCCTTGGTTATAGGCATGGGGCAACAAAACCAAACAGGTGAAGTCAGTAGTACTACAACAAATGTTTTATGGTCCTTAAAATCCGGTCATGAGTTAAAAAGTAGTGGGGAAAGAAAACTGCTACTACTTTTCCTAGCTCTCTAATACAATGTGTAGAAAAAAGGGAAACTCGATATATCTCCACAATGAAAAAGAGAAGTAGAAGGAAAATAAGAAAGAGGGAATCAAGAAAAGAAAGAAGAGGAATGGAGAGAAGTCGAGAACTAAAGGGAAAAAGAGGAACAGGGATATTGAGAGTGGAAGTAAGAATAAGGGCAATGGCTTAGGAAAAAGTAGTAAAAAGAGGTTAAGAGGAAGATTAAGAATAACATATACTCAGAAAAAAGCACTTACCTAAAATGAGGAAATCACTTCCTAAAAAAAATTTCCATAGATTGAAGAAATATTCTATGAATTGAGTAAAATTTTTCTATTTCTGTATAAAAAGTGCCATTAATTTGAGGAGAGATTTATCTTTGTTTCTGAAAACCGGAATATAATGCTGTCACCCTTTCTAAATATGTTAATGAACTTTGGTCCAGGCATGCTTAATCAACGAACCGATATCATTTCGTTACGATAATTAACGTTAATAAACGAAACAAAGTCATTTCGTTTCGTTTATTAACGTTAAGAACGTTAAATTAACGAAATGATTTTGTTTCGTTTTCTGCCATATCAAAACGAAATCAAATCGTTTATGTTGATTATTAATTTCAAACTATGCTGGCAAAGCTGATTGATGGCGGAGTCATTAAAGGTGAAAGCATTAGCCAAGCTGATTGCAACTTTTCTCATGAATTTTGACAGTACGAATATTTCTCAGAGTATTTTTGACATTACCACCAACGAATTGCACAAACAAATTACATGGAGTTTGTTTGTATGTCCGCTCGCTGTTACCACCTTACGGCTTCACCATCGCTATAGCATTGCCAGCACAATTCAAACATAAAGTATCACGTTTTTGTTAACGTTTTTAACGTTAACGAACGCTTTTCGTTTCGGTTAAAAACGAGATACAATTTATCTTGATAATTTCTTTATCGATAATATTTCGAAGTGTTTCAACGGAAACGGTGGAAATTTTTTGATAAACGATTAGGTTAACGTTAAGGTGCATCCCTGCTTGGTCGTGTTTTTTACGCATATGCGTTTGCGCTTAAATTTCGCATGGAGAGATTTGAGCGCTTATCTCTTCATACAAAATTTAGGCGCAAACGCATATGCGCGTAATAAAAGCACGACCGCATTTCGTTGCGTTTAATTACTAGCATTTATCTTAGCTGCCAAAATTAAATGTCACACAACGCGCCACACAAGTTTTATTAGACATCGCCTTAAGCGACGCCTCATTTGGTGTTTTTTGCAAATATCTCTTGAGAGACATAAATATTTTATTTTCCGCTTTTTCACGAAAAATATAATTTTAATTTCGAAAAACTAAATACAAGCAAACACAAAAATTTCCCTATAGGGATAAGATTAAGAGTAATAGTTGGAGTGAGGCATTAGCAAAAGAAGAAAAGCAAAAGCAAGTGGAAAAGAGAGAAGATGCTCAATATAGATATTGTTCAACATCGTCAGTCGTCTCAATGGCGTCAATGATCTGTTTCCATATTCTTTACCCTACAAGAATACTGACTATCATATGACTATCATCTGATTGTCAGCAATGTCAACCTAACGATCAGCGCCTCATACAAACTTTCTATCACAAACTTAAGGGGACTTGCGCAAATGTGATGTAAACAACTGTGTACGTGTGAGTTTTTGTCTCCTTCTTATACACCAACATGGCCTACTGAGTAACTATATAGCCGTACTGCTCACTCTCATTCATTTTCCTGGATCAGTGCTGACACTCTAACTATCAAAAAGTGTCATAAATGATAGTTTACTGTAGATATCAGGTTTGACTGTTATACTATCATAAATGACCATTGATATATTCCGCCAAAAATGAAACAATGATTTTTGCTTTTTATTTACTTTATTTCATTACGTTTTTAATTTTGTACGTGATATAAGCATACGTCTTTTTTATTTGTTGAAAATAAATAGTTTTATAAGAATTCGAGTTCAGAATGTTCAATTTAAATTCAGAAAATAACAAAACAACAGAAAAGCGCTTTCCTCATGCGGAAACACATTTAAAAATGAATCACCGTTAACCACTATTATTTTTCGCGTATCAATTTTTTGAGTGCGCCCCATACATTCCGACAGCTTTTGGTATTTTTTAATATTATTTTCGATTTTTTTCTTTTAGCATGGAGCTTTGAAATGCTATCTTTTTTATTTTTTAAACTTATTTTTTATATGGTTTTCGTCGGTTGAAAATGGCGGAATTTAAAAAATAACAAAACAACCGTGATAATCATTTGATTGTCATATGACAGTCACTAGTGACAACATGATTAAATCGGATAAACTGTTCTCGCATACATAAAATTCCGTTGAGAATTATGTATCTGTCTCACATGCATAATGGTATCTGCTGTATGTTCTTTTGTTCTGTACCAGGTGTCCGAAGCTTTCCCAGTTTGAGTCCTTTTTCATGATTATAGGCTGTCGTTGGGAACATGCTGACATGCGTGAGCGAACAAAGGAACATACATAAATTTGAGTATCAATGTTTACGTCATCGCAGGATCAGCATTGTCAATTACAAGTTTGAGTGTATTAGTAAAACTATCAGCGTTTCTTGTAGGGTAGTTGTGGACAATGTGATTCTCTGAAGATGAAGCCATTCTGTTCCGTTGCCCAAAATATTGTAAATCCCTATTGGAGCTTACTAATTCTAATGAAGTTAAATAATGTCCTCGGAATTAACGCAAAGAATTGAAGTTATTCCTGAGGGCCTTAAGTTGTGTACAAAGAGAAAATGACGATCGTACACAAAAGGAAATACAGACCGCAGGCAATATTTTCCAACACCTTACTTCATGTTTCAGAAAGCCAAAAAAGATCAACATGGCGCACAAGTCAAGAAGCAACACTTTAATTTATAACTGCCAGTATTGTCGCATGCGACACCATTTTGTAATATTGACTTCATTGTCTGGCTTATTGCTTCATGGGTTATAGGAATAATTTTCTTAAAAAGAGAGAAGATTGTATAAAAAAATAAAAAAAATTTATTTTGTAACTGTCACGGCCGTGGATTTCTAGTCGAGATCCGCAACTTAACCCTCTAGTACTCTTATTCACTGACCTTACTCGTGCATGTAAATATTGTGAAAAATATTCAGTCTATTATTCTCGATTGAAAAAACTTATGAAAAATGTTCCCTCAAATTTATGGAAAGTTTAATACAAAAATAAAAAATTCTTTTTCATTACATTCAAATTTTCTTTAATTTAAAAAAAATTGTTTAGGAAATATTTTTCCTCATTTTATTGCCTACAGTCAGGGCGAATCTATACCAGGTAGCGGCAAAGCGAATTCAACCAATTCGCCGTGCAGAAGAATGTCAAATCAAAAGAAAATTTTCATTGATTTCGATTAACTGACATATTGTTGTCAAGGCGAATTTATTACCAGGTGGTGGCAAAGCGAATTCGACCAATTCGCCGTGCAGAAGAATGTCAAGTCAAAAGAAAACTGTTGGGATAACAACACCTGGGGGCCTACTCTGTATTGCGATGCGAAAGAAAAAATACGCGAAATCGCAAAATCGGTACTCTGTATCTTGACATTCGAATGTATATTTTGACTTTCGCATTCACATTTTGCCCATTCGCAATTTTTCTCCCTTTTCGCATTGCCGGCACTCTGTAAAGCGAAAGCGAATGCCAAACAGCATTCATTTTCGCATTTTTCTTGCTACAAGTAATAGGCATTTGCATTGTTCAAATATGTAAGTATGAATTGATGATTTTATAAATTGATATCTTTATATTCATTTAAAAATATATAGGACAACTCAAAAAACAAAACAAACACAAAAGCAACAATTTGTAATCCTAGTGGACTTAAAATACATAAATAAATAACAAGTAAATCGAAACCACTTTTTTATAAAATCATTTTTATGAAATCATGTCATTTTTTATTTGTTCTCTGATACAACTAGCAATATTTCCCATTCTATGATTTTCCACGTTTTCTGTATTTATCACGTTCACTTCTTCCAGTTCAATTTCTGAACTGGGAGGATTTCTTCATTTAAATCAATCCTTTCTTCATTTAAATCGTTCCATAATGCTACAGAATCCTTTTTTTAATTTGTTCAACAAAAATTAATCGTTTGCCGAAATTGTAATCGCCTTGTTTCTTTTGTTCTCTTTCTTTGAGTTTGGTCAGTGATGCATACTCAAGCAAAAAATTAGCGAAAAATAAAAAAGCGACATTGTTAGCGATGCGATAGCGCTACAGAGTTCCAATTACCTTTCGCATCGCAATTTATTTTCGCATCGCACTGCCTTTCGCATCGCAATACAGAGTAGGCCCCCTGGTACTGAATTCGCCTGGCCTAAAATTAGCACACCCGTGACAATCGAATATCCCAATAAAAGTAGTTTTAAGATTTTTTCAAATATTATTAGTTTTGCTGAAATTTCACTTGACTTCCCTACAAGAATACTGACTATCATATGACTATCATCTGATTGTCAGCAATGTCAACCTAACGATCAGCGCCTCATACAAACTTTCTATCACAAACTTAAGGGGACTTGCGCAAATGTGATGTAAACAACTGTGTACGTGTGAGTTTTTGTCTCCTTCTTATACACCAACATCGCCTACTGATTAAGTATATAGCCGTACTGCTCACTCTCAATCCTTTTCCTGGATCAGTGCTGACACTCTAACTATCAAAAAATGTCATAAATGATAGTTTACTGTAGATATCAGGTTTGACTGTTATACTATCATTATTGACAATTGTTATATTCCGCCAAAAATGAAACAATGCTTTTTGCTTTTTATTTACTTTATTTCATTACGTTTTTAATTTTGTACGCGATAAAAGCATACGCGTTTCTTATTTGTTTAAAATAAATAGTTTTATAAAAATTCGACTTCAGAATTTATTATTTTCGATTTTTTTTCTTTTAGCATGGAGCTTTGAAATGCTCTCTTTTTCACTTTTTAAACTTATTTTTTATATGGTTTTCGTCGGTTGAAAATGGCGGAATTTAAAAAATAATAAAACAACCGTGATAATCATTTGATTGTCATATGACAGTCAGTAGTGACAACATGATTAAATCGTATAAACTGTTCTCGCATACATAAAATTCCGTTGAGAATTATGTATCTGTCTCACATGCATAATGGTATCTGCTGTATGTTCTTTTGTTCTGTACCAGGTGTCCGAAGCTTTCCCAGTTTGAGTCCTTTTTCATGATTATAGGCTGTCGTTGGGAACATGCGGACATGCGTGAGCGATCAAAGGAACATACATAAATTTGAGTATCAATGTTTACGTCATCGCAGGATCAGCATTGTCAATTACAATTGTGAGTGTATTAGTAAAACTATCAGCGTTTCTTGTAGGGTTAGTGTAACCACAAAATTTGGTGAATTTTTGCTGTCACGTAGAAGCCCTACAAGACTACTGACTATCATATGACTATCATCTGATTGTCAGCAATGTCAACCTAACGATCAGCGCCTCATACAAACTTTCTATCACGAACTTAAGGGGACTTGCGCAAATGTGATGTAAACAACCGTGTACGTGTGAGTTTTTGTCTCCTTCTTGTACACCAACATGGCCTACTGATTAAGTATATAGCCGTACTGCTCACTCTCATTCCTTTTCCTGGATCAGTGCTGAGACTCTAACTATCAAAAAGTGTCATAAATGATAGTTTACTGTAGATATTAGGTTTGACTGTTATACTATCATAACTGACCATTGTTATATTCCGCCAAAAATGAAACAATGCTTTTTGCTTTTTATTTACTTTATTTCATTACGTTTTTAATTTTGTACGTGATATAAGCATACGTCTTTTTTATTTGTTGAAAATAAATAGTTTTATAAGAATTCGAGTTCAGAATGTTCAATTTAAATTCAGAAATTCATGCGGAAACACATTTAAAAATGAATCACCACTAAACACTATTATTTTTCGGGTATCAAATTTTAGAGTGCGGACCATACATTCCGACAGCTTTTGGTGTTTTTTAATATTATTTTCGATTTTTTTCTTTTAGCATGGAGCTTTAAAATGCTCTCTTTTTCATTTTTTAAACTTATTATACTCAGTTGAGCAGAGCTCACAGAGTATATTAAGTTTGATTGGATAACGGTTGGTTGTACATATATAAAGGAATCGAGATAGATATAGACTTCCATATATCAAAATAATCAGGATCGAAAAAAAATTTGATTGAGCCATGTCCGTCCGTCCGTCCGTCCGTCCGTTAACACGATAACTTGAGTAAATTTTGAGGTATCTTGATGAAATTTGGTATGTAGGTTCCTGAGCACTCATCTCAGATCGCTATTTAAAATGAACGATATCGGACTATAACCACGCCCACTTTTTCGATATCGAAAATTTCGAAAAACCGAAAAAGTGCGATAACTCATTACAAAAGACAGATAAAGCGACGAAACTTGGTAGATGGGTTGACGTTATGACGCAGAATAGAAAATTAGTAAGATTTTGGACAATGGGCGTGGCCCCGCCCACTTTTACAAGAAGGTAATTTAAAAGTTTTGCAAGCTGTAATTTGGCAGTCGTTGAAGATATCATGATGAAATTTGGCAGGAACGTTACTACTATTACTCTATATGTGCTAAATAAAAATTAGCAAAATTGGATTAAGAACACGCCCGCTTTTTAAAAAAAAATTTTTTTAAATTCAAATTTTAACAAAAAATTTAATATCTTTACTGTATATAAGTAAATTAAGTCAAAATTCAACTCCAGTAATGATATGATGCAACAAAATACAAAAATAAAAGAAAATTTCAAAATGGGCGTGGCTCCGCCCATTTTCATTTAGTTTGTCTAGAATACTTTTATTGCCATAAGTCGAACAAAAATTTACCAATCCTTCTCAAATTTGGTAGGAGCATAGATTCTATGACGGTAACTGTTCTCTGTGAAAATGGGCGAAATCGGTGGAAGCCACGCCCAGTTTTTATACACAGTCCACCGTCTGTCCTTCCGCTCGGCCATTAACACAATAACTTGAGCAAAATCCGATATATCTTTACTAAACTTAGCCCACGTACTTACCTGAGCTCACTTTTTCTTGGTATAAAAAATGGGCGAAATCTGGCCATAACCACGCCCACTTTATCGATATCGAAAATTACGAAAAATGAAAAAAATGCCATAATTCTATACCAAATACGAAAAAAGGGATGAAACATGGTAACTGGATTGGTTTGTTGACGCAAAATATAACTTTGGAAAAATCTTTGTAAAATGGGTGTGACACCTACCATATTAAGTAGAAGAAAATGAAAAAGTTCTACAAGGCGAAATCAACAGCCCTTGGAATCTTGGCAGGAATACTGTTAGTGGTATTGCATATATAAATAAATTAGCAGTACCCGACAGATGATTTTCTGGATCACCTGGTCCATATTTTGGTGGATATCACGAGAACGCCTTCACATATACATCTAAGGGCCACTCGCTTTTAAAACCCTCATTAATACCTTTAATTTGATATCCATATCGTACAAAAACATACCAGAGTCACCCCTGTCCCACCCTAATGGCGATATCTCGAAAAGGCGTCCACCTATAGAACTAATGCCCCCTCTCTCTTAAAATGCTAGTAACACCTTTCGTTTGATACCCATATCGTACAAACATTCTAGAGTAACCCCTGGCCCACCCTAATGGCGATATCTCGAAAAGGCGTCCACCTATAGACCTAGTGTCCACTCCCTCTTAAAATGCTCAGTAACACCTTTCGTTTGATACCCATATCGTACAAACATTCTAGAGTCACCCCTGGCCCACCCTAATGGCAATATCTCGAAAAGGCGTCCACCTATACGCCTAATGCCCACTCCCTCTTAAAATGCTCAGTAACAGCTTTCGTTTGATACCCATATCGTACAAACATTCTAGAGTCACACCTGGCCCACCCTAATGGCGATATTTCGAAAAGGCATCCACCTATAGAACTAAGGGTTACTCCCTTTTAAAATACTCATTACCACCTTTCATTTGATACCCATATCGTACAAACACATTCTAGAGTCACCCTGGCCCACCCTAATGGCGATATCTCGAAAAGGCGTCCACCTATAGACCTAATGTCCACTCCCTCTTAAAATGCTCAGTAACACCTTTCGTTTGATACCCATATCCTACAAACATTCTAGAGTCACCCCTGGCCCACCCTAATGGCGATATCTCGAAAAGGCGTCCACCTATAGACCTAATGTACACTCCCTCTTAAAATGCTCAGTAACACCTTTCGTTTGATACCCATATCGTACAAACATTCTAGAGTCACCCCTGTCCCACCCTAATGGCGATATCTCGAAAAGGCGTCCACCTATAGACCTAATGCCCACTCCCTCTTAAAATGCTCAGTAACACCTTTCGTTTGATACCCATATCGTACAAACATTCTAGAGTCACACCTGGCCCACCCTAATGGCGATATCTCGAAAAGGCGTCCACCTATAGAACTAAGGATTACTCCCTTTTAAAATACTCATTACCACCTTTCATTTGATACCCATATCGTACAAACACATTCTAGAGTCCACCTGGCCCACCCTAATGGCGATATCTCGAAAAGGCGTCCACCTATAGACCTAATGCCCACTCCCTCTTAAAATGCTCAGTAACACCTTTCGTTTGATACCCATACCGTACAAACATTCTAGAGTCACCCTTGGTCCAGCTTTATGGCGACATCTCGAAAAGGCGTCCACCTATAGAACTAAGGATTACTCCCTTTTAAAATACTCATTACCACCTTTCATTTGATACCCATATCGTACAAACATTCTAGAGTCACCCCTGTCCCACCCTAATGGCGATATCTCGAAAAGGCGTCCACCTATAGACCTAATGCCCACTCCCTCTTAAAATGCTCAGTAACACCTTTCGTTTGATACCCATATCGTACAAACATTCTAGAGTCACCCTTGGTCCACCTTTATGGCGATATCTCGAAAAGGCGTCCACCTATAGAACTAAGGATTACTCCCTTTTAAAATACTCCTTACCACCTTTCATTTGATACCCATATCGTACAAACACATTCTAGAGTCACCCCTGGCCCACCCTAATGGCGATATCTCGAAAAGGCGTCCACCTATAGACCTAATGCCCACTCCCTCTTAAAATGCTCAGTAACACCTTTCGTTTGATACCCATATCGTACAAACATTCTAGAGTCACCCCTGGCCCACCCTAATGGCGATATCTCGAAAGGGCGTCCACCTATAGACCTAATGCCCACTCCCTCTTAAAATGCTCAGTAACACCTTTCGTTTGATGCACATATCGTATAAACACATTCTAGAGTCACCCCTGGCCCACCCTAATGACGATATCTCGAAAAGGCGTCCACCTATAGACCTCATGCCCACTCCCTCTTAAAATGCTCAGTAACACCTTTCGTTTGATACCCATACCGTACAAACATTCTAGAGTCACCCCTGGCCCACCCTAATGGCGATATCTCGAAAAGGCGTCCACCTATAGACCTAATGCCCACTCCCTCTTAAAATGCTCAGTAACACCTTTCATTTGATTCCCATATCGTACAAACACATTCTAGAGACACCCCTGGTCCACCTTTATGGCGATATCTCGAAACGGCGTCTACCTATGGAACTAAGGATCACTCCTTTTCAAAATACTCATTAACAGCTTTCATTTGATACCCATATCGTACAAACACATTATAGAATCACCCCTGGTCCACCTTAATGGGGACATCTCGAAAAGGCGTCCACCGATAGACCTAAGGCCCACTCCCTCTTAAAATGCTCAGTAACACCTTTCATTTGATACCCATATCGTACAAACAAATTCTAGAGTCAGCCCTGGTCTACCTTTATGGCGATATCCCTAAATGGCGTTCATCCATAGAACTATGGCCTATTCTCTCTTAAAATACTCTTTAATACCTTTCATTTGATACACATGTTATACAACCACATTCCAGGGTTACCCCAGATTGATTTTCCTTATTTTGTCTCCATAGCTCTCAACTGAGTATGTTATGTTCGGTTACACCCGAACTTAGCCTTCCTTACTTGTTTTTATATGGTTTTCTTCGGTTGAAAATGGCGGAATTTAAAAAATAACAAAACAACCGTGATAATCATTTGATTGTCATATGACAGTCAGTAGTGACAACATGATTAAATCGGATAAACTGTTCTCGCATACATAAAATTCCGTTGAGAATTATGTATCTGCCTCACATGCATAATTGTATCTGCTGTACGTTCTTTTGTTCTGTACCAGGTGTCCGAAGCTTTCCCAGTTTGAGTCCTTTTTCATGATTATAGGCTGTCGTTGGGAACATGCGGACATGCGTGAGCGAACAAAGGAACATACATAAATTTGAGTATCAATGTTTACGTCATCGCAGGATCAGCATTGTCAATTACAAGTGTGAGTGTTTAGTAAAACTATCAGCGTTTCTTGTAGGGTAGTTGTGGACAATGTGATTCTTTGAAGATGAAGCCATTCTGTTCCGTTGCCCAAAATATTGTAAATCCCTATTGGAGCTTACTAATTCTAATGAAGTTAAATAATGTCCTCGGAATTAACGCAAAGAATTGAAGTTATTCCTGAGGGCCTTAAGTTGTGTACAAAGAGAAAATGACGATCGTACACAAAAGGAAATACAGACCGCAGGCAATATTTTCCAACACCTTACTTCATGTTTCAGAAAGCCAAAAAAGATCAACATGGCGCACAAGTCAAGAAGCAACACTTTAATTCATAACTGCCAGTATTGTCGCATGCGACACCATTTTGTAATATTGACTTCATTGTCTGGCTTATTGCTTCATGGGTTATAGGAATAATTTTCTTAAAAAGAGAGAAGATTGTATAAAAAAATAAAAAAAATTTATTTTGTAACTGTCACGGCCGTGAATTTCTAGTCGAGATCCGCAACTTAACCCTCTAGTACTCTTATTCACTGACCTTACTCGTGCATGTAAATATTGTGAAAAATATTCAGTCAATTATTCTCGATTGAAAAAACTTATGAAAAATGTTCGCTCAAATTTATGGAAAGTTTAATACAAAAATAAAAAATTCTTTTTCATTACATTCAAATTTTCCTTAATTTAAAGAAAGTTTTTTTAGGAAATATTTTTCCTCATTTTATTGCCTACAGTCAAGGCGAATCCATACCAGGTGGTGGCAAAGCGAATTCGACCAATTCGCCGTGCAGAAGAATGTCAAGTCAAAAGAAAACTTTTAATTGATTTCGATTAACTGACATATTAAAGTACAAGGCGCTGTATGAAAAATAATCAAGAAGAAGCAATCAGCTGTTGGGATAACAACACCTGGTACTGACAACGCCTTGAGGCGTTGTATGGAAAATAATCAAGAAGAAACAGTCAGTTGTTGGGATAACAACACCTGGTACTGAATTCGCCTGGCCTAAAATTAACACACCCGTAACAATCGAATATCCCAATAAAAGTAGTTTTTAAGATTTTTTCAAATATTATTAGTTTTGCTGAAATTTCACTTGACTTAGTGTAACCACAAAATTTGGTGAATTTTTGCTGTCACGTAGAAATGCATGCTTATTTTGGATTTTTCACAAATTTCAAATTTGGTTTGCCTATATTTCAAAAGTGGACTTCGCTTCCCCTCTTCACTCCCTAACCAGTTCTCTTCTACTTTATTTTCCAGCGTTTTCTTAATCTTGTCCATTCCTTAGTCCATTTATCTTCCTTCCACTCTCGAACCCAAAACTCCAACTACCGCTACCACTCCCACTCCTTCCTTTCTCTAGGTTCTTCTCCTTCCTACCTTCCCCTTGCACTTTCGGCAAATTTATCTCCATTTCCTTCCTCCACTTTCTTTCCTCTCCCTCACCCTCTCTCTATTTTTCTACCTCTCATCCTCTTTGTCTCGGTCTTAATTTCCCACTCCTATCTCATATTTTCCTTTTTCTCTTTTTTAGCTTGTGGATTTTTGTGTAACGCTCCCTTTTTCTCTCGCTCTTGTTGTTGTAGCGATAAGGACACTCCCCGAAGGCCTTGGGGAGTGTTATCGATGTTGATGTTGAACTAAAGCTGTCATGATTTTTAAAATTGGTTCATCCGATCTTGAGTTATAAAGCTACGAACAGATTTTGCATTCTCTTTTATATATCAAATTAATCTATTCCAACGGCTGCCTAAGTAATAAATTTCAAACAAATATTAAGTTTGTCGAAGAGGAACCCCTGTACCGAATTTAAAGTATGTATATCGGACCATATATTAGATTTTTTGGCATAAATCGGTCCTTGGTCCAAGTTACGGCAAGAAAAGATTATCACATAATAAGCCAGTCAAGGAGGTACCCCTGTATAAAATTTCAAGGAAATTCCATCATAAACTTGTCCCGTACCAACCGTGGAATGTTCCATATGCATATGCCTAAATGTTAGAATAGAGCGAGATATTTTATAGATGAGGGGATACAACGCGTCGTATGAGTAACATTTGTATTTTGCAAATTTTGTTTCCGCTTTCTTCAACGGCATCGGCGTTTTTTATTTTTTGCATGTTTCTCACGTAAGAAAATATCTCTCATGCTACTATTTATAAACATATTAGACTCTAGAAGACAAAACAGAGGGAACCCTTACGAACAGTGTATAACAGGTGTGCCCCTCTTCAAGTGTTTACGACTTGCTTGTGTGCTTATGTGCTTAAATGATCAATAACGTAAGTATGTAGGTTAGGGTGGGTCGATTTGTATGAAAGAAAGTTAACCGATATCGCACCATCGATTTTTCGATAGGATTTGGGCTCAGGAAAAAAAGTTCCACTACGCATACCCAAAAAAAATGTTCGAGCCTGCGAAATTTCATTTTTTTTAACTTTTTTTTTACTTTGATTTTAGGGCTTTTTTCATAACCTACTAAAAAAATTAAAAAAAAAATTTTTTTTTCAAAAACCTGTTATCGACAACGTTTTTAGCGGACATTTTTGGGTCGGACAAGGTCTACATGAAAATTTTACAATGAAATTAAATTTTTTTTAGTAGGTCATGAAAAAACCTTAAAAATCAAAGTCGAAAAAAAGTCAAAAAAATGAAATTTCGCAGGCTCGAAAATTTTTTTTTGGGTATGCGTAGTGGAATTCTTTTTTCTGAGCCCAAATCCTATCGAAAAATCGATGGCGCAATATCGGTTAATAAATCGATCCACACTAATGTATGTAACTATGCCTATTTTGAAAATAAAGGGGGAGAGGGGAGGAGGGAGTGCGAAATGTTACGCAAAATTGGTTAAAAAATACCTCTAATACCTCTTCACCCACATTTTATTAGACTAATAAGCAAATATTTGAATTGCGAGTATTGACTTCTATCCATTTGCAAATTCTTCAGCTCACATATACATAAATAATTCTATTTTTTGCATATAGTACATAAGTATGTAGATACCTATGTATGTACATATTTGTATTACAAACGCAAATATTTTTTTAGCTCTCTCCATTGCATTTTTGAATATACTTACAATTTTCGAAAATTCGAAAATATTTTGAGATTTTTGAGTTTTGTATTATTCAAGCTATTTAGTTGAAACGAGCACGCTGAGGCAATAACAAGTGATCGATTGTAACGCTATGGATGTAGTGTCTTGAAGCTACGGCGCGAATATTGTATATAAATATTTTTTTTTTTTGTTTTTAATATTTCACATGGTTTTATAGTGCTTACGAAAATATATTAAACATTTTCGCGTATACGAACACATCCAAATACATACGTATGTTTGTTGTTTTTAAAAATCTAAAAATTGTGTCATTTCGTCTATAAATTCGTGATGTTAACAACGAAATTGGCAATTTGGCAATATTTTTCAATATTTGCAATTTTATTACTGGAATTTATTGAGTGTAAATCTTTTTTCGGCATCGGTACTCGTATTATTAATGATCAATTAATATTAAAAGATATTCTACAAGCACGTCTGGTCGGTGTGGATAAGGGTCCAGAAGTTGGCTTCAATTACGCCATTCCAGAGCCCATTACATACATCGAAATTGTTTCAGAACAAGTAAGGTCATATTTTGGTCAAAATATAGGTTAGTTTCTAAATTTATATTTCGGCGTAGTGTACTATGGGTTGGAAGTCGCATTTTTGTTTCAAACTTGTAGATCCTCAGTGGATCTCTGTACTCTTAAACATTTCTTTTACCTGTCTTCTTAGAAGACTCAGCTCATTGCTCCACCATGGCGGCTTTGCTTTTCCTCTGAATCTTCTTAGAGGGCAAGCTTTGTTATACGCAGTCATAAGCGTCCTTGTTAGGAATTCATTCGACTCCTCCAGTTCCTCCACATTGGCAACCTCTTTGGGTTGTCCCAGTTTTGTTTCTACATGTTTCTGGTATTTAGTCCAGTTCGTTGACCCAGGGTTTCTAAAGGTTCCTCCCTTCTCTACCCTCTTTAGGGGGATGCTGAAGCTGATATACGCATGGTCGGAGAAGGATGGTCTATCAAGAACCATCCAATCATACCTTGATATATCACGCTCGGAGCTCAATGTAATATCCAGAACATTGCTGGATGTTGGACCAATGTATGTAGGGACATTTCCCCTGTTGGCTATCTGCAAATTGGTTTGCAGGATGTAACAAAGTAGAAATTCGCCTCTCTCGTTCGTATTTGCTCCTCCCCACGCATTGTGGTGCGCATTTGCATCTGCGCCTATGACCAACCGCCCTTTGCGCCCTTCCTCCTGTACTAGCCTTTTGCACTCCATCGTTGGAACCTCCGCAGCATGGGCCATGTAGCAGGATGCCAGGATAAATGCCTGCTTATTTTTTTGCTCAACGGCCACCGCTACGAGGTCCTCAGTGGTGTAATTAGGCAGCATATATGAATGCAGCTGTTTCCTTACCATTAGTCCAGCTCGCACCCGTCCTTCCGTTTGCGCGTAGTAAACGCCAAGCCCGCACGCGCTAAGTCCAGAAACCTTTCCTCCCGATGAGAGCCACGGCTCCTGGATCAGCGTCACGTCAAACGAACCCTCCTCAAGGGTTAGGAGGAGTTCGCTCGACGCCACTTTACTGTGTTGGAGGTTTATCTGTAGGACTCGCAGCACCATTGGGCTGTTTGTCCCCTCCAGGACCTTCGTCGTGACGTCGTCGTCTTCCCCTTGCCCTTTTCAAGGCCCCCTTTAGCCTCTCGTAACTGTTGTGTGCGACTCTGTGCGAGTCACATCACCATTTGGCGGTTGGTCCTCTTCTAACACCTTCGTGGTGACGTCGGGGACCTCCACCTGTCTTTTTTCTCTTAAGCTTTTGAGGTCCTTTTCGACTTCGCCCACCTCTAGCGTGTTAGGATTTTTATCCTCGGGACTTCTTTTCCTGAGTCGCATGTAAATTTTGCCAGTGCCAAAGGACATTTTGCCAAGCTGCGTGTACAAAATATCCTCCGCCTGCTTGTTTATTTGGAAGATGTAGAACTGACCTTCCTCTGTACGCCGAGATATAGTAAGTACCTTCCAATCCTGTGTCGGTATGTTCGGATTCTGATTCTGCAGCAGTCGCAGTGTATCCTCCGACTTCATCACGCATGGTAGCCATACCATAACTTTTGGTACCGTGGGGATTTGCGCTTTATCCACCACCTCAAACCGTGCGTTCGTGCCTTGCCTTTGGAGGCTTGGAACCACTTCCTTCCTTCGATGTTGTCGCACGCTATCATCTTCACACCATTACACCATCCCCCCGAATCAAAGATTGGAAGGGGCTTTCTTGGTTGTTCCCGCATCATCTTACGCATTAAGCTAATAAGCTCCAGGAATCTTCACCTTTCAGTAGTCATTTGTCCGAAAGGACTGCTACGATCAACCAGCGCCACAGTCAGTGACTGCTTTGCCACATCACTCATCTTCGCGGAAGACGCCGGAGTCTTAGTGTTATCTCCCTTTGGCACCTCCGAGAAAGCCGGAGTCTTAGCGTTATCTCCCTTTGGCTTATCTCCTACTTCCGTAGTTGGAACTCCCTCTAACTCGCAGCTTTCGAGGTAGTTGCTACGTCGCTATTGGGGCCCATCTGTCTTACTGCTTTGGGCCTACTTGTCCTTGTATATGCGACTGCCCTGCCTCACGGCTCTAGGACTGGGTCCTTTCTGCCTCTTGAAAGCAGGCTTGTCGCCTTTCGCCGAACGTTGCTTCTTCATTCTGCCATTCGACGATTCTTCCTCCTCGTACCGGTTGCAGAACCGAGGGTTTCTCGCAGCAAACCTTTTGAACTGCTTTGTTATACGCGACCTTCGACCTACTTCTACCGCCTCATGGGCCCATTCCAAACGCTCGATCTCCACTTCAGTTGGGTCGACCACTACTCCCAAGCGTTGTACATTTCTTAGTGCTGCACGGTACTGCGAGAGAGCTCTTTTACTTCCTCTGCTCCGTACCTTTCTCCACTCTTCTGCTCCGTTTTCATTTGTGTGCTTCTCCAACACGGAGTTCATTGAATCAGCACTACTCTCGTTCCCTAGTCCTACGCATCGCTTAATGCGTATTTGTCGTCCTTGGCTTGCGACTCAGTCCTCTTATCATCGTCCTTTTTACAATCAGGTAATGAGTCGTTCATCTTGGTCGTACGACCACCTGCCCGACAAGGCGGGCTCAGCGGTCCAGTATTATGCACGGGGAAAGAACCGTCCGCCACAGCAGTGCCCCTTACTGTGGTAAGGCCATAAATACTTACCGAGGTGGCCCGGTATCGGGAAGGCACCGTTCGAATACAGCCGAATTTATCCCCTGGCTGTAAATCGTCCAATAGGCACGGTGCATAACACCCTGGATTAGGGGGTTGGCAGTTTTTGGTCACCGACATCACGCCGCCCTCCTATGAGGCGAAACGGCTAAGCCCTCACTCCAACGAAAAGTGCCTACCCTAGTGAGGGTGCGAGGGCACTTACTTTGAATAAAATATTCGTTACCATTCTCTTGAAATAAATGTGGTTTTTAATAAAAAATACCGGTTTCATATGCATACACCTGAAACCATTTTTTATGTTTAAAGTTTCATGTTTCTAGCCAATGGGTAGAATCATGATCGCAAGATTCCACAATTCTAAATTGAATTTTTAATACCTCTAAATATTTCGGCCCCTGTGCCATCTAGAAAACTCTGTTATCCTAAATATTGCAACCTGTCAATACCCAAAGTTTCTTTATCGGGAAGTTCCTTGAAACTCGAAAGTAAAACTTCCAAGTTTGGACGACTAACTAGCGACAATTTTCTTCCCTTATGTTGCATTGTCATGGGGTTCTGAAGTATATTCTTAGTTTCAAGAATCTAGCTCTACAGGAGTTACTCAAATAGCGGTCGCAAGATTTCACACTTTGTAAATGGACTTTCTAAATATCTCTTATATCTCAATCCCTGCCCCCTTTAGAATACTCTATTTTATTCTAAATGTTACAACGTAATAAATACCGGAGTTCAAAGTTTCAGGTCACTAGGTTATCGTTAAGTTCTTTGGAACTCGAAAGCTAAACTTCCAAGTTCGGAAGGTTTTTAGAATTTTCACGATCCCTGGACTACCCAGGAAAGTTTTTTTCCCCTCACGTTAGATTTTCATTAGGTTCCGATGTGTGTTCCAAGTTTCAAGACTTTAGCTCTCTGGGAAGTTAGTCAAAAATTGATTGCAAGATTCTCTAATTTTGTATGGAAATTGGCGGAGAAACATCAAACGGACTATTCTGAGACACTGCCCGAAGATCGATTTTGCGCTTCAAGTAAGGTGGCTGCTATAAATGAGGCCGTTGATCACCTGAGGAATGCTGTTCACGGCTATAATGAAATTTGTATTTTCTCTGACAGCCAGGTTGCACTAAAAGCGCTTGGATCGGTCACATGTAAGTCCAGGACAGTGGAGAAGTGCCGCAAATCTCTTAACGAGATCGCTGAGCAAACTTCCCTCAGTCTGGTGTGGGTGCCTGGACACTCGGAAATACCGGGAAATAAGATGGCTGACGAACTTGCAAGAGGGGCACATCCATTCCGCTTTCGTCGTCTTGGAAGGGATTGAGCATGCCGCTCGCTACCTGTAAGCTCACTTTGAAAGGAATTTTCTTTAGGGAAGCGAGTGTGACATGGATAAATCTCGTATCCTACTACCACGCTAAGCTCGTGTGGTCTGAATGGGACGCGAGGCGTACAAGAAGTATCCTTCTTCTTAGAAGGGGGGACATATCTCTGGTGGTTGGACTTATAACCGGCAACATAGCAATCGGGAAGCATGCACAACGGCTGGGTGCTCCTTATAAGGATTACTGCAGGAGCTGCAAAGATGAAGAAACAGTCAAGCATTTTCTGTGCGACTGTACTGCGCCTTGGCGCAAGAGGAAGGAATCTCTGGGATCTCCCTTCTTTGCCGATCTTTGTGAAATCACACATGTGCAAGTCACACGAATAAAGCAGAGATGTGCTATTAAAACGTACAAAAAGAAAAAAGTTCCAAAACGGACGTCAACAAATATTTTTCTTGCACGTAAACTCTATGATGCCAAATTGGTAAACAAAAATTATTGTCTGTGTTTATGAACGACGAAAAGCACTTGAAAATGGGCCTGAGATCGTTGCTAAGTACCCAGTTCTGCTACTTGCAGTCTAGAGAGGACATTACTGACTCAGAAAACCACCCAAATGGAAAAGTTTTGCAAAAAAGTTCTTGTTTGGTAAGCTATTTGCGAAAGTGGGTATAAAACCACGTCGTTCCTTACGACGAGAAAAATGATCCAACAATATAGTGGCTAGCACATTACGCACGTGTCATCCAAAAGTGGTTCGAATATATGCATAATGTTAGGAAAAGCTTGAATCTGCCCAACGTGCCTGAGTTTCAACCAGTTGAGCGATATTTGGCTCTGATGAAGGCAACTCTTTTGAAAATACTAGGAAAACCAACAAAAAGCGTTACGGAAGTACGAAAACTGTGGCGAACGATGTCGCTTGATATGGGATCTCTCTAGAAAAGTTAGGTCATATGTACAGCAACGAATAAATTGAAACAATTCTTTACCTGCCATTGATGTAAATATATATTTCCATACTAATAAAAAGAAAAGTAAAAATAAAAATAAAATAAAAAAAATTTTAAGCACTTCCTTTATATAAATGAACAAAAATCAGCGAAAAATGTCTCCTTATATAAAGACATATTCTTGGTAAACTTTGATTTTTAAATTTTGACATAGAAATTGCAAAAATATTTGTGAGAAGTAAAAATATAAAAGTGGAGCACACATTACTTGGACTGGAAAGTTGGTAGGAAAGGAGATCTTATTAGTCAATCAATTGCACTCCACCTTTATATTTTTATTTCTCATAAATATTTTTGCAATTTCTATGTCAAAATTTAAAAATCAAAGCTTAGCAAGAATATGTCTTTATATAAGGGAACATTTTTCGCTGATTTTTGTCCACTTATATAAAGGAAGTGCTTACAATTTTTTATTTTATTTTTATTTTCTCCTTTTCTTACATTTTCTCGGTGTTTTAAACAATCTGTTAAGTTTTACGTTTGTAGCTCAATGAGAACTTACATAAAAATCAATCCCAAAACTCCCTCCGTTCCGTTTGATTTTTCTAAATATCCGTGCGCCCCCTAACCAAAGTTTTTGTATCGTATCATCGGCTGTCATCGACCTCTGAATTACGCTCTAAATTTTTAGCCTCTAGATCATCGAAAAAATACTTAAAACCCGGTTTAAAAGTTCGAAATTATTATCTAATTTTTTTCGATCCGTGCGCCACCTAACAAAATTTTTTTCTCCTTTTGTTCCTTTGTCACGGTGTCTTAACTTGTCTCTAAGGTTTCATGTTTGTAGCTCAATGAGAAGTTCTTCAAAATCGATCTCAAAACACCAAATTTCCAAATTCTTATCTAAATTTTTCGATACGTGCGCCACCTAATGGAATTTTTTTCTCCTTTTCTTAAATTTTCTCGGCGTCTTATCCTATCTATGAAGTTTTACAGTTGTAGCTCAATGAGAACTTACATAAAAATCAATCCCAAAATTTCCTCCGTTTCGTACGATTTTTCTAAATATCTCATCCCGTGCGCCCCTAGCGAATCTTTTTGTATCGTGTCATCGGCTGTCATCGTCCCCTGAATTAAGTTTGAAATTTCAAGTCTCTAGCTCATCGAGAAGTTACTTAAAAGCTGGTTTGAAACTTTCAAATTCTTATCTAATTATTTCGATCCGTGCGCCACCTAACGGATTTTTTTCCTTTTGTTGCATTGTCACGGTGTCCTAACCTATGTGTAAAGTTTCACGTTTGTAGGTCAATTAGAAGTTACTTAAAAATCGATTGCAAGATTTGTATGAAAAGCGGACAAGCAAATTATTTTGATCCGTGCGCCACCTAACGGATTTTTTTCTTCCTTTTGTTGCATTGTCGCGGTGTTCTAACCTATGTGTAAAGTTTCACGTTTGTAGGTCAATTAGAAGTTACTTAAAAATCGATTGCAAGATTTGTATGAAAAGCGGACAAACACATTATTTCGATCCCTGCGCCATATAACGGATTTTTTTCCTTTTGTTGCATTGTCACGGTGTTCTAACCTATGAGTAAAGTTTCACGTTTGTAGCTCAATGAGAAGTTACTTAAAAATCGAATGCAAGATTTGTATGAAAAGCGGACGAACAAATTATTTCGATCCGTGCGCCACCTAACGGATTTTTTTCTTCCTTTTGTTGCATTGTCGCGGTGTTCTAACCTATGTGTAAAGTTTCACGTTTGTAGGTCAATGAGAAGTTACTTAAAAATCGATTGCAAGATTTGTATGAAAAGCGGACAAACAAATTATTTCGATCCGTGCGCCACCTAACGGATTTTTTTCTTCCTTTTGTTGCATTGTCGCGGTGTTCTAACCTATGTGTAAAGTTTCACGTTTGTAGGTCAATGAGAAGTTACTTAAAAATCGATTGCAAGATTTGTATGAAAAGCGGACAAACAAATTATTTCGATCCGTGCGCCACCTAACGAATTTTTTTCTTCCTTTTGTTGCATTGTCACGGTGTCCTAACCTATGAGAAAAGTTTCAAGTTTGTAGCTCAATGAGAAATTACTTAAAAATCGAATACAAGATTTGTATGAAAAGCGGACAAACAAATTATTTCGATCCGTGCGCCACCTAACGGATTTTTTTCTTCCTTTTGTTGCATTGTCGCGGTGTTCTAACTTATGTGTAAAGTTTCACGTTTGTAGGTCAATGAGAAGTTACTTAAAAATCGATTGCAAGATTTGTATGAAAAGCGGACAAACAAATTATTTCGATCCGTGCGCCACCTAACGGATTTTTTTCTTCCTTTTGTTGCATTGTCACGGTGTTCTAACCTATGTGTAAAGTTTCACGTTTGTAGCTCAATGAGAAATTACTTAAAAATCGAATACAAGATTTGTATGAAAAGCGGACAAACAAATTATTTCGATCCGTGCGCCACCTAACGGATTTTTTTCTTCCTTTTGTTGCATTGTCGCGGTGTTCTAACCTATGTGTAAAGTTTCACGTTTGTAGGTCAATGAGAAGTTACTTAAAAATCGATTGCAAGATTTGTATGAAAAGCGGACAAACAAATTATTTCGATCCGTGCGCCACCTAACGAATTTTTTCTTCCTTTTGTTGCATTGTCACGGTGTTCTAACCTATGAGCAAAGTTTCACGTTTGTAGCTCAATGAGAAATTACTTAAAAATCGAATAGAAGATTTGTATGAAAAGCGGACAAACAAATTATTTCGATCCGTGCGCCACCTAACGGATTTTTTTCTTCCTTTTGTTGCATTGTCGCGGTGTTCTAACTTATGTGTAAAGTTTCACGTTTGTAGGTCAATGAGAAGTTACTTAAAAATCGATTGCAAGATTTGTATGAAAAGCGGACAAACAAATTATTTCGATCCGTGCGCCACCGAACGGATTTTTTTCTTCCTTTTGTTGCATTGTCGCGGTGTTCTAACCTATGGGGTAAAGTTTCACGTTTGTAGGTCAATGAGGCTTTTACATAAAAATCGATTGCAAGATTTGTATGAAAAGCGGACAAACATTCAACCGACCTAATATAAAGGAAGTAAAAAATAAAATTAAACAATTATTTACCAAACTATTTTCCCTTGGCCATGGTGCAGCGGTATATAGTATAAATGTGTTTGTTTGTATAAAATATTGTGCAAAATTAAAAATTAAAATTTATAGTACTGCAATTTCAAAACACATTTAATTACTTAGTTCTCATGCATGTATGTATTTATAAATTTAAAAATATTCATGAAGCCATTTTAAGGTCTAATGGGTACCTGTTACCCTCGAAATGAAAAGTGCAAAATTTTTAAGCCCAAAAGCATATATTCAAAGTATGAATTAAAATTTTTTCCCAAAAAAACATTGTTTTTATTGTTATTACCAGGCCTCAATGCACTGCGACCTTTATTTAGATCTATCGTGCTTGACTTTCCAGCTTATTACTGTATGTGGAGACTTTTAATGTGTTTAGTACATTTTCAGGCTTTTTACTCCACATCATGAAGGAATTAAAGGTCGCGCTTCCTATGTGGATGGGAGAGTCTCTGCCTTGACAGGGCGACGCATTCGCGGAGAACTTGAACCGACGTTTCATCATCTAGCTCGCAAAAGCGACAAATTTGTGTATAAGATAGATTAAACTTACTTAGGTGATATCGTAGACTACAGTATTCCGTATAGTACCCAGTGAGAATTCGTAGGTCCTCTCTGCTTAGATTAATGAATTTAGCTTATACTCTCGCGGCTGGGAGTAGAAACAATTTGACCAGTCTTTGCCGAGGGAATTCAATCCACTGTTATCTGAACTGCTTTGTTTCACACGAGTACTTGGTACTCACGCCTTTTTTTTAAATTTCTGTAGAATATTATAAAAATAAAAATAATTGTAAGGCGCGATAACCTCCGAAGAGGTTTAGGCCGAACTTCTCTTCCAATTTGAGGCGTGCTCCTAATTTTTTTCCTATAAATTGGCGGGATGGGACCTACCTGTTTTATACAGACTCCGAACGGCATCTGCAAGCAGATAAGTTTTCACTGAGAGCTTTTCATGGCAGAAATACACTCGGAGTTCTTGCCAAACACTGCCGAGGGGCGACCCCGCTTAGAAACGGTTTCTTCTAATTGAAAAACCTTGTTTCTAAAATGTGAATGTTGCTTTGCCTAGGGCGTGAATCCAGGATCTTCGGTGTGGTAGGCGGACCACGCTACCATCACACCACGTCGGATGTGTATACACATCAAAAGAAGCCCCTACGTGCTAGCTATCTCCATTGCTTCAATTATGACCCAGAAACCAGATAAAGGATATTTCTCGAGTTTCAGTTAGAAAATTTGACCTTGCCAGTTATGTTCAGAACCTAGTGATTTGCAGGCTAAACAAATCGCAAGGACTTCTGCTTGAAACACAAGTACGTAAAAACCGGGCACATAAGGCTTTCATAATATTATAAATAGTTATTAATATAGGGTGACCATGCGTCCCGACATTGCACTCCTAGCAAAGGAAAAGCACTTCCATATGAAGCCAAGGCACTTCTCCAACCTTAGTAATTTTGAGAAATTTATAATTATAATTTAAAGTAAATGTCCAGCACATTTCACCAGTTGATGTCCTACATTGGATATCGAATTGAGGTGGAGTTGGGAAAAAAGGTGACACCACCAAAGCCAACAACTGTTTTTCGTGAGAAATAAACAAGTGGTTGGTAGCATTGTAAATTCAAAATAATTCAAATGGTATGACGAAAAACCAAAACCCAATTGGTTGGCATGGTATAGTTATGGCAACGGCGTTATGGTATGGCACCATTGACAAACTACATTGATTTCCATAAATTTGGTTGGATCAGCTATTTTATATGTAGATGGATAAGGCTAGTTTGCTGCGAGCTTAAAAAGTATAAATATAAAAGCTATAATCACTTTCCTCAGGGGAGATATACATTTTTTAAACGGTTTTATTTAGCTTGTCTTGACAGGCCGGCCGGATGGCTGGCTGGTTTGCCGGCACGAATTTTGTAATTGAAATTTAAGTAACTTCCCGATAAGCTACAAGCTTGAAACTTGGAATATAGTTCAGAACCCGATGACAATGAAATTATAAGAAAACAAACTCCGATAGGTGGGGCGCATGGATCGAAATATTTCAAAAAATCGTATTTGTGGTTCGATTCGGTTCACATTTAGAACATATACATAAATGAATAGAAAGATACCTATGAAAAAATCGCCGCTAGGTGGCGCAAGAATCGATATATTCAAAAAAATCGTATTTATGGTCCGATTTGGTTCATATTTGGAACACATAATATATACAAGAACAGAAAGAGACCTATGAAAAAAATCGCCGCTAGGTGGCGCAAGAATCGAGATATTCAAAAAAATCGTGTTTGTGGTCCGATTTGGTTCATATTTGGAACAAATATTACATACAGTCCGATAGAAGTGACATCAACATATTTTAGATTTCGAGGAGGGACAAGCATACGTGGCGCAGATTCAAGTAAAGTCTTTGTAAGGATAATGTATTGAGGACTTAGATTGTAACAAATTGTTAGAAAAGAGTCCTTGTAATAATGAGTCACTAAATGAACTAAATAGAATGAGGAATAATAGGCAATTAAATAAAGACTAAAAACTTGAAAATAAAATAATTAAAAAAAAAATGTTTAAATTAAACGGTTTTATTGAAAACAATACTTATATTAAGTAATAATAACACTAAAAGCTGGAAAATAATTAGGTTGGTCCTAGATGCCAGTCATCACACTCCTCATCAATCGAGGGCGTTGATCAGACAATTAAATAAAAGCGTTGGGCGCGTGAAATTTCTAAAAATGTGAGGCGTATCATAACCATCAGGTTCAGTTGGTCTTGTATATGACTATCAATAGAAATTTGACGCATCCAACGCTTTTACTTAGTTGCCTGATCAACGCCCTAAACTGATGAGGAGTGTGATGACTAGTACCTAGGACCTACCTAATTATTTTCTATCTTTAAGTATTATTACTACTTAATTTAAGTATTGTTTTCAATAAAACCGTTTAACTTACACATTTTTTTTTAAATTATTTTATTATATATGTCGGTGAAACACACAATTTTATTATAAATGTTTTAAATGTCATTCGAAATTACCAATGATCCTGTAAAAGTATATGCGTATTGTGTTACAGGATCTACTGTGCACATAAAATACTTGTTGAATAAATTTGTATGTGACCGAAGTAAACTGTTATCACATTCTTTCTTTTAATGTTAGAGCGAGGTAAAAGCATTATGCTTTACCGAGCGTGCTACTGTGCGCCACGATGTAAGCTATAAGTGTCGAAAAGGTAAGAAAGGGACAAGTATGTGAATAAAACTTGTCTGAAAAAATACTCGAATAGAAGAGTGCTTGTGATTTTTCATTATTGTGAAAAGTTTTAAATCGTTTGGACGCACAGTTGTTCGCTGCGCTTTATTTTCACAGTTGTTCGCTGCGTTTTATTTTAATAAAAGAAAAATAACTTCAATCCTTTAGAGTTATGGAAAACGTTACCAAATATGGTGATTCGGGCCAAGGGACTACGGCTGGCGAATTTTACAATGTCAATTATAATCCTGACCCGACATCTGGTGAAAGTCAAAATGGCGTTTGCGCTCCCATTCCGACATATACAAATGTAAAAATAGTGTAGCTTGAGAATATTTTTAATTTTATATTTTGGAGTCAACAGACACAAGAAATAAAACAACTGAAAGGTTAACCAGAGTTTAACCCTGCCAGATCGGCTGCTTAAACTACAGTTGAAGATAACAGAAAAACTGAGTTTAATTTATACTGAGTTGAACTTATACTGCCCTGCCGGGCCTAATTGGGCAATATCAAGAGCTACATGGCTCAACTAAATTAATAAAAAGAATAAGGAGTCTTCTGAGTGAAACTATAGCCGACACCCATAGACTTTGAACTCATCTAATTGGAAGGTCGTAAGTAAAAGAAGTTTTGTTAGCAAGAATGTACCTAAGTATAAAAACTCGATTTTTAAAGGGTTTTATTTAATATATCTGTTTATTTTAATTTTGCTCAGCTTATCCAATTTTTCCAGATCGTTCTTCGTTGGTTTAAACTTATCTAGTAACGTCCTTCTTATATAGAAGTTAGTCGCGGTTTTGTATAAATATCTTTTAGTACATCTTCTCTATGAATGCAGGTATGCATTCTTGTTAATATCAGCAGGGTTGCATTTGCTGGGCTGTACTTTACATAAGATATTTTGTTAATAAGGTCGTATCTCAGGAGATCGGTTAAATAGAGCAAATCTTTAGCTGCTTAATCTGTGTATTCTGAAAAAGTTTGATTTTTTTTTAAATTTTTTTGCTTTCCTAGGATGTTCTAGCTGAGGTAAACTTCAGCTATCAAAATGATTTGGTTCAAGGAACTGTTATTTCGAAGAATGATCAGAACGATTCGCATATAGATGAACTATTTGAAGTGCAAATATCCATTTATGGATTTAATGATACCATGCTCAATGTAAATCCATCGTACATACTAAATAGAGATCAACAATTTCAAGGCATACTTGTACCTGATGAAAGCAGTGAATTCGACTATGAAATTGATAGTAATGAGCTTGAGGTAACGGATACGAAAAATGAAAGTGAAGAGGCAGCAAATGAATTTGATGAAGATATGGAATATGCAGATGACTTTGGGGATCCCGACAAAGTAATTGAATTGGGAAAGCGCCAAATTAGTAAGATCGTCATTATCATGAATCTGTTGAATTTTGTTTTGATTAATATGAATTTCTTTTCAGATGACTATTTATTGTATGAAACTTATCAAACATCGCAAACATCTACAGAGGAACCGTCAAATCATACCGTTATATTTTACTATATCGATAGTAATTTTATAACCTACGTGAAATTCATAATTTTTGATGTAAGTTGTTTTAGATTGTAACATACTACATTTCCACCAAACCTAAACTCCGCTAAACACGTCTAAACATGTCGGGAGAAATATGGAAAGACGTGGTTTTACCTCGATTTCAATAACATTAAAGCGAGAATTTAAAACTGCATTTCCATCAAGAGCATAAAACAGTTGAGAAACACCGAGTTCGGGTTTGGTGGGACGTAGCGTTAACTAAGGGCTATACAGAGGGAACGCCAGGCCTCGCTTGGAATGACTTTGTAACTTCTTGGTATGAGTTTGTCATCTTTACGGAATGATTTTGATGGCATAATGAAACAAATTCGAGATCTTTATTGAACGATTTCGATATCGCTTCTAGTTCAATTTAAAAACCTTCGGGATGCTCTTCCTTGAAACTAGTTTAGAACCATTATTGAAATTGTTTTCTGATAACTTTGGGAGTATTTAGATTGTCTTTGAAGTTATTAATATTTTCTCGACTCAATCATTTCAGTTTAACTTTGTTTTTGTGGAACCGATTACTTTCATGAAACCGATTTCTAGCTGGCAACCGGTTACTTTTATAACGTTTGTTTTTATAAAACGTTACTTTTTCCGAACCGATTATTTTCATGAAACCGGCTACCATTTGTTACCTTTTATTTTTGGATCCGGCTATGTTTTGTAACGTGTTATTATTATTTTTTTTTAATCGATTAGTATTTTGAAACCGGTAACTTTTTTAAAACCCGTTAATTTTATGGAACTGGTTACTCCTTTGCAACCGGTTTTTTTGCAAACAGTTTCTTTTATGTAATTGGTTTTTCTTTTGCAGTAGATAACTTTTATTGCAATCGGTAACTTTTGGGTTTTGAAATAGTCCGAAGTGACCTTAAAATAATTCTTAACACCTGAATCGAAAAAAATTGCTAAAAACTACAAATTTAGAAAAACTTGTACGGAACAGTATCTAAATTACTCCGTAATCAGTCAAAAAGTTAAAGCAATCAATATTAGAAAAAAAAAAATCGCAACATTTTGAATACTTTTTTTAAATTTTAAACTAACATGCTAAAAAAGCATCAAGAGCTTTCTATGCTTGCACTTGACTCAATGGCGAAACTTGGGGGCTATCTCCCAAAATGCTATACTGTACATTGTTGTGACGCCTATATTCACTTATGCTTTCTTGGTTTGGTGGCCGAAGACCATGCAAAGAACAAAAAATAAAAAAAACTAAGCAAACTGCATCTGCTAGTTTGTATTGGCATAACGGGTACGATGAGAACGTCCCCCATTAATGCACTTAGTGCCTTAGTGGGAATACATCCCTTCCCTATTCTAATAGAGAAAGGGGCAACAATTTCTGAACTAAGACTCCAAAATATCTCTAAGCTAAAGAGCGGAAACAGAGTCTCGCGGAATTTTGAGGTGTCAGTTGTGGACAGAAAATTTTTTGGAAAACAGGGAATTCATATACTGACTCTGACTTAGACGTCTGGGTAGCGGATGGATCAAAATTTTATGACGGAACAACGGAAGCTGGCATCTGTTGGCCGAACTTCAAGAAATCGAAACCAATGGAATGCTACCCCCAATATTTTTCAGGCAGAAACCCATGCAATAGAAGTTTGCGGTAGAGAAGGTCTACGGAGGCTTATTCTCGAGGAGCATCCTCATTATGTCTGAAAGCCAGGCAGCTTTTCCTGTCTTGCAGTTTTACAGATTCACCTATAAGCTAGCGGATGAATGCATTGGAGCCCATTAGGGTACTTAAGCAGCATTCTTATGTCCAGAGCCCTTCTGTGGACTCACAATGGTATGTACTAAGGAAACCAAAAGTAACTAGAAAACAAAGCAATTCAGACAACAATGGATTGCATGTGCAGGGCAAAGGCAGGCGAAATTATTTATACTCCCAGCAATGACAGTATCAGCCAAACACATTAATCTAAGCAGAGAGGAGCTACGGACTCTTACTGGGTATTATACGGGACACTGTAGTATACGACATCACCTAAGTAACTTAAATCTATCCGGTAAACAAATCTGTCGCTTTTTTGAGCTTTATGTGCGAATGCGTCGCTCTGGTAAGGCAGAGACTCTGCCATCTAGGTGGCGTGGCTCTTAATCCCTTCGTGATATGGAGTAAAAAGCCTGAGGAGGTACTTCATTATTACACTAAAAGCCTCCACAACCAGTAATAAGCTGAAATGTCAATCACAACAGATTTAAGTGCAGGTCGCAGTGCATCGAGGCCTTATTATAATAATAATAATAATAATAATAATAATAATAATAATAATAATACTAATAATAATAATAATAATAATAATAATAACAATAATAATAATAATAACAAGTAAGGAAAGCTAAGTTCGGGTGTAACCGAACATTAAATACTCAGCTGAGAGCTATGGAGACAAAATAAGGGAAAATCACCATATAGGAAAATGAACCTAGGGTAACCCTTGAATGTGTTTCTATGACATGGGTATCAAATGGAAGGTATTAAAGAGTATTTTAAGAGGGAGTGGGCCATAGTTCTATAGATGGACGCCATTTAGGGATATCGCCATAAAGGTGGAACAGGGCTGACTCTGGAATTTGTTTGTACGATATGGGTATCAAATGAAAGGTGGTAATGAGTTTTTTAAAAGAGAGTGGGCCTTAGTTCTATAGGTGGACGTCTTTTCGAGATATCGCCATAAAGGTGGACCAGGGTGACTCTAGAATATGTTTGTACGATATGGGTATCAAATGAAAGGTGGTAATGAATTTTTTAAAAGGGAGTGGGCCTTAGTTCTATAGGTGGACGCCGTTTCGAGATATCGTTATAAAGGGTTGACTCTAGAATGCGTTTGTACAATATGGGTATCAAACGAAAGGTGAAAATGAGTATTTTAAAAGGGAGTGGGCCTTAGTTCTATAGGTGGACGCCTTTTCGATATATCGCCATAAAGGTGGACCAGAGGTGACTCTAGAATTTGTTTGTACGATATGGGTATCAAATGAAAGGTGGTAATGAATTTTTTAAAAGGGTGTGGGCCTTAGTTCTATAGGTGGACGCTTTTTCGAGATATCGTTATAAAGGGTTGACTCTAGAATGCGTTTGTACAATATGGGTATCAAACTAAAGGTGAAAATGAGTATTTTAAAAGGGAGTGGGCCTTAGTTCTATAGGTGGACGCCTTTTCGAGATATCGCCATAAAGGTGGACCAGGGGTGACTCTAGAATTTGTTTGTACGATATGGGTATCAAATGAAAGGTGTTAATGAGTATTTTAAAAGGGAGTGGGCCTCAGTTCTATAGGTGGACACCTTTTCGAGATATCGCCATAAAGGTGGACCAGGGGTGACTCTAGAAATTGTTTGTACGATATGGGTATCAAATGAAAGGTGTTAATGAGTATTTTAAAAAGGCGTGGGCCTTAGTTCTATAGGTGGACGCCTTTTCGAGATATCGCCATAAAGGTGGACCAGGGGTGACTCTTAGAATTTGTTTGTACGATATGGGTATCAAATGAAAGCTGTTAATGAGTATTTTAAAAGGGAGTGGACCTCAGTTCTATAGGTGGACGCCTTTTCGAGATATAGCCATAAAGGTGGACCAGAGGTGACTCTAGAAATTGTTTGTACGATATGGGTATCAAATGAAAGGTATTAATGAGTATTTTAAAAAGGCGTGGGCTTTAGTTCTATATGTGGACGCCTTTTCGAGATATCGCCATAAAGGTGGACCAGGGGTGACTAGAATTTGTTTGTATGATATGGGTATCAAATGAAAGGTGTTAATGAGTATTTTAAAAGGGAGTGGGCCTTAGTTCTATAGGTGGACGCCTTTTCGAGATATCGCCATAAAGGTGGACCAGGGGTGACTCCAGAATGCGTTTGTACAATATGGGTATAAAACGAAAGGTGTTAATGAGTATTTTAAAAGGGAGTGGGCCTTAGTTCTATAGGTGGGCGGCTTTTCGAGATATCGCCATAAAGGTGGACCAGGGGTGACTTTAGAATTTGTTTGTACGATATGGGTATCAAATGAAAGGTGTTAATGAGCATTTTAAAAGGAAGTGGATCTTAGTTCTATAGGTGGACGCCTTTTCGAGATATTGTTATAAAGGGTTGACTCTCGAATGCGTTTGTACAATATGGGTCTTAAACGAAAGGTGAAAATGAGTATTTTAAAAGGGAGTGAGCCTTAGTTCTATAGGTGGACGCCTTTTCCATCAAATTAAAGGTATTAATGAGGGTTTTAAAAGGGAGTGGTGGTAGTTGTATATGTGAAGGCGTTTTCGAGATATGGACCAAAATGTGGACCAGGGTGATCCAGAACATCATATGTCGGGTACCGCTAATTTATTTATATGTGTAATACCAGGAACAGTATTCCTGCCAAGATTCCAACGGCTTTTGATTTCGCCCTGCAGAACTTTTTCATTTTCTTCTACTTAAATATGGTAGGTGTCACACCCGTTTTACAAAGTTTTTTTCTAAAGTTATATTTTGTGTCAACAAACCGATCGAATTACCATGTTTCATCCCTTTTTTCGTATTTGGTATAGAATTATGGCATTTTTTTAATTTTTCGTAATTTTCGATATCGAAAAAGTGGGCGTGGTTATAGTCGGATTTCGGCCATTGTTTATACCAATACAAAGTGAATTCAGGTAAGTACGTGAACTGAGTTTAGTAAAGGTATATCGATTTTTGCTCAAGTTATCGTGTTAACGGCCGAGCGGAAAGACAGACGGTCGACTGTGTATAAAAACTGGGCGTGGATTCAACCGATTTCGCCCTTTTTCACATAAAACAGTTATAGTCTCAGAATCTAAGCCCCTACCAAATTTCACAAGGATTGGTAAATTTTTGTTCGACTTATGGCATTAAAAGTATCCTAGACAAATTAAATGAAAAAAGGCGGAGCCACGCACATTTTGAAATTTTCTTTTATTTTTGTATTTTGTTGCACCATATCATTACTGGAGTTGAATTTATGCATAATTTACTTATATACTGTAAAGATATTAAACTTTTTGTTAAAATTTGACTTTTAAAAAAATTTTTTATTAAGAGTGGGCGTGGTCGTTCTCCGATTTTGCTAATTTTTTTTAAGCATACATATAGTAATAGGAGTAACGTTTCTGCCAAATTTTATCATGATATCTTCAGCGACTGCCAAATTACAGCTTGCAAAACTTTTAAATTACCTTCTTTTAAAAGTGGGCGGTGCCACGCCGATTGTCCAAAACTTTACTAATTTTGTATTCTGCGTCACCTACCAAGTTTCATCATTTTATCCGTCTTTGGCAATGAATTATCGCATTTTTTCGGTTTTTCGAAATTTTCGATATCGAAAAATTGGGCGTAGTTATAGTCCGATATCGTTCATTTTAAATAGCGATCTGAGATGAGCGCCCAGGAACCTACACACCAAATTTCATCAAGATACCTCAAAATTTACTCAAGTTATCGTGTTAAGGGGCAGACGGACGGACATGGCTCAATCAATCAATCAAATTTTTTTTCGATACTGATGATTTTGATATATGAAAGTCTATATCTATCTTGATTCCTTTATACCTGTACAACCAACTGTTATCCAATCAAAGTTAATATACTCTGTGAGCACTGCTCAACTGAGTATAATAATAATAATATTAATAATAATAATAATAATAAAAAAAAGAAAAAAAGAAAAAAAAATAATAATAATAATGATGATGATGATGATGATGATGATAATAATAGTAATATTTTATATCCACAGCACACTATCGATAAATCGTCTATGGACTATCAACCACCTGTTGCCGAGTATACTCATTTCTCTTCCAATAGTCTGAAAGCTAAAATTTTTGATGGTAATACCACAAACTTATTCGTTCAGATGCTACTCTATGGCTACAAACCGGATGATCTGCCAGGTGATTATAGACCATTTTTAAGAAGCAGTGTTGATTTGGCGACGGAGTTACAACGTTTGGAAATGTTTATGAATGCTAAAACACACAAAACTGATGATAACACAGAGGAAATAAATTTTGAGACAGGCGAAAGAAATGAAATGCTGAGCCAAAGTACGAGTGCCCCAAAAGGTATAACGATGAGAAGTAATTTCGATTCGGAAGAGATTAACTTTGAAACGGGCGAAAGAAATGAATTGCAAAATAACGATACAGGAACGAGTGCGTCAATTAGAAATCATTTGAATGGATTTACAGTATTCACTTTAATTATTACTATTAATCTATTAATAAATAATAAATAAATATGTTTTAATGAATGTGTTATCGTTAAATGCAGTGAGAGAATATAAATTATGTAATAGATGCTGAATTTATGATATTTGTTATTGTTCTAATCAGTGTATATACAAATTACTAAAATGCATGTTCTTTCCTTAGTTAACTGTATAAATTAATTGCTATGTGAAGTAACCTTAGGCCCCTTCGTGTGGACTGTGCTGTAAGCTGAACTCCTGGTATAGCTTAGGCAGTCCTTATGATCTTCTAGTGGAAGTCCTAGGCAACTTGTAGTTTTAAAAAGGGTGGATCACAATAAGTTTTTCTCGGTATTTTCATCACTCAAAAAAAAAAAAAAAAAAAAAAATTCAATGGGCAGGAGATTTTGCACAAAACAATATTAATTACGCTATACAACGAGCAACAGCGTGGGGAGGGAGGGATGGCCTGAAGGTTCAATGTGGCCATATAAATCGTTCCCGAGATGGTCGGGCCAGCACCTTAATGGTGCTGTGTTACCGGAGCGTATTGGATCTGTATCCGACAAAGGACCATCACATCGATAACACTCCCCAAAGCCTTCGGGGAGTAACCTAATCGCTACAACAACAACAACAACAACAGCAACAGCGTTGACTCCACATTTAGTTTTGAAAGTGTAATACTGTATAATTACACCACACCTTTCCAATTACTTTATTTTGATGCTAAATTTTAAAGTACACCAAAATCAGTTTTCACTTTACTCCGAAAAGTGTATACATTGCACGAAATTTTTATGTGTGTACATTAAACTGGGTCGATTTATTAACCGATATCGCGCCATCGATTTTTCGATAGGATTTGGGCTCAGGAAAAAAGTTTCACTACGCATACACAAAAAAATAATTTTGGAGCCTGCGAAATTTCATTTTTTTTTTTTGTTTTTTTCGACTTTGATTTTTAAGGTTTTTTTTATGATCTACTAAAAATATTTTCATTTGATTGTAAATTTTTCATGTATACCCTGTCCGACCCAAAAATGTCCGCTAAAAACGTTGGCGATAACAGTTTTTTGAAAAAAAAAAAAAAATATACATATGAAAGATATTAAAAATTTTTTTAGTAGGTCATGAAAAAACCTTAAAAATCAAAGTCGAAAAAAAGTCAAAAAAATGAAATTTCGCAGGCTCGAAAATTATTTTTTTGGGTATGCGTAGTGGAACTTTTTTTCCTGAGCCCTAATCCTATCGAATAATTACATTAAAGTACATCCCGCCTTAATCAGATGGATCGGCTGCATGTTAAGTTGCAGGGAGATACCACACAATGGAGATTGTACGAGGCCACGAAATCAGTAGACAGGGGAACGCCGCAGGGAGGGGTGCTATCACCTCTGCTGTGGACGCTGGTCATCAACCAACTGCTCAGGCGATTCGATGAGGGACCCGTAAAACTAACAGCTTACGCAGATGATGTTGTCATAAGTGGAAAGTGCCTTCCAACGACTAGTTCTTTGATGGATCGGGCGCTTCGGGATATTCATATCTGGGCATCTAATGTCGGGTTGCAAGTCAATGCAGAGAATACGGATATGTTCTTGTTTACAAAGAGGTACAAGGTCCCAAATTGGGCCAAGCCTAAGTTAGGAGGGGTGACCTTAAAGGAGAAACCTTGCACACAATTTCTAGGAATCATCCTAGACAATAAGCTGTCATGGAAGCTCAACGTGGATGAGAGGGTGAAGAAGGCCTCAACGGCACTCTATGCATGGGAAAGAATGCTGGGGTGTACGTGGGGATTATCGCCCTCTCTTTCTCATTTGGTTTTTACAGCGATTGTAAGCCCTATTCTATACTATGGCGTTCTTGTTTGGTGGAAAGCCACACAAAAAACAACATACCTCAAAAAATTAGAGGGGGTATGCAGACTCTCGATGCTTAGCATTACGGGAGCCCTGAAAACAACCCCGATGGCTGCACTGTATGCCATTCTGTACATCCCACCTGTAGACCTGGTAGAAAAGAACAAAGCGTTAACGACCGCAACCAGGCTCGGTGCTTCGGGGCAGCATGAGCGCCGACCATATGGCCATAGTAGTATAGCGTCATCAATCACAAGATGAACAGACTACCTCATTCTCTATCTGCGCTTCAAGGGAGATCTTAAGGCCACAATAGAGGTGGACGGTTGGCGCAAGGGCGCGAAAATGGCGGACGAGGCGATACATGTGTACACAGATGGTTCCAAAGTAGTGGAAGGAGTAGGGTCTGCGGTATACTGTGCTGATCCGGAAATAAGCAGATCCTACAGGCTGCCGGATTATTGTAGCGTTTTCCAAGCGGAAATATTAGTCGTAACCAAAGCAGTAGAAACCCTGGAAGAGAATAGCTTAAGCTGCAACCATGTTAACTTTTATATTGACAGTCAAGCAGCAATTAAGGTAATAATCTCGCATAGCACAGCATCTAAATGCTTGTTAGAGTGTAAGCAGTCTCTGGAGCAGGCATGCTTAACCAACGAACCGATATCATTTCGTTACGATAATTAACGTTAATAAACGAAACAAAGTAATTTCGTTTCGTTTATTAACGTTAAGAACGTCAAATTAACGAAATGATTTTGTTTCGTTTTCTGCCCTATCAAAACGAAATCAAATCGTTTATGTTGATTATTAATTTCAAACTATGCTGGCAAAGCTGACTGATGGCGGAGTCATTAAAGGTGAAAGCATTAGCCAAGCTGATTGCAACTTTTCTCATCAATTTTGACAGTACTAACATTTCTCAGAGTATTTTTGACATTACCACCAACGAATTACACAAACAAATTACATGTAGTTTGTGTGTGTATGTCCGCTCGCTGTTACCACCTTACGGCTTCACCATGGCTATAGCATTGCCAGCACAATTCAAACATAAAATATCACGTTTTTGTTAACGTTTTTAACGTTAACGGAAGCTTTTCGTTTCGGTTAAAAACGAGAAACAATTTATTTTGATAATTTCTTTATCGATAATATTTCGAAGTGTTTCAACAGAAACGGTGGAAATTTTTTGATAAACGATTAGCTTAACGTTAAGGTGCATCGCTGCTCTGGAGAGAATCGGTACAGGGAGAAGCATACATCTATATTGGATCCCAAGGCATATGGGAATAGATGGGAATGAAAAAGCGGACGAACCAGCTAAAAACGGCGCATCCCTTGAAGCTTGCTCCGTAGACGTCCCAATTAGACTGGGCGAGATTAAGCGAAGGCGAGAGGTGCACATGATCGACCAAGCGGGAAAGGCGTGGGTTCAAGCGCGGGCCTGTAAAGTGTCGAAGATTATGTGTAGGTCTTAAAAAGAGAGGACTGTAGACTCATGACGGGTATTCTGACTAGACACTGCCTTCTGGCGTCACATGCCTTTAAATTAGGCTTGGTCAGTGATAGCAGATGTAGGAAGTGCGGGTTGGAGGAGAAAACGATCCAGCACGTTCTGTGCTCGTGCCTTGCACTTGCCAGGCTAAGACTCCAGCTATTAGGAGTGATACAGCTGTCAGATCTAGAAGCAGCTAGTGGCTTAAGTCCTAGGAAGCTTCTATTATTTGCCAAGAGGACGGAGTTATTTTATAACTAGGTCCTGGTTTTTGAGAGGGGTTTTCAGTTTGGTCGTTAAAACAAACTTCTGGTAACACTACGGACTCAATCAGTCTATGTGAGGTCCTCATGGACCGGCCAGTTCAACCTAACCTAATCCTATCGAAAATCGATGGCGCTATATCGGTTAACTTTCGTCCATACAAATCGACCCACCCTAGTGTACATATATATATACACTTGCGTGATGAAAACGGTCTTAGGTCATTACAGTATCCCATTTAAAGTTGAACCAGTGTGAATCGTATTTCTCAAGGTGGGTCGCGTTTTTCTTTTGCAATAGAAGTTGATTGATCACGAATTATGGCGTTCTTTGGGTGTGGGCTGGGAAAATAATTTACCGATTTTTTGTGAAGAGTTAATCAGTAGTTTGCTTTATTGTCCCTTCTAGTTATAACATAGCCGAAACTGTCTATTTAGCATTACATTTTACTCTTTGTCATTAAGTCTATGTGCCCATGGATGTCATCTGATCTCATGCATTTGAAAGCTTTCGCCTTCTTGATGGCTTCCTAAATTTCTGTGCTGATGATAATAAGGGTTGCGTCTTTACTTTTCTCTTTGCACCTACTGGGCTCGCGCTTCACCCTCTCTGCCAAATGAAGCAAAATAAATTTACAGTGATGCCTTTTGGACTTTGTAATGCACCAGCTAGTTTTGAGAGACTCATGGGCCAGGTACTGAAAGGACTACATTGGAAAACATGCTTGGTGTACCTGGACAACATCATCGCATTGGGCAAGTACTTTGATGAACATCTTAAGAACTTGGAGGAAGTTTTCCAGAGAATAGCTGGCGCTGGTCTGAAGTTACGTCCCAAAAAGTGTGCGCTGTTTAAAAAGGAAGTAAATTATTTGGGTCACAAGGTAACGACAGAGGGCATCTGCACTGCGAACGAAAAGATAGAGGCTGTAAAGGATTGGCCAAGACCACAGAACCTACATGAATTGAGAAGTTTCCTTGGGCTGTGCACATATTACCGCCGATTTGTACCAAATTTTTCCAGCGTAGCCCATAGCCTCCATGAGCTTACAAGAAAAAATAAAGCTTTTGAATGGAAGAAGGAGCAAGAAGTGGCTTTCCAAACATTGAAGGAGCGTTTATGCACTGCCCCAATGTTAGCATATCCGATTCCAGGAGCAACATTTATTCTAGATACAGATGCGAGTGGATATGCTATAAGAGGCGTTTTGTCACAACTGGTCGATGGACAGGAGAAGGTAGTTGCATATTACAGCCGTTCAATTGGAAAACCAGAAAGGAACTACTGCGTTACACGGAGAGAGCTGTTGGCATTGGTAGAGTGCATTAAACATTTTCACAAATACCTCTACGGCCAGCGATTCCGCGTCAGGACAGATCACGCAGCGTTGAAATGGCTTCTGCAGTTCCGTTATCCAGAAGGACAATTGGCACGGTGGATCGAGCGGCTACAATGCTATGACTTTTCCATTGAGCATTGGAAAGGTAGTACCCATGGGAATGCCGATGCAATGTCACGAAGACCATGTAGTTTGGAATGCAAGCACTGTTCAAAGGCCGAGGTTAAAGAAGACATTATAGATGTCCGGCTAATGACTATAACGTGTGCGGATGAATGGGGCAAGGAAAAACTAAGGAAGTGTCAGCTAGAAGATACAGATCTGTCACATGTTATGCAAGGGCTCGAACGAAACGAAAGACCAAATAGAGAGGACATGTCAGCAAAGAGTCCCATTGCGAAGTCATATTGGGCATAGTGGAACAGTTTAGAATTGATATCCGGTTGCTTGCATCGAGTATGGGAGAGTGAGGATGGTCAATGCAAGAAGAAACTGATAGTTGTTCCCAGAAAGAGGATTCCTGACGTGCTCAGCGAGTTGCATAATGGTCTAAGCGGAGGTCATCTTGGAATCACGAAGACGCTCGAGAAGATTAAACAGAGATTCTATTGGGTTGGTTGCCGTCAGTCGGTCACTGAACTGCGAGGTTTGCAGCAGAGCGAAAGTGCCCAAAACCCGAAGTCATGGCCAGATGAAGCAATATAACTCAGGTGCGCCATTTGAAAGGATCGCTATGAATGTCGCAGGTCCATTTCCTACTAGCAACTGCGGAAGCAAATATGTACTGGTGGTTATGGATTATTTCAGCAAATGGCCAGAGGTATACCCAATCCCAAATCAGGAAGCAGAAACAGTAGCAGAAGTGTTTATAAACAATTGGGTTGCAAGGTATGGTGTACCAATAGAGTTACATTCTGACCAAGGCAGGAATTTCGAATCAGCTGTGTTCCAGGAAATGTATAAATCATTCGGCATTCGAAAAACACGGACAACTGCATTGCATCCTCAGTCAGATGGTATGGTGGAACGTTTCAATAGAACCTTGGATGAGCATTTAAGGAAAGTAGTAGACAAGTACCATAAGGAGTGGGATACCCGCATACCATTATACTTGATGGCTTACCGCAGTGCATGAGACAAGGGGCCAAACCCCTGCAAAAGTAATTTTTGGCAATGACCTTCAATTTCCAGCTGATTTGAAGTTTGGGATAGATGCCGATGCGGAGAGAAATGTCAAGAAATCCACTGGTGTCTTGGAAGAAGAGCTGAGAGAGATACACGATCTTGTAAGACAACGAGCAAAGATTATGAGTGACAAGATGAAAGCCCGATACGATAAAGAAATTAATTCGGAAGGTTTTCAGGAAGGAGATTTGGTGCTGTTATACAACCCACAACGAAAAGAAGGTTTGTATCCGAAATTGCAGTATAATTGGGAAGGCCCATACAAAGTTATAAAACGGATCAACGATGTAGTGTACCGCATACAAACCATTGGCAAACCACGAACCAAAATGAAAGTGGTTCATTTGGAAACGCTGGCAGCGTTTATATCGAGAGATTTGTCTGATCGGGACGATCAGACTTAGGTGGAGGGCAGTGTTACGAATATTAGCAACACTAAGGGGTTCTGTCATCCCTAAGCCGACGCTAAACCGTGATATCATGCACATCCATAAATCAATCATTATGTATCTACATAAATGAATCAATAATTATGTCTACACATATGTACGTACACGCAGCAGAGGAGCAACGCACAAACACATGTATATATCTTATCTGAAGTGCTCACAAGAGAGGGCAATAATTTGTGCAAGTATTACTCACGCGCATATGAGAAGCTATAAACGTAGTTGTGGCTGGTGATTTTGTAGCTGATAACTAAGTAGTAAGTTCTTGAATGGAAAAGCCTAGAAGTATGCAACGAGAAATCAAAAAGTATAAAAGGCCGCGACAGTAGAGGCGCGAGAGTTAGTTTCATTTATGCTATCAATCAGTTTGAGTTAAGCAAGCTATCAGTAAGCGAAGTATAAGTGTTATTGTGAAGTACTTTAATAAGGGAATTTTGCATTATTGAAGAGTGGAGTTATTTATTCAACAGTTTAGTGATTCGAACTTAGCAGAAGGTTGCAAATAAGAGGATTTGCAGTAAATTCGTTACAATATGTTGTTCTTTACTGTTTTTATGTCATTTTCGTACTGATGTGCGCTTCGGAATCGTGGATCTCGAAATAGCATCAGAGAATTGGCTCAATTATCGCTAGAAAAAAACTTCCTAATGACATTGCGGGACTCATCTAAAATCTCGTGGACAATGGAGTGAAAATTAAGGAGGACAGAAGACGGATATGCGTATAAGAGAACTCAGCGTTTCAAAGCCAGAATTAGAATTTTTTGGCAAATATTTACGATAAGGTTAGGTTGAATTGGCCAGCGCGTGTGTTACCAGAAGTTTGTTTAACGATCAAACTAAAAAACCCTATCAAAAACCAGGAACTTTGTATGTATGTTATAAAACAACTCCATCCTCTTGGCAAATACTAGATATAGATCTAGGAGCTATGTCACTCGCTCCATCTAGATCTGACTGCTGTTCCACTCCTATTACCGGGTATATTGGCCTGGCAAGCACAGGGCACGGTCACAAAACGTAATATTTTCAACCTGTCTTTGTCCACCTTCGTACCGCTACTATAGCCTGGGACACTAGTCAACGTAGAAGAATCTTACCGTCCGATATATGTCCCATCTCTAGTAGCCAAGACACTTTAAGCCATTCTGCTTCCCTATTTCACTGAAAACTTGCGTATTGCCAATAATCAGCATGGCTTTCGAAAACTACTACCACCGCACTAAACGCCATCAACACGCACATAAATTGCGGATTGAATCAAAAACCCCACCACAAAACAATATTCGTAGCGCTAGACTTATCAAAAGCTTTTGATACAGTCAACCACGGCACGTTAATGCATGAATTGAAATGGTCCTCCCTTCTTCCAAGTCTCAAAAGGTGGACGGCAAGTTATCTGTCAGGTCGGCAGCCATCGGTGCATAACAGGAACGTAACACCTAAACCTAGAAGAATTAGCAAAGGGGAACCAAAAGGTGGCATCGTATCGCCGCTTTTGTCTAACTTCCACATATCCAAGCCCCCTTTGCCACCAGAAGGAGTTACCATTGTATCCTACGCCGATGACTGCACGATAATGGCTGCTGGTCCCGGCCCACCCATCGATGAGCAATGTAATAAAATAAAAAACTATCTCCCTGATCTCTCCAGTTTTTTCGCCTCGCCAAACCTGACATTGTCAAGGGCCAAATCATCGGCAACCTTATTTACAACATGGACATGGCAAATGTTGACCATATAAGACATCCGCGTCGATAGCATTACGCTACCGACTGTCTTACACCCAAAAATACTGGGTGTGCCGTTCGATCAGGATCTACATTTTGGAGAGCATGCAACCACAATTGTACTTAAAATCCAGAGCCGTAATAAAATCCTCTAATCTCTTACCAGCAGCACTTGGGGTAAAGATAAAGAGACGCTCATTACCATTTACAAAGCAAAAGGGCGGCCGATTGCATGCTACGCGTCCCCGATATGGTCGCCAAGCCTGAAGGTTACACACTGGAAGCATATACAGGCCTGCCAAAAGCAGCGCTCTCAGAATCGCTACGGGCTGCCTTCTTATGTCCCCTGAACACCACCTAGCTGGTGAGCCGAGAATACTCCCCATTAGGGAGAGAAATGAAATGCTAAGAAAACAGTTTCTGTTAAATACCCAGAAACCTGGTAATCCCAACAGACATCTGATTGAAGAGACCCCGGTTCCCAAGGGACTCGTGAAGTCATATCCGCCAGCATAATGAGGAATCACGGCAGCTGAGAACACAGTCGTACGTAGAAGAAAAACACAAACCGGTCCTCAGGGATATTCACAAAAAGGGGTCGGACCTCTATGTCATGAATTTCCGGCGAACTCCGTTCTAAGATATAAAAACCCTGAACTCGCAGAAGAGGTAATCATTCTCCCTAGGGAGACGCGCGTCACTCTAGCTCAACTTCGATCTGGATACTGTAACAGATTAAACTCTTACCTATCCAGATTCAACCCGGACATATATAATGTGTGTCCCGCTTGCAATGTGCCCCACATGATACCAACCATCTCTTTAATTGTAATGTGGAATCAACGTCTCTATCACCCCTCTCACTCTGGTTCACACCTGTTGAAACTGCAAGATACCTTGGACCTCCATTAGAGGATATTGATGACACTTTGTGAGTGGTCGCACCTATTGAATGGGGCATAGCACTGCTAAAGCAACAAGCACAAAATGTGTTCTTAAATTTTTTAATACCTCATAGCTTAAAAAGAACGAGCTAATTACAAGCTGGTTTTCAATAAACCAAGGTGCAGCTGTCGCATTGTACTGTTCTGGTATTGCGCTTTAACTGGAGTGTCTTGACTCCTAGCAATTTATCAACAGAGGATATTGGTCTTTATAAAATTATTAACATTTCATACTAACTTTTTGAAATGCCATCATCTCTCCTACAAGGACTTTTCAAAATTTTTACCAAAGGCCTCACAAAGTTGCTACATGTGTATGCAACATGTTAGGATAGAAAACTACAGAAGAACTAACCAGAAATAGTCGCGGAGTTATAATGAAATCTTAAGCTTTGTATAAGGAACAATATCTCCTAAGTCACCACTGTTGTAACTCTTCCCGATACTCTACAATTTTTCCAAAGCCCCATTGCAAACTTAGACGCGCTAGACTATAGTACGTTTACTGGTTAACCTGATGTAAAAAAGTTCTAATTTTGTTGTACAGTGTTATTTAGTAATTAAAACGGTGTTTTTCTAAATTTCAATACTTCTAAAAAAAGATTTTTTCACTTACCTCTGGAATATCATCAGGAACTTTACCCATCCATGACAGCGACAGAATTGTGCAATCACATTTTGTATTCACATTGCGTTCGAAATGCAAATGCATTCTGTCAAATCAGTGCAAATATTTAGGTCGGTGTATGATATTTACAAACAGCCAAGCATGCTCGCAACTGCAGAACTGGAATAGAAAAGAGTACATATGTATTGTGACTAATATTAGCTTCACTAAGCTGCTACTAAATAAATGCAAAACAACAATAAAGCAACCACTCGTATGTGAAAGCGACGAAGAGATAGTATCTCACACACAAAGGTGTAGTCATCAGCCGAAGTAGTTACTCACTCATACACACGCGTATGGCTATGGGAGCGGCGTGGACTACAGATATACATACATGAATATAGCTGGTAACTAACCAAGCATGAGCTACAACTGTTCGCGAAATTACTAGACTTTAGGAGAAATGGGTGAACAAGGAAACCGAGAGTATAAAAGCAGCGCAAGCTGAGTAATAACGAATCAGTTTGATTTAAACGCGCTATTAGTTGCGAAGTGCAGCATAATATTGAAGTATAATTGTACTACTCCCAAGGTAATCTAAATAAAGGCAGTTTGCAATACTGAGTATTGGAGTGATTTATTCAACAGTTTAGCGATTCGAACCTTAGCAGAAGTGCATAAATAATCAGAAATCCCCAGAATTCGTTACAGTATGTATGTATATGTTTAACTAGCAAATGTTATCAGAAATTGTATTACAGTAGAATCTCGAAAAAGTTAACCAAACTGAAACATTAACCTTTCTCGATTTGATTTTGGAGTTGGTAAGGCTCATGCGTAAGCTTCATTGGAAAATATGGTCAGACGTGTGCATGCCTGACGGTTGGAATCTAGTGTTCTTTGCCCAGCGTGCTCCGCCTACCTAACCAAAGATCCTGGGTTCACGCCCCGGGAATAGCAACATCAAAAATTCAGAAACAAGTTCTTTCAACTAGAAGAAAGTTTTTCTTTTTAGCGGGGTCGCCCCTCGGCTGAAATTTGGAAAGCACTCCAAGTGTATTTCTGTCATGAAGAGCTTCTCAGTGAAAACTCGTTCGCCTTTAAGCTGCCGTCCGAAATCGGCGTAAAACATGTAGGCTCAGTCCTGCCAACTTGTAGGACAAATTAAAAAGGACCACGACGCTAATTGGAAGAAAAGCTCAGCCTAAAATCTCTTCTCTTATTTTCTCTATTTTTTTAATAAATGTTACCAACTTACTCGAAAGCTTAACAATATCAACAAAGACCACGTTAATATGCCAATTGTCAAATTGTAAACTGTAAAAGCTGGTTTTATTTTTATCGAGTTAAGGGTCGACAAAAGTTAGTGAATAGCAGATTTGTTAAAATTAGTGTTAAGCAAATTTACTGCTACCAAATGATGTTAAATAAGTTAGTAAACAGCGCTACTGGTCTAGATAACTCATATTGGAGTAGTAAAAGAAAGGACCACATGAACAAGCGGTGTTTTGCAGAAACGGCTTACTCTCGTTGTATCACTGTGCGCTATGTCATACATTTTTGCGAAAAGTGTATAAAAACAATGAATTCGATTAAGTTGCAACAACTTAATGGATCAGTCTATTTGCTCCCCTGACCTTGCAGACTTTTAAAACAACCTGTCGCATGTTTCCCCCCCACATAATGCACATACCGGAATATTTTGCAGTGTATGGCTTTATGGTCTAACCATGTGAAAACGACGAATTTCCTGAGTATACCGGTGGATTTTCTTTATGAAATTTCAATGAAAAGGTGGACGTAAATAACAACACCAATAACAAACATTAATTCTAAAATATGACTATTCATAGCATTCTTGAAACTTAATAATATTATACAATAAATTTAACCAGTATCAAATAGTTACCGTCAAGGATGCGTATATGTACATTAGAGTATGCTAAAGAATGGAGATCTCCTTTTTTCGCTCTAACCCGAAAAAATCAAGGAATTTGTCCAAAAAAAAGTTGTATCAGAGGCGGAGCTCTTAATTTCAATTTCGAGAGGTCGTCCAAGATATTTGAAGTATTGCCATATAAATAACACGGGAACTAGGATTTTTAACATTATTTTGCCCTGCATAGTATGAAGCATTTTTTTTTTGATAAAATAAATACCTGGACTTTAAATTCTGGACAAAAAAATTTTTCAATCAAATTTATATAGTCGATATTGAAGTTTCTACAGATCTGCATATATGAGCAAAAACTGATAAAAATTATACTTTGCGCGCCTGTAAATGTTAAGGAAAAGTACTTTTCATCACGATATTAGGAGGAAAATATTTCTTCTTAAAGAACTCTCAGAAGACGAATAAACACGTTGAGCGAAGGTTGCGGAAAATTAGGGCTGATTACATTCACGACGGCGGTGTAGCCGCAACTTTTGTCATATTATTTTTACACATGGTCTTATGAGCATTGTGAATCAAACTAAGTGTGATATCTTCTGCATAGACGTCAAAATTCCAAAGTGATTAGATCACCTGATTTGTAATTGACTATAGCTGTCTCATTCTGTATCTCTTTCTACCCGCTGAAGATAACCGGCCCTATGCGCCGCCATATTGAACATCCTGTCAAAACGTAGCGATATTGAACATCCTGTAAGGCAGTTGACAGATAAGATATCACACTTAGTTTGATTTACATGCTTATCAATCACGAAAGCCGTTGTAACCAGATTAAACCTAATTCTATTTTGGGGAAGCGTCAGTGAGTGGCGTCCTTTTTATTTTGTCAATAAAAACTAAAATAGAAGTAAATAACATAATAAAAGCTAAAATCATTCTTTTGTGAATTTTTTTAAACATAATTAATATTATCTTCTATATTTTTCGCTACTGTTTGGTATAATTTATATTGGTGGCTGCCGCTTTCAAAGTAATCAAGAAGCCAATGCTTGGCTACGGTTGTCGTCAAGCTTTGCTTTATTGTGGTTTTGGTCTGTAGACGCCGGTTGAATGTAATCAGCCCTATTGTCGGTACAGTAATTGCACGTGTTGAGTATTATCACTCAGAGAATTCAGAGAGTTATCACTCAAAAACTGGCCAACAGTTGTGTTTGCTAAAATCGCCCATTGTGATGATACGGGGCTTTGGTGTCAACCATCAGACAAACTACAAAACTGATATTTAACTTTTTTCTGTCTTCAAAAGTTGGAAATTATCAAATTATCAATTCTTATATGTTCCTGTTCGACAGATTCCTGAAGATAACTTCAGAATGAAGTCGAAATATCGACAGTAAAAATAACTGACAAATATATGTTTTGTGTAAAAATCATTCTGTGGTTCCATTTTATATACTTTGTCTGGCCCATGATACAAAGAATGGAGGTAGTTCCATTTAGTGTGACGTTAGCCACTGGACTTTTGCGGAGACAATGACAATTTCACCAAAAACAAGCTATCAGATTGAAAAATGTTACGAATTTTTCTAATTTTGGTGGATTTCATATTAACGAATACGACTAAATTACTTTGATAGTTATTTTAAATAAAAAAGAAAAAAATGAGCTTCATGCCTTGGAAATATTTTAATACGAATTATCAGCCCAGAAAAGAAGGTTTTTAATAAGTTTTTCGAGCTACCGAAAATTCTTTTGGTGGAAGAAACATGGATCGAAGTATGCAAAACAAGGGAATATAACCTTTTTAAGTGTCCGTTTGTCAATTGCTTGCTCAAGGGACGTCCTTATAAACCGGCACCGCAATTTCTTGATAAATTGGCTACAAGTTCTAATTTTTTATTTTTTTTATTTATAGTATAATTCCAGCATTGCGCTTTAGGAGGGAATTGTTAAACTATTTTTTAGGGAGAACATTACCCTGTAGCTCTGCAGGTTAGCCACTAGTTATGAGAGTGGATTTGCCCTTTGTCCCAGAGGTCACCTTGAGGCAACCCCGCCTATACACATTCTGTGCCATTTTGGCATTGACATAGATGTGCAGACTTTGGAGGTACAATTTTTCTCAACATGCCTTGAGAAATATAGGGCCATGCTAGAACAACAGGATTTTTCGTGTATTTTTTTCTATCTAGGGGTCAAGCTGCCATAAATATATGAGCCATTAACCAATGTATGAGTAATTATCCTCTATTTTTCATTAATATTGCATGTTTTAATGTATTCTCAATCGATATAATTGCACATAAATCGTGCTAAAGCATATTATTATTGTCTCAGATGACCATTGCGTTTTCATCCTAAAGGAAATTTTCATCTCGAAAAACCACAATTTCGCCTTAAACAGTAACGGTACGGCAACGCTTCTGGCAAAACAACAAACATTATGAAACTTCAAAAACCCCCAAATACGTCAAAAAATTTGGAGTGGAACTACCTTCTTTTTTGTATCATGGTCTGGCCTAGAGCTTGATAATTTGTTCAAAATTTTCAGTTTTAAAAAATCTGTAGAAACTTCAATATCGACAATGTAAATTTGGCTCCAAAAATTTCTTAGTTCAATCTGATCCATGTACCTATTCATTTTCTTTTCAATATCGCCAATGAAAATTTGGCGCGAAACATTTTTTAGTTCAATATGATCCATTCATTTTTATTCATTTTAGCAATAAAAAATATCGTTTTCTCCATACTTTGCACGACAAAATAATATTAAGAAACCTAGTGCCCGTATTATTTAAATGGCTAAACTTCAAGTTCCTTTGAGGACTTCTTAAAATTAAAATTAAGAGCTTCGCCTCTGCTACAATTTTTGTTTGGACATATTCTCTGATTTTTTTCGGGTGAGGGAGAAAAAAAGAATATCGTAATTTTTTGCACAACCTAATATACATATGTAAATCCCTTGTGATTGATAGCGATAACAATAGCAATTATATTTTCCTTTTAACAAGGACTTTCTAAGCTGCAAGTGTGTTATTGGGTGATGACGTCATTTTCAATGACAATGTCAAAAATGGACAACATATATTTTTTATTATTCGTATTCGAAATGGTTAACTTTCGAACTCAAGACAAAAATATAAATATTTAAAAAATTAATAAGAATTAACTTATAACCTTTATACATACATACTTATGCATGTTTCAAATGTTTTTTTTCTGAGTAGGAGCATCAACAACTAACCATGATAGTTGATTGTCATTGCAAAGTGGGTACTGAAAATTTTTTAATTTTAATCTTACAGTATCTTTTTTAAAACAGCAAAATTACATCACTTAATTGAATCACTTCTTTAGTAAGTAAACAAAAATAAAATTGAAAGTTATGTAAACAAAATTATTATCATATAAGTGTATGGGTACTTAAGAATGCATACATATAATTTTCGACAAGTTACAAGCAGTTAACAAAAAAGAAAAAAACAAAATAGAAAAAACAAGTAAGGAAGGCTAAGTTCGGGTGTAACCGAACTGTCGGGTACCGCAAATTTATTTATATATGTAATACCAAGATTCCAAGGGCTTTTGACTTCGCCCTGCAGAACTTTTTTATTTTCTTCTACTTAATATAGTAGGTGTCACACTCACTTTGCAAAGTTTTTTTCTAAAGTTATATTTTGCGTCAATAAATCAATCCAATTACCATGTTTCATCTCTTTTTTCGTATTTGGCATAGAATTATGGCATTTTTTTATTTTTTCATAACTTTCGATATCGAAAAAGTGGGCGTGGTCATAGTCGGATTTCGGACATTTTTTACGCCAATACAAAGTGAGTTGAGATAAGTACATAAACTAAGTTTAGTAAAGATACATCGATTTTTGCTCAAGTTATAGCGTTAACAGCCGAGCGGAAGGACAGACGGTCGACTGTGTATAAAAACTGGGCGTGGCTTCAACCGATTTCGCCCTTTTTCACAGAAAACAGTTATCGTCCTAGAATCTAAGCCCCTACCAAATTTCACAAGGATTGGTAAATTTTTGTTTGACTTATGGCATTAAAAGTATTCTAGACGAATTAGATGAAAAAGGGCGGAGTTACGCCCATTTTGAAATTTTCTTTTATCTTTGTATTTTGTTGCACCATATCATTACTGGAGTCGAATGTTGACATAATTTACTTTTATACTGTAAAGATATTAAATTTTTTGTTAAAATTTTACTTAAAAAAAAATATTTTTTAAAAGTGGGCGTGTTCGTTATCTGATTTCGCAAATTTTTATTTAGCACACATATAGTAATAGGAGTAACGTGCCTACCAAATTTCATCATGATATCTTCAACGACTGCCAAATTACAGCTTGCAAAACTTTGAAATTACCCTCTTTTAAAAGTGGGCGGTGCCACGCCCATTGTCCAAAATTTTACTAATTTCCTATTCATTTCATCGCTTTATCCGTCTTTGGTAATGAATTATCGCACTTTTTCGGTTTACCGAAATTTTCGATATCGAAAAAGTGGGCGTGGTTATAGTCCGATATCGTACATTTTAAACAGCGATCTGAGATGAGTGCCCAGAAATCCACATACCAAATTTCATCAAGATAACTCAAAATTTACTCAAGTTATCGTGTTAACGGACAGACGGACGGACGGAGGGACGGACATGGCTCAATCAAATTTTTTTTCGATACTGATGATTTTGATATACGGAAGTCTGTATCTATCTCGATTCCTTTATACGTGTACAACCAACCGTTATCCAATCAAAGTTAATATACTCTGTGAGCTATGCTCAACTGAGTATAAAAACAATGTGACATTGAATAAATAGCAAAAATGCACATGTTCCTATGTACATAAGTGGTTCTTTTATTTTATAATAGCAAAATGGCTTAGTTCGAGTGTTTTGTATTAGATAAACCTTTTGATGCTATTGTTATGCACAATGGTGGATAGGGTCGTGGGGGCAGGGTTAGTGTAAAAAAAAATGCAAGTAACATTTTGCAAAATGAAATACATACTTGAATGCATGGACACCTAATAGAATATGTATTTAAGGAAGTGCATACAAGTTGCAAATATACATACACATTAGGATGGTTAAAAAACCAATTTATATTTTAGCTTCAAAGTAAGAACCAGTTCTTGTCTGTTTTGTGAAAACAAATTATCTTCCATTAATATTATAACACTGTACAAAACTTGGCTGCATATTGCACAAAAATAATTTTTTTCATCAGATTAATAATCCATGTTGAAAGAAAATAAGGTAGGTAATTCTTTGACATAAGCTGGGCTAGATGTCAGAGTATAGGGGAACCATAAAAGGTGACAGCATGGCGACATACATACATACAAACACAAATAAAAATTCCATGAACTTTTTTTTTGTAATTCGATAGACTAATGTCAAAATCGTATTGCGCCGGAAGTGTTAAATTATATTAAAAAAGTACCAATAAGCTGATTTCCAACCGGTATGTGTAAGGCTACGCCATGTGTCAGAGGCACAATTTGTAAAATTTTAAATGGGGTATTAGGGTGGTTGCAAAGTATATGGTGAATTTTAAATTAAGTTCTATCTTTCAGGGCACCCTCCTAAAATATGCCAATAGTTCAGAAAATTATTATTGTAAAGTTTCAGGCCAATCCGATTATGTTAACACGTGCCTTTAAATATTGATAGCTAAATAAACATACCCCATTAGGTTGGTTACAAGGCATATGGTGAATTTTAAATTTTGTTCTATCTTTCGGGGCATCTTCCTAAAGTATGCCAATAGATCAGGAAATGATTATTGTAAAGTTTCAGGCCAATCCGACAATGTTAATACGTGCCTCATTGAGGTCAAAGTTAGGAAAAACAGCAATATTTCAGAAAAAATATTAGTGTTTCGTCAGTAAAAGCGAAAAAAATTATGCCAGGAACTTCACTCGTATAACATTCGATAGGTAATTTTATTTGTATTAATTTTGATCTTACTATTTTTATAAAACGGTTATTTTTAGCGGTATTTGGCATTTATGCGATCAGGGTGGCCGCATTAAGATTAAGATGATCGGATAAATGCCAAATACTGCTAAAAATAACCGTTTTATAAAAATATTATTAAGATCAAAATTAATACAAATAAAATTACCTATCGAATGTTATACGAGTGAAGTTCCTGGCATAAATGGTTTCGCTTTTACTGACGAACACTAAAATTTTTTCTGAAAAATCGCTGTTTTTCCTAATTTCAACCTCAACGAGGCACGTATTAACATTGTCGGATTGGCCTGAAACTTTACAATAATCATTTCCTGATCTATTGGCATACTTTAGGAAGATGCTCCGAAAGATAGAACAAAATTTAAAATTCACCATATGCCTTGTAACCAACCTAATGGGGTATGTTTATTTAGCTATCAATATTTAAAGGAAAAATACTTTAAGAGCTGTTAAAAGCTGTGAGCTGATTAAAATACATACAACTAAAATTCCGCATCACAAAAATAAAGCAAAATCTTTATACTCCTTTAAGGAGAGTGATGCTTCTTAGACTCTGACCTCTTAAATATGAAAACTACCCTGCAGACCATTGTTAAGCAGTTTGTGCCCTCTCGGCATTGCGACTACGTCTTTTTCTTTGCTTAGGGTATTAGGATTTTTAGCATACAAAAGTTTCGACTCGTTCTCAGACTTCGCCTCACATGGGAGTCTTGCCCTAACTTTACAAGTTTGAAAAAACTCCCTTTATATATTTCAATTAGTTAATATTGTTCAGCCTTATCAACTCAACTCCATTGTTTCGACTGACATCCGTTGTTCATCTTCTTATTGACAGACGGAGTAGCAACATTTTGCTTATTTTAGAATCTCAGACTAAAACCGGGGGCTCTGTGTCACCACACTTTCCCTTTTCAATCACTTCGTAGCAGCAGCGCTCTTTCCTGCAACAAGGCCGCCGTTACTTCGCAAGGTGGCTCAGTGAGGTGAAGGCTATGACTAAGTCTTAACATCAAGGACAAGCTGCCCGTCCTAGAAATTACTTAAGATCCAATAGAGGGAAAAGAGACCGCTGCATGTATGTTAGCGGTGCTTGAAGCTCAGGGAAACCGTTATATTGAACCGAATACGAACGAGCAATATACATATTTTCTGACAGAATAAGTTCTTGTGTGTTCTTGGATAGGTGTTACGTTGTTGAACGTCAGAAAAAAACGGCCAACAAATTGAAAGAAAGATACAAGTGTAATTGCGAACAAAAAAATCGTTTTTGGACGTTTTTATTTTAAGGAAGTGGTAGCGCTGTCAATGGTTTATGTCAAATGGGGGCAATGGCGGAGAAGAAGGAGAGCTACCTCTCTATATTTGTATCATGGATTGATCTACAAACAAGGAAGTAATTTCCCCCTTTTTGAAGTTAGACTTTAAAATATAGGGCTTTTTTCTTATTTGATTTCTAACAATTTTTTTATTGCAAGCTTATGAAAACAAAGAGATTAAGGTCGAGCTTCTCTTTCAATTTGCTTTTTAGTTTCATCTATACATTCACGGAATGGGTCCTATATTTTTTATGCCGACTCCGAACGGAATTTGCAAACAGATAGATTTTCGTGGAGAGGATTTTCATGGCAAAAACACTCTTGAAGTGTCTGACGAACTACTGCCGAAAGACGACCGCACTTTGGGTTTTTTTGTAATTATTTCAAGTCTAAATAACAGGTGTTGAAAGGGGCCAAAAGGCAGATCTTCGAAAAAATTAAAAGCAATCAATTACATAGCGCCACAAAAATAATTGGAGGATCTAATGTCCATAATTGTTGAAAAGATATGTTTGCATCCATTTTTTCAGTCTATTGTTAATAATTAGGAGAAGAGCAGAATATGCAATTGTGATCGTATGTACGCTGATTTTATTGATTAAACCATTTTTTTGAGTAGCGGTCAAGCTCTTCTCTAAATCGGCATTTTAAAAAACTACCACTGTGGGTGATCGCAATTTCTTTTGTGATTGATAATTTATTTATTTTAGCTTTTGAATTTATTATAGGGGCGTTCAGGATTTTGTGCAAATGGTCTAGCATCATTGTATTTTTTTTTTCAATAATATTAATTGGACGTTGTGGCAGCGCACTGCCCTCAAGTGGCCCAATGACTCCAGGCTAATCCTGTTTGTTTTTGTTTTTGGAAAGGTTCGTTAAGTTCGAAATTCGTTCTACACTGTTTTAAAAGAAGAGGTTTGTAGTGTCTCGTCGTTCGACAGGGAACACTAGAGTTCACTTCGTTCCGAAGAAATGGGCTTGAAATCTATCCATTCAGTAGTTTTGTCATAAATATTACGCAAACATTTCCCTTCGACTAGCAAGAGTTGGAAGATTGATAAGTTTTAATCGATTTGTGTAAGGTAGAAGAGTCTCATTAAAAGTTCCATAAGGCAAATAGTAAATACTGTTTTTGTATGGATTCGAGCTTGTCAGTATGGACTTCAAAACGTGGATTGCAGACTATTGAGCCATACTCTAATATCGGTCTAACCAATGTTGTGAACACGGTTTTCGTAACGTAGGAGTCGCTAAACTCTTTTGACCACCTTTTCACAATTGCTAAAACACATTTAGCTCTATTGGTAGTTGCACTTATATGAGAGTTGGAGCTAAGTTTGCAGTTCATTGTAATTCCCAAGTCTACAAAAACATTAACACTTTCAAGGTTTTGATTGTTAATTGTATAAGAAGCGCGAAAAACACATAAATTTCCATTTTTGAAGATTAAGCGGCATGTGGTTCACATTGTACCAACTAGCTAAGCAATTCAAATCCGTCTGAAGTAAAGAACGTTCTTCAATTGACGCGTAACTCTTAAAAAGTTTTACATCATCAGCATACATCAAGATTTTAGAATATTTTATAGTTGCAGAGATATCGTTTATAAGTAGCAAAAACAGAATTGGGCCAAGATGACTGTCCTGAGAAACACCAGAGGTGACACTAATGAAACTCGAAAACATATTTTTAAAGATTACTCTTTGTGTTCTGCGACAGAGATAGGAGGAAATCCATCGAGTGAGACTAGGTTGAAAGCCATGCATGTCGAGTTTATAGACAAGTAAGGAGTGACACACTTTATCGAATGCTTTACCTAAATCGGTGTATATAACGTCGGTGTGAAGATTTTCTCTGAACCCGTTAGAAATGTGAGTTGTGAACTCAAGTAAATCAGTTATGGTTGATTTGCGCTTACAAAACCCATGCTGAGAACTTGCAATTAATGTTGAAATCGAAAATGTTGGCTGATTTCTAACGATTGCTTCGAACAACTTAGGAATAGCGGACAGTCTAGCTATGCAAAGATAGTTTTCAATGGCCGAATTAATGCCACTTTTATGGAGACGGATGAGAAGGGATTCTTTCCATGCCGACGGAAAAATTCCATACTTTAAACTGGTTTTCCACAACGTCGTGGCAAATACGCAACATCAACGGCCATAGTTTATTTTTTTAACATTGAATAGAAAATGAGGAACTGTCAATACAAAACAAAATGTGAAAGGAAAAATTTAAAAATGAAAAGAGCTTATATTTCCTATTGCGACGCTTCCAATATCAAATGCACACAGTTCTGAACTCCCTTAATATAAAACAAGTAAGGACGGTACTGTTTCCGGCTGTGCCGAAGATTTCATACCTTTCATGAATGGGGGCTGAACAATAATCTTATCCTATCCGAAGATAAGAAATATATAGTGAACAGATGTACATACCTAAGCGATTTTTATGATAAATATAAAATAAAAAAATAGGTAGGTACTTTGTGTGAGGATGCAAAGTTTCACGTTTTTTGTGGTCTGCATGTAAAAACTATGACTACGAAGCACTTATTTCAACAACATATGTATGACGTAAGCGTAAGTATTTGATGAAATTTGAAACTTCTAGCCAATCTCTATGAGTTTTTCGGACAACAATATATGCTATATACGCAAGCATTTGGTGAAATTTGAATTTTCTAGCTTTTACAATGGGGCAGAAATTGCGAAAAGCTTCTTCTCTGAACAATCGGTTGTATGAGATATATACTATATACACCACCGATCTTTATGATTTCTTCAGACAACAATATATGCTATATACGTAAGCATTTAGTGAAATTTGAAGTTTTTAGCTGTTAAAATGGGACAGAAATTGCCAAAAGCTTTCTTATTTGAACAATCGATTGTATGGGATAGTATATAATATATATGACCGATCTCATCCATTTTTTTCAGACAACAATATGTGTAATATACGAAAGCATATGGTGATGTTTGAAGCTTCAATCTGATAAATTTAGGAAGATATGACAAAAATCCTCTTTTTCTGAAAAATCCGTTGTATGGAGGATATATGCTATAGTGGTCCGATGCGGCCGGCTCCGACAAATATCTAATCGGGCACCTAAATACACCCGCTCACCGAATTGTATCAAGATATCTGAAAAATTGAGGGACTAGTTTGCATACAAACAGACAGACGGACAGACGGACATGGCTAAATCAACTCAGCTCTTCGTCCTGATTATTTCGGTATACTTAATGGTGGGCCTATCTATTTTCCTTTAAGGACTTACGATTTTGGGATTCGCGACGAAGTTAATATACAATTTCATTTTCATGAAAGGTATAATTATAAAGTAATATACATCCATTGATGGATTGCCTGCGGAGCTATTCAAGTTCGGTGGCGAGGAGTTGGTAAGGCGCATGCAGCAGCTTCTTAGCAAAATATGGGCGGACGAAAGCATGCCCGACGGTTGGAATCTAAGTGTTCTTTGCCCAGTCCACAAGAAGGGGGATACTGCAAAATGCACCAACTATCGTGAAATCAGCCTTCTTAATATCGCATATAAGGTCCTTTCAAGTGTATTGTGCGAAAGATTGAAGCCCACCGTGAACCGGCTGATTGGACCTTATCAGTGCGGCTTCAGACCTGGTAAATCTACCATCGACCAGATTTTCACAATGCGCCAAATCTTGGAAAAAACCATATAGTAAGACGGGTACAATAAGTGACTTGTAGAGAATGATTTTCATTTGCCGAGAGAGTACTTTACTTTTTTCAATTGCCTACTTATTACAAAGTAGCATTTATTGACAAGAGTGATTCTTCGCTGAATTTCAAAGCTGATGTAGTTGTATGTTAATGCTAGTTCACAATTAAACAAGGTCTTTCTCTGCGCTGAATCTTTGTCCTTTCGTTTTAGTTAAAACAAGTAAGGAAGGTTAAGTTCGGATGTAACCGAACATTACATACTCAGTTGAGAGCTATGGTGACAACATAAGGGAAAATAACCATGTACATAGGAAAATGAACCGAGGGTAACCCTGGAATGTGTTTGTATGACAAGTGTATCAAATGAAAGGTATTAAAGAGTATTTTATGAGGGAGTGGGCCATATTTCTATAGGTGGACGCCATTTAGGGATATCGCCATAAAGATGGGCCAGGGCTGACTCTAGAATTTGTTTGTACGATATGGGTATACGTGGACGCCGTTTCGAGATATAGCCATAAAGGTGGATCAGGGTTGACTGTAGAATTTGTTTGTACGATATGGGAATCAAATTAAAGGTATTAATGAGGGGTTTAAAAGGGAGTGGTGGTAGTTGTATATGTGAAGGCGTTTTCCAGATATCGACCAAAATGTGGACCAGGGTGACCCAGAACATCATCTGTTGGATACCGCTAATTTATTTATATATGTTACACCACGAACAGTATTTCTGCCAAGATTTGAAGGGTTTTTATTTCGCCCTGCAGAACTTTTTCATTTTCTTCTACTTAATATGGTAGGTGTCACACCCATTTTACAAAGTTTTTTTCTAAAATTATATTTTGCGTCAATAAACCAATCGAATTACCATGATTCATCCCTTTTTCGTATTTGGTATAGAATTATGGCATTTTTTTCATTTTTCGTAATTTTCGACATCGAAAAAGTGGGTGTGGTCATAGTCGGATTTCGGCCATTTTTTATACCAATACAAAGTGAGTTCAGATAAGTAAGTGAACTGAGTTTAGTAAAGATATATCGATTTTTGCTCAAGTTATCGTGTTAACGGCCGAGCGGAAGGACAGACGGTCGACTGTGTATAAAAACTGGGTGTGGCTTTAACCGATTTCGCCCATTTTCACAGAAATAAGTTATCGTCCTAGAATCTAAGCTGCTACCAAATTTCACAAGGATTGGTAAATTTTTATTCGACTTGAGGCATTAATAGTATCCTAGAAAAATTAAATGAAAAAGGGCGGAGCCACTCCCATTTTGAAATTTTCTTTTATTTTTGTATTTTGTTGCACCATATCATTACTGGAGTTGAATGTTGACATAATTTACTTATATACGGTAAAGATATTAAATTTTTTGTTAAAATTTGACTTAAAAATTTTTTTTTTTAAAGTGGGCGTGGTCGTTCTCCGATTTTGCTAATTTTTATTAGGCATACATATAGTAATAGGAGTAACGTTCCTGCCCAATTTCATCATGATATCTTCAACGACTGACAAAATACAGCTAGCAGCAATTTTAAATTACCTTCTTATAAAAGTGGGCGGTGCCACGCCCATTGTCCAAAATTTTACTAATTTTCTTTTCTGCGTCATAAGTTCAACTCACCTACCAAGTTTCATCGCTATCTGAGATGAGTGCTCAGGAACCGACATATCAAATTTCACCAAGATACCTCAAAACTTACTCAAGTTATCGTGTTAACGGACGGACGGACGGACATGGCCCAATTAAATTTTTTTCGATCCTGATGATTTTGATATAAGGAAGTCTATATCTATCTCAATTCCTTTATACCTGTACAACCAATCGTTATCCAATCAAAGTTAATATACTCTGTGAGCTCTGCTCAACTTAGTATAAAAAACATACCCAAGTTTTACTCCGAAAGTTGAGCCCATATGAAGCCGAAAACTCGAAAGACTCGTTTGCCTTAAAAGCGAGTATTTGCGCAGACTCGAGTTTATGAGTAAAAGTTGGAAATTTTTTTGTGTGCGAAAAGTAAACAAGCTACCTTATACCTAAAAAAAAAATAATCGAGTTCGATCAACTGCTTTTTTTTAGGGGTGAGGCCTGTTGTAATTTCTTTTAACCATGATTTAGAAAACTATCGAAATACGCTCTTCCTCCAATTGGGGGTTCACGCCGATCACTATATCGGCGTCGCGACGTAGGCACTATTATATACCAGCGGAGGCGGCATGGGCGGCGCGCCGGTGTACGCCGGTGTTCTTGCTTTAAAAAGCTTTCTTCTATTTAAAAACATAATATCTAGGAAAGCTTTTGTTTGGATGTATTTAAGGGAATCAACGTTTTGGCGATTTCGGAAAGATCCGGGGTTTTTGCCCCAAAGTCTCGCGGATCATTCAAAAAATTACAAGAGCAGCTCCTTGCGGAGGGACTGTCCTTCATTCACTTACTCCAGGGAGGCTTCGAACTAGATGTTTACGCCGATCAATTTATCGGCGGTGGCGGCATAGGCTCTATAGGCTCTACGCTGGTGTTCTTATTTTAAAAAGCTTGATTTTTCTATTTAAAAAAATAATATTTAGGAAAGGTTTTGTTTGTATGTATTTAAGGAAATCAACGTGTTGGCCATTTCGGAAAGATTCGGGGTTTTTGCCTCAAGATCTCGCAGACCGTTTAAAAATGTTCAGGAGTAGCTCCTTGCGGAGGGATTGTCCCTCGTTCACTTACTCCAGAGAGGCTTCGAACCTAACCCCGGTCTTTGGAATTGGTACTGCTGCGTCTGCTGAAAAGAAATAGAGATACATAAAATAGTCACACTTTTGTCTGTATAGTATGTCGTTCAAAGCGTAGTTTCACCTAGGGCTAACTCCTAGTAATCGTCGCGAACACAATTTCTTTAAATCATTTGTGGCTCCTTGGCGGTCACGCACAAAGGCGACTTACGGTTGTTATTAATGGTCATTAATACTCATGACTCTCGTGGCACAGGGCGCCTCCAATTTTTTCGGCTGTTTTCAAGACTACAATTCCCGATGTGCGAACAGTAGCAAACCCGTCCACCAGTCGCTACCTCGCCTCCTGACCCTCACACCATATGCCAACACAGAAGACTGCGACTTCGAACTCATACCTTCGTCGACGTCACTTTCCTAGAAGCTCTAGGCGTAGCTCCGAAGACTTTCCAACGTATGCTTTTGTCGAGCTATGCTTCCCAGCTACACTAGAGAAGCACCTTGAAACGTTAGGGAGTGACTATTCGGCCAAGGATGCCGCCCTCGTCTAAGTGGATGTCATTGCGGAATGGGTGAAAATTGTATAATCCTCGGCGCATCTACATAATTAAAATTTTACAAGGACCCTGGATAAAATTTTTAAAATGTAGACCAAAGTTTGCAGACGTTTGTGTTCACAACATTGATTTCAATAGTCTTCCTTAAATAAATCGATATTTTATAATGAAAGTCAACCGATTTTAAGTTGGAAGATGTTAACTGTTGTTTTCCGGCCTTATGATATAAGAGCTCATTATGGATGACCGCGTAGCTTCAGACTAGTTTGACTGTCCACTACGTTAGGGTAGTAGCACACACGGTCATTAGTTCGACTGTCTTGGGAAAGCTTTTACTTCACCACTTTGAGTGTTCTTGCGAAGGACAAAGCCTCACCTGATAAATATATTTGCCTATGTATTATTCACATTTGTAAAAGGAGCCGTAACGTGTAGGTGATATTTAAACTTGGTTGATAGGCTATAATCAATGTGCTTCACTCCAAGGGTCTAGTTTTGGATAGGACCGCCAACTTTAGGAAAGGTCAAACCGGGAGACTTGGGTGTTGAAGGATGAAGTGTGAAAATCAAAATTAACATTTCAGACGCTTTGTATAGTTTCGCAAATAAACAACAGATGTTTGAATGTAAGCCCAAGTGATTTTTCAAAACCTTCTCATACGAACATATAAAAAAAAAGTAAGGCGCGATAACCTCCGAAGAGGTTTTAGGCCGAGCTTCTCTTCCAATTCGTGTCGTGCTCCTCTTGATTTTCGCTACAAATTGGCCGGGCGGGACCTACATGTTTTATGCCGACTCCTAACGGCATCTGCAAGCAGATAAGTTTTCACTGAGAGCTTTTCATGACAGAAATACACTCGGAGCGCTTACCAAACACTGCCGAGGGGCGACCCCGCTTAGAAAAAATTTCTTCTAATTGAAAAACCTTAAGGGCGAATTAATGGTGACTTATAACCATAAAGCCATAACCAGATAAAACAGCTGATCGAATCTACCTTAAGGAAATCAATGTAATCGAGTTAGCGTTATGGTACGGCACCATTAATCGATTACATTGATTTCCATAAGGTAGGTTCGATCAGCTGTTTTATCTGGTTATGGCTTTATGGTTATAAGTCACCATTATTATTTCTAAAATTTTGATGTTGCTTTTGCCCGGGTGTGAACCCAAGGCATACGGTGTGGTAGGCGGAGCACGCTACCATTACACCACGGTGGCCGGTACGTACATATATCCTCAACTTAAGTATGAGGTAAGAATCATTTCTACTAAAGGATTTTGCATCACTGATTTCGCTTATTCTTTCAGCCAATCGCAATATAATTTTTTTTTTTTAAATCGGCACTTCTTGGGTATTTTGCTTTTTTAACAACTTGAGGACAATTTGAAAACATGTTCGCCGTGGGTCATTTTATTTGAATTCATTGTTCGTTATAAATTTTTTGAAAAAAAAAAAAAATATATGCAAAGTGAGCATATAAATTTATTATATAACTTTTCTTTTACTGTTTTGTTTTAATAACTTGGTAAATTGGGCGATGCAAAGTTCGTGTTCAGCTGACATCGAAAACGCCTGTTTTTTTTTAAATAACTTTTGAACAGTTAGAAAGAGTTAAATTTCGCAATTAGTTTCTTATAACTGGCAGTGATGCGCATCCGTTGATACAACTTTCGACCATACCCGACCAATTTTCGACACGAACAATAAATGGCCTAAACAGTCTTAAACGAGAAAATATAGTAACGCGCTGATATTTTTGACATTCGGCGGCGGCGTATATCTCTACTTCGAACCTAGCCCCGGTCTAAGGGACTGGTAATGCTGCGTCTGCCGAAAAAAATTGAAGTACTTAAAATGGCTACATTTTTGTCTGTATATCTCGTACAAAGTGCAGTTTCACCGAATGATATGTTCTGGTTTAACTTCTAATACTCTTTATCGACACGATTTCTTTAAATTATTTTTGATCCCTTGCTGGTCACTTACAAGGGCGGCTTACGGTTGCTATTAATGGTCTCTTAATGCTCATGGCTCTCATGCCACAGTTTTAACAATGAGCATCAACGCTGACCTATTGTTAATCGCGCCAAGGGGGCATTTATTTTTTTCGTCTGTTTTTGGAGCTATAATTCCCGAAGTGCGAACAGTAGCAATCCTGTCCACCACCAGTCGCTACCTCCTGGCCCTCATACAACATACCAGCACAGAAGCTATAGGACTGCGACTTCGAACTCATATCTTCGTGAACGTCACTAGAAGATCTATGTATAGCTCAGAAGACTTTCTAACGGATTTTTTTTGTCACGCTATACTGCCGAGCACTACCAGAGAAACACCTTGAAACGTTAGGGAATAACTATTCGGCCAAGGATGCCGCCCTCGAAATCAGCAGTCCAAGTGGATATCATTGCGTAACTCATGGGTGAAAATAGTATAATCCTATTTAATTTAAATGTTATAAGGACCCTGGATACCTTTTTTTTAAATGTAAACCAAAATTTGCAGACGTTTGTGTTCGAAAGATTGATTTCAATAGTCTTCGCTAAACCAAAACGGTCAGGGCTGTCATGGAATCCAATTGTTGTCAGAATCGGATTTAAAAACGACAAAATAATTACTTTGGTGTCATGAAATCCAATGTTATCGGTTTAATGTTCGAATTGGAATTAGTGTCGGTTTTAGGTGTCACAGAATCCGATAATATCGATTTTGCTATCGGAAACAATCCAATCAGTTACATGCTGTTGGATTTAATTTTTCCCTAGTTGTATTTCTCTTGCAGTTGAGTATTTTCTAAAAATGTAAGTAAATAAAGGTTTATTTTATAAAAATAAATGTAAATTTACATATGTTTTCATTCTTAATAGGGGAAACATAAAAATTCAATGCAAAATAGTATTTTGCCTGAATTTACGGAGAAACATCCAGATATTGCGGAGGGCTTCACGAAGCACATCATCTAAAATCGTTGACACCGTGCTTCTTCCTACACTCATGCTAGAATTCTTGCTAACTGATCTTTGATAGGGTCCTTCAGCTAAAAATCGTAACGTAGCTGCTAGTTGCAGCACTGGCAGAACTTTCGAGCGACTTAAGCGTTCTTCAATGGTGTCCAATACCATTCGGAAAGCCTCTTTGTTTATGCTATAGTATGCAATGAAACTGCAAGTACACTATAAATATTTCGAAATGCACATTAAGGAATATTTTTACTTACGCTGTCTCTGGCAGCTGCAATGGATTGCTGCGATCTCTCAAAATTTTTCTTTTGACTTTCTCACAACTTTCATCTACCAATAACATAAATGCTACAACTGCTGATGCCATTTTGCACTCAATAAATTTGTTTATTTCTGTTTAAATGCACAAAACAATTAATTTTACAAAATTTTGCCAAAAAAATTAACATCAAAATTGCCGATGCACCGATAACACTGCAATTCAGCTGATTTGAACATTGCTTTTATTTACATTCGAAAAGAGCAAAACCAATACGGTTTTATGACACCAATTTAAATCAATATTGGTTTGTACTTCCGACAAAACGCAAAACCGACTTGGATTCCATGACAGCCCTGGATATTTTAGAATGAAAGTCGACCGATTTTAAGTTGAAAGATGTTAAGGTCAGTTCAAACTGTTGTTTTCCAGCCTTTTGATTCAAGAATTCATTATGAATAACCGCGCAGCTTTAATTTTCAAACTAGTTCGACTGTCCACTACGTTAGAGTAGTAGCACACCCGGTCATTTGTTCGACTGTCTGGGGAAAACTTTTGCTTCACCACTTTTAGTGTTCTTGCGAAGTTCAAAGCCTCATCTGGTTAATATATGTGCCTACGTATTCACATATGTAACAGGGGCCGAAACGTGTAGGTGATATTTAAACTTGGTTGCTAGGCTATAATCAATGTGATTCAATCCAAGGGACTAGTTGGGATAGGGCCGCCAACTTTAGGAAATGTCAAACCGGGAGACTTGGGTGTTAAATGGTGAAGTATGAAAATCAATTTAACACATCAGACGCTATTATAAAGTTTCGCAAATAAACAGCAGATGTTGGAATATAAGGCCAAGTGATTTTTCAAACCCTTCTATCTTCAACTTAAGTATGAGGTGAGAATCATTTCAAAGGAGAGTTTAAACCCCTGGGACCTACTAAAGGATTTTGCGTAACTGATTTCGCTTATTATTTACGCCAATCGGAATATAGAATTTTTTAAAAAATCGGCATTTTTTCGGGTAACTATCTTTTTTAATAACTTAAGGACAATTTGAAAACATGTTCGACTTGAGTCATTTTATTTATATTCATTGTTCTTTCTTAATTTTTTTTTTAAATTATGCAATATAATTTGGGGGGGCTAAGATACTTGGCTTGGATATCATAAGTGGTTTCAGGCTCTGGATCAGGGACTGATATCAGTCTTAGACCGGCCATAGTGACGAATGTCACGCGTGATTAGTTATCACGTCCTGCACGAGGTGCCCCTGCTTCTACTGATAATGGCGGATCTAGAGAGGACAACTCGATAAAACCCGCACCCCTTGAGTCATTGTGCCGAGCTCAGGGGAGGGAGAGTCAAGATCGGTACACAACGGTGACGAACTGGACTGTTTTAGGACTTTGATTTCACTTTACATTTTGACTTGATGACATTGGGCTGGTAGGTGCGGTATTCTGCCACTTTAGTAGGTCGGGGTGAAACTCTACCAAAATGGCTGGTAGGCTAATGCTGCACCTGCCCACGTCCCGTTAAAACCGTGGCGGGCCTCAAGGTACGTTCCGGCTCCGTCGCCGTTAAGTTGGTGGTGTAGGTGCGGTTGAAGATTTTCCCGCTTCGCGTCCGGTCTGGCTCTGAACGCATTACTCATAAGGTAATGCGTCAACCCTCGCGTGGCCTCCCTGCGTAGCATAGATAACCACGAGATCGTTAAAGGGCGACTACACAATCGGCTCCGGATAGCGGCCTTGAGGGGGGACTTTTTTAGAATGGACAATACTAATACGAATCCGCCAAGGATGGGGTGCGGAAGAAGAGCGCTTTTGATGGAAATCCGTCAAATCAATCTTCAGCACTCTAAGGCGGCTTCCGCAAATTTGTTGCTCTGCCTTGAAAAAGGCGGAGTGGATATAGTCCTTGTCCAGGAGCCGTGGCTGAGTAGTAAAGGCAGTAAGATTTCTGGATTAAGGACTGGAAAATTCAACACCTTGGTGCATGGGGAGGCAAGTAGGCCTAGATCCTGTGTGCTTGTTAAAAAAGAGATTAAAGCTTTTATTCTCTCTAATTTCAGCAATGCTGACGTAACCACGGTCTGCCTCGAGCGAGGAAGTAATGAAATGTGGGTGGTCTCAGCGTACATGCCCCACGGGGACGTAGTGGGACCACCACCTGCGATACTGGGTGAAATCACCGCTGAAGCAAGGCGGAGAGGTGTTGGTGTGATCATCGGTGCCGATGCAAATGCCCACCATAGCATTTGGGGAAGCTCGGATACCAACACTAGAGGTGAGTCTTTATTTACTTTTATTGTAGATGAGGGACTTTGTATATGTAATAGGGGGAATGACCCGACTTTTATTACTGCGTTAAGGGAGGAGGTCCTGGACCTCACCCTGGTTAGTAGAGAACTGGAAGGTCGGATATCTGGATGGAGGGTTCTCAACGAGCACTCCTTCTCTGATCACCGATATATTCAGTTCTCAGTGAACGAAGAACGTCCCGGTAAAATATCTTTTAGGAACCCTAAAAGTACTAACTGGGACTTGTATTGTAGGAAGCTGGGAGAGCTACTGCCTGCGGTGCCTATCATTAGTTCGGGCCTGTCCGAATCTGAGATAGACGTTCTGGTGGAAAACTTCACCTCGGCAAGCAATAGCGCCTTTCAGCTGTCCTGCCCATTGAAAACTTACAGGGGGATGGGCAAGCCGCCCTGGTGGTCGGATTCTCTTGACGACCTAAGAGCGTCCAGTCGGCGGCTCTTCAACAGAGCCAGGAGGAGTGAATTACCCTCGGACTGGGAGCTCTATAAGGTGAGTCTGGGGATTTATAAATATGAAATAAGGATAGCCAAGCGAGATGCATGGCGAAGCTTCTGCGAAAACGTAGAAGGCTGCAATGAATCCGCGAGATTTAGAAAGATACTCTCTAGGAACCCCGCTCCTCTGGGGTATCTGAGAGATGATGGTGGGGACTGGTCGATGAGTAGCGAGGAGTCCCTAAGGCTTTTACTGGACAATCATTTTCCCGATGTCCCAGTTGCGCAGGGATCTTCGCCTGCATGGTCGGCGGTCGTTGGCCATGCAGAAGTGCCTGCCATTCCAATACGGGAAAGTCAGATAACCTGGGCTATAGGGTCGTTCAAGCCCTATAAGTCTCCGGGCCCGGATGGAATCATTCCTGCGCAGCTTCAAAGGTCTTTGGGGATTTCCTGCCGCTGGTTGGCCATCATATATACTAACTGCCTCAGGCTTAACTATATCCCGAAGTCTTGGCACACGGTTAGGGTTATTTTCATTCCGAAGGCCGGCAGAAGCTCTCATGTATCACCTAAGGATTTCAGGCCAATCAGTCTCTCGTCGTTTCTTCTTAAGACGTTTGAGCGGTTAATTGACCTGTACCTACGGGAAAGGATACCTCGGGGGTTACTGTCGGCTTCACAACATGCGTACTGCAAGGGCAGATCGACGGAAACGGCTCTCCATTCGATTGTAAAGCAAATAGAGGGGTCCATAGAACACAAAGAGTATGCTCTGGGTGCCTTTCTAGACATCGAGGGAGCTTTTAACAATGTCTTACCGGGGTCAATCGAAAGAGCTCTGGTGGGTTTAGGAGTCGAGGCGGCTCTGGTTGAATTTATTAGCAAACTTCTATGCGGCAGAATTGTCGCAGCGGAGTGGGGAGGGGCCATAATTAAGAGGAAGGTGTGCAGGGGCACGCCACAGGGGGGTGTCCTATCTCCTCTCCTCTGGGTTGTGGTAGTCAACGAGCTTCTTGTGGAGCTGGAAGCCAATGGTTGTCGGGTGGTTGCCTATGCAGATGACCTCGCTATCCTAGTCAGAGGCAAATTTCTGGGCGCCCTGCGCGATGTTCTTCAGGGCTACCTGGATACTGTGGCTAGGTGGGCTGAATCATGTGGGTTGGCGGTCAACCCGGGAAAAACGGAATTGGTCCTTTTCACAAGAAGATATAAGGTGCCCGATTTCAGAACTCCCTCGATTGGAGGGGTACCGTTGGTACTTTCTGATAGGGTTAAATATTTGGGGATTGTTTTGGACAAGAAACTGTCCTGGAGACCCAATGTGGAAGATCGGGCCAGGAAGGCCGCCATTGCCTTGTACTGCTGCAGAGGAGCTATCGGAAAGAGATGGGGACTCTCGCCAAGAATAGTACACTGGCTTTATGAGATGGTGGTCAAACCGATTCTGCTATATGGGGTGCTGGTCTGGTCGAAAGCACTGGACACGGCGAGCACCTCCAAAATGTTAGTGTCAGTGCAACGGACGGCGCTGACCGGTATCAGTGGCGCTCTCAGAACAACGCCTACCTTGGCACTGAACGTCATGCTGAACATATACCCAGTAGATATTGCGGGAAAGGCGGCCGCGGCAAGGTCGTTGGTCAGGCTTCGTGATATGGGATATAGACTTTCTGACCGCGGACACTCTAGCCTTCTTACCAGTTTCGACTTCATCCCGGACAGAACGGACTACTGTATGCCGATAACAGCTCCCTATACAACCTTCACCCCAGTTATTCCAGAGAGAGAGGATTGGGGAAGAGGAATTATCTGGGGCATGGGACCGGTTAACTTGTTCACGGATGGGTCAAAGCTGGATGGAAAGGTTGGTGGGGGGGTCTTTTGTCAAGAGCTAAATTTAAGCCGCAAGTTTAAGTTGGCTGATCACTGCAGTGTATTCCAAGCGGAAATTGCTGCGATTAAGGATGCGGTGGATGGAATGCTATCCAGTGCTACCACGGTTAGGGAATTTAACATCTACTCTGATAGCCAATCGGCTATCAAGGCCTTGAGCTCAACTACAGTGCGATCGAGGGTGGTCTGGGAGTGCCTGACCTCGCTTGCGATTGCATCGAATTATTTTACAATTAAGATTATCTGGGTCCCGGGCCATAGTGATATCCCGGGTAACTGTCAAGCGGATCTCTTAGCCCGCATGAACCGGATGAAGATGGCTGTAGGGACTTCGGGATCCCGCTGGCAACCTGTGGATTCCTCCTCCATAGCTGGGCCTCGAATCAGCTCAGCAAACGTTGGGCGGATACCACGTCTTGCAGGGTAGCAAGATCTTTCTGGCCGAAAGTGGATGGCAGGAGGTCTGCTGAAATAATTGGGTTCACTAAGGCTCACCTATCAATGGTCATTGGGGTTTTGACAGGGCACTGTCCCATGGGTATCCATGCGGTACGTCTCAATATACTGGAAACTCCATCCTGCTGCAGCTGTATGGAGGATGATGAGGTGGAATCACCAAATCACTTTATGCTTGATTGTCCAGCTTTTGCCAGAATTAGGCGAAAGTACTTCGGTCGCGACTCACTTGGATCTCCCGAGGATATATCCAAAGTTGAGATCGGTATCATTCGGAGCTTTATCGTTGCTACCCAACGATTCTCTAAGTAGCTGGATCTAGGTCACCGTTATTTTTGGTGTATGTGGTATCACAACGGACCTTCGTGTTGTCCAAGTGAGCTATCCTTATCAGGGCAGCTACCACCTAACCTATCCTATCCTAATATAATTTATAATTTTATATAATTTTTCTTTTAGTGCTTTGTTTTAAACAACTTCGTGAATTGGGTGATGCAAAATCCGTCTTAAGCTGGCATTGAAACCGCCTGTTTTTATAGTCAGTTGAGCAGAGCTCACAGAGTATATTAACTTTGATTGGATAACGGTTGGTTGTACAGGTATAAAGGAATCGAGATAGATATAGACTTCCATATATCAAAATCATCAGTATCGAAAAAAAATTTGATTGAGCCATGTCCGTCCGTCCGTCCGTCCGTCTGCCCGTTAACACGATAACTTGAGTAAATTTCGAGGTATCTTGATGAAATTTGGTATGTAGATTCCTGGGCACTCATCTCAGATCGCTATTTAAAATCAACGATATCGGACTATAAGCACGCCCACTTTTTCGATATCGAAAATTTCGAAAAACCGAAAAAATGCGATAATTCATTGCCAAAGGCGGTTAAAGCGATGAAACTTGGTAGATGGGTTGACGTTATGACGGAGAATACAAAATTAGTAAGATTTTGGACAATGGGCGTGGCACCGCCCACTTTTACAAGAAGGTAATTTAAAAGTTTTGCAAGCTGTAATTTGGCAGTCGTTGAAGATATCATGATGAAATTTGGCAGGAACGTTACTACTATTACTATATATGTGCTAAATAAAAATTAGCAAAATTGGATGAAGAACACGCCCACTTTATAAAAAAAATTTTTTTTTAATTCAAATTTTAACAAAAAATTTAATTATTTTTGTTGTTTACGGCCTTTGAATTATAACTTTTTAAATATAAACGAGTTCTAGGCCAAATATTTGTATATTCTTAATAAAACACAATACGTGAATTTTTGATATACAATTATATTATTTAATTTGTCGATATTTCGACTTCAGTCTGAAGTCATTATCAGGACTAGGTACGAAAAGAACAAACATACATATTAAAATCATAAAAATACACATTTGCACAAGTACAGAACTTACATTTTTGAATGCAATATGTCGACTAGTGTAACAAAAATATAAGTTTACGAACAGTGCAAAGCAAATAACAATAAAATGTAAATAACACACAGCCGTTATCATAAACAAAAAATGAACATAAGCAGAAAGTTATCTAAATGAGTAGTGAGCGCCGCTCAAGTGATATCAGCTGCAGCCTGCAGGTGAACTCTTTGGTAAACAGTGGGAGATGCTCTTATCTATTATTGTTGTTGTTGTTGATCAGCTGCCTAAAGGCAGAGGCAATACCAATTGTATCAGATTTGAAGTTCATGCGTTTGTCGCTGGGTGTATTTATTATGTGCAGCATCTCTAATATGTAGCGTTTGTTGTAATTCCTCTCTTGCTGTAGAATTTCTACATTTTCTAAATTGGGAGAGTGTCCAGTTTCTCTGCAATGCTGTGTTAGCGCCGTTTTGCCATCATTAGGGTTGTTGCGATTTTTAATATTCGTTTTATGCCCGGAAATCCTCGTTTTTAGTTTCGATTTAGTAGTCCCCACATATACTTTGTCGCATACGTGGGACCCGTCACCATTACATAGAATTTTATATATCAAGTCCGATTTCTCATATTTATCTATTCTACTCTTGGTATTACTGAAAATTTGTCGCAACGTATTAGTGTAGGTAAAGGCTAAATTATATTTCTCTTTGTCATAAATATTTGAACATTTTATTCTGTTAGACGGGCCTGACACATATGTAGTCGATTTATATATTTTATTATTTTCGGCATTTTTCCTCGCAGTGGGTTTCTTATAATAATCTCTTATAAAGTTTTTTATTATGCGTGAAGGAAATTCATTATTTTCTAGAACATTTATTATTATTTTAATGTTTTCTTTATGATAAACTTCATCGCTGATCGAGAGAACTCTGTTGATAAAATTTCTGGCCGTATTGACTATTGTAGATTTGTCATGTTTAGAATTAAAGTTAATTAATCTACCTGACGCGGTAGGTTTTTTATACCAATCAAAAACATAATTGGTTATTCTTTTTTATAATAAGAGTATCGAGAAACGGTAGTTTTCCGTCCTTCTCCACCTAAATTGTAAATTTAATACTCCTGTTGCATCCATTTAAAATATTTAGCAATTCTTCCACCGTATCAGTTTTCACAATTGCGAAAAGGTCATCGACGTATTTGGTAAGCAAACGTGGCTTATAAGGGGAGTCATCTTCAAATTTCTCCAGTAATTCTTCCATTACAATGTCTGCTATGACGGGGGATGCTGGGGAATCCATGGGCATACCGCAGCGTTGCTCATAAATTTTATTGTTTAATTTAAAATATCTATTATCTCTAATGCAGAAACGAACAACTTCTAGAAAAAGTTCTTTTGTGAGTGTGGTGTGGCTCTTTATCTGGTTCCACTTAGATGCTATAATTTCTAAGGCATGATCTACGGGAATGCTGGGAAAAAGTGAGATGACATCAAATGACACGAGACTCTCGTCATCATATATGTATGTATCTTTTATTTTGTTTTTAGATTCAATTGAGTCTTTTACGTTATATTTGGACGATTTGGTTATGTTCGTGAGAATATTAACCACATACTTGCATAAATTGTACGAAGGGGAGTTGACAGACGAACAAATAGGTCTCAATGGGATATCTGCTTTATGAATTTTGGGCAGGCCATATAATCTAGGTGCATTGGACGTTTTGCTTATTAGTTTGTATTTCTCTTTTAAATCTATAACTTTGTTTTTAAACAATTTTTCTACAATCTCGTTATTTTTTTCTTGTAATTTATTAGTGGGATCTCGTTTCAATACCCGGTATGCCGAAATGTCATTTACCAAAAGTTGTAACTTCTTTTCATAGTCCGACTTATCCATTAACACGGTAACATTACCCTTATCTGCATTCAGAACCAATAAGTCTTTGTTGTATTTTAGAAAAGTTTTGGCCGAGTGTAGGGTATCTAATACAAATTTGTCGCGCGCGCTATTTTGGGTTTTCTTAAGATGATCCCGTATTAGTGTTGTTAAATTATTCCTCTCAATCTCTTGCTGCTCTTTATCTTTGATAGTTTCTTCTCTTTATGTCCAAAATACTCTTTGCCAACAACAAATAGTGGGTTCCCTTTATTCAAGGTGATAGCAGACGGAGAAGACTGCATTCAAACTATCAAAGATAAAGAGCAGCAAGAGATTGAGAGGAATAATTTAACAACACTAATACGGGATCATCTTAAGAAAACCAAAAATAGCGCGCGCGACAAATTTGTATTAGATACCCTACACTCGGCCAAAACTTTTCTAAAAAACAACAAAGACTTATTGGTTCTGAATGCAGATAAGGGTAATGTTACCGTGTTAATGGATAAGTCGGACTATGAAAAGAAGTTACAACTTTTGGTAAATGACATTTCGGCATACCGGGTATTGAAACGAGATCCCACTAATAAATTACAAGAAAAAAATAACGAGATTGTAGAAAAATTGTTTAAAAACAAAGTTATAGATTTAAAAGAGAAATACAAACTAATAAGCAAAACGTCCAATGCACCTAGATTATATGGCCTGCCCAAAATTCATAAAGCAGATATCCCATTGAGACCTATTTGTTCGTCTGTCAACTCCCCTTCGTACAATTTATGCAAGTATGTGGTTAATATTCTCACGAACATAACCAAATCGTCCAAATATAACGTAAATGACTCAATTGAATTTAAAAACAAAATAAAAGATACATACATATATTATGATGAGAGTCTCGTGTCATTTGATGTCATCTCACTTTTTCCCAGCATTCCCGTAGATCATGCCTTAGAAATTATAGCATCTAAGTGGAACCAGATAAAGAGCCACACCACACTCACAAAAGAACTTTTTCTAGAAGTTGTTCGTTTCTGCATTAGAGATAATAGATATTTTAAATTAAACAATAAAATTTATGAGCAACGCTGCGGTATGCCCATGGGTTCCCCAGCATCCCCCGTCATAGCAGACATTGTAATGGAAGAATTACTGGAGAAATTTGAAGATGACTCCCCTTATAAGCCAAGTTTGCTTACCAAATACGTCGATGACCTTTTCGCAATTGTGACAACTGATACGGTGGAAGAATTGCTAAATATTTTAAATGGATACAACAGGAGTATTAAATTTACAATTGAGGTGGAGAAGGACGGAAAACTACCGTTTCTCGATACTCTTATTATAAAAAAGAATAACCAATTATGTTTTGATTGGTATAAAAAACCTACCGCGTCAGGTAGATTAATTAACTTTAATTCTAAACATGACAAATCTACAATAGTCAATACGGCCAGAAATTTTATCAACAGAGTTCTCTCGATCAGCGATGAAGTTTATCATAAAGAAAACAAAAACTTTATAAGAGATTATTATAAGAAACCCACTGCGAGGAAAAATAATAAAATATATAAATCGACTACATATGTGTCAGGCCTGTCTAACAGAATAAAATATTCAAATATTTATGGCAAAGAGAAATATAATTTAGCCTTTACCTACACTAATACGTTGCGACAAATTTTCAGTAATACCAAGAGTAGAATAGATAAATATGAGAAATCGGACTTGATATTAAAAATTCTATGTAATGGTGACGGGTCCCACGTATGCGACAAAGTATATGTGGGGACTACTAAATCGAAACTAAAAACGAGGATTTCCGGGCATAAAACGAATATTAAAAATCGCAACAACCCTAATGATGGCAAAACGGCGCTAACACAGCATTGCAGAGAAACTGGACACTCTCCCAATTTAGAAAATGTAGAAATTCTACAGCAAGAGAGGAATTACAACAAACGCTACATATTAGAGATGCTGCACATAATAAATACACCCAGCGACAAACGCATGAACTTCAAATCTGATACAATTGGTATTGCCTCTGCCTTTAGGCAGCTGATCAACAACAACAACAATAATAGATAAGAGCATCTCCCACTGTTTACCAAAGAGTTCACCTGCAGGCTGCAGCTGATATCACTTGAGCGGCGCTCACTACTCATTTAGATAACTTTCTGCTTATGTTCATTTTTTGTTTATGATAACGGCTGTGTGTTATTTACATTTTATTGTTATTTGCTTTGCACTGTTCGTAAACTTATATTTTTGTTACACTAGTCGACATATTGCATTCAAAAATGTAAGTTCTGTACTTGTGCAAATGTGTATTTTTATGATTTTAATATGTATGTTTGTTCTTTTCGTACCTAGTCCTGATGATGACTTCAGACTGAAGTCGAAATATCGACAAATTAAATAATATAATTGTATGTCAAAAATTCACGTATTGTGTTTTATTAAGGATATACAAATATTTGGCCTAGAGCTCGTTTATATTTAAAAAGTCAAAAAATTTAATATCTTTACTGTATATAAGTAAATTAAGTCAAAATTCAACTCAAGTAATGATATGATGCAACAAAATACAAAAATAAAAGAAAATTTCAAAATGGGCGTGGCTCCGCCCATTTTCATTTAGTTTGTCTATAATACTTTTAATGCCATAAGTCGAACAAAAATTCACCAATCCTTCTCAAATTTCGTAGGGGCATAGACTCTATGACGGTAACTGTTCTCTGTGAAAATGGGCGAAATCGGTGGAAGCCACGCCCAGTTTTTATACACAGTCCACCGTCTGTCCTTCCGCTCGGCCGTTAACACAATAACTTCAGCAAAAACCGATATATCTTTACTAAACTTAGCCCACGTACTTATCTGAACTCACTTTATCTTGGTATAAAAAATGGCCGAAATCCAACCATAACCACGCCCACTTTATCGATATCGAAAATTACGAAAAATGAAAAAAATGCCATAATTCTATACCAAATACGAAAAAAGGGATGAAACATGGTAACTGGATTGGTTTATTTACGCAAAATATAACTTTGAAAATAACTTTGTAAAATGGGTGTGAAGAAGAAAATGAAAAAGTTCTACAAGGCGAAATCAACAGCCCTTGGAATCTTGGCAGGAATACTGTTAGTGGTATTGCATATATAAATAAATTAGCAGTACCCGACAGATGATTTTCTGGATCACCTGGTCCACATTTTGGTCGATATCGCGAGAACGCCTTCACATATACATCTAAGGGTCACTCGCTTTTAAACCCTCATTAATACCTTTAATTTGATATCCATATCGTACAAACACATTCTAGAGTCACCCCTGGCTCACCCTAATGGCGATATCTCGAAAAGGCGTCCACCTATAGACCTAATGCCCGCTCCCTCTTAAAATGCTCAGTAACACCTTTCGTTTGATACCCATATCGTACAAACATTCTAGAGTCACCACTGGCCCACCCTAATGGCGATATCTCGAAAAGGCGTCCACCTTTAGACCTAATGTCCACTCCCTCTTAAAATGCTCAGTAACACCTTTCGTTTGATACACATATCGTACAAACATTCTAGAGTCACCCCTGGCCCACCCTAATGGCGATATCTCGAAAAGGCGTCCACCTATAGACCTAATGCCCACTCCCTCTTAAAATGCTCAGTAACACCTTTCGTTTGATACCCATATCGTACAAACATTCTAGAGTCACCCTTGGTCCACCTTTATGGCGATATCTCGAAAAGGCGTCCACCTATAGAACTAAAGATTACTCCGTTTTAAAATACTCATTACCACCTTTCATTTGATACCCATATCGTACAAACACATTCTAGAGTCACCCTGGCCCACCCTAATGGCGATATCTCGAAAGGCGTCCACCTATAGACCTAATGCCCACTCCCTCTTAAAATGCTCAGTAACACCTTTCGTTTGATACCCATATCGTACAAACATTCTAGAGTCACCCTTGGTCCACCTTTATGGCGATATCTCGAAAAGGTGTCCACCTATAGAACTAAGGATTACTCCCTTTTAAACTACTCATTACCGCCTTTCATTTGATACCCATATCGTACAAACACATTCTAGAGTCACCCCTGGCCCACCCTAATGGCGATATCTCGAAAAGGCGTCCACCTATAGACCTAATGCCCACTCCCTCTTAAAATGCTCAGTAACACCTTTCGTTTGATACCCATATCGTACAAACATCCTAGAGTCACCCCTGGCCCACCCTAATGGCGATATCTCTAAAAGGCGTCCACCTATAGACTTAATGCCCAATCCCTCTTAAAATGCTCAGTAACACCTTTCGCTTTATACCCATATCGTACAAACACATTCTAGAGTCACCCCTGGCCCACCCTAATGGCGATATCTCGAAAAGGCGTCAACCTATAGACCTCATGCCCACTCCCTCTTAAAATGCTCAGTAACACCTTTCGTTTGATACCCATATCGTGCAAACATTCTAGAGTCACCCTTGGTCCACCTTTATGGCGATATATCGAAAAGGCGTCCACCTATAGAACTAAGGATTACTCCCTTTTAAAATACTCATTACCATCTTTCATTTGATACCCATATCATACAAACACATTCTAGAGTCACCCCTGGCCCACCCTAATGTCGACATTTAGAAAAGGCGTCCACCTATAGACCTAATGTCCACTCCCTCTTAAAATGCTCAGTAACACTTTTCGTTTGATACCCATATCGTACAAACATTCTAGTCACCCCTGGCCCACCCTAATGGCGATATCTCGAAAAGGCGTCCACCCATAGACCTAATGCCCACTCCCTCTTAAAATGCTCAGTATCACCTTTCATTTGATTCCCATATCGTACAAACACATTCTAGAGACACCCCTGGTCCACCTTTATGGCGATATCTCGAGACGGCGTCCACCTATGGAACTAAGGATCACTCCTTTTCAAAATACTCATTAACAGCTTTCATTTGATACCCATATCGTACAAACATATTCTAGAGTCACCCCTGGTCCACCTTTATGGCGATTTCTCGAAAAGGCGTTCACCTATAGAACTAAAGCGATTTTAAAATACTCATTACCACCTTTCATTTGATACCCATATCGTACAAACACATTCTAGAGTCACCCCTGGTCCACCTTAATGGCGATATCTCCAAAAGGCGTCCACCGATAGACCTAAGGCCCACTCCCTCTTAAAATGCTCAGTAACACCTTTCATTTGATACCCATATCGTACAAACAAATTCTAGAGTCAGCCCTGGTCCACCTTTATGGCGATATCCCTAAATGGCGTCCATCCATAGAACTATGGCCTACTCTCTCTTAAAATACTCTTTAATACCTTCCATTTGATACACATGTCATACAACCACATTCCAGGGTTACCCTAGGTTCATTTTCCTACATGGTGATTTTCCTTATTTTGTCTCCATAGCTCTCAACTGAGTATCGTTACACCCGAACTTAGCCTTCCTTACTTGTTTATACTCAGTTGAGCAGAGCTCACAGAGTATATTAAGTTTGATTGGATAACGGTTGGTTGTACAGGTATAAAGGAATCGAGATAGATATAGACTTCCATATATCAAAATGATCTGGATTGAAAAAAATTTAATTGTGCCATGTCCGTCCGTCCGTCCGTCCGTTAACACGATAACTTGAGTAAGTTTTGAGGTATCTTGGTGAAATTTGGTATGTAGGTTCCTGAGCACTCATCTCGGATCGCTATTTAAAATGAACGATATCGGACTATAACCACGCCCACTTTTTCGATATCGAAAATTTCGAAAAACCGAAAAAGTGCGATAATTCATTACCAAAGACAGATAAAGCAATGAAACTTGGTAGGTGAGTTCAGCTTATGACGCAGGATAGAAAATTAGTAAAATTTTGGACAATGGGCGTGGCACCGCCCACTTTTAAAAGAAGGTAATTTAAATTTTGCAAGCTGTAATTTGGCAGTCGTTGAAGATATCATGATGAAATTTGGCAGGAACGTTACTCCTATTACTATGTGTACGCTTAAAGAAATTTAGCAAAATCGGAGAAGGACCACGCCCACTTTAAAAAAAAAAATTTTAAATAAAATTTTAACAAAAATTTTAATATCTTTACAGTATATAAGTAAATTATGTCAAAATTCATATCCAGTAATGATATCGTGCAACAAAATACAAAAATAAAAGAAAATTTCAAAATGTGCGTGGCTCCGCCTTTTTTCATTTAATTTGTCTAGGATACTTTTAATGCCATAAGTCGAACAAAAATTTACCAATCCTTGTGAAATTTTGTAGAGGCTTAGATTCTAGGACGTTAACTGTTTTCTGTGAGCATGGGCGAAATCGGTTGAAGCCACGCCCAGTTTTTATACACAGTCGTCCATCTGTCCTTCCGCATGGCCGTTAACACGATAACTTGAGCAAAAATCGACATATCTTTACTGAACTTAGTTCACGTACTTATCTGAACTCACTTTATCTTGGTAAAAAAAATGAACGAAATACGACTATGACCACGTCCTCTTTTTCGATATCGAAAATTACGAAAAATGAAAAAAATGCCATAATTCTATAACAAATACGAAAAAAGGGATTAAACATGGTAAGGTAATTGGATTGGTTTATTGACGCGAAATATAACTTTAGAAAAAACTTTGTAAAATGGGTATGACACCTACCATATGTAACGAATGAGTCTACATGAGTTGTCCTAAGGGGATGATTCACAGCAGGGTAAGGCATCACCCTGTGCTTGTACAAATATTTGACGATAACGAATCACCTGGTGGTGAGGCATGATAACATAATGAAGAGGCAAGATGACTGAACGAAGATAACCGAAGTTAGGAGTTTAATTGCAACCGCCGTCGTGTCAACTACGCAAATCCACTGAATTAAATCAAATACTATTTTCTGTAACTTAATACTTTTTATATTCCATATTACAAACTCCAATTAATTATATTTAAACAATGAAAGAGAACTAAATGTCTTTTAAATTAAACGTGTGAATTATTTAATCCGGCCAAACCGACAACGCCTACAAACGCAAATATTGGACATTTAACCTCCTCTTTCACATATTAAGTAGAAGAAAATGAAAAAGTTCTGCAGGGCGAAATAAAAGACCCTTGAAATCTTGGCAGGTATTACATATATAAATAAATTAGCGGTATCCAACAGATGATGTTCTGGATCACCCTGGTCCATATTTTGGTCGATATCTAGAAAATGACTTCACATATACAATTACCACCACTCCCTTTTAAAACTCTCATCAATACCTTTAATTTGAAACCCATATCGTACAAACACATTCTAGAGTCACCCCTGGTCCACCTTTATGGCGATATCTTGAAAAGGCGTCCACCTATAGAACCAAGCCCCGAGCCCTTTTAAAATACTCATTAGCACCTTTCATTCGATACCCATATCGTACAAACATATTCTAGAGTCACCCATGGTCCACCTTTATGGTGATATCTCGAAAAGGCGAACACCTATGGAACGAAGGCCAACTCCCTTTTAAAAATACTCATTAACACCTTTCATTTGATACCCGTATCGTACAAACAAAGTCTAGAGTCACCCCTGGTCCACTTTTATTGCGATACCTCGAAAAGGCGTCCACCTACAGAACTAAGGCCCACTCCCTTTTAAAATACTCATTAACACCTTTCGTTTGATACCCATATTGTACAAACAAAATCTAGGGTCACCCCTGGTCCACCTTTATGGCGTTATATCGAAACGGCGTCCACCTATGGAACTAAGGATTACTCCCTTTCAAAATACTCATTAACACCTTTCTTTTGATACCCATATTATACAAACAAATTCTAGGGTCACCCCTGGTCCACCTTTATGGCGATATCTCGAAACGGCGTCCACCTATGGAACTAAGGAATACTCCCTTTTAAAATACTCATTAACACCTTTCATTTGATACCCATATCGTACAAACGCATTCTAGAGTCACCCCTGGTCCACCTTTATGGCGATATCTCGAAAAGGCGACCACCTATACAACTACCACCACTCCCTTTTAAAACCCTCATTAATACCTTTAATTTGATACCCATATCGTACAAACAAATTCTAGGGTCACACCTGGTCCACCTTTATGGCGATATCTCGAAACGGCATCCACCTATGGAACTAAGGATTACTCCCTTTTAAAATACTCATTAACACCTTTCTTTTGATACCCATATTGTACAAACAAATTCTAGGGTCACCCCTGGTCCACCTTTATGGCGATATCTCGAAACGGCGTCCACATATGGAACTAAGGATTACTCCCTTTTAAAATACTCATTAGCAACTTTCATTTGATACCCATATCGTACAAACGCATTCTAGAGTCACCCCTGGTCCACCTTTATGGCGATATCTCGAAAAGGCGACCACCTATACAACTACCACCACTCCCTTTTAAAACCTTCATTAATACCTTTAATTTGATACCCATATCGTACAAACACATTCTAGAGTCACCCCTGGTCCACCTTTATGGCGATATCTCGAAAAGGCGACCACCTATATAACTACCACCACTCCCTTTTAAAACCTTCATTAATACCTTTAATTTGATACCCATATCGTAAAAACGCATTCTAGAGTCACCCCTGGTCCACCTTTATGCCGATACCTCGAAAAGGTGACCACCTATACAACTACCACCACTCCCTTTTAAAACCTTTATTAATACCTTTAATTTGATACCCATATCGTACAAACAAATTCTAGAGCCAACCCTGATCCACCTTTATGGCTATATCCCTAAATGGCGTCCACCTATAGAACTATGGCCCACTCCCTCATAAAATACTCTTTAATGCCTTTCATTTGATACACATTTCATACAAACACATTCCAGGGTTTCCCTCGGTTCATTTACCTACATGGTTATTTTCCCTTATGTTGTCACCATAGCTCTCAACTGAGTATGTAATGTTCGGTTACACCCGAACTTAACCTTCCTTACTTGTTTTAAATTACTTTTGAACGGGTAGAAATAGTTACATTTCGCAATTGGATTCTTATAACTAGAAGTGATGCGCATCCGTTGATACCCCTTTCGACCATATCCGTTCAATTTTCGACATGAACAATAAATGGCCTAGACAGTCTCAAATGAGTAGAAAATATAGTACCGCGCCGGACGCGGCCGCCGATATTTTCGACAATCGGCGGCGGCGTTTACAGGCGGCATATATCTCTACCTCCAATGGGTATTTATATCAAAAAATTTTTATCCTCTTAAAAACTCATTAGCATTACAATGCTTCTGCATTTTTTTCACTACCAATCCTAACTTATAGGGTCTACATACGATGAGTCTGAGTCCAGAGTAAGTTTCGATGTGTTTGTAAAAATATTACAGTATTATTTACGACGGCAGAAACGGTTGAGCACGTTCTGTGTTCGTGTCCTGCGCTCGCCAGGTCAAGGCTCCAGTTATTAGTAGCGACAGAGTTCCCAGATCTCGAGGCACCAATTAAGCTAGGTCCCAGAAAACTTCTAGTATTTGCCAATAGGACGAAGTTATTCTATAACATAAGTCCTGGTACCTGATTGGGGTTGTTCCGTTTTGTCGTCAAACAAATTTTGTTAACATTATGGACACATTCAGTGTAGGTGAGGTCTTTATTGACAGGCCAGTTCAACCCAACCTAAAAAGTTTAAGCCAGCCCAACTGCCCAAAAGCTCATCCTTACATGCTTTTTGCAAGTAATTAAACTTGGTCGCTGTACAAAGCACAATTGGTCTAGATAAAAGTCACGAAAATCGGTTGATAACCCCGCCCACATTATTATATATGTACATGCGTATTTGTTATTTATATATATGCAAAAACATGTGAGGGCGAGGCTGCTGACGGATGGATGAATGAGCATAACTAACTTTTAATGTTCTTTCATTAGAGACTATCGATTTTTTCGGCCAACTTAAATCGGTGGATGCTACCGAAATAATATTAAATCGAAAAAAACATAGATAGAGCCAAATTGTTTCCGAAAACAATACCAAAACTTGAAGAAAGTGGTCATAAAACGCTCCCAAAAACGTAATTTCAAAGAAGTTCCAGAGAAGAAGAGATTCCGAAAATTCTGCAAATAGTCCGTGAAAGGAAGGTCTTTCAAAATGAATTATATTTTGAGGAAATGAAAAATTGAGTATATGAAAAATTCTAAGGCGATAAAAGCGATAAATGTTTCAATGATTTTTCAGTAATGAGCATGGTTCAACTATATGGTTGGTTCATCTCTACAGCAACAACATACCTATGTTCAGATTGTCAAAATCTGTGTGTTGGTGTTAGGCGAATGGAATGGAGAAAAAAAAATAAAACTTTGCAATTCTTGTGTGTTGTGGGAAAATAATGGGCTAAATTAGGTGCATTTACTGAATAAAATAATTTTAAAAAAATTGTATGTTAAACGGTTTTATTGAAAACAATATTTACATGAAGTAATAATAATACTGAAAGCTAGAAAATAATTAGGTAGGTCCTAGGTACTAGTCGTCACACTCCTCATCAATCTAGGGCGTTGATCAGACAATTAAATAAAAGCATTGGGCGCGTGAAATTTCTAAAAATGTGCGGCGTAGCATGCATAACCTTATTAAGGTTCAGTTGGTCTTATATATGTATGACTATTAATAGAAATTTGACGCGTCCAACGCTTTTATTTAATTGTCTGATCAACGCCCTAGATTGATGAGGAGTGTGACGACTAGTACCTAGGACCTACCTAATTATTTTCTAGCTTTTAGTATTATTATTACTTCATGTAAGTATTGTTTTCAATAAAACCGTTTAACTTAAAATTTTTTTTTAAATTATTTTATTTTCAAGTTTTTAGTCTTTATTTAATTGCCTCTTATTTCTTATTCTATTTAGTTCATTTAGTGACTCACTATTACAAGGACTCTTTCCTGACAATTTGTTACAATCTAAGTCCTCAATACATAATCCTTCCAAAGATTTTACTCGAATCTGCGCCACGTATGCTTGTCCCTCCTCCAACTCCAAAATATTTTGATGTCACTTCTACCGGACTGTATGTAATATTTGTTCCAAATATGAGCCCAATCGGACATCATAGGTCGCTTTCTATTCTTGTATGTATTATGTGTTCCAAATATGAGCCAAATCGGATAACAAATACGATTTTTGTGAATATCGCGATCCTTGCGCCACCTAGCGGCGATTTTTTTCTTATGATTGCATTGTCATCGGTTTCTGAACTATATTCCAAGTTTCAAGCTTGTAGCTTATCGAGAAGTTATCTACTCTACTTAAATTTCAGTTACAAAAAAAGTGCTATGTAACCAGCCTGTCAAGTCAACCTAAATAAAACCGTTTAAAAAGAACTGAAAGTGATGCGAAACTATTTTTTTTTACAAAAAATTTACCACCACGGCAGTAAATTATTGTCAATGTGTTGGTTACATTTAACGTTTGCCATATCGAAAATCGACACTGATGATGGCACAACGCCGAAACCGGTTTGTCTCAAAACCAAATTTGACAAGGGATGACGGAAAATCGTTCCAATATACATCGTTTGCCATATCCTTTTGGCAATCCCTATACCAGGGAAATGAAAAAAATAAAATCAGCTGATGACATGAGCCAACCATATAATTGAGCCATGGTAGTGAGTACATATACAATTTTTTCAATTCACAATTGATGGGTTTTGTTGAATTCAGTGAAAAAGTTAAATATTGAATTTATCAATGAGGGGTTTTTCTGAACCCTGCTTTTAGCCACCCTAATATATTTACATACGTAAAAATATGTATATGCTCACATATGCCTGTGAAGGAGCACAGTTATGCCTATATAAGCACACACGTATGTATTTACAAGCTTGTTAAATAATTTCTTATTGCTCAAAATTAAACTTACCGCCTTTATTTGATTTATTTTATTCTTTTTTCGTTTACATTGAATTTCATTCTTAAGTTAAGTCGTTCACTTCAAATATTATATATTGATGCACACATATGCACATTTATAGCTCGTATGCCTTTCAAGGCTTATTAAATCTGCATTTTAACTCTTGGAATGCACTCAGACACTTGAAGTAGGTACATATTTTGAATGAATGAAGAAAATTCAATAATTTCTTACATATATACGTGGTATGTAGGTGCAAGTAAGAACTACTTGTATATTTAAGGATATGCACAAATACATATACGTACACACATACAACATACATATGTACATATGTTTGTAGCTTTGTAACGGTATATTTACATCAACCTTTTTTTAATATATTTTGCTTAAGGCTCGATGCTTTCAAATCCGTTTAGAATTTTTTGTTCTGACCAAAGATCCGCTCAAATTTGTCCACACGAGCCCAAACTTTAAAAGCCACTGACATCGTCGTTAATTTTCTTATCCTACATATGTATGTATATAAATTTGAATATTTCAATCAAACAATCCACCACACCTACTACACAAATGCGAGTGAGCGAGTATTCGGTGTTTAGTAGCCTGGCTGCACATTGTAAATTTTACCAAGTAGCGCAACTAACAGCTGATCGGTGAAAATTCGCACATTCACACGCACAGTTCTCGACTCAGTTTCAAAAACAAACTTTAGATTATTTAACTCAAATTTTAAAGTGAGACAATCCTTACGAATTTTGTGTATATAGAATATATAAGGCGTTTTTATTGTTACTAAAACAATAGTTTTATTTTTATTAAAGCTTTTATCATTTTTTTTTTTTAACTTTGAAAAGACTCCGAACACCATTCTTTCATTATATGACATTCGACTGCCTAGTCCACTGCCTTCCACTCTATTCGCAACAAAACCTCTATTTAAGTTGCCAAACTATATAGTAAACAATGTGGCTGCATTTGTGAAAATACCATTGATACCTTTTCCTAATTTTGGGGGTTGGGTAAGTACGCCTGCGCATTACAAATATAAACATAAACGTCAGAAATGTTTGTACGAAAGACTAAATGAAAATAACCACGTTTTATGAGAGAATTTTTCTATTTGTATATGTCACTATTTCTTATCACTGTTAATTTGTTGAAGTGTCAAGTGTTGGTATTTTCACAAATTTTCCCGCTGTTGTGCACGTCGTTGCTACTCTGCTCGTGGTGGTGTTGATATATTGAAGGTATTTTGGAAAAATCGATTTTTCATTTGTTGGGTGAGAGTTGGAGAATATTTTATTTAATTTTAAATCAACTAATTTGGAAACTTAAAACGTTTTAAAAAAAAAAATTTTTATTTTCAAAATCTGCATTTGTATGTATGTATGTAGGTAGCACTTGCTTTTGAAAATGTTGCTACTTATACTTTTCACATTATTTTTTTGGATTTCTAAAATTAATGCACTATTATTGGACTACTTAATTTAAAAAAATTTTTTTTCATTTCACGAATTTCTTAAAATTTTTATATTAATTTATTATTTCAATACCAATTCTACTACTTAGTTATTTAATCATTTATTTAATTAATTTATACCCGTTTTTCACAGAATCATCGTAGCCGCCATTCATGACTCCCATTCCGATACTATTCGTATTGTTTCTAACACAATGCGCAGCTGAAATAGCTAAAGGTGTGCATTTCGTTTGACTGCAACAACACACCCCTAAATGAAAAGCCCAAATCTCATTAAATATTAACCCGTGGCGAGAGAGCCGCATGTGTAGAAAGTCCCAATACGTTATTTAAACGCTGAAATATGTTGAAATTTGTTAATTATTTAAGCGATTTTGTTGTTATAGTTAAATGTATATTAGACTGGCTCATACAAAAAAATTAAAAGGCGTCTTCTTAATGGTTTCTTATCGGCTTGTTATAGATGGGTTGCACATGTGTCATAGATTTTATATTGAAATTTTATCGGTACCTGTTTCATGACAACCCGATGAGTCGGCGTTAGCAAATCGATAACAAGCCGATAAGAAAGTTGGTAGACTTCCGATTAGAAATTGAAAACTGTTGGATAAGAAATCGATACTTTTTTGATAACAAAATCGATAACACGCCGATGACAAATTGGCAATACTCCGGTAACAAATTTATAAATTCCCGAAAACAAATTGATATCCTTTTGACAACATATCCATAACTTTTCGATAAGTAATCAATAATATTTTGATAACAAATCGATAACTTTTCGATAACAATCCGATTAGAAATTGGTTAACACCGATAACCCGAAAACTTGATGACTTTCGAACATAAATCCAAAACTTCTGACAAATTGGTGACACGTCTATAAAGACCGATTTAAATTAATTTTAATTATTTTATTTAATGGTAATTTCCGATCAGTTTTATTAATTTATATGTAGTTTTTCAGCTTTACTGATCTATTAGGGTCAAGTGGAAATAAAATGTGATTTATTCCACCATTTAGCCCAACGTTTCGATAATTATCCTTATCTTCTTCAGGGGCGGTCTATATTTGTTTATAACAAAAGACAAAAACAACATTAGAAAAAAAAATTACACGATCTAAATGACATAGTTTCAAACAAAGTTTTGCACAATTATAAATTTGAATTTTACATGAAATATTACTTCACAAACAATTATTTATATTCACTTACATTGGTATTTAAAAAACGATTTTATTATTACTTTACAAAAAAATTAAATGCTACCATCACTATATGGTAAACTTGTCAAACTAAAACTAATTATCTGTGTCATAGGCATAATAAGTAAGTCGCGGCTATGTCTTGTGTATCTTCTTTCTTGTTCATTGCCTTTTCTCTGTTTGCATTATTCTTAGGCTCTCGAGTGTGTACTTTGTTCTTTCTCTCGTCTCTTTGTCTATTATTTTTGTTGTTGTGAAATCTACTGTGTGTTTGTTGTTTACCGCGTGCTGTGATAACGCCGTGCTGTGTTTTTATTTGTTGGTATCGGCTTGGTGCTCTGCAAGTCGTGTGTTTAGCGCCCTCTTCGTAGTGCCAATATATATTTTGTTGCAATGTTCAGTTTCATTTCCATTGTAAATTTTACCAAGTAGCGCAACTAACAGCTGATCGGTGAAAATTCGCACATTCACACACACAGTTCTCCACTCAGTTTCAAAACAAAATTTTAGATCATTTAATTCAAATTTTAAAGTGAGATAATCCTTACAAATTTATGTATACAGAATATATATGGCGTTTTTGTTGTTACTAAAACAATAGTTTTATTTATATTAAAGCTTTTATCATTTTTTTTTAACTTTGAAAAATCTCCGAACACCATTCCTTCATTATATGACATTCGACTGCCTAGTCCACTGCCTTCCACTCTATTCGCAACATAACCTCTACTTAAGCTGCCAAACTATATAGTAAACAATGTTCATTTCCTTTGCGCTCTATTTGGTATACCACGTTACTTTGTTGTTGTATGTCGATCGGGCTTTTTGTTTTTGTAAAGAATGTTGATAGAGTGTGGTTAGATTTGTAAGCCAGTGTTACTTTTGGGTTTTTTGTTATGTGTTGTGCTAGATTTTCTGAGAGCCTGGGAATATAGGTCGTACTAAAATATTGTTTTGGCTCATTCGGCGACTCTTTCGTTGTGGTTTGTGTGGGAATATTTATTAATTCTTGTTGTTTACGGTCAATTAGATTACATATTAATTTATTGGGATAATTGTTACTTCTTAGCGTCATTTTGATTTGTTCTATATTAGCGTTATGAAAACATTGATTGCTGATGGTCAGTACTTTATGTATAAAATTTTTGGCGGTATTTAATTTATACTTAAAGGGTTGTGATGAAAAGAAATTTATTAGGCGAAAATTATACTTGACTGGTACACAAAACCTACATCCTCTGGTCGCCCCATTTTCAACAGCTAGAAGCTTCAAATTTCATCAAATACTTACGTTTACGTCATATATTGTTGAAATAAGTGATTCATGGTCATGGCTATTTCATTCCATATTTCATCAATAGGCCGATAAAACAAAAAAAATGCTATTTTATTTTATTTAAACTAATTTAGGGTTATAGTTAGGCCGTAAAAGGGGTGCAAAAGTTGCAAATTGCCTATAATAAAAGTCTTCTCAATACCAAATTCCTGACGTATTAATTTTCAAAATACTGATTCTATCCATAGCATCGGTATTTTCCAACTGGTCTAATGTATATGGGGCTTTTCATACTATCACGCACCCTTCCAAAAATGCTTCTATAATATTATTCTTGATTTTTTTCCGTCCAATCAAGGGCCCGTTTTCCGAAATATTGTGACGAATATTAGCAACACTAAGGGATACTATCATCTCTAAGCCGATACTAAGCAGTGACTTGTATACACATAATCAAATCAATCATTATGTCTATACATATATCCATACAAGCAGCGGAGAGAAACGCACAAACGCATGCATATATCTGAGATACTCCCAAAAGTAGGGAATCATGGCACGCGCATATGGCTATGCGAGAAGCTATAATTGTGCATCTGTAGTTATAGCTGATAAATTTATAGATGGTAAAAAAGTAGTAAATTCTAGAAATAGAAACGCCTAGAAATATGCCAACGAGGAAACCTAAGAGTATAAAAGCAGCACCAGCTGAGGCACGAGGAATCAGTTTGTTTTAAACACGCTATCAGTTGCGAAGTGAAGTTTAACTGTGCAGCACTTTCAAAGCAGTTTAATAAAGACCATTTTGTAATACAGAATATTGGAGTGTCTTACACAACAGTTTAGCGATACGAACGTTAGCAGAAGGTTGTAAATAAGCGCAATTTCAGTAAATTCGTTACACATGGTATCAGAAGAGGAATTGTTGAATAAATTCGTAAGATTGCGAATACAATTTGGACATGGCAAAGTTGAGTGAATTGAGGATCCAGCAACTGAAGAAGGAGTTGGAGAGCCGTGGATTGAATACAACTGGCAATAAACTCGAACTTCAGGCACGACAACGAGACGCTATGGAGTCGGATGGAATTAATGTGGATGATGATGTCTTTCATCCTGATGGGGACGAGACAACAACAAAAATTTAAGAGAAGAACGGAAGTCCGAGTCCAGTCGCAGGCGGCGAGAATACTGCGATATTGGCTTTGTTATCACAGATATCGGCAAAACTGGAATCACAGGAGAACCGTATAACATCCAAGATGGAATCACAGGAAGCACGCATAACAGAAATGTCATCACAAATATCCACAAATATGTCATCACAACTGGAATCACAGGAGACACGTATCTCAGTGATGTCGTCAGAAATAACATCTAAAATTGCAGCGCAAGACGCACGAATATCCGAAATATCGGCACAAATTTCAGCACAGGTATCATCGCAGGTCTCTGCACAACTGGAAGCGCGTATGGACGAGAAAATAATGCAGTTTGAGGAAAAAATCGAGGCCGAGGTGGATGCTTTGAGAGGACGTATCCTGGAGTTGCAACTTAATCGTCTGGCTGCTTCAGCGAGTAATGCGAAGGTAAAAACTCCATCTTTTGACGGTTCTGTTCCTTTCCAGGTCTTTGAGCTACAGTTCGAGAAGACCGCAGCAGTGAACAACTGGAATGCTGATGATAAAGTCGCTGCACTGTTCATGGCATTGAAAGGGCCTGCAGCTGAGATCTTACAAACCATTCCAGACGGCGAACGGAACTGTTATGAAGCATTGATCGGCACTCTAGAGAGACGGCACGGAACCAAGCATAGGAGACAGATATACCAAATGGAGTTTCTGAACCGCTTCCAGAGGGCTGGGGAAACATTGCAAGAGTTTGCGTCGGATGTTGAAAGGCTCGCACATTTAGCGAATGCGGAAGCATCCGTGGAATACACCGAAAAGGTAAAAATTCAGAGCTTTATTAATGGAATATGGGATGTCGAAACGACGCGAGCGACATACGCAAACCCAAAACTTACATTCGCAGAAACGGTATCACATGCTCTGATTCTGGAAACAGCGTCGCTTCTGTGTAAGCCAGTTTTCAAAGCACGCCGTGTGGAAGTAGAAAGGCCAGAGTGGGTAGACGCAATTTTGGAAGCTTTAAAAGCAACGCAACAGAAGAATAATGATGCAATCAAATGTTTTAAGTCTGGAAAGCCAAGGCACATTGCACGTCATTGCAGCACCGGTCCTGGTAGTTCCAACTTGGCTGGTCGTAAACGTAAAGCTGGAGGAGATAAGCAAAAGCGAGTCAGATATAAAGATCGAAAACTTGCCCCAGCTAATGAATGTCCTGGGATATCTATCTCGTAAATTGGAAGAAACTCGAGCAGTCTTACCGTCAAAGGAAATGTGGATGGCAAGGAGCGTGTACTGACTGTAGATGCGGGCGCATCTCATTCCTTAATCCGATCTGATTTGGTCAACAGGAGAGTAAAGCCATTATCTGGAGCAAGGTTGCGTACGGTCACTGGCGAGTATAACCAAGACCAGGCAGAAGTGATATTTGAAGTCTTAATTGGGAAGGTCATCGTTCTACACATATTCGTTGTGGGGGAGATCGTTGATGAAGTAATATTGGGAGTGGACTTCTTAGTTGACCATGATATAAGGATCGATATGAGGAGAAAGATTATGCGCTATAAGAACAAAATGTGACTTCAGTTTGGAGAAAAGGGTTCAGCAGTAAGCGAGTGCTGGTGGAGTAGATTCGACAGAGACCACAAAAGTCAAAGAAAGTAGGTCGGCCAAAGGTTGGTGAAACGAATGGGCGAAACAAGTCAAAACCGAAGGTACCTGCGAGAGAAACACTGGCATTGAAAACCCCTAATGGACGCACTAAAACGAACGAAAGAATTTCCCAGAAAGAATGCAAGGGTGGTTTCAAGCCAGGGCGCACTACTGTTGGGAAACGTCGGAACGATACTGATTATGTGAAGCCAATCCGTCAAGAGCAAGCTCTACAATGTAGTGCATTGGCCAAACAACAGAGTGTGAGGGAACGATCCAGGATAATTAGTAGGATGAAACACAGGTACGACAAGAACTATAATTCGCAAGGTTACTTGGATTTGTAACTGCTATACAACCATCCAAATTTTGGTACATTTGAGAAGGCCCGTGCAGAGTTGTGAAGAGGATTAGTGATGTCATCTACCGCAAACAAACAATTGGGAAACCACGAAATAGAACGGTGGTTCATTTGGAGAGGCCAGCAGCATTTAGATCGAGAGATTTGTCTGATCGGGACGATCAGACTTATGTGGAGGGCAGTGCGACGAATATTAGCAACACTAAGCGATACTATCATCTCTAAGCCGATACTAAGCAGTGAATTGTATGCACATAAACAAATCAATCATTATGTCTACACATATGTCCATACAAGCAGCGGAGAGAAACACACAAATACATGTATATATCTGAGATACTCCCAAAGGTAGGCAATCATCGGTGGAAGTATCACTCACATATACACGCGCATATGGCTATGCGAGAAGCTATAACCGAGCATCTGTAGTTATAGCTGATAAGTTTATAGCTGGTAAACAAGAGTAGTTAATTCTAGAAATAGAAACGCCTAGAAATATGCCAACGAGGAAACCTAAGAGTATAAAAGCAGCACCAGCTGAGGCACGAGGAATCAGTTTGTTTTAAACACGTTATCAGTTGCGAAGTGAAGTTTAATTGTGCAGTACTTTCAAAGCCGTTTAATAAGGACCATTTTGTAATACAGAATATTGGAGTGTTTTGTTCAACAGTTTAGCGATACGAACGTTAGCAGAAGGTTGCAAATAAGCAGAATTTCAGTAAATTCGTTACAATATATATACAAGTCTTATAACACAAGTTAACTTCTTCTGAAAAGAAAAGTTTGTCGAACCAAAATTACTTGTTTTAAAAGACTTGTTGTTGTTATTATATTAACGATAAAGACACTCCCCGAAGGCTTTGGGGAGTGTTATCGATGTTGATGGTCCTTTGCCCGATATAGATCCGGTACGTTGCGGTGACAAGCATAATTAAGGTAATAGCCCGACCGTCTCGGGAACGATTAATATGACATTAATCTTTCTAGGCCATACCGCCCCCACTCCCTTGGAACTTGGGGTTGCCAGTCCCTGGCCTGCTATGTATGATACATTCATATTTGTAACAGGATTCCACTCGCGTAGGTGAGGTTGAAAGTGGGTTGCGGAAGCTCTGAAGCTATACAGATTTGTATTGCGCTTATCAACCCCTACAAAACTTGTATTTTTGTGAAACGGACCCCAAGTGACATAAACTTTTGGGAATTTGGTTTTTTTACGCTTCTTTTTCTATTATAATAATTTGGTGAAACAGTACTATGTTGACATCTACGTAAGGCACGTACAGCTCATCATTATATCTTTCGAAGAATTTCTTCTCGAATACTCCCAGAGCCGCCTCATCTGATGTTGTCATGATCCATGCTTCTGCATCATATAGCGTGGCGGGTATGATAAGTTACATGATCTTCGTTTGCGGAGAGGACTTTATTTTTCTATTACTCAGTCCAATGTAGTCTTTAACTATTTCGGAATTATGACTGTCAACAGTGAAGTGGTTGACAGCAGTTACTTCGTTTTGTCCTCATTCACCATCGGACCCATCTTTTCCGGTTCATTTCTCAGTTTGGAGTAAGCAGAACTTACGGCGCGGGTGTTTAGGCCAATTATGTCAACGAAGAGGTGATGTGTGTCAATTCTTTTTTCTCGGATGGTATATTTACCAGGTCTGAAGCCGCACCGAAAAGGTCCAATCAGCCCATTCACGGTGGGATTCAATCATTCGCACCACACGCTTAGCAGGACTTTAAATGTGATACTAAGAAGGCTGATTCCTCGCCGGCGTATTTGAATAGCTCCGTAGGCAATGCGAAAGCGCCAGCGGCCTTGTTATTCTTTATTCTGAGTCCAAATCAAGTTTTGAAATCCAAATAGCTCTAAAATGGTGAATCGGAATAGTGTCATATTTGAGCTAGGGGCGTACGCATTAGACTCACAATTAATTATCAATGTTATAAATAGTTGGACAATTTCATATTTATCGTTTGAGTGAAAATGGTTTTCTATACGTGATGTTGTTGTTGTTGTAGCAGTGCTCCGCCCCATCGAATAAGCGCGACCGATCACAAATTGTCTTCAATATCTTCTACCGGGAGTCCGAGAAAACTTCCAGGGGTGGACCAGAGTGGGAGTGGTGTTAGAGGCGTTGGTTCCACATTGCAATTCAAACGATGGTTTGTGTCATGACACTTTGCTATCAGGACATACGTTATGTATGTCGGGGGTTGATTCTGGATAGGTAGGAGTGTCACCTGTTACAGTATCCAGATGGAAGTTGAGCTAGACTGGCGCGCATCTCACAAGGGAGAGTGCGTGCCTCTTCTGCGAGTTCTGGGTATTTTTCTTTAAGAATTGGGTTCGCCGGGCAATTCCTGGCATAGAGGTCTCCGACGTCTTTTTGTGGATATCACTGTAGGGTTATAATAAATATACAGTGTTAAACTATATATTTAAATAAATTTATTCTCACTTTTAAAAATTTTTTAAAATAACTAACTAGAAAATTTTCATTTTGAAATAAGATTAAAAGTAATATAACAGTGAAACGAAAAATTTATCTTTTTAATGTTAATTTACAGTGTATATTGATTACTGTAAGAATTTTGTGTTGTGTGAAAAATGTTTGAATTTTGTGTTGTAGATATGTGGTTTTTTATACTCAGTTGAGCAGTGCTCACAGAGTATATTAACTTTTATTGGATATCGGTTGGTTGTACAGGTATAAAGGAATCGAGATAGATATAGACTTCCATATATCAAAATCATCAGGATCGAAAAAAAATTTGATTGAGCCATGTCCGTCCGTCCGTCCGTTAACACGATAACTTGAGTAAATTTTGAGGTATCTTGATGAAATTTGGTATGTAGGTTCCTGAGGACTCATCTCAGGTCGCTATTCAAAATGAACGATATCGGACTATAACCACGCCCACTTTTTTGATATCGAAAATTTCGAAAACCCGAAAAAATGCGATAATTCATTACCAAAGATGGATAAAGCGATGAAATTTGGTAGGTGAGTTGAACTTATGACGCAGAATAGAAAATTTGTAAAATTTTGGACAATGGGCGTGGCACCGCCCACTTTTAAAAGAAGGTAATATAAAACTTTTGCAAGCTGTAATTTGGCAGTCGTTGAATCATGATAAAATTTGGCAGGAACGTTACTCCTATTACTAAATGTACGCTTAATAAAAATTAGCAAAATCGAAGAACGACCACGCCCACTTTAAAAAAAAGTTTTTTTAAAGTAAATTTTTAACAAAAAATTTAATATCTTTACAGTATATAAGTAAATTATGTCAACATTCAACTCCAGTAATGATATGGTGCAACAAAATACAAAAATAAAAGAAAATTTCAAAATGGGCGTGGCTCCGCCCTTTTTCATTTAATTTGTCTAGAATACTTTTAATGCCATAAGTCTAACAAAAATTTACCAATCCTTGTGAAATTTGGTAGGGGCTGTGAAAAAGGGCGAAATCGGTTGAAGCCACGCCGAGTTTTTATACACAGTCGACTGTCTGTCCTTCCGCTCGGCCGTTAACACGATAACTTGAGCAAAAATCGATATATCTTTACTAAACTCAGTTCACGTACTTATCCGAACTCACTTTGAATTGGTATAAAAAATGGTCGAAATCCGACTATGACCACGCATACTTTTTTGATATCGAAAATTACGAAAAATGAAAAAATGCCATAATTCTATACCAAATACGAAAAAGGGATGAAACATGGTAATTGGATTGGTTTATTGACGCAAAATATAACTTTAGAAAAAAACTTTGTAAAATGGGTGTGACACCTACCATATTAAGTAGAAGAAAATGAAAAAGTTCTGCAGGGCGAAATAAAAAACCCTTGAAATCTTGGCAGGAATACTGTTCGTGGTATTACATATATAAATAAATTAGTGGTATCCAACAGATGATATTCTGGGTCAGCCTGGTCCACATTTTGGTCGATATCCGGAAAACGCCTTCACATATACAACTACCGCCACTCCCTTTTAAAACCCTAATTAATACCTTCAATTTGATACCCATATCGTACAAACAAATTCTAAAGTCAACCCTTTATGGCGTCCACCTATAGAACTATGGCCCACTCCCTCATAAAATACTCTTTAATGCCTTTGATTTGATACACGTCATAGAAACACATTCCAGGGTTACCTTCGGTTCATTTTCCTACATGGTTATTTTCCCTTATGTTGTCACCATAGCTCTTAACTGAGTATGTAATGTTCGGTTACACCCGAACTTAACCTTCCTTACTTGTTTTTCTTTTGTTTAATTGTCAGAATTTTGAGAAATGTATTTTTGTGTTAATTCCGTTAAAAGTTTATGTTGGTATTGATATAAGTATTCAACCTTTTGATGATTCGATGTACTTGATAGCTTATTTTTAGGTGTTGTTATTGTTTACTTATTGTATTAATATTTTATGGATATTAATATTTGGTTATGTTATTGTTGTTGTTGGGGCTAAAAATAATTTAAAAACTGTTTGTTAAATATTGTCAATTATAATGATGTATTTGAAGAACCTAGAATGAGGTTGAATGATAGTAGATGGCAACTTTGTGTGCGCAATTACTAAAAATTAAAAACTTGTATTATGCATAATATATGTCCAAGATGTTGATAAGGAATGAAAAGTTGATTCCTTCGTTTGAGGGTGGTATGAAATTGTCAATGATTCGTGTCATGTTAATGAGTTTAATATTGAGTTTTTATATGATTTTAATTTCAATATGACAGAATTTTATATTTTGAAAATATGTCGATAAAAATTATTTTAGGAAATCTTTAGAAATTTTTTAAAATTGTAAAAATTTGTTTGATTTTATTTTAAAAATCAAAGTTATTTGTTTGTTTTATAGTGTTTTGTGTTATTTTCGAATTGTATATATATTTGTATTTCGGAGTTTGTATGTCGTTGTTGTAAAATGATAATGATTGTGTATAGAAGATAAATACTTAAACTGGAGGAGTGTACATAATTAAAATGTACTTAACGAAACTACCTGGTGCACCCGCGAAAACTTGGCGCAGAACTGTGGATAAAGAACTCGAAAACGCAGGATATACGTGGAATGACATCACAAGAACTGCACCTAACAGAATAAGATTTAAGTCGGTGGTCGAGGCCCTATGCTCCAATAGGAGTTGAGGAGGATGATGATGAACGAAACTATAATTTGTATTAATATATATATTGAATATTTTTTTATAAATTGGTTCAACGAAAGATTTAGACAACGAACTTTTATTAAAAAAAACACGTACTATTTTTCAAAAAAATGTGAAATTTTGAACAAAATAGCTCACCAATTGTTGACGGTAGACAAGATGCTGGATTTAAAATCATAAATTAAAATTGATATTGAATGTAAAATCCAAATATAATTTGATAATGTCATTGTCCATACATTAGGAGATAAAATTGTAACAGCTAATATAATTAATTTTTAACAATTTCAGTAGTTGTGAGCAATAAAGCACAATAAGCACCCGTGAAACAAATAAGTATTCCAGAAAAGTTGATTAATTGATTTGATATCTGATAATTTTCTTCGACATCAAATTCTTTACATTGTTCTCTTAGTCCAGAAATGTTCCAGTTTCTTCTATACTGACGTGTTACATCACCGAGTATTGCATAGGCGGTAGATCCTGGTGTTCCTTAATTGGCTGGTAAAGACACGTTAGCGGCACAACCAAGCGCTCCGCATAGATTCGACTCGATGGCCACACATTCCAATTCAGGCGCACACCATCGCGATCTTCTTTTGTTGAATGAATTCCTCGTATGTGTCGTCACGGATGGATGAGTTTTAAGGAAAATACGTTAATAAGTAACACAAAAAATGGTTTTTATACAATTCCTTTGGTTCGATTGTAGGATCGCCATAAATATATAGTGTTAAACTATATATTTAAATAAATTTATTCTCACTTTTAAAAAATTTTAAAAATAACTAGAAAATTTTCATTTTGAAATAAGATTAAAAGTAATATAACATAAAAATAATTTACAAAATTAAAGTATATTTTACAAAGTAAATAACCCTACAATCACTGAGAACCGAGGATCTATACGTGATCGTATAACAGGATAAAGGTCCTGGTTATTGCTTCCCTTTATAATAGTCGTGTGGGGGGACATTTGTTCCATCATTCTCGCTTGCGGGTTCGGGTTCACCATTCCTGGGTGGTACATCACTGTCTGCACTTAGGAACACAGAGAAGTGTGCTCTCTACAATCCAAGTCCCCTCTAGGCATCAGTCACCAGGACGGCGCTTTCGTTTTTACAGTTTTCCCCGGGTGTAAGTCCGTGCATGAATTTTTTTGGCAAAAATTGCGGGCGTTACTCCTTGTGGCTAGCAGCTCAAGCGCTTGTCCATCCTTACTCTTTTCTTAACACAACTGCAGCTTAAACTCAAACCAAACCACTCTGCATTCGGTAACAGGGTATTACTTTTTTAAGAAAAAGTTGGTAAAAAGCAATATTAAATAAAAAGATGATACAAAAATTTTAAGGACTACCTTTATATAAATGGACCCAAAAATAGAAGGCCATTTTTCCTTTAATACAGACATAGTCTTGTTGAATTTTGACTAAAAAACTTTAACAATAGCTCTTGTAAAAGAATTTTGGGATTTAAAACTATAAAGGTTAAATGATTAGGATCTTATAGATTATACATACATAAAAGCTAAAAATTTAAAAATTTTATATGTAATTAAAACAAACTTATAAGTTCCAGATCAGAGCCACTGATATAAATACTGTTTGGATAACGATAATCAGTAACAGTAGTTTATTCCGTTTAGTTTATCGATATATAAATACTCACTTGAATAACATAGCACCTACCGGGATCGAGTACTGAGTATAACTACTAGCATCGATATTTTGATCCAATGATGAAACGGTATCGTTACTTTTTCTAAAAGTTCTATCACTAATCGTTCCCGTGTTTAGCAACAAAAGAAGAGAGCTAAAACAGGTTGAGGAATACTTGATCTCCCTATGTGCTCCCGATTGGCGTAAGTTATCGCGAAACAGGGATTTATCGCGTGACCCCACACAAAGCCTGAAATCGCCTAAGTGGTTGAGAGTTATATATTGCGCCAGCAACCCCTTGAAAGTACTTGGTATTTTAATCGCCTCTTACTACAGGCATATCTGCCGCGGGTATATTCTAAGCCCCCTAACCCGCTGGAGGAACCAGTCTTACAGTGTAGATACATAAGTTTTTAAGTGTGTCTTTTTTTTAATTAAAAATTGTATTATAGTTATAATTTTTATTTTTCATTCATAAAACTTTAAAAATATTTTTACACAAGATAACTATAATTAATAGTACGTTAGTATACATATAATTGTATGAATGAATGTTTTTCAAATTCTAAAAATAGCGGTAATATTATCCAAATCAACATCTTTTATATTTAAAGGAATTGCATGTCAGTTCGGTCGTTTTGAAAGTTTCAAATTGAAACTCGCATCAAAATAAAATCAAACCCAGTGCAAGTTTATACTATAATTTGAGTAACCAGAGTCTAACTTTGCCAACTTGGACGATAACATAAAATTTTACTGGTCATCTCAGTTTAAACGGCGTAAGTGGTAAGGTTGAACTCTGGACTCAACTTTAATTGTAGTTTAAACTTGCGCTGAATAACCGAGTCTTTTAATTTATTTTTATTTTTGAAACAGAATATGGAATTGAAGTGAGAAGTGTAATTTTAACTATTATGATTTCTCAACTACTTTTCGAAAAATATTGCCGTATCGCAATAGGAAACAGGGAACTATGTAAACTGGGCTGAATTAGCAGATAACTCTACTCTTTCGTTAGGCAGGTGCGTAAACGTTTGAAAACCACAACATGGTAGCATTATTCCAGAAAATAACACGCCTTTGCTAATATAAATCGCTTTGGATGGGCGAGTTTTGGAGTCGGTTCTTCAGTGAAATGGCCAAATGAAAAATATCTTTATGAAATAAAATAAAGAAAATGAAATATGCACAGTGTCTCGGGGTTCCGGTCTTATCGTACTATTCTAACGAGATAAAACGCACATAAAATCAGCCCAATTCACATGCCACTATAAGGATATATACATATACATACATATATATAAATAATAAATTTAATTTATTTCTTATTTTCAACTAAGACTTTCGTACTGCTGCCCAGCGGCATTTTCTGTAGCAATATCCGCAGTTGTATGATTTACAATAAATGCATTTCCAACAACTCCAGTGGCAGGAGATACAATTACTGCTGTCGCACCACCGCCTCCGATACCGTTGCTTTCGTTTTCAGTAAGAGCGCGTAGTTCCAGTTCACATATTAATTGAGATACACGCATTTTTGTTTCAGCGATTAGTTTTGGCGACAAAGCTTTTACACTAGAACTAACGCTTTCAAAAAATAAATCTACATGATTTTTCTCTTTTGGAGGTGACTGCTGACTTGGTCCACCCATAAGCTCTCGAAATGAATCCATTAGATCATTCTTATCCTTTTGTATTTGCATAAGTAATTTCATACGCTCTTTTTTGACACCACCTTTCTTTGGAGAGCCACGCGAATCTTCCTGTTTTAATATTGTTGAACTTGTAGGTAGTGGATCTCCATGGCTATCAGCAGATACGGACTCTTGTTTTAAAACAGTTTCTTCAGTGTAATGCTCACCAGATAAACCCTCAGCTTGAACAAATTGAAACGGTGTTTCTCCGTCCTGTTCAGTTCTAGATAGAAAAGTAAAAATACACATAAATAATGATTTGTTATGGCCGCAGGGTATTTTACCCGGCGACATCCCTACTTGGAACATACTCTTCAATAAATTCTGACGTTGTATCAGCACCACCCTGATCTGATGCATCCTGTGATGTAAGAGATGAATTTAATTTTTTGCGTTGTTGATAGTATTTGCTGCGCTCCTGTCTTATACTCAAATTTTGGCGAGCTGCACTTTCCCCTTTGCTAACTAGTATTTCCAAATTCCGTATATGTTTTGTTGTTCGTTCATGACGTTGCAGATGACAGCGATTACAATCCAATCGGCATTGGCATGCTCTGCAAAATGGTTTGTTTTTATCATCCTCGCAGCGTGTGAGCCATGGATTGAAGATACTAAGCCATTTTTGGCAGAACTTCTGCACGTATTTTGTTTTATGATCGGAAGATTTTCCCTCCTGTTTAATGGTTTTGCTTTTCTTTTTTGTTTCCCTCCTATCAATGAATGAAGAATTAGTGACACATTTTGGACAAAGTTTTAAAGTTAAGTAATTAACTTACCACTCCCCATCAGATGAATCCTCTGTACAACTCATACTACAGCAGCAATATACCTTGGTATAGGATTATTATTTAGGAAATGTATTTCTACCCAAATTTATCAGCAAATTTTGTTGCAGAAGAGGATTCGTGCGCGTCTTTCAGTGCTATTTTCAACAGAGTTGCCATTTTCCCGATAATAATCCAAACACGACAAATTTGACTTTTCCGCTGAAACCTCAGCGCCACGAAAGTGACACAAACATTATCGGTCATTGCGAATGATATCTAAGTGTGATATATTATCTGTCAAATGCCTGACAGGATGTTCAATATGGCTACTTTTTAGCGTTTTGACAGGGTGTTCAATATGGCGGCGCGTATTTTCAGCGGGTGATAGAAAGAGATACAGAATGAAACAGCGATAGTCAAATACAAATCAGGTGATCCAATCACATTGGAATTTTGATGTCTATGCAGAAGATATCACACTTAGTTATCATTCACAATGTTATCGGTATTCACAAATCACACACACAAGATTGCGCATGTAAAGATCAGCTGTTTTTATGGGCAATTTTTACGTCATTTTCCTTTAGCTCGTGTTTTTTTCTCTCTTTCTTTAATTCGCTCAAGCAGTTAAGTGTCACGTAAATGCGCAGAACGAAGCAATTTTGAACTCGTGAATGCGCAATCTTCTTTGTGTGATTTGTGATCGGTATTAATTTACAAGAGGGTTCGACTTGTAATACGCATCCGAAAATATAGGGAGGGAGAGGTCTCTAACGGGCGCGTCTTGACCTCAGTAATAATAATCCGAAGGCGGAAAAACAAATTCGAGTTGGTCAAAAGATATTAACGAAAACCCGAATAATGACTCCGGGTCCCTTCCGTGCAAAATCCCTTTGTACACAAATTTTTCCCCGCATACAACTATATTACAACAACAACATTCAAATTTCAATATACTTATCTATAAGCACACGATACTACATGAAAAATCGTATGTGTCGGTTGTATAAAGAGCCAATTACGCCCCGATTCTAGTGTGGTAACAACATCCTTCACCACGGTAACGAAATCATGTGGAAACTTTTACACCCTTTTGGTATTCTATCCACGAAAGTAGGCGGATAATTTTTTACCCACAAAAGTAGGTGGTTACATCGATATAACCAGACCACAGCTGTTGTTTAGAAAAAGGCAAAACTGAAAAATAAAGAATTTTAAGCGCAATAAGTAAAGATAATAGTAAAAAAGTGTGTCCTCTTGCTATATATTATATATTTGTTTACATTATGTACTTTAACAGAATAAATTTCAATATAGCTATGTAAAATCTTATGCATGTATGTACATATATACACATCGTCTCGTTTATACGTTAACCTCGTATCTACGAGTGACACATTTTCGGTAAAGCCATGGCGGAACCATACAAGGCGGCAGCATGGTGACATACCTACAAAAATAAATAAAAATTCCATGTACTTTGTTTTTGTAAATTCGATGGACGAATGTCAAAATCGTACTGCGCCGAAAGTTGATGTATCAAATCAAATAAAAAAGTTTATATTCAGCTGTCGTATGCTGCCACTTTGTATCGTTCCGCCATGGGTAAAGCGAAGAAAACCAACTTTTAAATTTCACCACAGACATTGGTGAGTTTTGCAGTGATGACAGCATTACCACTTTGGCCAGAATCGCGAATAAAAGAACTGGTAACGATTTTCGGTTACATAATGTTCTGGGTACTATTTTACCGTTAACGCTCAGAATCGGCCCGTTAATGGTGACTTATTACCAAGGGAATCTATACTAGGTGGTGGCAAAGCGAATTCAATCAATTCGCCGTGCAGAAGAATGTCAAGTCAAAAGAAAATTTTTATAGATTTCGATTAACTGACATTTTGTTGTAAAAGGATTTGTATGGAAAATTATCAAGAAGAAGCAATCAGCTGATGGAATAACAACATCTGGTACTAAATTCGCCTTGCTTATAACCAGGGTTAGGCCTGTAAACTGTTTACATTGTTTAAAGCAATAGTTTACATGTAAAGTTAATTGTTTACGTAAACAATTCATTTTTGTAAACATTTCATTTTTTTGCTTTTTTTATGATTCAGAAACAATCTACTACTAATTAAGCATTTTCACTATTTTTCAAACAGTTCTCCAAGCTTGTAAAAAAATATAAAAAAATACGCTTTCATATTTCGTATTTTAATATTTTTTATTCATTTTCACTTTCCGATTCATCATTGTTTTGGTAAAATTTCATTTTATAATAAATAAAAAGTAACTTTTTGGACCTTTCAAATCGACTTGTTTGACTTGACAGTTTACAATATAAGTTGAAATGACATATACTGGTAAATGTTTACAATTGTTTACAAGGAAAGTGTAAACAATCCAAAAATTGTTGTAAACGCGCAACCCTGCTTATAACCATAAAACCATAACCAGATAAAACAGCTGATCGAACCTACCTTATGGACATCATTGTAATCGATTAATGGTGCCATACCATAACGCTAATGCCATAACCATACCATAGCCAAACAATTGGTTTCTCGACATATCTATAACCTAAAAATATTTGAGTTGGAGAATTTAATAACTTTTTGTAGATTTTATTCATTGTTTTGGATACGTTAGGACTAAGAGACTTAGTTTTTGTGGAATAAATTTGTAATTTTTTGCTTTTTCTTCATTTTTATTCGATCACATTGCAGATGGTTATGGATATGGGTATGGTTACGACTATGGCGTTAGGGTTAAGGAAGTTTAATTGGCCCTTCACGTCAACTTCAGACAGATTGCATTTTAGCTAAGACCACACGAAGCTGCAGTACACAGGACTGCGCTTCAAGCCAAATTATTTTCTTGTGGATACAACAAAATAAAGGGCGAATTAATGGTGACTTATAACCATAAAGCCGTAACCAGATAAAACAGCTGATCGAACCTACCTTATGGAAATCAATGTAATCGATTAATGGTGCCATACCATAACGCTAACTCGATTACATTGATTTCCATAAGGAGGTTCGATCAGCTGTTTTATCTGGTTATGGCTTTATGGTTATAAGTCACCATTAATTCGCCCTTAATCAAAATTACAACAACCACCTGCAAATTTTCCATTTTGTTTCCAAATATCTCCGAAACGAAATAAAACTTGCAATTTCCGCTTTAGGATTCGTAATCCTCTGTCCAAAGCGCGTCTTTTTGGACGAGTTTTAGCAGTTGTGACCTAAAGTAAAGAATTACCAAATTTCTTTTATTCAATTCACACTCAGCGCGGCCATAAACGGCAATTTGATCAAACAGACAAACAAGTGAAGCGGCACTGTCACTACTTGTCGCGGTTATTAAATATTTCGGTTTTAGTCGTTGGTCATTATCATTGTGAATTCACAATCGCCACCATGGCGGAAGGATACAAGGTGGCAGCATGGTGACATACCTACAAACATAAATAAAAATGCCATGTACTTTGCTTTTGTAAATTCGATGGACAAATGTCAAAATCGTACTGCGCCGGAAGTTGATGTATTAAACCAAATAAAAAAAGTTTATAATCAGCTGGCCCATGCTGCCACCTTGTATCGTTCCGCCATGATCGCCACTATCATGGCGCAACGATACAAGGTGGCAGCATGGTGACAGCTGATTACAAACTTTTTTTATTTGATGTGATACATCAACTTCCTGCGCAGTACGATTTTGACATTTGTCCATCGAATTTACAAAAACAAAGTACATGGAATTTTTATTTATGTTTGTAGGTATGTCACCATGCTGCCACCTGTATCGTTCCGCTATGGCCACTATACAATCTTTTTTTGATAGTGAAGCATAGTGTACCTATACAAGTGTGGCAACTAAGCGATAAACGTCAAAACTACAAACAGCCTCGCTCACCTGATGCAAATCTCAGGTCTAGAGTTGCATTTTTGGTACGTAAGAGTACTTCAAGCTGAGTTGCATTTGATTGTTTAATAAAACTTTGTAGTATTTAAAGATGAAATAGTTGCATATATTACCGCGGAAATAAGAATACTAAAAGATTTGTAGCCTGCAACATTGCGGAAACATACTGAAAGCAAAATTTATTTAAATTAGAGTCAAAATATAAAGCGCCACACGTGTAACATGGAAAAATTTCACTTCTAAGGCTGTTTACACAAATGCATAAGGGCAAAAAAAGATTGATCGAAGAATAAAGATGTTGCAGGGACGAAAAATAGTGTGAAGCAAGCTTCAAAAACCTCTGGTAGGTCACATTCACCACTTACCACAGCAGAATTTGTTAACTACCACTGTCTGTATTTGTCATTTAATAATTATTTGTACACTTTTTATTCAGCTAATGTGTTCAAAATTTCAACTTTTACTCTCTAAAACTCCAATCAGTATATTTCTTTGCCTTCAACATCTTTACTCTTCGATCAATCTTTGGGCAAAATTATATAAACGCTTTGGTCGCTTCAAAGCAAAGATAACGTACGGCGTTTCATCGTTTTTCGTATGGCGTTGTCAAAGCGTAGGCACGCAACCAAAGCATTTATGTAAATTTTTCGGTACTTCGCCCGACAGATGAATTAATGAATGCAACGCACCCAAAGCGTCTGTGTAAATCCGCCTTAATTTTTGTAGCTGTGAAAGTCTCCTGCAAATAAAATGGTGCTGTAAGTGCAAACAAATCAAACTCCTATATGACACTATTTTATTTTCTATGTATTTTTCTTGTATTTTCTCTTATATTTTTTGTCGAGGGAGCCAACAAGGTTTCAGTACTAGTGTAAGTGTGTGAACTATATTTAAAAAAAACTAACGAAATTCAAGAAAAATATAGCGTATGAGGTGGGTTTTTCTCTAACGCTGGGATAACGCTCCGTCAATCCAGAGTCTAGTAAAGGTCCCACAAACCCCTACTGAATAAATACACGATATTTATGTGTTACGAACACACGCACACACGCACACACGGCTGGAGATATTAGGCGCGCAGCAGCTTTCCGTCGCAAGATGGCGAGGGGGCGGAGCGGCTTCTAACGGTCGTTGGAGTACAGGAGGTTCGGTAGGGCGGTTGAACGATCGGGTAACGGACGGACTGGTACGGCGGTACGGAAGCAGCGGCGGGATAGAAGCAGCGGCTTAACGGCGGTGGGATGGCAAGCGGCCAGTGGCTGGTGTAGCAGCGGCGTGACGGATGCAGCAACTTAACGGCGGTAGGACGGCGAACGACCAACGGTCGTCCTAGCAGCGGCGGGACGGATGCAGCGGCTTAACTGCGGTAGGATGGCAGACGGCCAACGGTCGTCGTAGCAGCGGCGTGACGGATGCAGCGGCTTAACGGCAGTAGGATGGCGAACGGCCAACGGTCGTAGCAACGGCAGCTGAATGGCGATAGGACGGCGAACGGCGGCACCAGCAAGGCGGAATGGGCACGGCGGTAGTATGGCGAACGGCCAACGGTCGGCGTAGCACCCGTGGGATGGAGGCAGCGGCTGCACCAGAAGGGCGACGATGCGACGGCAGCGGCGGTGGGCTACGGAGCGCGTACCAGCGCCGTGGTGAGAGGGGAAGTAGGCTGGCGATGGGGTTTACCTGGACAGCGGCGGCTCGTTCCGGGCGGGGTCGGTTGACGGTATCGGATTGATCGACAGTCTTCAACAGAATCGATAGTAGGTCGGTCGGTCACCTGGGGAAGAGTCTGTGAGGACTGGTTAGTGCCGGGTTCACCGCTGGACATCCCCGCCGCCTCACTTGCAGCTAGATAGAAGGTGCTTAAGGGGGGCGGGACACCGCGGACCGATCCGTGGGCGGAAGGGCAGTGCACCTTAACGGCACAGCGGTATCCCCTTATGCGCACGCATCGGTTCACGGGCGAAGCCAGAGCTGGGGGGGAGGGGTGATAAAGTAATTAAGGCGTCGGACCGCTCAACACCCAGGGAGCGACAGGTGGCAATAGCACAAAGGCATCCGCCCCGCTCGTCCTTACCTGGGTGAAGGGTGGCCCGTGCCATGACGGCGCCCCTTCCACTCAACTAGCCGAAGCCAGAGCTGAGAGGGAGGGGTGATATAGTCATTAAGGCGTCGGCCCGCTCAACATAAGGCTGAGTAACACAGCACTGTGCTGTGTTATTGTGTTAACACTCAGTAATGTGCGGCACGCACACGCACACTTATCGATTAATTTATAACACAGTGGCACACTGGATGGCACAAAGCTGACTGTTTCTATAGCACAGGGAATGACACTCAGATCGTAAGTGCACATTCATACATACATAGTCCATTGTGTTTGTGTGTGTTGATTGTACTCATAATCTTGCCTGTGTATTACGATTAAAAGATGTGGGCACAAAATGTATACTCTAAGTTGAAAATGTTCTATTTAAACAAAAGTTGTGGTTATATAACGTAGATTCCCTAAACATGGGAGTATGAAAGAAGATAAATGTTGCCATGATTTACTTTTCTAAATGGCGTGAAACGTGGCGTTAGAGATAGGTAACACAGTTCTGTGCTCTGGTATTGTGCCAACACTCATCGACTTTCGATAATCAGTTATAACACAATTGTGTCAACACAATGTGTTAACACAGCAAAGTGTGCCTGTGCTACTGTGTTAACACTCAAAAAATAGTGTCATTACCCACCAATAGCTCAACACCCAGGGGGGCGACGGGTAGCAATAGCACAAAGGCATCCGCCCCACTCGTCCTTACCTGGGTGAAGGGTGACCCGCGCTATGACAGCGCCCCTTCCACTCAGCTAGCTAGCAGGAGGGAAAGGTATGTCTTTAAAAAGACAACCACTCCCGCTGGCGCACCTGTGTGGACTGAATTGCAAAAATGCAAATTCAATGTTTATATGGGTGGTGCCGCAAACTGGTTGAGAAGTCAACACGTCATTATTGTTTTTTTCATTGGTTTGCTATTAGTGGTTGTTGACTATGCTATAAAAGAATAAGTACAAGTGGTTGTTGGTTATGCTATAGAAAAATAAGTACAGAGATGTTCAGGTTTAAGTGAATAAGGAAATACAGGGGTTACGTTATTGTAAACGTTACAAACGTTGTTCATTAAAAACAAACAAGCCAGTTTGTATTTCGATGGGGTTTTTTGGCATTAGGCCGTTTTTTCTTTATTTTTTTTGACAAATGAAAATTTTGTGCATAAAAACACAACTAAATTCAAAGTGTAAATTGTGTGTACAAATGAGTTTTCATAAGTGTACATTTTTCAGTTTTTCATAGTTAGGGAATTGACCTCCAGATTCTTGTGTTACACAAATATAGTGAACTTTGGTACAGAAATTCAAATTAAAAAGTGTTTCACAATAATTTGAAAAACTCTACGTTTTCTCTGCTTTTTACACTTAAAGGAGTAACCTTCCGTAATAAATTTAACTTTTAATGAAAATCAATTACTCTGAACTGAACACTTTTCGCCATGATATAAAATTAAAATGCTGTTGAACAGGAGCAACACTTTTGTGACTACATAAATCCTGTTTCAATCTTTTACGTCTCTGCACAGAACCCTTATTGACCGTTTTCAACCGAAACAACAATGGTAACCCAGATTTTCCCGTTATGCTCACTTAAGCGAGTGCCTGTCTGAAAGAAGTCAACCATTGTTTACTATATAGTTTGGCAGCTTAAATAGAGGTTATGTTGCGAATAGAGTGGAAGGCAGTGGACTAGGCAGTCGAATGTCATATAATGAAGGAATGGTGTTCGGAGTTTTTTCAAAGTTAAAAAAAAAAATGATAAAGCTTTAATATAAATAAAACTATTGTTTTAATAACAACAAAAACGCTTTATATATTCTATATACATAAATTCGTAAGGATTATCTCACTTTAAAATTTGAGTTAAATAATCTAAAGTTTTTGTTTGAAACTGAGTCGAGAACTGTGCGTGTGAATGTGCAAATTTTCACCGATCAGCTGTTAGTTGCGCTACTTGGTAAACTTTACAATGAAGTCAACACACTTGTACTTGTACACTATGTAGTGATAAATCGAAAAAGAAACCTAGAAAAGAATTCAAGTCGTCATCCATTAACCAATTTGGAAAATTTGTTTCAACATTATAAACATTTTTATTTTGAACAGGTCAAAATCCAAATAAATAAATCACTGCAATGTCGAATTTACTTGCTGTGCCACCAAAAAAGCCAGCTGAAGTTGAAATTATAAAGCCGCTTAATAATCTAATACAAAGTACATACAGTGGAGCAAGTGCGGAAGAGAAGGCAAAGTATGCGGAAGCTGTTAATGAATTCTCAAAGCAACGAAATACAGCAATATGGAAGTTCTTTGAAAAATATGAAGCATCATTGGAAACTGTGTATGCGTAAGTAAATTAGTTTAAGCTTAATTGCCTCTAAGTACAAATAAGATACTTACGCTGGTACGGTGAGTGTGTAGTGCAATAAAACGAGTAAAATGACCACAATAGAAATGAGTCATGATTGCTTCGGTAACTTTCAAAAATTATATGAAGCTATGTAGAAGAAGTGTTTGTACATTGAAATTCATATCAATCGCGTATGCAAAAATTTAGCCACGTTTATGTATATGAATAAGATAATGAGAGTGAACCGCGGAACGTCCTTGGACGTGAACGGCAGGGAGCCACAAAGGTTTTATAGAAATTTCGGGGGCGACGAACGTTGGGTGCTAACCCAGAACCGCCCGAACGATGCAACCATCTTTTACACGTGACACACTGACAAGAGTATGACCGTCTGAGATAAATCCTCTATGTCGGAACATATGCAGCAGAACTACAGCCAGGGACCGGGGTTAAGTTCAATACCTTCCCGGAGTGGGAGGGTAAAGAGGAGTCCAGCTGCAAGAAGCTGCTCCGAGGATGACAGTTTGTGGGAGGGACGCAAAAATTAAATGGGGTTACACTGAAATGCCAACCCTTGGTCGGGGAAAAAAACCGGGGTCGAACCGGTTGACGTGGGAAGCCATTAACACTCAGATTAATTACGGATTAAATCGGCAAAAATCCCATCATAGCACGGTGCTCGTGGCACATAACTTGTCAAAAGCTTTTGACAAAGTCAACCACGGCACGCTACTGAAAGACGTAGAAGGCTCACACCTTCCCGCTTGTCTAAAAAGATGTACCGCTAATGATCTGAGTGGTCGACAGGCGTCGGTTGAATTTAGGAACGAAATTTCTAAACCTAGAGATATTATACAGGGGGTTCCACAGGGTGGTTTTCCTATCCCCGCTTCTGTTTAATTTTTACATATCAAAACTCCCTTCCCCACCATAAGGAGTCACAATCATTTCCTATGCTGACGACTGTACGATTATGATGACAGGACCTGGCCCTTCAGTCGATGATATAGTTTCTAAAATAAATAGCTATCTCCCCGATCTTTCCAATTTCTTCACCTCGCGCAACTTGACATTATCACCGAAAAAATCCACGGCCACCTTGTATACGACGTGGAAGGAATAGATGTCGCAAATATTTGACGTACGCGTCGATGGTGTCACACTACCGACTGTCAGTCACCCAACGATCTTAGGGGTAACGTTCGATAATACTCTAACCTTCAAGGCTCATGCCACCGAGATTGTTTCTTAAGTACAAAGTCGCAACAAAATCCTCAAGTCGCTTGCCGGCAGCACATTGGGAAAAGATAAAGAAACGTTGCTAACCACGTACAAAGCAATTGGCCGGCCACTCATGAGCTACGCGACGCCAGTCTGGTCGCCCGGTCTTAAAAATACATACTGGAAAAGGCTACAGGCCTGTCAAAATGCTGCAATCTGAATTGCCATCGGATGTCTCCTTATGACTCCCGAACACCATTCACATAGTGAGACCAAAGAGCTCAATATTAAAGAGCACAACGAAATGCTGAACAAGCAAATCTTGCTTAATTGTCACAAACCGGGACATCCTAGCAAACAACTGGTTGATTTAGCACCGCCTCCACGGGGATTAAGTGAACATTTCCTAAAGCACTACGACGAGATCTGGCACCTGCCAACACAGTCGTTTGATCCAGGCAATCATAAGCAGGCCCTTAGCCAAATCCACACAAAATCGGTAAACGCCTTTGTCAGGACGCGCTCGGTAAACCCCCTTATTAATATGCAATATCCGACCCTTGCAGAAGAAGAAAGCACATTACCAAGGGAAACAGGAGTCACCCTGGCCCAACTTCGTTCCGGATACTGAAACAGGTTAAACTCTTACAGAACCAACCCCGACATATGTATGTCATGCATGTGATGTGTCCCCACATGACACCAACCATCTTTTCAATTGTAATGTGGAACCTACGCCTCTAAAACACATCTCCCTATAGTCCGCCCCTGTTGAAACAGTCAGGTTCCCGTTAGAGGACTTTGATGACAATTTGTGAGTGGTCGTGCCCGTTGAATGGGGCGAAGCACTGTTAATACAACAACAACAATGAGATAATGACTTAGGCACCTTCTTTTTTTTATAGCTATTACGATCAAATATGTGCTTTGGAGACTAAAATTCCTGTAAATGAGCTTCAGATTCCATTCAAGTGGAAGGATGCTTTTGACAAAGGTTCAATTTTCGGCGGACGCATAAGTTTAAGTAAGTGTATAATATTATAGATTACAAAGCCATTTACCATTAAATATTTATGGTTTCAGCTCATACATCTTTGTTGTATGAAAAGGTTTGCGTGCTTTTCAACATTGCTTCTCTACAAAGTAATGTAGCAGCTACTCAAGCATTGGATAGCGACGAAGGTCTTAAATTGGCCCTTAAACTACTTCAACAAAGTGCCGGCATATTTCAATACCTTAAAGGTGTTACACCAGCTGCAATACCTTCAGAACCTACACCCGATTTGAGCCAGGATACCCTGATTTGCCTACAAGCGCTGATGGTGGCTCAAGCGCAAGAGGTTTTCATTCGAAAAGCTATAAAAGGTATGCACGAACATTAACCTTAGAATAATTTTTTCAGAGCTTAAAACGTAGGTATACTGAAAAGCTGTTAAGATAAAATACTAAAGTGCAGATGGAATATTCCTATGTAAAATTTTTGTTTTTCAAATTTTAAATAGATAAATAGATATAGGAATCTACAGTCAGTAAACTTTTTATATCTAAAGTTTCGAGTTTTATGATTTGGAGTCAAGCACACGAAATATATCTCTACTTTGTTCCGAAAGGGTTGTGTTCGACAGTTGATAACTTAGTCCATGTTAAAGGTTACATATATAGCCCTACAATAAATGCCATGGGCGTAGGAATCACACTACTCACCATACCAGAACGACCCAGACTTAAATGTGGTTGTTGTTGCGATTTTCTATGTAATTCCTCACGAATTTGTTTGGTATCACAAAAAGAAATCCTACGCATATTTACAAATCGAAAAGCCGTCAAATTTCGGATTTTAAGCTTCCTAAACTTATTTAATGCTTTTAAAAACTGAGAAATTGAGGTGTTCGAATCGCAGGTTAGGCTTCTCGCAGGAAAAAATGTCAAAATTTGTTTCGACCATATAGGGTGTACAGTCTGTTGCCGCATAGGAATCCAATACTTGAGAGTGCCAGTATCATTTGAACCTTATGCCTCATATCACGCTCGTGTATCTGCGGTGACCTGGAGGTTGTAATACTCTTCAATATATTAATTTCACAAAGAAACTAAGCACAAGTTCTCATATACCCCAGCGGGCTGGGGGGCTTAGAATATACCCGCGGCAGGTATGCCTATCGCAAGAAGCCAATAAAATACCAAATTGATTCAGGGGATTGTGTAGCGCAACCCTTTCAAGGGGTTGCCAGCGCAATATTCAACTTCTTAAACCCAATTGTCAAATTCACCTACACGCGGCGAATCCCGTTACTTTAACAGCCGAGGCGACCCCAAGTTCCGAATGGATTTAAGGGGTGGGAGGGCGGTATGACCTAGCAGGTTTCATGTGGTCATTTCAAATCGTTCCCGACATGGTCGGACTAGTTTAGTTTAGTTTATTAAGTCTATGATCAAAAGGCAAAAAACCATCGAAATCGATAACACTCCCCAAGGCCTTCAGGGAGGGTCCATATCGCTACAACAGCAACAAGTTTTCATACTCCTTAGCCTCTTCAGTACTTAAAAATTATTTCTATAAACTTACAGATAACATGAAGGATCAAATTATAGCAAAACTTTGTTGCCAATGCGAAGAGTTCTATGCCGATGTTTTGAGGGCCATGCAAAAGGAAAGCGTACGCAATATATGGGAAAAAGAATGGATACCTACAGTTGCTGGCAAACAGGCGGGCTTTCATGCACTCACGCAGTTATATCAGAGTTTGGCATGCCGCGCAGCCAAAAGGATTGGTGAGGAAATTGCACGTTTACGTTCGGCCGTTGAATTATTCAAAGCAGCACAAACACGTTCAGGCAATGCGACCTATCTTGATGAATATTTCAGTCGTGCTAAACGTAACTTAGAAGAATCTACAAAAGATAATGAATTTATTTATAATGAAATGATACCAGATGTAAGTACATTAGCCTCACCCGGCAAGGCACAATTGGCTAAGCCATTACCTTTGCCATCACCGCTAGCAAGTAATTTTAAGGACATATTCTCTGAGCTGGTGCCAGTTGAATTACATCGTGCTCTAACCGCATCTGATATGCGTAAAAATGAGATAGTTAATTGTGAAATAATGAAGTTACGTGAAGCTACACAAACATTGAACGGCGTATTGGTTAGCTTGAATTTACCAGCTGCTGTTGAAACGACGGATGCAGACAGCGGATTACCGCCATCCTTACGGGAAAAAGCGGTTGATGTGCGCAATAAAGGCGGCATTGAGAGCATAAATACTTATCTAAAAGAACTGCCTGAGCTGTTACAACGTAATCGTGAAATTTTGGATGAAACCGAACGTTTGCTCGACGAAGAGCGAGACTCCGACAATCAATTACGCAATCAATTTAAACAAAAATGGACACGTATTCCATCTGATAAGCTTACCGAAATGTTCCGTACAAATGCCAAAAAGTATCGTGAAGTGATCACAAATGCGATTGAAGCGGATAAAGTAGTGCGTCAGAAGTTTGAGAATAATCAAAAGGTGAGTATAAAGATTGAGTGTACTGGAAACTGGCAAATACGAAAAAAGGCTAAGCAGTATTTTCAAGTTGTTTATGTCCTGCTCATAAATGTTTTTAATTTTCCGGTTTTCTATGAATTGTATTAAATAAATACTCTAAATATTTTAGAAGTTCAAACAAAAAAATCCAAAGTTTTGATTATGATTGTAACAAGCTTATACCGATCTCACGCAGAAACTTAATAGAGTCGTGTAATGAAATCATAAATTTTTCTTTTTCATACAGGGCCACTTGCTTCATTAACGAACATTTGTCAGCAGCCCCAAATAATGTTGCGATTTTTATCTGTATTTAATTAGCGAGACATGCTCATATTGCTTAATATCAATTAATATCAATCTTTTTATACTCAGTTGAGCAGAGGTCACAGAGTATATTAACTTTGATTGGATAACGGTTGGTTGTACAGGTATAAAGGAATCGAGATAGATATAGACTTCCATATATCAAAATAATCAGGATCGATAATTTGATTGAGGCATGTCCGTCCGTCCGTCCGTTAACACGATAACTTGAGTAAATTTTTAGGTATCTTGATGAAATTTGGTATGTAGGTTCCTGAGCACTCATCTCAGATCGCTATTTAAAATGAACAATATCGGACTATAACCACGCCCACTTTTTCGATATCGAAAATTTCGAAAAACCAAAAAAGTGCGAAAATTCATTACCAAAGACGAATAAAGCGATGAAACTTGGTAGGTGAGTTGAACTTATGACGCAGAATAGAAAATTAGTAAAATTTTGGACAATGGGCGGAGCACCGCCCACTTTTAAAAGAAGGTAATTTAAAAGTTTTGCAAGCTGTAATTTGGCAGTCGTTGAAGATATCATGATGAAATTTGGCAGGAACGTTACTCCTATTACTATATGTATGCTTAATAAAAATTAGCAAAATCGGTGAACGACCGCGCCCACTTTTAAAAAAAATTTTTTTAAAGTCAAATTTTAACAAAAAATTTAATATCTTTACAGTATATAAGTAAATTATGTCAGCATTCAACTCCAGTAATGGTATGGTGCAACAAAATGCAAAAATAAAAGAAAATTTCAAAATGGGCGTGGCTCCGCCCTTTTTCATTTAATTTGTCTAGGATACTTTTAATGCCATAGGTCGAACAAAAATTTACCAATCCTTGTGAAATTTGGTAGGGGCTTAGATTCTGGGACGATAACTTATTTCTGTGAAAAAGGGCGAAATCGGTTGAAGCCACGCCCAGTTTTTATACACAGTCGATCGTCTGTCCTTCCGCTCGGCCGTTAATACGATAACTTGAGCAAAAATCGATATATCTTTACTAAACTCAGTTCACGTACTTATCTGAACTCACTTTGTATTGGTATAAAAAATGGCCGAAATTGGACTATGACCACGCCCACTTTTTCGATATCGAAAATTACGAAAAACGAAAAAAATGCCATAATTCTATACCAAATACGAAAAAAAGGATGAAACATGGTATTTGGATTAGTTTATTGACGCAAAACATAACTTTAGAAAAAAAATTCGTAAAATGGGTGTGACACCTACCATATTAAGTAGAATGAAATGAAAAAGTTCTGCAGGGCGAAATAAAAAATCCTTGAAATCTTGGAAGAAATACTGTTCGTGGTATTATATATATAAATAAATTAGCGGTATCCAACAGATGATGTTCTGGGTCACCCTGGTCCACATTTTGGTCGATATCTGGAAAACGCCTTCACATATGCAACTACCACCACTCCCTTTTAAAAGCCTCATTAATACCTTTAATTTGATACCCATATCGTACAAACACATTCTAGTCACCCCTGGTCCACCTTTATGGCGATATCTCGAAAAGGCGTCCACCTATAGAACTAAGCCCCACTCCCTTTTAAAATACTCATTAACACCTTTCATTTGATGCCCATATCGTACAAACATATTCTAGTCACCCCTGGTCCACCTTTATGGCTATATCTCTAGAAGGCGTCCGCCTATAGAACTAAGGCCCACTCCCTTTTAAAATACTCATTAATACCTTTCGTTTGATACCCATATTGTACAAACGCATTCTAGAGTCACCCCCGGTCCACCTTTCTGCCGATATACAACTACCACAACTCCCTTTTAAAACCTTCATTAATACCTTTAATTTGATACCGATATCGTACAAACACATTTTAGAGTCACCCCTGGTTCACCTTTATGGCGATATCTCGAAAAGGCGTCCACCTGTAGAACTAAACCCCACGCCCTTTTGAAATACTCATTAACACCTTTCGTTTGATACCCATATTGTACAAACGCATTCTAGAGTCACCCCTGGTCCACCTTTATGGCGATATCTCGAAAAGGCGTCCACCTATAGAACTAAGGCCCATTCCCTTTTAAAATGTTCATTAACCCCTTTCATTTGATACTCATATCGTACAAACAAATTCTAGGGTCACCCCTGGTCCACTTTTATGGCGATATCTCGAAACGGCGCCCACCTATGGAACTAAGGATCACTCCCTTTTAAAATACTCATTAACACCTTTCATTTGATACCCATATCGTACAAACAAATTCTAGAGTCACTCCTGGTCCACCTTTATGGCGATATCTCGAAAAAGCGACCACCTATACAACTACCACCACTCGCTTTTAAAACCTTCATTAATACCTTTAATTTGATACCCATATCGTACAAACACATTCTAGAGTCACCCCTGGTCCACCTTTATGGCGATATCTCGAAACCGCGTCCACCTGTAGAACTAAACCCCACGCCCTTTTGAAATACTCATTAACACCTTTCGTTTGATACCCATATTGTACAAACGCATTCTAGAGTCACCCCTGGTCCACCTTTATGGCGATATCTCGAAAAGGCGTCCACCTATAGAACTAAGGCCCACTGCCTTTTAAAATGTTCATTAACCCCTTTCATTTGATACTCATATCGTACAAACAAATTTTAGGGTCACCCCTAGTCCACCTTTATGGCGATATCTCGAAACGGCGTCCACCTATGGAAATAAGGATCACTCCCTTTTAAAATACTCATTAACACTTTTCATTTGATACCCATATCGTACAAACAAATTCTAGAGTCAACCCTGATCCACCTTTATGGCGGTATCCCTAAATGGCGTCCACCTATAGAACTATGGCCCACTCCCTCTTAAAATACTCTTTAATAACTTTCATTTGATACACATCTCATACAAACACATTCCAGGGTTACCCTCGGTTCATTTTCCTACATGGTTATTTTCCCTAATGTTGCCACCATAGCTCTCAACTGAGTATGTAATGTTCGGTTACACCCGAACTTAACCTTCCTTACTTGTTTTTATAAAAATAGTTATAATGGATAGCAACAAATTCCTCATTAACTTTAAAGATCAAAATAAAATACATGCGGAACTCTTCACAGATGTTGGGCATAACCATATATGTAATATTCCTATGTTGCTACAAAGTGTGCCGATATATTGCTGTTTAAACGTTTTTGTTTTTGTATTCAATAATCGAATGTACCTAAATTTAACATTTTTCTTGTCACACTTATGGTGCTACAATCACAAAAATTTTGTAGGCTGTCTTCTTTTGATTTCGAATTCAAAACACATTGCGAGAATTTTCTATTAGCAATATAGGAGCAGAGCTGTAAAACTGTGCAATCATTTGAAATTTTAAATCATTGATTTAAGAATGCTTTCTCTTCATTCATTCATTCCTTGCTAAGCAATGTGGCTTAAAAGTCAACCCATTCTTCATCCAGTAGTGGAAAAAAAGAATGCACTCCTTAACTCATTCGAGGAAACAATGAAGTAATTGAATGAAACACAAACATTTTTCAACACAGAATAAGCATTCAAATGAATGCATTCTTTGCTGAGTGTGCACACACTTCTAGTACCAATCAATTATGAAAAATGTCGCACATGCACAAAACCCGCTCAAATATCACATGGTTGAATTTAATTAGGTTAGGCTAGGTTGCAAGGGCTGAGCTGGACACTATGGTAACAGCTCACTACTTAGGCCACCAATGGGCCCATTGTAATACCCTATACGGTCTCAAAGAGGACCCCTACCCTGCCTAAAGCGGGTCTAACAACCTTGTGGAAATTATAAATTTTGCTAGAGCCTTTACTTCATAGGTAGAGACTTCAGCGAGGTCATGTAGAAAAGGTTTACCAAGGATGGTCAACCTACGCCTACTAAGCGTTGGACAATGACAGAGAAGGTGCTGCACACTCTTCCTCTTCTGTACATCTGCAGCTGCGACAATAGTCGAAGGTCGTTACCCCCATTCTAGCACCATGCGTGCCTATTAAGAAATGCCCTGTTAGAACCCTTATCAGGGACGATAGAACAGATTTGTTTAAAATCAGAAGCGCTTCTGTGCGCCCCTTGTCATATGAGGGCCAGGTTTGCCTGAATGTCTCACACGATGATATGGCTGACCATAGTCCATTTGCAATTCTTATAGTGCTTGTGTTCACACGAAGCCTGAAAGTGGCTATACCTACCGAACCATTTCCCGCAAGGATATGGTCGGTGGTGCCTCTTCTGGCCAGCTCGTCTGCTCTGCAATTGCTTTCAATATCCCTGTGCCCAGGTACCCATATAAGGCTGATACTGAAGTGCTGAGCCATCTCGTTAAGAGATCTGCGGCATTCAGTGACCGACTTTGCGTTGTCCACGAATGAGTCCAGGGCCTTTAATGCGGCCTGGCTGTCTGAGAAAATAAACACCCGTTTACCATCCTTAGGCATAGACCCGAGATGGTGTACAGCCCTGTGTATTGCCAGCAGTTCCGCTTGGTAAACACTACAGCGATCTGGTAGGCGAAAAGAGACCTCTAGACCCAGATCCGGCGAAAAGAGGCCTGCTCCCACCTTCCCGTTAAGCTTAGTACCATCCGTGAATATGTTGATGGCACCCGGTACCGTATGTTGTCTGGTATTCCAGTCCTGTCTCGATGGTATATATATACTATAGTTTTTAACGAAGACGTTCTTTGGCGTGCAGTAGTCAGTGCGCAACGGTATTAGGACTGGGGCGTTCGTGCCCAGGATTGTTGCGTGTCCACTAGATCCATTTGACCAGAGACCTGTTTCCCTTATGCGTAGAGCGGCGATGGCCGCTATTTCCTTCGCCACCAGGTCAAGAGGTGGAAGGTATAGCATTGTGCTGAGTGCTTCAGATGGACTGGAGCCGAGAGCCCCGGTGATGCAAAGATCCGAACTCCGTTGCACCTTTTGAAGAGTTTGAAGATAGGTAGTTTTAGCTAGTGCAGGCCACCAGACCAAGACACCATAAAGAAGAATCGGGCGCACAATGGCTGTATAAATCCAGTATGTCACCTTAGGGGAGAATCCCTAGGAGGTGCCAATTGCCCTCTTGCAGGTGAACAGCGCTGCTGCTGCCTTCTTGCATCGTTCCACTATATGGTCACTCCATAATAGCTTCCTATCCAGAATGACTCCCAAATACTTGACTTGATCGCTAAACGCTAAAAACGTACCCCCAATTCTTGGCGGTGTTAGATTTGGTACTTTGTACCTCCTCGTGAAGAGGACAAGCTCGGTTTTATCCGGGTTGACTTCCAAACCTGTGGCTGTGACCCAGTGCGAAATTTTGGATAGTGCCCCTTCCATTAGGTTGTAAAGAGTTTGCGGAAATTTCCCCCGCATGGTGACGCAGATGTCATCTGCATACGCGATCACTTGGTGACCTTCTGATTCCATGAGGCGTAGTAGTTGGTTGACGGTAACCACCAAATTAATTTAATTAAAGCCACTTCAAAATATTAACACAAAAATTTAATTATTGTCCGTGATGACCAGTTTTTTCCATATTTAAATGACAATAAAGTACGAAGAAGTTAATTGGAAAAGTATTCATATTGAAATTTTCCTAAAAATTTAGTAATAAAAAAAGCAAATGACAAATATTTCAACATCTCTGTTCCGAAAATCGTCATCGTTTTAAATAAGTGTTACCACTGTGCCATATAAAAGACTTGCATTAAAAAGTACTAGCCTACATTTGCATGTCCTCAATTGGTGATTAAACAATTGAAGAAAAGGCAATACATTATAAAAGCTCTTAAGTTCAACCATATGTTCTTCCTAGCGGTATATGGTCAAATACTGTATCTATACTGGTTTGTGAGTTTGAAAATTGAAATAGCAATATCCTATTTTCTAAGAAAAATATTCTTCTAAACACAATAGTTTTTAATTACAATCAATTATCGTAGGCTCTATAGGTAGTTGTAGCTTATAGAATTCAACCAAAACAATTTCAATCTTTTACCAATGCCGTGCAAATAGGCAGAGAGACTATTCTCAACCACTCGGGTCCTATATTTATATTCCGTCAAACACTGTTAAAATATCAGCTGTAAAAAAACTGTAGTCCGGTGGAGCCAGTTAATAACCTCTGAAGAGTTTGTTCAAAACGAAAATTTTTTTTGTGGCACAGATGAAGGAAAACGGGGAAGGTGAATCAGGTGAATAGAAAAAGCCTGAATCACCGTAGGACGATGCCATGGAAATAGACATATGAATGGTAATCGCGAAAACGTAGTAAGCGACAAAATAAAAATTTTTCAGGAGAACAAAAAAACGTTTTTTATGGAAAATATGTTTTTTTCTTTTTTTTAAGCTTCTTCAAAAAATATGTTAACGAAAACTTGTATACAAAAAATTGCTGAATTTTGTTTTGGAATTACATCTCAATTCACTGTTTCAAAATTTTTTCAGTGGAAAAACGTTGTATGTTCACTGCCTAGTCACTTGCAACGTTTTTCCACTACGCACAGCATCATGGATGATGGCATTTACAACGTTTTTCCACCTTAAAAGAGAAAGCACCTCGCATTTAAATAAAGAAGATATTGAAGAAATTTTGTTTCATTGTTTTGTTTTCTTCTTCTTCCATGTATGGTAATATAAAAAACTTAACAATATAACAAAAAATTTGGGTTTGAACTTTTTTCTGTTGTAAGATATTCCATGTAAATTTAACCGCAGATAGATTTATTAAACTCGGCATAAATATTCGGCAAATATGCTGCCATTGAAAGAATATCTTTTTTCTTTACATCACTTAATTTAATAAGCTCTCCCCGAAGAGGCTTCAACGTAAAATTTGTTGTTCTTTTGGGGTTAAGATTGTAGCACGACCACATTTCTGCAATGCCATGATTTTTTCGTATTCGAAGCATATTTGGTTCATCAGCGGAAATCTGAATCCATCGTGCTTCAGTTATTTTGCACGTAGTCTTTACGAAAAATTTCCTTGAGAACATCAAAATTTTTGAAATCATTTAGAGCCATCTCATGTACCCTACACGGATTTGGTGGTCTCGCTGATTCAATTAGCCGCGAAACATCGTTTGGAACATAAAGTTGTGACGCTTTCTTTTTTTTTTCAATAAGCGCAAAATCTCGATCACACGGAAGAAAGCTATGACCAGAAGTCAAAAAATTTTGTTTGACTTCGGTGAAGTACTTTCTTAGAAAGCTGTGACACAGGAAAATTATTGCCCAGTTATTATTTTGTCCAACGCATCTATCCGAGCAAATTATTAATTTTCTAAGTTGCCCTCGTTTGAGTACACTGTAGTTTCTTGTGATATGTTTCCAAATACATGAAGCGATTTCCGCAGCTTCTCTATTTGCCACTGTTTCGTGCCAACTATACATATCAACGTTATTGTGTGGAAGAGTATGTACGGTGAAGTTATAGTTTGAGTATTGACGCTGATAATAAACATCAGAATGAGTAAGATTTGGCGTCAAAATCACTTGCTGCATATCGACACAAATAACAACAACACTATCAGAATTGGCGGCGGCGCTAGAATCTTGTCTCAATTGGGCATAAGCCCTCTGCTTTCTCGTGATGTAATTTGGCGAAGTTTTCTATTCTCTGTAGTTGCTCATCACTCACAGATGTAATAATTTCAATGAAGAACTTATCACAAACCTTATAACTATCGCTTCTGGGAGAACCAAATCGTAAGTTATGCTCCGTATTAAAAATATGTCTAAATGTGATATAATGCATCGTACTATTGGGGTATTTTGCTTTAAATAACTCATACATCTTTGAGATGCTCAAATCTGGGCTTAAGTAATCCTTTCTCGAGGAAGAACGACTATAATGGCTTTCTTGGCTGGGAAAGCTTAATATATACTTAACTTATATATAACTTTTCTCCTTTCTTCGTCTATAATCTTATGAGGACGGTTCTCATGCTTTCCGCGTTGGTCTTTAATATCCATTCCATTTTTTAATTTTTCAACCAGCATATCCATTCTGCGTGCCGTTATCTAAAGTGGATGCAATGAAAAAATAAAACAATATCGATCAAAAAAAAAAATTGTGTCATTATTTTTGTCTTGTGAAGCACAACTGCAGAGCTTAAAAGGACATAAGAAGTAATTATAGAGCTTCTCGATACCAAAAATAACGATATATCGATTTTAAAAATCAATTGTCAAATAACCAAGTTACAATTAAGAAACGATTTCGGTAGTATTTTTCTTCAAGGATCAAATATTTTTTTTTTGTTTTCGATCCGCTCTAGTATATAGCCGACCCAATCTAACGTATACCCATTTACCTGAAATGTGTGACAAATCATTTTTATGCAAACTCTCTCTTGTCTTCCATTCTGGTTTAACAAAAAATAGTTGATAGTAACGTTGCGCTTACTAGTGAATGTTTTAGATCTTCTTCTCTTAGGCTCGCTCAGTTCGATTAAAGAGGCCAAAAATGCCGTTTGTTCATTGTAATTTTTTTCATAGGATTTATGAAAATGTTGTTTTATTTGAATTAAACAAAATTTTTGGCAACTAAAGAGACATCGGCAATCAGAAACCTGTTTTATAAAATAAATAAAGCAGAAATGAAGTGATGTACACTTACAACGTTTTTCCATGTTACCTCTTCTGGAGCGTTTTTACAGGGTATATTTTGATTTTTTCTTGTTACGTAATTTTTTCCACTATCTCTTAACTTTTTTCTTTTATTATTTTTCCAATTATCACTATTATCTTTTCTTTTTGATCCTCTATTACACTTAGCAATAATTTTCCACATTGTTGTACGTATTATTTCGCGTGTCACTTGTAACGTTTTTCCACTCACTGAATATTTCTAACTGTATTTCTACAGCTATAGGGTACATAATTTCGGGAAATTTGGTGCTTCAGCTAAGTGTAGATCAATATTGGTGGAAATCTGCCAAAAAACAAGTTTTAAAAAAAAGTGTCGCTTACCACGTTTTTCGCGATTACCATTCATATGTTTATCGAAATTCTCGGAATTAGGAAGCTCTAACGAAATCGCCGATGGACCTATGTACTTTCATGTACTTAAATGACTTAAACTCAAGTATCTGTTTTTGTTATATTATCGACAAAAAATATCCACAATTTACTCTATTTGGTCAATGCACAATGTGTTCATTTACAAAATCTCTTTTACAACAATAGCAAAATAAGTAGGAACATTTTGACATATAACAAGAAAGCAATAGATTGTCTTTGCGAAGTTTCAGCCAGATTCGACTATATTTTCATATCTTTTGTGTACTTTATATAATCAAGAGCCCTATGGTTGTATGTAAGCGAGTTATCCGCGAAATTTACCGAAAAAGGAAACCAATTAACTCACAAGAGCCTAACATTTTTTGATCTCAAACGATTAATTAAAAAAATATACCCAATTACGAAGTATACAAAATCTGCTATGAAGTACTATTTCTTGTATGTCTTATGTTCGGACACCATGCAGATGATTTAAGACTTTCCTGGTTTATAATTAACTACTTGTTTGTTTTCGAAATGGTACCATCGCAATATACCAGTAAATCCTTCTTTCTTTTCAATTGCACTTAAGCAAACATAATAATTGATATTCAATAATTATAAGCCAGTGTTGTTAAGCTCATGAATTCTTAAATATTAAACTCCTTGAATAATTAGAAGGGGCTATTTTTGCTATTAACCAATTTTATGCCTTTTTGCACTCAACTCCTAAATTGATTTAACATATCTGATGGCAATGAAAGTAAACAAAAAAATAAACTTGGGGAAAAAGTATTTAGTACTGAATGGAAAAAAGTGTGCATTCAAGTTTACATTCATTAAAGATTGGGAATGGTTCCTACATTCACACCCTATATTGAATTATATTTTACCATTCAATAACACACACACTCTAGCTTTGAGTTTAAGTATTTTAAGCCATTCAGGAATGGAGATTTATAATATGCAACCAAAAAATCACAAAAATCAATTGATTCAATCTTTTTACATCTCTGTATAGGAGTATTACATATATGGGCATAACGAAGAATGTGCCAATTTTTTCAAAATCCATATTATCTTTTCCTGCAAATGCTGCAAAATAATAACTTGCATTTTTCTGATTTTTTTCTGTTTCGTAAATTATTGAAAATAATTTATTTTTGATTGTCATTTGTTACACTGACAATAAAATCGGAACCACAAAACAATCAAGACTAGATTTTTCACTCCATTGGGCATTCAATAATGCAATAATGAGATAATTAAGAATTTTTATTTTGTATGGAAGATTGAGTTCAATAAGGGCTTTAATGTAGAAAACTTGGATAATTATTTCATAAAGCCTTTACACAGGCATTAGGTGTCTGAAAATTTGATTTCTTATGAATTTTGATAACATTTTTCCCATATTTGTATTAAAAATTGTTATTTATTTTTAAAATTAATTATTCCTAATTTTATGCTTTTAGGGTATCGAACTTCTATCAATGCGCCCCGAGCAAATACAGCAAGCCATCCCATCAGCTGGCGGTAGTGTGGATCCAAATTGCGCTAGTGTACAAAAACTAAAGACTCTTATGGAGGCCGTGGAAACCATAAAAGCAGAACGTGATGCAATCGAACTTGAATTAAAATCAGCAACATTCAATATGAAAGATGAGTTCTTATCGGCATTACAAAAAGATGGAGCTATAGATGAGCCTGCAATTTCTTTGAGTCACATCGGACAAGTTTTGAATCCATTACAATCTCAAGTTAGAGACAGTGTGAAACGTCAAGCAACACTTATCTCGGATATACAACAAGCACACGAACAATTCGTCAACGAAACCGGTACGTCCGGCAGTTCGCGCGATAAACTGTATCAAGAATTGGCAACAGCCTACGACAGTTTCATTGAATTGCTTGGCAATTTAAAGGAAGGCACTAAATTTTATAATGATCTAACAGAGCTTTTGGTTGTATTCCAAAATAAAATATCTGATTTTTGTTTTGCACGCAAAACAGAAAAAGAAGAACTACTTAAAGATCTAACTACAGAATCGAGCCGTCAGCAAATGGGTCCAACACCAACATTGCCTTCACATTACGTATCCACTACTGGAGGTGGTAAATATTTTTGTGTTTGAATTCATTAGTATATTTAACTGTTTCAATTACTTACGTTAAATTTAAAATTTTTTGCAGATGCTACTCCAGCTAGTTCAGCAGCATCAGTACCAGATGCACCCTCACCAATGGCTTCAAATACTCCATATCCACAGCATATGCAAGGTATGCCGATGCCATATGGTGCCACACCGGCTGTTCCTTATCCAGCATATGTGCCACCACCAATGCCGCAGGGATTTAATCCGTATTCAACGTTACCTTATCCAGGAAGTATGTCTTCGGTTTTTTTTATTGTAATTGTGTTACCTATTAATTTGTACATATATGATTCGTTTCTTAGATCCCTATCAATATAGCGGCTTTCCACAAGGACCTCAACCGGGTCATTATGGCACGTATCCAGGCAGTTTTGCTCATCAACAACAAGGTGGTTATCCAAACCAAAAGCCACCAGGCTGGTAATTCTTGTTGTAGTTTTCTTAGTTTCTATTTTTTTTAATATCGAAAACTTTTGTTATAACGCGTATTAATACTTGTCTAATTTGTTCTATAATTTCAAAACTGGTTGAAGATTGTATCTATTTTTATTATTGTAAAGTTTGCACTTGAATTCTCATATCGTCCAGTTCAGCCTGAATTAATTTTTTAGTATTGTTAGTGGAGCATAAAAGAAGCAATGCAACAAATTTTACAAATATGTACTCATAAATAATTATACACACAAACTATATGTGAAATTAAATTATATATATGCATTATTATCAAAATTAAATATAGATCATGATTAATTCGAATGCATCTTCTGTTGTGTTTAATAAAATTTTCTTAATTTTATACACATAATTGCTGTGGGCTGTCAAAAATTTTACCAAAAAATTGGCGGGATCTGAAGTTCGTAAGTCCAATCAGAATGGTGTCTCCTAAGCGTATTTTATTTTTACTGAGAAATTTGCCTTGGAGGAAGTACACTCCACATTCTTTTAATTTTTATGAGGTTTATTGTAGTTACCTGCCGCGTGATTTTATTCCGAGTAAAAAATAAGTACTTGGGAGCTTGTTCGTGATCAAATACGGGACAGATTCAGATCAATGACTTACTGAGGAAGCAGTTAAGCGCAATTTTGGAAACTATTTTATGATAATTTTACGGCAAAAGTCACTATATATATCGGATATACATGTTACTCTTTCGGGTTTATTTCCGTATCGTTCCGTGATATCTGAGTATATAGACAAGTATATTTGCCAGCAAAAAACGGATTAAACTTAAAAAAAAAATTATACCTATACAAGTTTATTAGTTTCTTTGAGACACTGTGTGTAGAATGCATGACTAACGTCCTACCAGCCATATTCCACAAACGCAATAATATATACAATTTAAATTTGATAGCGTTTGAAAAATTCCATCTTAATGTGATCTATAACTGCTGGAGTGCACACGCTATTTATTATGGCTTTTTTAATAATACTGAATGGTTGTGGTTCCGTTGCGCTTCCGTTACTTGGCTTAAAACGCTTTGCATGTTGATTAAGCAAAACTTCATAATCCTTATTTGACATGGGGCTGAGATATTCTACTATTCCATTAGGTAATTCTTCAACTAACTGCTGACATTCCTGTTCATCCAAATATTGATAAGCACAAGGTGTTACATTGAGTCGCCGAGATTTCTCCGAAGAACAATCAGATTTGGTTTTCTCATATAAATAATGCAAAATTTTAAATATTTCGGCATCATCTTGCATTTCAGCGATCTAAAAATAGTAAAGACACGGTATTAAATTGGGTTCTTTTTATTACCTTTTTAGTTAGACTAACAACCTGATTCGGATTCAGTATAAACTTTTGTTCCTCTTCATTACCGTTTTTAACAAAACGTTCGATTAAAATCTTAACAATACATTCCTTTAACTGCTCCTCAACGTCATTCTCCAACGGTATCCAATAGTTAATGCTCAACGAAAGGTCTATAGCTTCAACATAATGCCACCAATGTTTCGGCACGATTAGCACATCATTTGCCTCTAAAATGCATCTATAAGCTGAACTCTGCAATTTCTTTAACTGCTGCAGCTCTTGCGGATTTGGTGCAAATAAATTCTCTTCACAATATACACTCGATTCTTCATAAGGTATTCTCGTGCTACTAAGCGGTGTTGTAGGTGGAAAGAGTAGCCATAACTTCCTGCCTTATTTAATGAAAGCATTTTAATTCTTAAAAATTAATGCATATTTTCAAAAAATATATCAACCTTCCATAAACTTGTACCACAATGTTACATCCGTAGGTGTCATAGTGGCAAGGTGTATTCGTTTGCGTAGAACATAGCCAATAATTGCATTCTTCTGTTGCTTCGCTAAAACCTAGCCTTGAAAAATCGATACCTTCCCCAAGTGCCGTAGGCATTTCGTTAATACGTTGGTAATTCAAGCCAATCCAATAATTATTAGACGATGCGGATTTTTGTTTTTCCAAAAATTCGGTTAATGTCATTCGTAAAGATTTTCTATCGCGTTCCCAATGCGGTGTTTGATTTCCTTGGCTGCACGACATCACTTCAAATTCTTGAGAAGCATTTACTTCTTTGTCATACCTGGCACACCATTCCTCTAAGGTCACGTGAAAACATTTCCAGTTCATTTTGAAATTTCGCAGTACAAATGGTTTACGTGCATTCAAAATTAATGCACGTAATTTGAGGGCATCCGAATTGTAATTGGAATAAGTATACGACATGGTGAAAAATTATAAATTTCCTTGCTTTAGGTGGATTGAGCTGTTATGAATGTAGCACTCCTTTTCTCACAAATTTGTTATTGTGGCTGTCCAGCAAAAATGTAAATCGACATGTTGGTTGATTAAGTTTTTGTTATGCGTTTTTCAATTTGTTCATACCTACATACCCAATTTTTTAACTATTTTCGGTTACTGATTGGTTTTCTCTGAATTTTCTTATCAGTTAAAAAAATTGGTGTATACATACATTTGGAACGTCAAAGTAATCAGCTGGTAATCAGCTAGTAATATGGTTGCCACTACGATCGAATAGTTCTATACCCAGCTGTGTACGCATTGTATATGTCTAGCTAGTTTCTGCTGAAATTAAGAAGAGACAGTATAAAACTGATGCTTCTTGAACTGCAGAAATCCACAGTCTCCGGTGTCACTTTCCAACTTTGGTAACGTTTTTCACAAGACGGTGCACCAACTAATTTTGGTAAAAGTGTAGTTGAGTGGTCGACTGCTAATACGCGTTAAAAAATATCGGTAAAAGTCTAGTTGAGGGGTCGACTGCTACTACGCGTCAAAAAATATCGAGAGGTGTTAAAAGACGCGTATTGACCTCGACAACAATAATCCGAAGGCGTAAAAGAAAAATTTTATTCCTGTCCGGAGATATTTGCAGTTGAAATTGTGGATTTTCATGTGGTTGTTGTAATGTTATAGTACCCACAAAAAAAAAATGTGAACATAAGTGTTTTGCGCATAGAACACCTTTCTGCGTTGGCGGCCTTCGGTCGCGATTTAAAAAATGGTAATAGTGCAGTTTACGGTACTCACCGAAATTTGGGCGTATTCACGTCTAGATCAAGAATCCGAAAGCGGAAGTTAACTTTTTTTACCCGTTCAAAAGATATTAACGAAAAACCAAAAAAAGACCCGCGGGTCCCTCCGAAACCGGGAGTGGGATCCATAGTATTTTTGCGCAGAACACCTTCCTTCGTTGGCGGCCTACGGCCGCGCTTATGAAAAATAACCCTCGGCTACGCCATGCCAAGTCCGGGTGTGATGCACAATTTTTTTTGTGGGTACACAACAACAACCACATTAAAATCGCCAACTTCAACTGCAAATATCTCCGGACAGAGATAAAATTTTTGTTTTCCGCCTTCAGATTATTGTTCTCGAGATTAATGCGCGTCTTTTGATACCACACTCGTGGGTGGGTACCGTAAACTGCACTACTACCAAAAAAATAACCATAGGTCGGTCCGACACCGGTTTGGGATCAAAAGTGCGTGTGTGTATGTACAACAAATCTGGCAAAAACAACCACCACATGAAAATTTGAACCGAGTTTTTTCTTATATCTTTTGACAGAAACAAAAATTTTAATTTTCGCTTTCGGATTCTAAAAACGGAGGTCAAGACGCATCTTTTGATACCATGTTATGTATGAAACGAAGTGGTAACGCCACACACTGAATTAATTTACTATCATTTTGGCAACTCTGTTTTTGCTTTTTTGTTCTTTTTTATTCTTTAGTATTAGCGCAACACATTTTATATCGAAATGTTCATATACACTCATATTAAATAAACTTAGTAAATATACATACACAAAAGCGGTGTCAAAAGTTGGATTAAAAAGATGAGCCTCACACCGGAAGATTTGAAGAGGGTGATGGATGCATTGGCAGGGGCAATTCACGAGGCTGTAGAGGGGCGTCCCACAGTGCTGGGGCAAATGCAAATCAGCGGGCAGTAACCAAACCGCCACCGTTTAGTATTGCAGAATACAAGTCAGAAGACAAATCCTCAGTGCAGGATTTTTTCACACGCGTAGATTGGGCCTTACAGCTGAGCAAATTTCCAGAAGAGGAACAACACAAATTCGTACTCGTGCATATGGGGGCAGAGCTGAACGCCGCACTAAAAATACTTGTTAGCCCAAAGACGCCTGACTCGCTGAAATACAATGAAATAAAAACCGTGTTAATTCGCCATTTTGATGGCTCACGGAACGAGTATGCTGAAAGTATCAAATTTAGACAAAGTAAGCAAGAAAAAGGCGAATCGATTGCCGAGTACGCACTTCGTTTAAAAAAGGGCGCTGCATATTGTGAATATGACGACTTTTTGGATAGGATGTTAACAGAGCAGTTACTGTATGGCGTGGAGTCACGCTATATTTGCAATGAGGTTATAAGTAAAAAACCAAACAATTTTACTGAGGCATACGAAATTGCGCACACAATCGAACTAACACAAAGTGCAACAACAGATCTGAAGTGTACAGAGTGGGAACAACCAAGTGAACCAACGTTTAAACTGGGATACGAACCAGCCAAAACAAAAAGAAATGCAAATGCTGAAAAGTTGACCAAGAAGCCAAAAGAAAAATCCGAAAATTGTTACGGATGTGGGGGCCAACACAGCAGAAAAGACTACAAATTCAGTAGCTCCAAATGTTTTTCGTGTGGAAAATTGGGCCACATTGCAAAAGTGTGCAAGGCAAAACTAGATCAGATTTCAGAGGATGAGCTCGAACCAGTTCAGCAGCTGAACAACATTAATGTATGTAAAGCAGTAGACAGAAAAATGCTTCACGTAAATATCGATGGAAAGCAAATACAGATGGAGCTTGATACGGGTGCCCCATGCGCCATTATTAATTATAAAACTCTTCGCACTATAAAACCGAATTTTAGATTATTAAAAACAGAGACGATTTACAAGCTACACTGGGTATAGAGTGAACTGCATGGGTAGGGTTGTAGTAACCGCATCAATGGGGAGGACTAAGCGGCGCCTGAATTTGTATGTTGTCCAAGAAGATTTCGATACACTTTGCGGCAGAGAATGGGTCTCACAATTGGCACATGAAATTAACTTTTCGGAGCTATTTTCGTCAGCCAGGCAAATTAACTCTATAAGTTCAACCACGCCAAAACTTTCAGAAAACCAACGAGAACGGCTGCAACATCTCCTTGCAAGTTACGAAGAAGTCTTTGACACGACAGCGGGTAAGTTGAGAAGGCCGCCTGCAAAAGTGAAGCTGAAGGCGGGAGCCACACCAGTGTTCGCACGAGCACGCGAAATACCAATGGCATTGAGAGAAGGGTATGCCAAGGAAATAGATCGCAAAATCCAGTCTGGCTTTTACGTGAGAGTAGAGCATTCGGAATGGGCTTCAGCAACACATGTAGTCGCGAAAAAAAAATGGAGATATTCGCATCACTAGCAATTACAAGCCAACGGTTAATCCAAGAATGATTATTGACGAACATCCGATTCCTAAAGCGGAAGACTTGTTCAATAAAATGAAAAAAGCGGCGATATTTTGTAACTTGGATATAACGGACGCATATACACACCTTACGATCGACGATGATTTCGCACATGTTTTGACATTAAACACAGCTACACACGGACTAGTACGACCGACTCGTGCGGTATATGGGGCAGCAAATATTCCAGCTATTTGGCAAAGACAAATGGAGACGCTCCTGCAAGGAGTGACAAACGTTTTAAATTTCTTTGATGACATCTTGGTGTTCGCGGAAAATTTTGAAGAGCAACGCTAAATCGCATCAAATGCAATGGTCTACGCTTAAATAAGTCAAAGTGTGTTTTTCAGAAGTTCAGTTCAGTTTCAGTTCAGAAATTTTTCAAATATTTGTACGCGCGTCATTTCACGCTAATCACAGATCATAAACCGTTGTCACAAATTTTACAACCAGACAAGTCTCTACCAGTACTTTGCATTAGCAAAATGGCTAATTACGCAGACTTTCTGAGTAGATTTGATTTCGAAGTGGTGTATAAAAATTCAAAGGCAAACGCTAACGCCGACTATCTTTCACGGGCCCACCCTCTACGACAGCAACCAGTACAGGTGGGACATGTGCGGCAGGCATATACGGATAATCCAGACGAATACGACGAGTTCGACAACTTTGTGATTCGCCAAATCAACCAATTACCATTGAGATCCGACAAAATTGCAAACGAATCCAGAAAAGACGAGCGACTGGGTAAAATAATTAAACTGCTGGAAACAGGTTAATGCTTGAAGAGAACAGGATACAAGTCCCCAGAAGTGAGTTACAAGCTATCGTCAGGATGTTTGATGTTCGAGCATCGCGTCGTCATTCCACCAAAGTACAGAGCCAAACTGTTTGACAATTTACACACATCACACCTACCATGTGCCAAGATGAAAGGAATCGCCCGCTCATTCATATACTGGCCGGGCATTGACAATGATATCGAGAACATGGCGAACAAATGCGAATCATGTGCAAAACAGGCAAAATAACCCGGTAAAAGTGGCGATCATCATTGGGAGTATCCCAAGGGACCGTGGGAACGCATTCATATTGACTATGCGGGGCCGTTCGAAGGAGCAATGCTACTGATAATCTCGGATGCGTATAGCAAGTGGTTAGAGGTGAAAATCACTAAATCAATTACGGCGGCCGCGACAATTACTTTGCTGGACGACGTACTTGCGGCTTATGGCGTTCCTCAAACGGTTGTATCTGATAATGGAACAAATTTCACGTCCGCGGAATTTAACAACTTCCTGACTACAGTCGGTGTTAAATATCACAAATACTCAGCACCGTATCACCCGGCAACTAACGGACAAGCAGAGCGAAGCGTACAGACGGTCAAGAACGCATTGAAAGCAATGGGTACCACGAATAGTTCTTTGCAGGAAAACATAAACGAATTCTTGAGACAGTACAAAAATGCACCACATTCGACAACAGGCACCTCGCCAGTACTATTGTTTATGGGGCGGCAGCTACGAACACGATTGGACTTGATTCGGCACAGCTGCATCATGTATAGTAGAAAACCACGAAGAAGTCGAAACACCCATAGAATCACCACAAAATATATCATTGGGATCAGAAGAAGATTTGGAAGGGTTCTCTACTCCCAACACTACAATAATACAGGACGATACACTGCCATCGCATTCAACACCAGCACGGCAGGCGACACCGGAAAGAGATCCGGAACTAAGCGAGACGCCGGCAGCCCCTCGGCGGTAGACCAGACAAAGGAAACCGAGAGTTCCATTCTCACCTTAACTCCTGCAGAGGAGGGAAAAATGTTATGTATGAAAGGAAGTGGTAACGCCACACACTGAATTAATTTACTATCATTTTGGCAAATTTATTTTTATTTATTTTATTTTTTTGTTCTTTTTTATTCTTTAGTATTAACCATTGTTTACTGTATAGTTTGGCAGCTTAAGTAGAGGTTATGTTGCGAATAGAGTGGAAGGCAGTGGACTAGGCAGTCGAATGTCATATAATGAAGGAATGGTGTTCGGAGTTATATTCTATATACATAAATTTATAAGGATTATCTCACTTTAAAATTTGAATTAAAAATAATCTAAAGTTTTTTTTTGAAACTGAGTCGATAACTGTGCGTGTGAATGTGCGAATTTTCACCGATCAGCTGTTAGTTGCGCTACTTGGTAAAATTTACAATGGTATTAACTCAACACATTTTATATCGAAATGTTCATATTCACTCATATTAAATAAACTTAGTAAATATACATACACAAAATACCAACTTTGATAATTTTTGATACATATTAGGTGGTGCACTGTCTTGTAAAACGTTACACCAACTTTTGTTACGACTACACAGTACGTGTCAAAAAATATCAGGAGGGATGTCAAAAGATGCGTTTTGGAGCCAGGGGGTGGTTTATTAAGTTTGTATGAAAGAAAAGTGTACATTTCAAAACTCACGCTCACTGAATTCAGTTCCAGGATCGCGAATCAAAAAACGGAAGTTAAAAAGTTTGCTTCTCATTTTGCACATGTCTTCACAGAAACAATATTCTACGGTTTCCACTCCCGGTTACGGAGCGTTCCGGGACACAATCATGGTTTTATGTGAATATATTTTCATGTAACAAACATTTTTTCCGCTTTTAGTTTTTGTATTTCCTCACCTCTTCCGACATTTTTAGACGCATATTATCAGTCGACCACTGGGATTCGGGGGGTTGATAAGCGCAATACGAGACTTTATAGCTTCTGAGCTTCCGCAACCCAGTTATCAACCTCATCTACGCAAGGAAAATCCTGTAACAAATATGAATGTACAGTACACTTATTTATATTAATCGTTAAATCATATTAATCGTTCCCGAGATGGTCGGGCTAGTACTTTAGTGGTGCTTGTTACCTGAACGTGCCGGATCTATATCCGGAAAAGGACCTTCAACATCGATAACACTTCATAAAATCTTCGGGGTGTGTTGTTGTTGTTGTTGTAGCAGTGCGATCGATCACAAATTGTCATCAATATCCTCTAACGGGAGTCCAAGGAAACTTGCTGTTTCAACAGGGGTGGACCATAATGAAAGGCGTGTTAGAGACATTGGTTCCACATTACAATTAAAGAGATCGTTGGTGTCATGTTGGGACACATTGCAAGCGGGGCATACATTTTGTAGGTCGGGGTTGATTCTGGATAGGTAAGAGTTTAGCCCGTTACAGTATCCAGAACGAAGTTGAGCTAGAGTGACTCGCGTTTCCCTGGGGAGTATGCGTTCCTCTTCCGCAAGTTTTGGGTACTGTTCTTTGAGTACTAGATTCACCGGGCAATTTCTAGCATAAAGGCCCGACGCCTGTTTGTGGAGTTCACTAAGGACCTGCTTGTGTTTTTTTGCTTCATACGGCTGAGTTCTCAGGTGCCGTATTTCCTCATAATGATAACGGAGATGACTCCTTAAGCCCCTAGGGGGTGTTGTCTCATCAATCAGATGTCTGTTGGGATGCCCAGGTTTCTGGGTATTGAACAGGAACTGTTTGGTTAGCATCTCATTTCTCTCCCTGATGGGGAGTATTCTCGCCTCATTATGTAGATGGAGTTCTGGGGACATAAGGAGACCGTGGCGGTTCTGAGAGCAGTATTTTGGCAGGCCTGTAGCTTCTTCCAGTGAGTAGTTTTTAGGCTTGGCGACCATATAGGGGACGCGTAGCATGCAATCGGCTGGCCAATTACTTTGTATGTGTGGTAATGAGCGTTTCTTTGTCTTTTCCCTAAGTACTGCCAGCAAGGGATTTGAGGATTTTATTACGGCTCTGGATTTTCGGTAAAATTGAGGCTGCATGCTCACCAAAACGTAGATCCTGATCAAACGTCACACCCAAGATTTTGGGGTGTAGGACAGTCGGTAGCGTAGTGCCATCGACGTGGATGTTCAAAATAGTCGACATTTGGGACGTCCATGTTGTAAATAAAGTCGCGGAGTGTTTAGTCGGTGATAATGCCAGGTTTCGCGAGGCGAAAAAACTGGAGAGATCAGGGAGGTAACCGTTTATTCTGTTGCAAAGCTCATCGATCTGTGGGCCTGGGCCTGTGGCCATTATTGTGCAGTCATTGGCGTAGGAAACGATAGTAACTCCTTCTGGTGGTGAAGGTAACTTAGATATGTAGAAATTAAACAAAAGTGGGGATAGGACACCACCCTGTGGCACCCCTTGTTTAATTCTTCTTGGCTTTGATGTTTCGTTTCTAAATTGCACCGATGCCTGCCGACCACCCAGATAATTTGCGGTCCACCTTTTAAGACATGGGGGAAGGGTAGACCCTTCCAGGTCTTGCAGTAGCGTGCTATGCTTGACCGTATCAAAAGCTTCTGATAGGTCTAGCGCAACGGGTACTGTTCTATGGTGGGGGTTTTGATTTAAACCGCAATTAATCTGGGTGCTAATGACTTTTAGCGCGGTGGTGGTACTATGGAGTTTTCTGAAGCCATGCTGACAGGCTAGCTGCAAATTTGCTTTGAAGTAGGGGATCAAAATGGCTTCAAGCGTCTTGGCTACTGGCGATAGGAGAGATATCGGGCGATATGACTCTCCTTTGTTAGCTGGTTTCCCAGGCTTTAGTAGCGGTACACCTTGGCCATTCTCCATTTTTCGGGAATGACAAAGGTGGAAAGAGACAGGTTGAAGACATGCGCTAAATATTCGAAACCCTCTTTCCCTAAGCTTTTAAGCATCGGCATGGCTATGTCGTGTGGGCCCACTGCTTTGGATGGTTTATCATCACTGATGGCATCCTCAACCTCTTTGGCGGTGATGGTAATTGGTGACGCGCTGAATTTATGTTTATGTGCGTGTCTGTTGGCCCTCCGTCTATCTTTGTCGACCGTAGAATGCATTATATATTGTCGGCAGAAAGCGCTCGCGCATTTTTTCGCAGCCGACAGCACTTTATCGCCAAAGGCGATGGAAACTTTGTCATTGTGCCTAGACGGATTCGATAGGGACTTTACGGTGGACCAAAGTTTACCCACACCGGCAGAGAGGCTACAACCGCTTAGGTGCTCCTCCCATTTCGCCCGCTTGTGTTCATCCACAAGCAATCTGATGCTTTGGTTTATAACCCTTATTTGGGGTCGCCGGGATGGAGCTGTCTTATAAGATCACGTTCTCTCGCTAAATTTGCGGCCTCCGCCGGAAAGTGGGACCGAATTTCGGGAATTCTACAGGCGGGAATGAAGCGAGCCAAGGCGGATTCAATGACCTTGGGGAAAGCACGCTCCCCTTGGCGGGCATCAGACGGGATAGGGAGGGCAGCAAAGCGGTTGTCTGGAAAGGATTTGCATTCGTCCCACTTTCCTTTTTTAAAGTTTATGAAAGTGCGTTTTTCTGTGACGATGAAGTCGGCGGTACGCTCGGGCGAAACAAGTATAGGCAGGTGGTCGGATGCCGATGTTACCATCGGCTGCCAGTTGACGCAGTTTACGAGTCCTGCGCTCACGATTGATATATCCGACGAACTGGGACAGCTTCCTACCATACGTGTGGGGGCGTCTCCGCTTATTATGCAGAACGTCGTTTCTTCGTCAACATCTCACCCCTACTGTCCGCCCGCAAGTTTGAATGCTATAGATCGTGATGGGCATTGAAATCGCCTAAGATAATGCGGTTGTTTCCAGTGAGTAAGGCGCTGATATTAGGGCGATATCCACTGGGGCAACAGGTGGCAGGAGGGATGTAGATGTTGATGATTTCTAGGTTTGCATCGTCTGACCGGACAGAGAGGGCTTGGCGTTCTAAGACACTGTCCCTGCGGCCGATGTCAGGATCAAATGTATGATATTGTACAGAGTGGTGTATGATAAATGCGAGGCCGGGTGCATTTGCGCTCTCGCGATCTTTTCTGTGGATATTGTGGATATTGCAGAGTAGATCTTGCTGTGAGTTTAGTATCTTGAATCGCAGCAATGCGGATGTTGTGCCGCTTCATGAAATCGACTATTCCGTGATCTTCCCAGTTAATCCAGCCCTAGGGCGTGAACAGCAAGGAGCCACAAAAGATTTATAGAAGTTACGTGGAAGTCTGGTTTTGGGATCTAGCCCAGAAAAACCTGTCCGATGCAACCATCCCTTACACCAGACACACTGACAAGAGTATGACCGTCCTAAAAAGATTCATTTCCGGCAGATGCAGCAAAACCATTTCTCAGGACCGGGGTCAGGAGACGGACCCGGATTGGGTTCGATACCTTCCCGGAGCAAGAGAATATGGAGCAGTCTCCCTGCAAGGAGCTGCTGGGAGGATGACAATTTGTGGGGGGACGCAGCAAATTAGATGGGGTTACACTGAAATGATAGTCCTTGGTCGGGGAAAATCCCGAGTCGCTCCGGTACATAGAACCGACTGCCTTGGGAAGCGCTTCGGGTGTGTCTTTATCGTTAACACAACAACAACCACTGTTGTAGACTGTTATTCCCAATTTGATGTCAAATTATGTTCCCATGTAGTGTGCAAGTTACTAATCGCTCATTACTCAGGTGTCGATAGGAGTATTTTCTGCGTCGGAGCATCTTCAGTCAACCTTGCAAGTGAAGCATTTGAGCTTTTCTTCGTCGAAATCTGTTTATATTTGCGCAAATATCATATAGTTCATCATTAAACCTCATCTGATACACTTCGTTGGCACCGCGGAAAGAACCATTAATCATCAAGACAAATTTTCTTTTGAATACCACAATCTCATCACCGTCCATGATTCCGAGGGCAGGTATAAGGAGAGATGATGAAGTTTCTTAAAATTGTATGAATCTAACCCCTCATCGTACCTTGTTGAATTTCATTCTATTTGTCACACCACTTTCCCAGTTCGATATAAATTATTTACCAAATTTTGTTCAAATCGTAGCAGCATTTTGAAACGTTTAAAATATTGTAAAAAATACTTACCCCATTAATAATATAAAAAAGCTTTTTAAAATGATATTTAAATAAAAATTTTCAATTGTAGCTGTGAGAAACATTATCAGGTTAATGTCATCAATACGATGTAATATATCGCACAAATGAATTTAAACAGTTCCGTAAACTTGGTTAAAGAATTCAGTTTTGGTTTAGGATGAAATGGCCGGTCAATAAAGACCTCACACAGACCGAATGTGTCCACATTGTTAGTTTTGCTTTAGTTCAAAATTTATTTAACATAGTGTAACGAATTTAGGGAATCAACTTATTTTACACCTTCTACTAACGTTCGTATCGCTAAAATGTTGAATGAATAACTCCAATATTCAATAATGCAAAATGGTCTTTATTAGACTACTTTGAAAGTACTTCACAATAACACTTATACTTCGCAACCAATAGCGTGCTTAAATCAAACTGATTACTGATTACTCAGCCTGTGTTGCTTTTATACTCTCTGCCCAAATGTCTAGACGTTTCTTCTGCTAGAATTTTCTACTTGGTTACCAGCTATACGCTGCCAGCTATAAACTACAGATACACGTCTATAGCCTCTCGCAGAGCCATATGCGCGTGTATATGTGAGTACTACTTCGACCGATGACTACATCTGTATATGAGTTATCTCTTCGTACCCTTGTATGCATGTGGGTAAATAATGATTAATGTGTTTATGTAGCCTGCTTAATGTTTCTGTTGTTGTGCTTTATTTAATAACCTTAGGGATGTGAGACAATGTATGTATTTATGTAGCCTGCTTAATGTTTCTGTTGTTGTGCTTTATTTAATAACCTTAGGGATGTGAGACATTTAGTGATGCTAATATTCGTCACAATAGGATATCTGCAGGCTGTCCTTCAAAAACATATATTTTATAATCTAAAAAAAAAAAAAAAAACACCAATAATTTAAAAAATTATGTCAGTTTAAACAATTAAAATAAATAAAACCCGATTTAGTAATTAATTAAAAAAGAACTATATATTAAAACGAACGATAAAAAACCAAAGAACGCTACTAAAGAAAGCTACAAAAAAGTCGAAATTTTTGGCGAAATCGGTGATGCCAAATCCAAATTGCCAAGAAGAGTTTACATGGAATGCTCCTTATCTACATTTTAACTTTGGAAGAAGCTTGCCATAAAATCCTACAGCTTGTAAACTATCAAAAAAAAAAAAAAAAAGATTCATTCAGTAGTAGCTTTCGAGCCAGAGTGTGTCATTATTCGAATAAATTTTTATTTATGTCATTATTCGAATGAAAATGTGGTTTAAGAAAATTATTCATAAACAATTCATCCATGAATAAATTGTTATTGAATGAATCTTCATTATTTTATGTTGTATATTTGATTGTAACATGATGTAGGCAGGGTGCATTTATTTTTATTTTTACCGATGGCCAAAAAGCCAAAAAGTTCGGGTGAAACCGAACATTACATACCCAGCTGTACACTTGAAATGCTGTTGTTGTTTGTTTTGTGTGCTTAATAGTGTTACAAGGCTGCGCAATAATACATACATATGCATATGGTTCTATTCTGAACTAATTTTTCTTCGAGTTATGGCTCCCGAAACATAGAAAATTGCTTAGTCATAAAAGGGCGGTGCCAGGCCCATTTTTAAAATTTGAAGTTTTTCCTATTTATTGTTATAAATCCACTTGGGAAATTAAATACCATTGATATAAAGCTCTTTTTGCAAAGATATAGCTTATTTTATTCGTCCACGAGCCTTTTAAAAATCTTTTATATAAAAGTGGACGTGGTCCTTAACCGATTTGGTTAATTTTTCTTCAAAGCATTCCTTATAGTAAAGGCAACCTCCCGAATTTTGTTACGATAGGTTTAACGATTTTTGATTTATGATTAATAATATTTGTAAAATTGATTTTATCACAAGTGGGCGGTGCCACGCCCGTTTTAAAATGTGTTTTGAAATTTTGTATCAAAAGTCTCAATATAAGTCCACACGTCAAATTTCAACATTATAGGTGTATTATTTACTAATTAATCAGATTTTTGTGTTTTCCAAAATGTTATATATATAAAAAGTGGGCGTGGTTATCATCCGATTTCGCTCATTTTCAATACCGATCTATTCTGGGTCCAGATAAGCTCGTGTACCAAATTTTGGTGAAGATATCTCAATATTTACTCAAGTTATCGCGTTAACGGACAGACGGACGAACGGACGGACATGGCTCAATCAATTTTTTTTTCGATACTGATGATTTTGGTATATGGAAGTCTATATCTATCTCGATTCCTTTATACCTGCACAACCAACTGTTATCCAATCAAACTTATAATACCATGTGTACAAGTATAGCTGGGTATAAACAGAAAGTCGAAGACAAAAATTTCAAAGCGTCTGCCCAACAAGATGGGCCAATGTCATGAACTTACATTGAAACTTACATTGAACTTCAGCCAGCAATATTCGAAGCCTTTGAAGAGGTAGCAGAAGGGAAAATCGACAAAACTTCAACACAAGCTTCTCAGTTTCAAGCTGCTATTTCTAGCGTACAATTATAAACGTTGCTGTTGTTGTTGTAGCAATAAGGACACTCCCCGAAGGCCTTGGGAAGTGTTATCGATGTTGATGGTCCTTTGCCGGATGCAGATCCGGTACGTTCCGGTAACAAGCACAATAAAAGTACCAGCCCAACCATCTCGGGAAACGATTTGTTATGACCACATGAAACCATCTAGGCCATACCGGCTGTTATTAATGAAACAGGATTCGCCGCGGGTAGGTGAGGTTGACAATTGGTTTGGATAAGCTATATAATTCGCTGGCAACCCCTTGAGAGAGTTGCGCTACACAAGAAACCACGCATCAGTAAACATCAATTAAATAGATGCAACGTTGATACTAAGAGCGTTGAAGATTATTATAGAATTGCATTCTATATTCCACTCCTTGATGCATTCATAACTCATATCAAGAGCCGTTACATGAAACACCAACTAATTTTCGAAAATTTTGGTGTTTTTTTCCCCAAAAATTAATACAACGCTGAAAAATGCATGAATTTTATGAAAGTGTTGTGAATTTTTCCAAAACCGAGTTTGCAATGGAAGTCAAAATGTGGAGAAGGCGAGTCGATGGTAAGAATTTTAAAAGCGTGATTGATGCACTTGAGGTGGGTACAATTTTGATGATTACTTACATACAAAATTTGTATGCTATATTTCTTATTTATCTTATTTTTTCAGATGGTGAATCCAAATGCTTTAGAACATGTAAATAAGATATAGAGCAACACCAGAAGCACATTTTCTGCCCTCAAATGGTTAAAATCATACTTGCGGAGTACAATCAGTCAAGAACGTTTCAATGGACTTGCTTCATTAAATATCCATATTGATACACCACTTTCGGTAAACGAAGTACTAGAAGAGTTTTTCAAAAAACCTAGGGGATTGTTGTGAAATAGTTATGGGAAAAATTAGTTTGTTTATGCTGTATGCGTTTAAAGCTTGAATGTACAGCCATATTTTACTGACCGATTTTGGCTACGAACCAATTTTCATGTCATAAAAAAGGTACGAAAAATACCTCACATCTACACGATCTTCTTCAATTTTGTAATTATCAAGCTTAAGACGCCCACTTTACAAGCTGAAGCAAATTTAAAGTATTTTTACGACATGAAAATTGGTTAGTAGCCAAAATCGGTCAGTGCTGATATTCTTAATAAAAGTGCATATGTTAATTTATTTAAGTTTTACCGATAACACCGTCATTTTAAAGTTGGTAATTACTATCAACATCTCCACGGGGGGGTTTGAAATAATTTTTCTTTTATTTGTTATTCGAATAAATTTTCCCAACTCTGTTTCGAACAAAAGTAAAATAAAAGTCCGTTTCATCCCTAGATTTTAAATCTTTGTCGCTTGGACTAAAAGTGAATTAATAAATATGTGTAACATGTTTGAGAATTAGTTAGTTATTTATTAATATATTATTGACACTTTAGTATACATTTTCGGACATTTTTGTATTGCTCTATTTAGTATATTGACAACTTGTATGTTATCAGATTAGCAGTTTTAATATTTTTTAATTTCTTTAGCGATCGATAGTTTCAAGATACATTTATTACGTTTATACTATAATCGGTAATATTGTCTCAAATACTTTAAGGGCAGTTTTCTGATGTAGCAATTTTATCTGCCCCATTAACACAAAGTTTGATCGCAAAAAATGGTTTGATCGGACAGATAAATCTTAAAGTATACTTGAGAAAACGGCATAAAAGTATATAATGAGAAAAAAAGTTAAATTTAAGACTGTGGAAAACTACTGTAACTCCATTTCTTGATCGTTGTTATAGTTTCTAAGAACTATTTGTGTTGCCTTCAAAATTTTGCCAAGGAAGCGAAGTTTTGTGGTTACCATAGTATACACGATTACTTATCAATATTTATTAAGTATATGCTACATAATACTAATGTATAATCAATTCCTTATTTTAAATTTAGTAAACATACATATAAAGTAAATGTTTTATAAAAAGAGTACAAAAATAAAGTCTTCTATAATAGTGATTAATGTGTTTATGTTTTTTATGTGGTATATCCACGGATCTTTAAGATTTTATAATTACAACTGCAAAAGAAATAGTGGTCTTTATTATTGGTGTGTGATCGAATCACATTGTTTAAATCACTACAACTCTATGATGGTGGATCGGATTAATAGCATATGTGAACTAGCGACAAATAGAATCCATAACTCATTTTAGTTTCTAGAAAAAGTTTGACAACTGCACAGTTATCGTTTGAGTGAAAATATTTTTAAATCATTTAGTCCGTTTAGCTTGAACACCGCCCAAAATTTTAAATAAATTGCTTGAAACCGTTGAAAATTGGTAAATATCACTACTCCTTAAAAATATTATAGGGTGTTCTCTTTGTCTAGAATGCATAGAAAACATAGCAAGTTTTATTATTGTAAAAAAAAAAACAACATTTATTGTACACAAATTTACTGTCAAAAGTTTTCAACACGCAACAGCAAGGCGAATTCAGTACCAGGTGTTGCTATCTCAACAGCTGATTACTTCTTTTTGATTATTCTTCATACAACGCCTTGGTACAACAATATGTCAGTTAATCGAAATAAATAAAACATTTCTTTTGACTTGACATTTTTCTGCACGGCGAATTGGGTTGAATTCGCTTTGCCACCACCTGGTATAGATTCGCCTTACGCAACAGCAAAATACATTTGTGAAAAACTGTATACGATTTCTACATTGTTTATACTAAAATTGATGTATATTTTATTTGAAAATTTTAAATGGGACAAGAATGTTGAAACCAAGGCGAATTCAGTACCTGGTATTGCTATCCCAACAGCTGATTGCTTTTTCATTATTTTCCATACAACGCCTTGGTACAACAAGATGTCAGTTAATGGAAAGCAGTAAAAATATTCTTTTGACTTAACATTCTTGTGCACGGCGAATTGGTTGAATTCGCTTTGCTACCGCCTGGTATGAGTTCGCCTTGGTTGAAACTGAAATTTTAATTAGAAAAACAAAAATTTCTGTGCGCGGCATTTTTGTAAATATTTTCAGTGCATAAAATATATAAGTATATGCATTTATTTGACTTTTGGCGCTAAATGCAGGGGACATTTTATTTGTAAGAGCTTTTGTAATAAAGTTTTTTTCTAACAAAAAATAAACAAACCCATTTTTTATATTTTTCTTAATTTTTAATCGTGCTTATCTCTAAGATCCTTTGTATTAATTTATTGATTAACTTTAGTTAAATGCCACAGTCTTTGTTCACATATTTTTTTTTTGTTTTGCCTAAGCTCAATTTTAACGGTTTTCTGTATGAAGTTACTTTTTGAAAAGCGTTTTCGATTTTTTAAAAATATGGTTGGCACCAGTGCCATTCTTACAATTGATGTGTTGAAATTAAAAATGTATTTTTAGTAACTTAGCAAAGAGCTAGGCTTACAACCGATTTCATGGCACAATATCCTTATAGTACATATTTTTTCTTTGATTTTCTTTTATGACATAAAATCCCTTCGGTTTTCCATTACCCGGAAAATATCGATTAAAACTATTTTTATGCACTGCTGCAGTCGGTGCATAATACGAAGGAGATTTGTATTTTAGAGATTTTTTATAATTGGATTTATAAGATTTTTCGATATCATTTTCCCATGGCTTGTCCATATTTTTCAAGTTCAATTTCTTTCCGTTCAAGTCACTGCGTGCAGAGAACTTTTTCTTTTCGAGCATTTTATGCATTACTGGTAGATTCCAATGGTAGATGCGACCTGGTTTACCGTTAGAGTTGAAAGGGAAGGTTGAGACCTGAGAAAAGAAATTAGCAAGAAGTTTTATATATTGAACTTATGCAAGGAGCTTCATAACTTGACGGTGGTCCTTGGTTGAAAAACTAAAAACCATGACGCATAGTCACAGTTAAAATAAAATAAGTTTTAAATTTAGTTGCAGCTTTTTCACATAATTTTCTATGGGCTATCTGTCAAAATAGCCGCAACTGAATTTAAAACCTATTTTATTTTGACTATGACTATGCGCCCATGATTTTATGCTGATTGGAAAAGGTCTCGATGATCCGATAACAGATAATAATATCAATACGATACTATACAAATGATATCTTTGCTGAATACCGATATTTTTAGAGTAATATTATAACATAATTCAAAAAGAGCTCCTCTATCATTGGTATTGTGTTAACGCTACAATTTTATGACATATAGATCATCTTCGGATTACCAAATCCCATCCAATCAGCTTAACATTTCTCTTCCGAACATTACATACTCTGCTGAGAGGAGCAAAATGCACCTAGGGTAACCCTGGAATGTGTTTGTCTGACATGTGTATGAAATGAAAGGTGTTAATGATTGTTTAAAACGTAGTTGGCCTTAGTTCTATAGGTGGACGCCTTTTCGAGATATCGCAAAAGGGTGGACCAGGGGTGACTCTAGAATGTGTTTGTACGATATGGGTATCAAATTAAAAGTATTAATGAGGGTTTTAAAAGGGAGTAGCCCTTAGTTGTATATGTGAAGGCGTTTTCGAGATATCGACCAAAATGTGGACCAGGGTGTCGGGTACCGCTAATTTATTTATATATGTCATACCACGAACAGTATTCCGGCCAAGATTCCAAGGGCTTTTGATTTCGCCCTGCAGAACTTTTTCATTTTCTTCTACTTGATATGGTAGGTGTCACACCGATTTTACAAAGTTTTTTTTTTCATTTTTCGTAATTTTCGATATCGGAAAAGTGGGCGTGGTCATAGTCGGATTTCGGCTATTTTTTATACCTAGATAAAGTGACTTCAGATAAGTACGTGAACTAAGTTTAGTTAAGATATATCGTTTTTTGCGCAAGTTATCGTGTTAACGGCCGAGCGGAAGGACAGACAGTCGACTGTGTATAAAAACTGGGCGTGGCTTCAGCCTATTTCGCCCATTTTCACAGAAAAGTGTTACCGTCATAGAATCTATGTCCCTACCACATTTCACAAGGATTGGTAAATTTTTGTTCGACTTATGGCATTAAAAGTATTCTAGTCGAATTAAATGAAAAAGGGTGGAGTTACGCCCATTTCGAAATTTTCTTTTATCTTTGTATTTTGTTGCACCATATCATTACTGGAGTCGAATGTTGACATAATTTACTTTTATACTGTAACGATATTAAATTTTTTGTTAAAATTTGACTTTAAAAAAAATATTTTTCGTTCGTCATCTGATTCCGCAAATTTTTATTTAGCACACATATAGTAATAGGAGTAACGTGCCTATCAAATTTCATTATGATATCTTCAACGACTGCCAAATTACAGCTTGCAAAACTTTTAAATTATCTTCTTTTAAAAGTGGGAGGTGCCACGTCCATTGTCCAAAATTTCGTTCATTTTAAATAGCTATCTGAGATGAGCGCCCAGGAACCTACATACCAAATTTCATCAAGATACCTCAAATTTACTCAACTTATCGTGTTTACAGATGGACGGGCAGACGGACGGACGGCGGACATGGATAAATGAATTTCTTTTTTCACCCAGATCATTTTGATATATAGAAGTCTATATCTATCTCGATTAGTTTATGCCGTTACGGATTTCCGTTATGCGAACAAAGTTAAAATACTCTGTGAGCTCTGCTCAGCTAAGTATAAAAAAATACGTTAAACCACGTTTAGATCTGCACTTATCTATAATAAATACAATATTTGTTAGCTAATATAGGAACTAGATTATTAGCTTTCAAACTTTCACCTTTCTCTTTTATTTTATGCTTCTAACGAGAGATTACTCTAGCGGTCGTACTTTGTATATGATAAAAAATCGGCATCTCCAAAATTTGCTCATAATTACAGTTTATTGAAGAGAAAAATGTATATGGAAAATCTAGTTATTTAATTATTGATTGCGTTTAGTACAAAAATGAAGACTATTTTGTTATATGTAAACTAGATTTTAGGTATTGTGACAAATATTAGTATCACTAACGGGATAGGATGATATCCCACTTAGCAGTCGATATTTTAACTTATTATTTAAATTTTACATCTTACTCACATTTGCTTTTTGTGGATCAGATTTGATTTCGTTGTTACTCTTGCCTTGCGATTTCGGATTTGTGTAATAAACGAAATTCGGGGGTAGTTTTATAATGAACATATGCGAATCATCAGGAGATGTGTGACGTCTTGACTCTACTGCAAGTCGTTTTCTATGATGACTGTTGGGCGCTTTTACTTTGATAAATCCTAATTTTCTGCAATAATAAAAGAATCAAATAAATGTTTATATTTATTAGGGCTCTTTTACAACCGTCTTAACGATTAGTCGAGTAGCAACTTTTGCATTGATTGAATTGATTGATTACTTACTTTTCGATTATTCGAATAGAATAGAATCTAAAACTTTTGTTGGTAGTTAAGGATTTCCTTACTAAAGGTTGGCATAAAATACTTATATCGATGCGATTATGATCAACCTCAACCCCAATGAGATATTATATTGGGGAGGCTGAGTATTATGGCTGTAGGATCAAATATTCCTTTCCTGTCCCTACAGGCGTTAAAGTCACCAAGTGTGATTATGATGTCATGTCGATGTAGGCTTGGGAAGGACCTTTCTGAGCCACTCAAAACCGTGCGATTCTTCAGACAAGGCGACTTTCTTTCCTCCGATTTCCTTGACATAATTCAGGAGAATAGAATTCTAGCAGGAAAACTAAATCATGATGGTACAATCTATTATAAGAGCGTACAATTAATTGCGTATTCTGATGATATTGACATTATTGGCCTGAACAAACGCGGTGTGAGTTTTGCCTTCTCGGAATTAGATAAAGAAGCAAGGAAGTACTTGCTGTCATCCAATAAAGAATCAGCAGACTCGCGAATTAACAGTAAAACCAATGTTAGCTTAGAAACGAAGAATAACTCTTGCCAACAAGTGCTACTTTGCACTAAGTAGGCAATTGAAAAGTAAAATCCTCTCTCGACGAACAAAAATCATGAGGTGTTCGAGCTAAAAGTTCTGCAGAAGATTTGTGGTCCTGTTCGTGATGCCGACGGCGAGTATTGAAGGTGGTATATTGATGAGCGGTATGAGCTTTACGCAGATGTGACTATAGTCCAGCGAATAAAAACACCTCGCTGGCAAGGTCATGTAACGCGAATGGACGAAGACGCTCCGTCCAAGACAGTAGTTCAGTCGACGCCGCAGTTTACGAAGCAGAGAAATGTGGAGACTTCCACTTAGTTGGAAGAGGAACGTGGAGGAAATCTTGGTGCTCCCAATTTTCGTTAGTTATTGGTAAAAAGGGATAGCTGGCGTGACTTGTGACGAAACGGCCAAAATCTCTTAGGCGGTTAAGCGCCAATTGATGATGATGAGGATGATGGATGGGCTAGCAGCTGAACTGTGTACTAGCTCCGTCAGGATTAGTAAGGACCTACTCTAGCCATTCGAAATCAAATGAGTCGTTAGACAGACGCTTAACAATAACAAATATGTTACATCCATGGTAAGTTGTTGTGCTTCTAAAAACAGCACAATGAAAAAACCTGTTCATAACGAGCAAGCTATCAACAATGAATCAGAAAGCTAATGGGGTAAAAGTTCTACTTTGGTTGAGTTTGCTTGTAAACAGATCCATCATAACAGAAGTGCGGGTTCGAATTCCACTCGCGGAAGAAGAGGCTTTGGAGAGCAGAAATCGCTCAATAAATGACTAGGGTACCTATAATCTAGTTTAACTTACCTTAAAAGTTTCTTATTCAATATGTGTGAGTTTTTTGGCAGTGTTTCATATGTTCCCGTACTGTATGCTGTATTTGGCTCAGGTTTGTTCTGCTGATCTATCGTGGGATGATCATAACGACTCGATAGCCCTTTGTTCAACAACTTCTTGTAATAGCCGCCATCTCTGATGCCTCTATCTTTTATCACCCAATGCTCAAGGGAATGTGTTGGCTGTTGTGTTATATTTGTAATTAAAGCTTCTTTATTGTCTTTAGTGCCCGTAGTAGAACATTGTGCAAAATTGTGGAAAAGGGCTAAGCAGCATATGCTGTAAACAAATGAAATAATTGTAATAGAGATTGGTATGTATGTACAATAATAGTAGATATTGTGGTTTATAGTTAAAAAATGTTATTATTGTTCAGGGAGTTTACCGGTGTGCATGAAGGTTACACTATATAAAATAAAATTATTTTCTGTTATGTGTTATAATTTCATCTGGGTGCATAAGCGTATAACCGGTTCTTGAGAGTGCAAGCTAAAGGCAATACTTTTTTTGTTTTTTTGTAGAAAACTTAACGTTCACTTAATTTTCATAATAAGTTTAATGTGTTATTTCCACTTGGAAAACTATTTTTTAAAAACACAAAAAAGGCGACGGTTTTTTTCTATATACATATGTATGGATGAGATTGTATACAATCACAGCATAGACACGGCACTGCATAGGGTGGTCATAAACATAGAGATATAAGGAGTGTGTCTTATATCATTTCATTTTTCATTTATTGATAAGTCAGATTAGTACAATAAGAACTATGATCTCTTATAGTACAACAGTACATGGAATAGCAAAAATACAGATGATTCTTAAATCTAGGTATGGTCATAACATAAGAAGAAAAATACAGATATAGAAAATAAAGCATGAAGTCAATAATCACAGATAAGATTATTTAGATAGCGAAACTTGGGAACAAATCAGCTTGAGAGTATTCATGTATTTCACCGGTAGTAAGCGTATAAAACTGCCTTAAAGATGCTTTTAGTAATACTACTGCGAATGGACATTGGTATCGAGTTCCAAGTACGAATGGCATTGACAAAGAATATCCGCGAGGAGGTAAGGTAGTTATAGCTTGGTACAATCAGATCATGAGTCCGAGATGAGCTGGGAAAAATTAGCTTATCATAAAGATACCAAGCTTCCTTACATATAGTAAGTCTGCAGAGAAAAATACAATTTCTGGCCTTCAGATAGTCAGCTATTTAACACCCTAGTAATCGTGTGCACCAATTCGAACTGTGGTAAAATTTGTCTAATCCGAATAATAGCGCGTAACGTGGTTGAAAGCTACATCAATCTTATGGGCAGAACGCGAGCTCAGTTTGGTGTATACCAGTTACGAGTAGCATATAACCGGCAAAATTGGCTGTATTGCAAGTTTTCTTCTAACATGGAGGGGGGGGGGGGGGGGGGGGAGGGTAAACGCAGCTGACGTTCGAAGGTTCCTTAATATATTGTAACGAATTTACTGAAATTCCGCTTGTTCCAAATCTTCTGCTAACGTTCGAACCACTAAACTGTTGAATAAATAACTCCACTTTTCAATAATGCAAAATGGCCTTTATTAAAGTACTTCACAAGAACACTTATACTTCGCAACTGATAGCTTGCTTAAATCAAACTGGCTTGTCGTGCCTCAACTGTTGCCGCTTTTATACTGTGTGGTTTCCTCGTTGACATATTTCTAGGCGCTTCTATTTCCAGAATTTACTAGTTAGTTACAGCTATAAAATTACCATCTATAACTACGTTTATAGCTTCTCATATGCGCGTGTATATGTGAGTGACACTTCCACAGATAATTGCCTGCTTTTGGGAGCATCTCAGATAAGATATATGCATGTGTTTGTGCATCTCTCTCCGCTGCGTGTACGTAGATATGTGTAGACATAATGATTGATTCGTTTATGTATATACAAGTGACTGCCTGTTTTATTGTTGTTGTGGCTTCATTTACTTAGCACCAGACTAGTGATGTGAGTATTCCTTAGTGTTACTAATATTCGTCACAATATTGCACACTTTGCAGACAATAGATTTTATATGATCTTCGCATGTCAAGCTGCTGTTGATGATAAAACCAAGATTGGTCACTTTTGGCACCAGTTTTAGGACGTTACCTATACCTTAGGATTCTTCTTTGAAATTGTCGGGGCTTTCAACAATGTATATTAATGGGCGATCATGGATGGTCTTAACTACATTGAAGTACATCCAGCCATAACCAGATGGATCCGTTGCATGTTAAATTGCAGTAAGTTTACTTCACAATGAGGGTTGAATGGGGCCACGAAATCAGTGGACAGGGGAATGCCTCAGGGCGGGGTATTATCGCCTCCGCTGGGGTAATTTTTATGAGGGACCCGTCAAGCTAACGGTTAATGCAGATGACGTTGCATTTGTCACAAAAGGAAAGTGCCTTCCAACAATTAGCTCTTTAATAGATCAGGCGCTTTGGTGTTTATACCTGGGTTTCTAATATCGAGTTGGCCGCAAACGCGGAGTATTCGGATATGGCCTGCTTTACTAATAGGTACAAGATCCCAAATTGGACCAGGCCTAAGCTCATCCTAGACAGTATGTTGTCGTGAAATCTCAACGATGAGGAGAGAAGAAAGAAGGCCTCGACCGCGCTTATTCATGTAAGAGAATGTTGGCTGTACGTGGGGCTTATCGCCCGCTCTCTCTCATTGGGTATTTACATTGATTGTAAAGCCAATCCTATACTATGGAGTCCTTGTTGGGTGGACAGCCATACAACAAAGAGCGGGTAAGCAGGCTATCAATGTTTAGCATTACGGGAGCCCTGAAAACATTCCATCTCTAGATATGGTGGAAAAGAACATAGCGTTAACAACTGCAACGGGGCTCAATGCCTCAGGGCAGCTTCAGCGCAGACCATACGGCTATAGTAGTATAGCGCCATCAATTACAGGACGAACAGACTTCCTGAATCCGTATCTGCGCTTCGAAGGGACTCTTAGAGCCACAATAGAGGTGGATGGTTGGCGCAAGAGTGCCCAAATGGCGGACGAGGCGATACACGTGTACAAAGATGGTTCCAAATATATGGTAAGGGTAGGGTCTGTGGTATAATGTGTTTTTCAGGTAGTAGGCGTAACCACAGCAGTAGAAACACTTGAAGCAAATAGGTTAAAGTGAGTCAACTTTTATATTGATATCCAATCAGCAAATAAGGCAATAATCTCGCATAGCATAGCATCTAAAAGTGTTTTAGAGTGTAAGCAATCCCTGGAAAGAATCGGGATAGGGGGAAGCATACATCTATATTGGGTCCCAGGGCATATGGTAATAGATGGGAAAGAAGAGGCGGATGAATTAGTTAAAAATGGCGCACCCTTGAAAATTGCTCCGCATACATTCCAATTAGATTGGACGAGATTAAGAGAAGGGAATAGTTCAACGTAATTGAGAAAGCGGGCAAGATGTATACCTAGACAACATCTAGCGCTTCATCTTTAGATCATATGATAAGATTTGTGCCACGCGCCACAAGGTATAATATCCTTATATGTGGACCGATTTTCCGTTATGCATTGTCAAATTTGGCTTGGAGACAAGCCGGTTTCGGCGTAGGGCCGTCTTCAGGGTCATTTTGGTTCTGATCTATTGTTGTTGTTTGTCTTTTATTTATAGTTAGAACGTATATGGGCAGGTATTGTCAAAATAAATGTTTGTGCATGTGTATGTGTTGATTCAGAAATGGGGGTGGTTTTTATGAATCAATTTGTGTGGATAGCTGAGGCAGGTAGAAATCAGCAATTTTAGTTGCTTGGCTTTTTTGTGTGTTTTTTGCTTTGTTTATTAAACGAAATGAATTGACATGAAAAGGAAATATTTTTTGTTTTTATTTGGATCTTGAGCTGGCATAAAAAATCAAGACTGATTTCGGTATATTCATATCCGTTTTTACCCCTTATGAAACCTTTCAGCTAACGATTTTATAAATAAACCGGATTCAGGTATCTCAGTTCTGCGCATCACTGTGCACCACAAAAATACAATTAGAGATGCTGAAATACCTTCTTAGCAAATTATTATCGTCTTGATGGTCAAGACCCAGCATACAGAATTCTTTAGTGCAATAATAATGAAATATCTTTCGACATGCTAAGCATACATTACATACATGCATACCTGTATACATAATAGTATGTAAGTCGGAATTTATGGGATATTTTATTATGTTACTTCAAAGTAGCATTCAACAAAAAAAAAAAAAAAAGGGTCGGAATCACAAATGAATTTAGTAACAAGAAGAAAAGAATAGCGGAAAAAAGAAAAACAATTTAGCTAGATGCAAAAAGTAGTATAGCTTGCACGTATCTTCTTTTATAACATTTCCATATATTTGTTGTATCTACATACATAATGGTGGGTCAACTTGTATAGAACATTCTTGGCAACTCGAATTCTTCGGAGACTTCTTGCACAAAAGCCTAGTGAGAAGGACTCTAAAGTCAATTGGGAGTCATCTTTTAAAAGAGGCTAATTACTTCGATTCATTATTGGCCGCTATTTCGAAATCAATTTATGATATCGAATGTAAAAGTTTTACGTTCTTATATGAACTCATCAGGATCGTCCTTATAAGCCTTCCATGCAATTTTGGCCGCTGCGTAACAAGTCATCTCATATATTCTTGTTTCGCGATATGCGATGCTAAATTGGAGCATCAAGTCTTCCTCTATTTATCTCTCCCAACTCTGTTTCGAGTGTGACATTAAATTTTTAAATTCATTAAAAAACCTCGTTAAAAACTTGCATTTGATGTACTTGAGGCACATGGATATTTTAAGGCCGGATAGGCCTTATGTTTCGCCAACATCTCTCCTACTGTTGGGAGCTACCTATCATCATCGTGATACATATACGCGTATTGTTATTAAAAAGTAATAATCAATTAACGATAAAAGATGTCTTATTTTCAATGACAAACATTGAAAACCTGAATGTAAATATAACAAGTAAGGAAGGCTAAGTTCGGGTGTAACCGAACATAACATACTCAGTTGAGAGCTATGGAGACAAAATAAGGAAAATCAATCTGGGGTAACCCTGGAATGTGGTTGTATAACATGTGTATCAAATGAAAGGTATTAAAGAGTATTTTAAGAGAGAGTAGGCCATAGTTCTATGGATGAACGCCATTTAGGGATATCGCCATAAAGGTGGACCAGGGCTGACTCTAGAATTTGTTTGTACGATATGGGTATCAAATGAAAGGTGTTACTGAGCATTTTAAGAGTGAGTGGGCCTTAGGTCTATCGGTGGACGCCTTTTCGAGATGTCCCCATTAAGGTGGACCAGGGGTGATTCTATAATGTGTTTGTACGATATGGGTATCAAATGAAAGGTGGTAATGAGTATTTTAAAAGGGAATGGGCTTTAGTTCTATAGGTGAACGCCTTTTCGAGAAATCGCCATAAAGGTGGACCAGGGGTGACTCTAGAATATGTTTGTACGATATGGGTATCAAATGAAAGCTGTTAATGAGTATTTTGAAAAGGAGTGATCCTTAGTTCCATAGGTGGACGCCGTTTCGAGATATCGCCATAAAGGTGGACCAGGGGTGTCTCCAGAATGTGTTTGTACGATATGGGAATCAAATGAAAGGTGTTACTGAGCATTTTAAGAGGGAGTGGGCATTAGGTCTTTAGGTGGACGCCTTTTCGAGATATCGCCATTAGGGTGGGCCAGGGGTGACTCTAGAATGTTTGTACGGTATGGGTATCAAACGAAAGGTGTTACTGAGCATTTTAAGAGGGAGTGGGCATGAGGTCTATAGGTGGACGCCTTTTCGAGATATCGTCATTAGGGTGGGCCAGGGGTGACTCTAGAATGTGTTTGTACGATATGTGCATCAAACGAAAGGTGTTACTGAGCATTTTAAGAGGGAGTGGGCATTAGGTCTATAGGTGGACGCCCTTTCGAGATATCGCCATTAGGGTGGGCCAGGGGTGACTCTAGAATGTTTGTACGATATGGGTATCAAACTAAAGGTGTTACTGAGCATTTTAAGAGGGAGTGAGCATTAGGCTTATAGGTGGACGCCTTTTCGAGATATCGCCATTAGGGTGGGCCAGGGGTGACTCTAGAATGTTTGTACGATATGGGTATCAAACGAAAGGTGTTACTGAGCATTTTAAGAGGGAGTGGACACTAGGTCTATAGGTGGACGCCTTTTCGAGATATCGCCATTAGGGTGGGCCAGGGGTGACTCTAGAATGTTTGTACGATATGGGTATCAAACGAAAGGTGTTACTGAGCATTTTAAGAGGGAGTGGGCATTAGGTCTATAGGTGGACGCCTTTTCGAGATATCGCCATTAGGGTGGGACAGGGGTGACTCTGGTATGTTTTTGTACGATATGGATATCCAATTAAAGGTATTAATGAGGGTTTTAAAAGCGAGTGGCCCTTAGATGTATATGTGAAGGCGTTCTCGCGATATCGACCAAAATGTGGACCAGGTGATCCAGAAAATCATCTGTCGGGTACTGCTAATTTATTTATATATGCAATACCACTAACAGTATTCCTGCCGAGATTCCAAGGGCTGTTGATTTCGCCTTGTAGAACTTTTTCATTTTCTTCTACTTAATATGGTAGGTGTCACACCCATTTTACAAAGTTTTTTCCAAAGTTATATTTTGCGTCAATAAACCAATCCAGTTACCATGTTTCATCCCTTTTTTCGTATTTGGTATAGAATTATGGCATTTTTTTCATTTTTCGTAATTTTCGATATCGATAAAGTGGGCGTTGTTATGGTCAGATTTCGCCCATTTTTTATACCAAGAAAAAGTGAGTTCAGGTAAGTACGTGGGCTAAGTTTAGTAAATATATATCGGATTTTGCTCAAGTTATTGTGTTAACGGCCGAGCGGAAGGACAGACGGTGGACTGTGTATAAAACTGGGCGTGGCTTGCACCGATTTCGCCCATTTTCACAGAGAACAGTTACCGTCATAGAATCTATGCTCCTACCAAATTTGAGAAGGATTGGTAAATTTTTGTTCGACTTATGGCAATAAAAGTATTCTAGACAAACTAAATGAAAATGGGCGGAGCCACGCCCATTTTGAAATTTTCTTTTATTTTTGTATTTTGTTGCATCATATCATTACTGGAGTTGAATTTTGACTTAATTTACTTATATACAGTAAAGATATTAAATTTTTTGTTAAAATTTGAATTTAAAAAAATTTTTTTTTAAAAAGTGGGCGTGTTCTTCATCCAATTTTGCTAATTTTTAATTAGCACATATAGAGTAACAGTAGTAATGTTCCTGCCAAATTTCATCGTGATATCTTCAACGACTGCCAAATTACAGCTTGCAAAACTTTTAAATTACCTTCTTGTAAAAGTGGGCGGTGCCACGCCCATTGTCCAAAATCTTACTAATTTTCTATTCTGCGTCATAACGTCAACCCATCTACGAAGTTTCGCCGCTTTATCTGTCTTTTGTAATGAATTATCGCACTTTTTCGGTTTTTCGAAATTTTCGATATCGAAAAAGTGGGCGTGGTTATAGTCCGATATCGTTCATTTTAAATAGCGATCTGAGATGAGTGCTCAGGAACCTACATACCAAATTTCATCAAGATACCTCAAAATTTACTCAAGTTATCGTGTTAACGGACGGACGGACGGACGGACATGGCTCAATCAAATTTTTTTTCGATCCTGATTATTTTGATATATGGAAGTCTATATCTATCTCGATTCCTTTATATATGTACAACCAACCGTTATCCAATCAAACTTAATATACTCTGTGAGCTCTGCTCAACTGAGTATAAAAAAATCGAAGGAGCTCCATCTTAAAGTACGCAAGGATAGAATTTATTTAGTTTTTTGTTTGAACGCATACATTCACATATTCATACATATACTTAAAACAACAAAAAATTGCAACAGTTGCGGTAATACATTGTATGTTGAGAAGAGCAAACAAAATTGTGGCATTGTTTTTGTGTCATACAGGTCTGAGCCTGAGTATGATGTATGTGCGGTACGTATGTATGTATATGTGTCCAACATAAAGGAAAATACACATAATTTTTATATTTTGACAAACAACAATATTTTGTAATTTATGTTGCATATTTTGTCTGCATCACAGTTTAGACAAGAAAGAAAGTTAGGAAGTCCAAGTTTGTGTTAAACCGCCTGACATATACCCTGCTGTGGCCCTTTAAAAATGTTTTAAATATTTACTCGAAATTTCTAAAATATTTAATAGCGGAGGAGATCATAAGATGAAGGGGACAACGGGCAATTTACCTATACCTAGAGCTATTTACAATTGTAGCTTTCATAAATAAAGCTAGGTAGTTATAGTCTGCAGCTTTTTGCGTAGTTGTCCTGTTTATGGCTACATATAGCTGGAATATCATCCAATGGGGTTCAAGGGGTTGATAAGTGCAATGCAAAGCTTTATAGCTTCAGAGCTTCCGCAACCCAATTGTCAACCTCTCTCACGTGAGGTGCATCCTGTTACGAATATGAATGTATCATACACATATTTAGCAGGCGAGGCTCTGGCGTCCCCAAATTCTTTATGGAACTAGAGGTTTGGGGGGGGGGGCATGATGGTGTAGAAGTTTAATGTGGTCATATTAATCGTTCCCGAGATGGTCAGGCTAATACTGCAATGGCGCTTGTTACCCGATCTATATTCGACAAAGGACGAATTCTATTTCTTTAACAGCCGAGGCTCTGGCTACCCCACGTTCTTAATGGCGCTTGATACCGGAACGTACCGGATCTGTATCCGGCAAAGGACGATCAACGTCGATAACACGCCCCAAGACCTTCGGGGAGTGTCATTATCGCTACAACACAACAACAACAACAATAACATAGGGTGATATTTGACTCAGGAGTCGATATGAAATATTGGCCCAATTTTTCACAATATACAAATAGTTTTACCATTGCAATCGATACGCCTCATAAATCTCTATATATATAGTTGTTTCTAATGCAATCAGCACGGAGCCCTTAATTGGAAGGGTTTTGTTTAACGAAAATCCCGAGTACTTTATATAAAACGAAACCACGATTTAACTCATTATAAATGATTAACTAAGCAAGATGCGTAGACCCGTAGGTTCCAGGAATCAAACAAACCGATCTGTGCGGGTAGGTCTATTACCAGATGGTGCTCGTACTGAACTGAAGTGGATTCATTAACGGCAAAGGACTTCAGTAATCGGTAATACTTCCAGAACTTTTATCGATATTTTTACCGTTACACTAGTAAAAACAACAAAAACATATTAAAAGGAAAATTCCATCATTCTCCAAAATAACAAAAAACGAATACTTTCGTTAACATTGTCCTCGAAAATAGCCTCAAGTATCGTACTGCGATCATTATCTCTTATTAATACTCCAACTTATTCGAAACCAAATAGTTACTTTTGGGCTAGTGTGCCATGTATAAGCCTTACTGGATGCAGTAGTTACAGAATTATAAAAATTTAACTGTTACAGCTGGGTATAAATATATATATGTATTATGTAAAGTTACTTTATATTGGGTGCTAGCAAATATTATACATACAAATTTACACTTGTACATAAATATCTATAGATGTACAGCAGCGAACACCAAAATTGCAGACATTTAACTTTCGACAATAAAATTTTTGTCTTATTTTCGAATTTTTTTTTTAAACTATGCAAAGCAATGCCAAAAACGTTTTCGAAAAATCTCTAGAAAATTTTACGAAAATTTCAAACTACATATTTACTCAAAGTTTTTTGAATCTTTTTGTCCAACTGATTTGGCTATAAAACTGCATACTCGAAAGAATTCCGAAAACTATAAATAAAAAGTTCGAAGCTTTCGTAAAATTTTGTCGAATTTTTGAATGTTTTTGAGGTTGGCTTGCATAATTTCACAACTTCGAAAAGTGTGTTGAAGTGTAAGCAATTCCTGGGAAGAATAAGGAGAACTATACATTTGTATTGGCTGACTGGGCATATGGAAAAAGATGGAAATGAAAAAGCGGATGAGCTAGCTAAAAAGGGTGCATCCTTCGATGCTTTTACCGTAGACGTTCAAATCAGTTTGTGATAGAATAAAAGAAGGCGTGCGTTGCAAATGATTGACCAAGTAGGTAAGGCGTGGCGCTGCAAAATGTCTGCAGGTCTTACAACCTTAAACTAACAAAGTTGCTTTTATCATAAAAGAGAGGACTGTAGGCTCATGATAGCTATTACGGCTAGATACTGTCACTGTCTTCACGCTTTGAAATAGGGCTTTGTAAGTGATAGCAGATGTAGAAAGTGCGGGTTGAAGGAGGTAACAAGCGGGCATATTTTGTGTTGGTGTCCTGTGCTCGGCAGATTAAGACTACAGCTATAAGGAGTGGCACAGGCTGACAGATCCGAGAGGAGCAAGTAGCATAGGTCCTAAAAAGTTTCAAGTATCTTTTAAGAGAACGGAGTTATTTTATAGCATAAGGCCTCGGTTTTGACAGGTTTTTTTAGTTTGTTCGTTGTTCGTTGAGCAAAGCTCTGGTAGCACTATAGACTCATTTAGTGCATGTGAGGTCTTCACGGACCGGCCAGTTCAACCTAACCTTGCATAATTTCAGCTACAAAATTTATTGAAGTTTTTTTTTCTTAAACTATCGAAAATAAAAAAAAAATGGCATTTAATTGACTAATTTTTTTAAATTTTTATTGATGAAATTCGATAAAAATTGCCACTGCTATTTTTGTGTTCGCTGCTGTACATCTGTGTGTATGGACATTTTAAGGCAAAAATGCTTGTATGAAGAACTTCATCGAATATTAATGAGCACCTCCTCGAAATGAAAACGAAAAGGAGTTACAAATACACATACATACATCCATGCACACAAATACACATACCTAAGTTTAGAAAAAAAAACAATAAAAAATAAATTAAGTAAATATAAAAGCGTATTTTATAGATTTTGAAGCTTATTTTGCGATGGTGCATTGGAAGAACTTAAGAGCTAAATATATTTGTACAATGGGGGAAATTGTCTCTTGGGGTACTAGCTGTGGTCCTAGTTTCAAAAGCTAAGTATGCATCAGGTCAGTCAAAACATTTTTGTTGTTTAATAACATATATGCATAAACTTATTGATCCTTCACATCGGATAGCGCTTTGTTAATTTTTAAACTTTTTTGTTTCGAAAAAAACTTTTCCACCAGTCTACATCAAATAGAAAATACAAAAGCAGAGTTACGCATCTTATGATAGCTCCTAAATGTGGTTTGCAATGTACTACTGCACATCTCAATGAACTAGTAAACTGAGTAGTTGCGTAGTAGTACAATCCGTTACAGTGTTTTTATCAGCATTCATACATCATTTTTTCGTTTGTAGTCTGAGTGACTTTTCGAAATTTATTTTTGTTTTTTCTACCACATCGCGTGCATTGAGTATGAATCATATGAAACATTGACGTGAGGAGCGGCCACTTATAGAAGGATGTTTATTGGAAAATAATCACATAAGCGTCACCATAAAATTCAGCATGAGTAACTTTAGGTTTTATGACAATTTTGAAATTAAAGCTTCCTTGAGTTAATCACAAGAATGCACTTAAAAATTCTTAAAAACATGCATACGTCTATATGTACTACTTGCACCGTACACCTGTGAGAACAAATAACACACAAACTAGACGATTATTGCGATTTTTTTCACAAGGACGTTATGGCAGCGCACTACCCTCAAGTGGCTCGTTGAAACCAGGCTAATCTTGATATGACCACAAATACTTATGTATATATAAAGTCTACAAACCCGAAGGGTCATGGAATCAGGCAGTCGGGCTGGGTACTGGAAGGTGCTAGTTCTGCCCAGTACGGGACCCATGCTCCGAAAAGGATAAGTTGTTACAAACCGGTACACCCCAGCAAATAACTGATTGATCTAGCCACACCTCCAAGAGCAAACATCTTCGCGGAGATCCGGCACCTGCCTATGTAGCTGTTTGATCCAGACAAGATAAAGCAGACCCTGATCCACACAGAATCGGCAACACATTTGCTTGCGGAAGAAAAAAACAGACTACCAAGGAAGACCCGAATCACCGTGGCCCTAGTTCGTACTGCATACATGTTAAACCCTTACTTGTCCAGAATCAACCCCGACACACGAAATGTATTCCTGCATGGAATGTGTCCTCACATAACACCAATCATCTTCTCAATTGTTATGTCGAATCTACGCCTCTAACAGCAACTTTCCTATGGTCAACCCCTTTTGAAACTGCTATTTTCTTTGGACTCCCGTTAGAGGACTTTCATGACGTGATGTGAGTGGTCGCACCTGTTGAATGGAGTGATGCACTCTTAGCTTAATAACAACAACAAACTGACAAAGGGCTACCCACAACCAACAACAACAACAACGTAACCCTGGCTCTTTTTTATAACAGCTTCTTTGAGACAACAATTCGTGAGGTGCTGCTCAATATCGTTGTGTCCAATTTGTTGATTACAACAAATTTCAAATACAAGCTGTTTTTTATATTTGACTATCGGCGTCTTTGATTGCAGGTGAAAAATCAAATGCGTTTTTGAAGTATTTAATAACAAAGTTTATGACTTACATGTAAGTCAAGATCAGGTGTATAATTTTTTTTGGCTGTTCCGTCATTGTAACCTTGGAGACTTTTTTAAAGCTACTGGATTTGAACTCGCTAAATTTAAGATAAATTGAAGGCTACGTGCATTGAATATTCATACGGGCAAATTCATACTGCAAAAGAATATTGAGGAAGAATGGACGCAAAAATCTTGAACCGAGCCTCTTATGAGAGGCATTGCGCTATCCCAAGTTTAAACATACAGGGAAATAAGATTAAACATTTGATAATTGAGCAGGCCAAATCCCATGAGGTCACAAGAGCTTTATGGGTTCTTGTGCCATTTGCGTCGTATCTCTCAGCAATGGCATAACGAGGCTAAAAAAAGGAAAAACGATGAACCCATACAGAGATGTCAAAATATAATATGGCCTTTGTACAATGACATATAACCTTAGGCAAATAAACAAAAAAGAAGCCAAAAAGACTGTCATGAAAGAGTTTACCTCGATGACTAGAATGTTCCACATACATAAATTTTCCCAGTAAAATTTAGTTATAGAAGTCTCAATTTGGGAGTGGAGGCTTTGGGAGGCTTTGGGAGTGTTCGAGAGAAAAGTTCTTCGAAAGATTTATGGACCTCTACGCGTTGGCGATGGCGAGTACCGAAGAAGATTTAATGATGAGCTGTACGAGCTATACGCAGACATCAACATAGTCCAGCGAATTAAAACGCAGCGGCTGCGCTGGCTAGACCATGTTATGCGAATGAAAGATGATGCTCCGGCCAAGAAAGTGTTTCTATCGGAACCCGCCTATGGAAGCAGAGGTAGAGGGCGGCCCCCACTCCGTTGGAAGGACCAGGTGGAAAACGATTTAAACTCCCTTGGTGTGACCAATTGGCGCCGGTTGGCGGAGCGAAGGAGCGACTGGCGCGCCTTGTTGGACGGCCATAACCGTTTAGACGGTTAAGCGCCAATTAAGTAAGTAAGTAAGTAGAAGTCTCAATTGCGTATTTGAGTCCAAACTATATTTAAGCCTCTCTCACTTATTTTAAATCAACCAAAGCGATATAAACTTTAACGTTTTTCAGGCGGAAATATTAGCCGCAAACAAAGCAGTAGAAACACTGGAAAAAAGAGCTTAAACTTCAGCCGCGTCAACTTTCATACTGACAGCCAAGCAGCAATTAAGGCAATAAGCTCGTACTTCATCTGAAAGTGTGTTAGAGTGTAAGCAATCCCTGGCAAGAACTTGGACAGGGAGAAGCATACATCTACATTGGGTCACAGGCATATAAGAATAGATGCAAATCAAAAAGCTGATGAACTAGCTAAAAAGAGCGCATCCCTAGAAGCTTGTTTCGTAAGCGTCCCAATTAGGTTTGGCGAGATTAAGAGAAGACGAGAGGTGCACGTATGCACGTATGACTGCAAAGATCATGTGTTGGTCTTACAACATTGGACTAAAAAAGTTACTCCTATCATTAAAAAGATAGGACTATTGACTCATGACGGGTGTTCTGACTAGACACTGGTCTTTAAATTAGGCTTGGTCAGAGATAGCAGATGTAAGAAGAGCGGGTTGGAGGAGAAAACGGGCCTTAGCTATTAAGAGTGATACGACTGTCACATCTAGAAGCAGCAAGTGGCATAGGTTCTAGAAAGCTTCTAGTGCTTGCCAAGAGAACGGAGTTATCATATAACATAGGTGCTGGTATTTGATAGGGTTTTTAAGTTTGGTCGTTAAACATATTTCTGGTAACACTCTCATGGACCCGTTAGTTCAACCTAAATTGCAAATTGAAAATGATCATAGAAAAGATATTTGATCCAAAAACCCAAAACGATTTGAGGTTCCACTATATGAGTCTACGTCTTTTATCTAGGAATTATTGCGCCGCCACACAATTACCCTCAAATCGTGGCACGATGTTATCAAAATTCATCTGCTGTTGTTGCTGTTGTAGCGATAAGGTTACTCCCCGAAGGCTTTGGGGGGGTGTTATCGATGTGATGGTCGATTGCCGGTTACAGATCCGGCACGCTCCGGTAACACAGCACCATTAACGTGCTAGCCCGACCATCTCGGGAACGATTTACATGGCCACATTAAACCTTCACGCCATCCCTCCCTCCCCACCCCCAAGTTCCATGAGGAGCTTGGGGTCGCCAGAGCCTCGTCTGTACAGGATTCGCCACGGATAGGTGAGGTTGACAATTGGGTTTGGAGAAGCTATATATTGCGCTGGCAACCTGAAAGAGTTGCGCTACACAGCCCCTTGAATCTTCATCTGTTGTTCACTTGTTTTCATTATTATCCTTCGAATTGTACAATTAGCACCCACCGTATGTCGAACAAATACAAATACATATATTCATCCAGTAAATTACAGTAACTTAATATCATCAATAAATTCTTTTGTTATGCATACCTCGTAAGGAATAGATTAACTTGCAACATTTTCATCATCTAAGTTGAACGAACTCCTTAATAAATATCATAAGCTTGTATGTATGAATGAATGTGCACGTGTATTTGTGTACTGCACTACGTACACTTGGCAAACGCGAAGAACTTATCAGACAACAAATTTGTCTATTGTGTACGACGATAGAATTCAAAAGTTAGTTATTTATGCAACACATGCAACATACACACACAAACGTACAAAGTTGCAGAAGAATTTGTTGTTGAAATGATGCACTGGGAACTTTTCGAAATTTTATAGTAAAAATTAATTTATAGTTTTTTTCGAAAAATTTTTTATATTTTAATTATAATTTTTTTTAGTTCTTTTCATTATAAATTTTGTTGTAATACAATTTTTCTTTGTTATTTTGCTGTTTTAGGTTCACTGTGTGGTTCCTTTGTATATTCAATTAAGCGGTTACATCAAAGTCAAAGTTCTTTCGTGCATGGTTGAGTTATAACATAGGATTATACAAAGCAACAGTAAAGTCTGTTTGACGAGCGAAATGCTATTAAAGTTTACAAAAGAATGGCGTCTCTAAGTGCGAACGAATATTCCAGTTAATATTTCACTTCCGCAAAAAAATTCAAAAAGTCGTATTTAAATGCAACTTCCACAATGAACCAACGTATTTTCACAACTGTTTATAACTGTATGCAGATCTAAGCACTCATACATGCCACTGCTACATGTGACAGAAAAATAACAACAACACACTGTTGCCTGGTCAAATTGCAAATTTCAAGAATATGCCAAAATACTGCATATAAAGATAATGAACCGGCCAAACAAAAAAATTGTACAATATACTGCGCAAACGCTATAAAAAACCAAACGCACACGATAAAATCTCGACAAAGACTGAATTGATGGCAACGAGTCGTCACTGGATATTCGCAAAACCATCCAACAGCTAGCCACGTTTATATGTGCTGCACCGTCATTCTTGGCCATCTTTTTTTTATAAACACACATTGGCTTAAAGGTTGAGGAATAAATTTGTATGGTGTGGTATGTGCAAGGAATTGAATAATAAGCCAACAAAAAGAAAAAAAAATTAAGTTTAGAATTCTTATTGTGTGCTGAGTGTTGCTGCTTGGAGTTGCAGCGCATTCAAGCTTAAACCTTTGTAGACCCACCAATGCCTTGTGTTACTCACATACATATGTATGTACATATATACGGCGGTGTCTGCATGTATTTACCCTGTAGGGAAAAATGTGGTAGGTAATATTGTGGAAAATTTGCATTTTGACGACGAATACATCATTAGGTATGTGGGCGTATTTGTAAAAAACCTGTTGGAAAATCAGGTAGATATCAGGCAGGAAATTGCTACAGTCTGGAAATTTAAGCGCACGAAACCTCCTACCGCCAAGTACCAATTCACCCCATACTTTCATTAAGTATTCCGTCGGGAGGTGCGTTGAGCACTAGGCTCGACGTCCGTTGTGTCGAGTTGCACGGCGTTGTTGTTGTTGTTGTAGCAGTGCTTCGCCCCATCCAATAGGTGCGACCGATGACAAGTTGTCATCAATATCCCATAACGGGAGTCCAAGGAAGCTTGCAGTTTCAACAGGGGTGGACGTAGTGAGAGGGGTGTTAGAGGCGTTAGGTCCACATTAGAATTAAAGAGATGGTTGGTGTCTTGTGGGGACACATTGCAAGCAGGACATAAATTTTGTATGTCGGGGTTGATTCTGGATATGTAAGAGTTTAACCTATTAGAGTATCCAGATAGAAGTTAAACTAGAGTGACGCGCGTTTCCTCAGGGAGAGTGCGTTCCTATTCTGCAAGTTCTGGGTATTTTTCTTTAAGAAATGGATGCGCCAGCATACTAATGCCCTTCCTATCTATGTATTTCTGTGATTTACGTAGCACACGTGTTAGAAATCTGTGTAAACTGTATAACATAAAGCACCACGCCGAACTAGTCACTAAACTAAAGTTAAGAGGGAGTATAAAAACATCAATCCGAATCAATTCGACATGTCTAGCCAGAATGAAATTTCAATATTCAACTTAGCTCCACTTTCCTACACTCTTAAAGTATACGAATTATATATATGCATACGTACTAAATTATGGTGCTTGCTGCTTACTCTTTTCCAAGTGACGGTCGAAAAGACCGTGAATCATATCCCAGCATATTCACTGCATCATTCGGAAAAGTCCTTCTATGACCTACCCTTTTAACGAGCACTCGTTTCTTTAAATTCCTTTTAAACTACGCGTATTCGTATTTCTGGGGTATAGACGGTTGACGAGGCAATACGTACCTTTCTATTATCTGAAGAAGAAAGGTGTGTTCACTTCAATGATGTTATTTGGACGTTTGATGAGGCCGTGTCTCCAATCCTTGCCTATAACTTCACGGCTAGTTTTGCAATTTACTACTAGTGTGTTAGAAAACTTGTTTCCAATCCGCGCTCTGTTTCACTTATTGTTGCCTAGTTACGGCTGATACAAAGCTTAAACCTTTACATGTTTCTTCACTTCATGGTATCTGCAATGACATTGCATTCCTTTGCCCATTTTTCGTTACTTTCGAGCATATGCTAAACAAAAGTCTCGGGGGTGTTATCATTCCAAATTATACTGCGCAGTCTGCTGTAGCGCCTTGAGCACTCAAAGAAGATGTGGTATACACATCTGATGAAGATGTGGTATAAACAAGGGGTGTCACAGGGTGGTTTCCTATCCCCACTTTTGTTTAACTTCTACATATCAAAGCTACCTTCGCCACCAGAAGGAGTTACTATCGGTCCTACGCCGATGACTGTACAATAATGGCCACAGGCCCAGGCCCACAGATCGATGAAGTTTGCAACAGAATAAACGACTAACTCCCTGATCTCTCCAGTTTTTCGCCTCGCGAAACCTGGCATTATTACCGACTAAATCCTCCACGACCTTATTTACAACATCCACGTCGATGGCACTACGCTACCGACTGTCCTACACCCCAAAATCTTGGGTGTGACGTTTGATCAGGACCTACATTTTGGTGAGCATGCAGCCGCAATTGCACCGAAAATCCAGAGCCGTGATAAAATCCTCAAATCTCTTGCTAGCAGTACTTGGAGAAAAGACAAAGAAACGCTCATTACCACATACAAAGCAATTGGCCAGCCGATTGCATGCTACGCGTCCCCTTTATGGTCGCCAAGCCTAAAAACTACTTACTGGAAGAAGCTACAGGCCTGCCAAAATACTGCTCTCAGAGCCGCCACGGTCTGTCTTCTTAAGTCCCCAGAACATCACCTACATAATGAGGCGCGAATTCTCCCCATCAGGGAGAGAAATGAGATGCTAACCAAACAGTTCCTGTTGAATACCCAGAAACCTGGGCATGCTAACAGACATCTGATTGATGAGCCAACACCGCCCACGGGCCTAAGGATTCATCTCCGTAAGCATTATGAGGAAATACGGCACCTGAGAACTCAGCCGTATGAAGCCAAAAAACACAAGCAGTTCTTCAGCGAACTCTACAAACAGGCGTCGGACCTTTATGCCAGGAATTGCCCGGTGAATCCAGTACTCAAAGAACAGTACCCAAAACTAGCGGAAGAGGAACGCATACTGCCCAGGGAAACACGAGTCACTCTAGCTCAACTTCGATCTGGATACTGTAACAGGTTAAACTCTTACCTATCCGGAATCAACCCCGACATACAAAATGTATGCCCCGCTTGCAATGTCTCCCCACATGACACCAACTATCTCTTTAATGGTAATGTGGAACCAACGCCTCTAACACCCCTCTCATTATCGTCCAACTCCGTTGAAACTGCAAGTTTCTTTGGATTCCCGTTAGAGGATATTGATGACAATTTGTGATCGGTCGCACCTATTGGGTGGGGCGAAGCACTGCTACAACAACAACAACGTGGTATACATTCTCTACTGCTTCGCCTCCATAATGGTCGCTTATGTTATTTTTTCTGTATTTTAACTGTGTTAGGTAGAACTGCACTTCGCCGTGGGTTCGTGAAAGCCACGTTTCAAGTCGGGTATATACCTGTGTAGTCTGCAACCCCTATCCCAGTAATTATTATGTCACACCTTAATTTGCAGATTTATCTGAGACTCTTTTCAAAACGCAGCACGCGCGAAGCGCACATAAAAATTAACACTGCAGAAGTATGACGCACACTCTGCGGCCTGGTGCTCAACGGGAGCTCCGTAAAGTATTTGGCTGTTTACTACGCCTGTGTGTGATTGGCGTCGCCTTTGCCTTGGCTGTCGTCCATTTGACATTGTTCTCGATAATGATGTTATGGTTTTTGATGCATTATCGTAAGCATAATCGGGCCTTATCGTAGGCATTATGATAGCCTCCTGTCCATCCTGATCCCCAGGTACTCAGCTGCTGGCAGTGTGTCTATATAAAAACTGCCGTTGAGGCGCAGCACCCCGTCATTCATAACGTTCCAAAGCAATGAACCAAGCACGGACCCTTGTGGAACACCACCTGTAACATTAAGCTTTTACATGCCATCTGATGTCTTATATTCTAACATACCGCTTTGCAAGTATCAGCGTATGATCCTTCTGAAGTAAAAATATAGGTACTAGCCCGACCATGTCGGGAATGATTTAATATGACCATATTGATGAACTCTCTTATGAGAATTGGGTTGCGGAAGCTTTGAGTTGCGCTTATCAACCCCATCATTTTCCGTGTCATCGCAAAGTCTGAGAAAGCATTGGCATTTGCACTCTCTTATTGCAGTCTTAAGTGAATCCGCACAATTCTGTCTTCCTCTTGAGCGTTGGAATTTCCTCCTGGCATTAATGCACTCCTTCCATAAAGATGGTATGTGTTCATTCCATCATTGAAACCTTTGGAGAAATCGGTCAGTCGAACGCGTAACCACTAAAGGTAACACTGCATATTAAGCTTCTATAACGCTGCAAGCAATATAGACTTTTATTTTGTTCATCTTCTATTTCATTCATATACATTCAATTTAGTAGAGCCAATATTTCGTCCACAATGAACGAATGCTTGGTTCATGAGACATATGGTTGTCGGGGCGTATGAGTAACTTTATTCTGTATATTGTCTACCTAGATCTAAACAGCGATTAACTAAACAAGTTAGGAAGGCTAAGTTCGGGTGTAACCGAACACTACATACTCAGCTGAGAGCTTTGAGACAAAATAAGGGAAAACCACCATGTAGGAAAATGAACCAAGGTAACCCTGGAATGTGTTTGTATGACATGGGTATCAAATGGAAGGTAGTAAAGAGTATTTTAAAAGGGAGTGGGCCATAGTTCTATAGGTGGACGCTTTTTCGAGATATCGCCATAAAGGTGGACCAGGAGTGACTCTAGAATGTGTTTGGACGATATGGGTATCAAATTAAAGGTATTAATGAGGGTTTTAAAAGGGAGTGTCCCTTAGTTGTACATGTGAAGGCGTTTTCGAGATATCGACCAAAATGTGGACCAGGGTGACCCAGAACACCATATGTCGGGTACCGCTAATTTATTTATGTATGCAATACCACGAACAGTATTCCTGCCATGATTCCAAGGGCTTTTGGTTTCGCCCTGCAGAACTTCTTCATTTTCTTCTACTTAATATGGTACCCATTTTACAAAGTTTTTTCTAAATTTATATTTTGCGTCAAAAAACCAATCCAATCGCAAGGTTTCATCCTTTTTTTCGTATTTGGTATAGAATTATGGCATTTTTTTAATTTTTTGAAATTTTCGATATCGAAAAAGTGGGCGTGGTCATAGTCAGACTTCGCCCATTTTTAATACCAAGATAAAGTGAGCTCAGATAAATACGTGAGCTAAGTTTAGTAAAGATATGTCGATTTTTGCTCAAGTTATTGTGTTAACGGCCGAGCGGAAGGATAGACGGTCCACTGTGTATAAATACTGGGCTTGGCTTCAACCGATTTTACCCATTTTTACAGAAAACAGTTATCGTCATAGAAGCTATGCCCTTACCAAATTTCACAAGGATTGGTGAATTTTTGTTCGACTTATGGCATTAAAAGTATTCTAGACAAATTAAATGAAAAAGGGCGGAGCCACGCCCATTTTAAAATTTCCTTTTATTTTTGTATCTTGTTACAACATATAATTACTGGAGTTTAATCTTGACATAATTTACTTATATACTGTAAAGATATTAAATTTTTTGTTAAAATTTGACTTTTGAAATTTTTTTTTAAAGTGGGCGTGTTCGTCATCCGATTTTGCAAATAGGAGTAACGTTCCTGCCAAATTTCTTCATGATATCTTTAACGACTGCCAAATTACAGCTTGCAAAACTTTTAAATTACCTCCCATTAAAAGGGGGCGGTACCACGCCCATTGTCCAAAATTTTACTAATTTTCTATTCTGCGTCATAAGGTCAACCTACTCGCCAGGTTTCATCGCTTTATCCGTCTTTGGCAATGAATTATCGCACTTTTAGCGGTTTTTCGAAAATTTCGATATCGAAAAAGTGGGCGTGGTTATAGTCAAATTTCGTTAATTTTAAATGGCGATGTGAGAAGAGTGCCCAGAAACTTACATGTCAAATTTCATTAAGATACCTCAAAATTTACTCAAGTTATCGTGTTCACTGACAGACGGAAGGACGGTTGGACGGACATGGCTATGTGAATTTCTTTTTTCGCCCAGATCATTTTGATATATAGAAGTCTATATCTATCTCGATTAGTTTATGCCGTTACGGGGTACGGTTATCCCGAATCCAAAAGGTTATGCGATTCTAAAAAGTATACGGGTATAAAAAGTACCCCGATCCGAAATCTACCAGGTTTTGAAAATGGTTCCGGCTCCGATAACTACTCATTTTTGGAAATGTACCAAGTTCGGAAAAAGTACTCAGCTCTAAAAAGTACCCAGTTCGGAACAAGTACAAGGCTCTAAGAAAGTACATGGATCAGAAAAAGTACCCGGCTCTTTCAAAACACCTCAGTTCTTATTTACCTCAATTGCATCATCACTCAAAAAATCCGATTTTAAAGCAAATTAAATGAAATAATCTAAACTTTATATCAGGGAAAATCTCTCAGTCTACGAAGTTTAGTCAATATAGAAAATATTCGACGTTTTCTAGACCAAATGCAGAACACCCAGGGAACGCACCCCTAACACCAGTGATATCACTTCGATCTGATCCTGCAAGTGGCACCAAAAGTTAAATGTAAATTGTATATTTTATGTATGCAAAAACTTCATAAAACTGCCTAAAGCACATGACCAGTGTAGAACGCTATAAGTGTATGGCTGTTCGCGCTGGATCTACTCAGTCTAGGGATATGTTATTCCTTATTTTCTTCCGCCATTACGTGCCGCCTTATCCGCCATCTCGTTTTCTTTGCAACTCCTATTACTCGGCGCCCAGATTACGGATACCTTGCTTGCCAAATGACGACGACTTCTGCCTGAAATACAATACAGTATAACGGAAGTTTGAATCTAAGAACACGCGAATAGATTCCAAGCCACACACCCTAGGCCATTTTTAGTTTGGGTATAGAGAATGAAGAAACCCTAGAAAATTATTGACAGGTGTGTTTTTGTTGTTGCATGTAGACAACTTTTGACAGTAAAATGGAAAAATTTCTTATTTTCTATAGTTTCTGGACAGCGAGAATACCTAAAACCCCACAAAGTGACCCATATATATATATTTTTAGGGAATAATTGGACTTTATTTTGAGCGACACTAAAAAAATGTAAACCGGCTCGTAATGAAAAGATTTGAAAAAACGCATGCAAAAATTCATCAATTTTATTTTAAATATTTTCTTTTTAAACGTCGGAAGAAATGCTTCAAGAATCACTTAAATTTATTTTTTGTATTTTGAAATTTGATGGTCTTAATTTTTATTAAAAAAAAGCACATGTAAAAGAGGCTAATTGGCGACACCCTGTATCAATCACAATACGTTCATATTTCTAACACAATTTTTGTATAGGTAATGTTACCTACAATGACAATATTTTTACCAACTTTGTGGAACTTTTTAGACATTAAGTTTTTCGACTGGGAACATATGACGTGAAAAGCCCCTTGTTTTTTCCTTGAAAAAAGAAAACAAATCCCTACCTCGTTACTTTAAATTTTTCCTGTAGGGTCATATGCTGTACAAAACTTTATACGCTTCTAAATTTTCAGATCTTTCTGGAATAGAAACCAATTATATACAAACTGATATACTTATGTACATTAGAGTGATCCTAAGGAACCAATCGATTAGGAGACGGTTAAGACACACTTTCAAAGGGTAGTCTGAATTTTGACCTATGCGCGGCACGGTTAAGTCGTCTTCAATCGGACCACAGTAAGTCTATCATACTATCAACCAAAGCTTTATCGGTTTTGGGCGTTAGATAAAAAAAAATTTAAGTCCCCATTGCAGAGTCTTAAATTTAGTAAAATCACCCGATCTACTTAAATTGATATCAACAGTTTGGCTTCTGTTGAAATGACCATACAAGTTTGTCTTCTCGACAAAAAGCTCCGTTGAATGCGATAAATTTTATTGAATAACTGTTAATTCCACAACAACAACCCTGATATGTTGATTTTACTAGCTTCCACCGTGGTGTGATGGTAGCGTGCTCCGCCTATCACACCGTATGCTCTGGGTTCAACTCCCGGACAAAGCAACATCAAAATTTTAGAAATAAGATTTTTCAATTAGAAGCAAATTTTTCTAAGCGGGGTCGCCCCTCGGCAGTGTCTGGCAAGCGCTCCGATTGTATTTCTGCCATGAAAAGCTCTCAGTGAAAACTCATCTTCCTTGCAGATGCCGTTCGGAGTCGGCATAAAACATGTAGGTCCCGTCCGGCCAATTTGTGGGGAAAAATCAAGAGGAGCACGACGCCAATTGGAAGAGAAGCTCGGCCTTAGATCTCTTCGGAGGTTATCGCGCCTTACCTTTATTTTTTTTTTTTTTTTTTTTTTTGTCGGTGGTATTACCATTTGTAAGAGTGATGCTAAAAAAATCATTTCGTTTTTAAGAGCCACGCTAATGTGGAAACAGTCATATCACATACACTTTTTTTAACTTGTCATAAATAACAATTCTGTTCATTAGTCGGTTAAAAGTTAAATACAATAAGTTCCATCCACAGAAGTATGCATAACAGAAGAACAAGCGAAATGATTGACCAGACGGCAAAGAGTTGTAGGTTGGGTTGATGGGTTAACAGTTTTGGATGTATTCCAGGTCTTAGATTATTGAGTAGGTGCAAATTTTTAAGAGTCTTATGACAAATATTGCCTATTCGTTGATAGTATATATGTTTTGGAAGCTAAGAAAAATTATAAGAATCACTGCTCAAATTGTCTGATACTTACTGTGTCGATCCTGAAATAAATATACACTACAGGCTGCCAGATCACTGCAGTGCCTTTCAGGCCGAGATTGTAGCACTAAAGGAAGCAGAAGAAGTTCTGAAGGAAGCGTGCTTAATTAAGCCGCATTCATGTCAATAAGTACTATATAATAATCAGGCGGCGATCAAGGCAATAATCTAAAATATTACTTCATCAAGAAGTATCATGGAATGCAAAGAAGCATTGCAGAGACTTCGCTCAGGCCGGACCATACATCTAAACTGGGTTATCGGCCATAGAAAGGGTGCAGCACTCGAAGAATGAACGGTAGACGTCTCAATCCGTTTGGGAGAAATGAAAAGCAGGTAGAAGTTGTATATGATCCAACAAGCAGGAAAGGCGTAAAGAGAAGCGCGGCACTTCCAAATTTTCAAGATCATGTGTAAATCATAAGACGTTAAACTCACAATATTACTCATATCTGTAAAGAGACAAGACAAGGCTGACGATGGACATACTAACTGGACACTGCCTTCTGGTGTCACCTGCTTATAAGTTAGACCTCGTCAATAACAGCAGATGCAGGAAGTGCCGGCTGCAGGAAGAAACGGTTGAGCACGTTTTTTGTTGGTGTCCTGCGCTCCCGAGGTCAAGGCTCCAGTTACTAGGTGCGGCAGAGGTGCCTGATCTCAAAGCAGCAATTAAGCTAGGTCCTTGAAAACGTCTAGTATTTGCCAAGAGGACGAAGTTGTTCTATAACATAAGTTCTGGTGCCTAACTGGGGGTTTTCCGTTCTATGTGAGGTCTTTATTCAACCTAACCTACTACAAAGATTTATTCACGCCCGATCCTTCCCGCTTTTGCAATAACCTGCATTTAAATAAACACAATGGGGGAAATGTCTCCAGGTGACGCTCTCCATCTAGGCGCAAGCAGTCAGTAACGCCTATATAAATACGTGAAATTAGTGATGTGGTTTTATAGCCGTAAGAATACCTAAGATTGAATGTACTATGGCAACTAAATTATTAGCTACTTGACCAAATTATGCCCATAGTTGCCATCTCGTAATAAAGAACAAAAATTATCACATCTCCAAGTCTATTAGCGTTAGTTTCCTTTTCTCTAAGTAGTGAACTCGATCTCTCAATGAAAAGGGCCGTTTAGGCAGCCATATAGTACACCCAGTAGTTGTGCGGAATGAGTGAGGAATACGCTCTCACTGCTTAGAGTTGGGTAAACTTTTCCACTGTAGAGCAAAAAAAAAAGTTCATTGTCAAACTTGACTACTACGTTCGTGCTAAGATCATTTCCGTTATTTTAGGTCGAAAGCGCCACTTAATGTAGCGTTCAAGAATCTTGTTGTCATGTACATTTTGGTGGGATATTTCTTGATAGTAGCAAACGACAGTACTCGGAAGCGAAGTCTTTCACCCACCACAACTACAAAATAGTAACAGTAGTAATAGTAAACATTCCGAGCGACGTCAAATCTTGTTTCGTTCATCGGGCTAACTTATTAATCGTCATGAGATAAGATGGTCTCAGCAGAGGTTTGGTGTTAATTTTCTTTACATGAGGACCTCTACACATCTAGATCTTCAGGATTGAGAAATATTTTTACAATTACAAAGCAAGCCGTTTGAATGAAGCCTTACGCTCTTTTACAACCACATATCACAGTGCTGAATAGATGGTTCCGATGAAGATATTTCCAGTGCCAGTATTGACTGGGAGCTCAATACGGGCGCTAAAGCGCAGGTCACACAGCTTGTTTGGTCTGAAAATGTTTATTTGAAATGTGGGAAACCTTTGATTTTCTTTTGATTGTAGTTGGAACTTTAAATCTAAAGGGGGTACTGGTTTCTCGGTTTTCGGTAGGTACACGAATTTTGACCTCTGTCGTAGAGCTGCGGTAGCGTAATCGCCTACCACACCAAAGGTCCTGGTTTTAAGGCCTGGAAAAAGCAACATCAAAGTCTTTAGAAAAGAGGTTTTCGATTAGAAAAAAGATTTCCTAAGGCGGTCGCCATTCTGAAGTGGTTTGTCAAAAACTCTGAGTGCATTTCTGCCATAAAAAGCTTCTCAACTATAATTTATCTTTTTACAGACGGCGTTCGGAGTCGGGATGAATTATGGACCGCCGATTTGTAGGATAAATTATAAAGTAGCACTACTTAAACTGGAAGGGAAGCTCGACTGAAATCTCCTTTAGGGAAGATCGTGCTATGTTATTTCCTTATTTTTATACCAATTTTATGAAAATAAGTTCTTGCAAAACAATAATTACGATTTTGAGAGCATTATTTAATACTGTTTTCACCATCTTCTGGTGTCACATATCCATAGGTTCTCAGAGTTCTGGTGTTCTGTCTGTCAGTTAAGTACAAGAAAAAGGTGTAAGGAAAAGTCAGCTGTTTTGATAGGTTTCGTGTATTCGTAATCTATTTTTGCGATTTGTTCTGCAAAATATTTACAGCTATCAATTAAACTGGGGGTTTGAACCTGTTTTTTTTGACACCCCATGTTGGTGAAAACGAAAATGTCAAATGAAGTTATCTGAAGGATTGCTACCCTCAAACTAAATTCTTAACTAGAGATGACGAAGAAGGCCCTCAATGATATATTCAGGACTAAAGTTCCAATGAATATAAGCTGGGCTCAGAAGGCGTTCGTTACAGCTACACCCATTTTGCGTTCAGTTTTGATTATTGTGCGTGATATCGCTGAGTGTCAGGTGTAGGAGCGAAGGGTTGGGTGGAAGCTCACCTTCTTTACCTAAGCTTGACTGTGGGAAAAATGTGCGCCCAGAAATCCGAGTCGTAATGGTTTTCCTTAGAAGATAGTACACAGCTGTCCATCTCCTTTATATCCATTTTAAAAGCTTTTCTGATCATTTTTAAACAATTTCATTCGCTACAGCATGTATCCCCATATCCAAGAAAATAATTGTGAGTACTAAGTACGCGTGAAGTTCGATGTGTAAACATAAAGTTGTACGTCTAAACAACTAATGTTTTTAAGTTAACTAGAGCTCGCCCATGGGTTGAATTAAACCACACAAAGCTAACTTTACTAGAAACTAATTACTTAGGCCTTTGGTAATCGACAAGTAATTGTTTTATTATCGGCTTATTATCAATAGCGAATTACTATCGTCGAGTTATCGGGTTGTTATGTTTGTCGCCGAGTCATCGATTTTATATTGAACTGTTCTCGGTATGTTTTATTACAAACCGATGAGTCGTAGATAGCACGTCGATTAAAAGTTGGCAGCATTCCAATGCGAAATGGATTACTTTTATACAACTTTTCGATAACAAATCTACACGCGCCGAAAAAATATTTGTAAAACTCCGATAACGAGTCGGTACCTTTTTTATGACCTATCAATATAAATGGTAATTTTTCGATAACAAATTGATAACCTTTTGATAGCAAATCGATTACATTTCGATAACAAAAAATCAGCAATCCGATAAAAAATCGATAGCTTTGCGATAAATAATCGATATATTTTCAATTAAAAACGGCAACTTTTAGATAACAAACTGATTATAGACTTTTGATAAATAGGCAAAATTCCAATAATAAATCGATAACTTTGCGATAAATAATCGATATATTTTCATTAAATAAACGATAACTTTGAGACAACAAACTGATTACAGGCTTATGATAAATTGGCAAACTCTAATAACAACTTGATAACTTTTTGATAACTTATCCATAACTTTGCGATAAATAAGAGACAACTTTCACAAAAAAAGTCTATAGCTTTCTGATAACATATTGTAAACTCCTTTATATGTGAACAGACCCTAATTGTGATCCATAATATCATTTATCGATTCTAAGTGTTCATTGATATCGATTAGTATATAAGTACGCATCGTTAGTTTTTAAAAATAAAAGAAACTGTTCGCTACCACACGAGTTTGTATCGTGTATTTATTTATCGCAAGAAAACCAAGCCATCCCGGCTTAAAAATATCGATAACTTTTCGATAGCGAATCGTTAACTAGTCGACAATTTTTTCATAACATTTCGTTAAATTTCGATAAACAGTGGATTACTTTTTGAAAGCAAACCTATAACAAATCTATGACTCGTGTATATCTCGTCAATAATGCACCTATGACAAGCCATACGTCGTCGATAAGAAATTGATAATAACCCATAATCTGTCGATGATGAACCGATAACTCATTTATAACGAACCGTTAACACTTCTATAGCAAATAGTTAGCTCCGGCCTCTGTTTTGAATTCTAATCATTTCTTTATACTCCCCTCCTTTTTTGCTTTCCTTTTATTTTATTTTATTGGATTTAATTCAATTTTTTTTCTCTAAATTTTTTTTGGTTTTCGTTCATTTTATGTTATTTTCTTTTCTTTTTTTCTTTTCATTCCTTTCCTAGGCTGTCCTTTAATTTCCTTTTCTCTTTTCCTTTACTTTCCTTGCCTTGACTTGCTGTTTGATGTCGCCCATATGAGCTCAACATGTACATTGTTCCCGCATTATGCTACAATTAGTGACTACACTTCCGCTTACATTCTGTATTCGAAGTATTATGAAGTATTTTGCTACTTTTTCAACCCTAGAAGAGGAAATAATGGGGACGATTGGATGACTCCGCTGGAAAGGGCTGCTATCAAATAAATAAAATAAAATAAAGCCTTCGAGTATGTGACATTTTTCTTTTATTTAACACATTTAAGAAGTAACAGATCTGAGATGTTGAAATTATCTTCAAAACACAAGCAAGATATCACTTACTAATTCTTAGAATTCACAAGCTAATATAATGAACAATACAAATACAACAATTTGATGGTAGTTTTTTTTATTCGCACTTTAATTCATAACATTTAATATATTTCTCTTCAATAGTGAAAGGAAATTAATACCAACTTTTTATTATATTAGCATTCACTAAATGAACATTAACATATCTAAAGTTTAATGCTAAGTTTTTTGAATTAAGTGGTTTGTGTAACTCAGTTTAGCTGCAGCAGGATGAAGTTGTGCGCTTACCATTGAACGCTTGATTTTCCGGTATGTTTGCTTATTTCATTTTGTTGAGTTCGAGGTAGAATTCTAAGGGTGGTATTTAATCAATATATCTGTTGGAATAAAATAATATTTTTTAATCAGTGTTTAATAATAGGTAAACAGGACGTGTTCACATGCATCAAGATTACACACAGCAAAATTTTAACATTTTCGAGATGTTAAAAGATAAGATTCGAACTATATAACGATAGTAGATTTGAGTCCCAGCTAATATTGACCATCGTGTTTAATACGCCCTATCTCACCAAAGTTTTGAAAATGAAAGCCACATCAAAAATAAAAAAAAAAGTTTTGAGCGGGTGGTTTGGCAAACACTCCGAGCTGACGTTCGGAGTCAGTTTAAAACATGTAGGTTCCTTTCCGCTATTTTGTAGAAAAAATTAAAAAGGAGCACGCCGGAAATTGGTAGATAATCTAAGACTCCTCAGAGGTAAATGGTAGTAGTTGTATTCCTAGATAGAATTGAACATCTAGTTGACAATCGCAAAAGTTAAAACTAATACCATAGCCATCCATAAGCACAACTTATCGCTCCTAGTCGGAGCATAGAGCGGATATATCCGAGGTGTGTTTCCGTTTCTTGAGTGAGGGTTTTTTACGGCCGGGGTACTAACCCAACGCAACCTTCTAGAATGAGAAGGACATGGCATGGCAGCGGCATTTCCTCCGTGCTTGATGTAAGGGTTATAACCGCCCAATCTCGGTCGCCAGAGCCTCGTCAGCGAAACAGAGTTCACCACGGGAAGGTGAGGTTGACAATTGAGTAGGAGAGGCTATGTATTCGCAAGTCACTACCCCATTAGAAGAGGTAAATGGTACCAAGTATTTATTTTTTTAATTCATGTATGCTATAAAAGCTGATTAAAATCCCGCGTACCCAATCTGGAATGAAATGGATTGCTCAAAGTTGGTAAGAATCGACATGTGTAAACTTGCGAGATCGTCTTCGATTAAAACCTGGTACCGCATTAGCAGATGAAAAACTATAACAGCATACATGTGCTCTGATCGTCGGTTCCCGAGATGGTCGGGCTTGGTACCGGAACGTAACGGATCTGTATCCGGCAAAGAATCTTCAACATCGATAACACTCCCCAAGGCCTTCGGGGAATGTCTTTATCGTTACAAAAACAACAACAACAACAGCTGATCGCCCTGTTTACAGGAACAGCCCGTTGGGAAGCCAGTGATTACCAAATATGCTAGGAGAGTTTCACAGGGATCTAAGTTACTGATCCAGTGGCTTATTGATAATTTTCTTACAAACAAAAGGTCTTTTCAAGGAAGACAGCAGAAAAGGTTATGATAAGAAGTAGGTACTTGTGCGAGACTGGGAGATGATCCGCGAAACTCGAGGTAAAGTTGCCAAGCAAACTGGTGCATGACCCATAAAAGGAAATGGTTGTGGTATCATGTGCAACTGCCCCACGTTTAGTAGTGCCAGACAGCGCTGCCTAAGAACTCGTTTATTGGTAAATATCCGCCCGGTTGTCGTGGAGTATGATATTAAGGTCTTGGTAGCTTTTCCCTTTAACAGGTTTTCGAAATGGCTCGAAGAGTAGAGATAATGGTGTATTTTTGTGGTATCACAACGGGCCACCTGACACAGAGCTATGTCTGCTTTCACGGCATCCACTTAAACCTTATATAAAAAAAAAATTTGCAGCTTGAGCATGCTTTTGCTTTTAGAACGTCAACGTACTCAAAAGGTGTAGAACATTGTGGAAAAAACAAGTGTGATATCTTATCCCTCAACTGCCTGACAGGATGTTCAATATGGTTACTTTTTAGCATTTTGGCAGCGTTTTGACAGGATGTTCAGTATGGCGGCGCATAGGGCCGGCTATCTCCAGCGGGTGATAGAAAGAGATACAGAATGAGACAGCGATAGTCAATTAAAAATCAGGTGATCCATTCAATTTGTAATTTTTACGTCTATGCAGAAGTTATCACACTTGTCTTATCCACAATAGTGTAGAACTCCCTAGATATAAGTTTAGGTATGGTTGGCGAGCAAACGGAAAAAACGAATTATGTACCAGGACTTATCTAATAAATTAACTCTTCTTGGCTAATTCTAAAAGCTTTCTATGATGCAGCTTCTATGAGGCAGCAAGCCTCGATACCTGACAATTCTGCCAACACTAGTATCCGATGCTAATAGAACGGATTGAACGTTCGTCGTATATATGTACATACATCGAGTGAACAGTCCCCCGTTCCAGCGCAGTTTTCAATACAAGATTACGCATCTTAAGTATAAGAAAAGAAAAAGAAGTCTGTTACGTTAAATCCATAAAAATGGTCAAAAGAAAAAACTAAGAGTCAGTAATGTCAAAAATACCTCCGACAAATCCAAATTTTTGTTAGGTTTACTTTTGACAAAAAAGTGGTTATAACACAGCACTTTGGAAACAAACTGCGAATGGAGTGAAATTGTAAGGGGAAAATTTTAGAATAGCACCCCCCGAGTTCGGGGTAAAACTTGGTATTAAATGAAAAAGGGAGTTGTCCCGATCACAAATATATATATTTTAAAGTGCGCAAACTTATAATTTAAAAGTTATTTGTTGTTAAAGTGCAAATTTAGCAAATTTCTATAGCACTTTAAATTAAAATTTACATATCTTTCAAAACCTTAATCCACATAAATATCTATATAAATTGGCAACGATAAACTTAAATTGCATTTTTGTATATTTCACATTTCATTTTTGCATTGTTTTTACTTATTATAAATGTTTTTATTAAATCAATCGCGCTTTCGTAGCAACATGCACATTCATATATATACATATATATTTTATTGATGACATTACAAAGCTGTGCTGCCACATAAACAAAAAAAAAAAACAAATATAAATATTACCTTACCACCTTTCAGTTAATAAAGAAAAAGGAAAATATATATTTTTACTACTCATTTTGAGAAGTTGAAACATCTTTCCGCGTAGGCGGCCTTCGGCCGCGCTTATAAAAAATAACCCTGGGCTACGCCATGCCAAGTCCGGGTGTGGCGGTAGCCACGGTGTGGCGGTAGCCACGGTTATACCACACACCCGGACTTTTTTATAAGCGCGGCCGAAGGCCGCCTATGCATAGAAATTTGCAAACTTTAACAACAAATAACTTTTAAATTATAAGTTTGCGCACTTTAAAATATATATATTTGTGATCGGGAGAACTCCCTCTTTCATTTGATACCAAGTTAAACCCCGAACTCGGGGGGTGCTAAACTAAATCGCTACCAAACTTAACATAACTAATTTGTTAAACTTGCACTCGAACCAATCTTCAAGCACTCTTCTCATCAATCAATCAATCAATGAAGCACACAATCATCAATAACACGAACAATCAGGACAATCATCATCTTGTACGCACACAATACGCATGGTGTTTGTAAATCCAGATCCTTGCTTCCAGCCAGTAACAATAATAACTGGATCACCAGATTTAAGGAAACCACTCTTCTTGCCAACTTGCACGCCAAATTGTACACGAACATCAACGTCCTTTAGCCAGTCGGTTAGAGCAGGTTCTAGAAAAATAATAAAGAAGGAATTAATGATTAAATATGACAGACCAAAAGCCATCTCTGTCGGCCCTCAAAATTACCAGTATATACAAGCGGTATGATGCCGCGATATAAATGCGCCTGTCTAGCAATTTGTGGGAAGCGTGTCACCATAATAATTGGACAACGTGGACGATATTTGCTTAGAAAATGTGCAGACTTTCCAGAAGTCGTTATAACCACAATAGCGGCAGCCAGCGATTTATGTGCAGCTTCAACAGCAGCAATCGCTACAGCATGTGCCGAATTCACTGAGGAGGAAATTTGTGCACTATGAACCAAATCGGCAAACAAATTTTTATGCCACAAAGCGGCTTCAGCTTCCTTGCAGGTCTTTGCCATGGTAAGTACACATTCCAATGGATATTCACCCTTTGCGGTTTCACCTGACAACATGACACAATCGGCACCATCCAAAATAGCATTAGCCACATCAGAGATTTCAGCACGTGTTGGACGTGGTTTCTTCACCATGGACTCTAACATTTGTGTAGCGCAAATGACGGGCTTGCCCGATTTGTTGCAACGTGCAATCATTGCCTTTTGTGCCAAAAATACCTTTTCTGGTGGTATCTCAATACCCAAATCACCACGTGCCACCATAATACCATCTGAAGCCTCGATAATCTCATCCAAATTGTGCATACCTTGCTGATTTTCAATCTTTGAGATAATTTTGATATTTTTACCTTCTTCACCTAAAACGCCGCGGATTTCGGTGAGCGCAGCAGCATTACGAATGAATGAAGCGAAAACCATGTCAACTTTCTGTTCAACACCAAATTTCAAATCGGATTTATCTTTTTCTGAAACAGCTGGCAAATCGACTGGCACACCAGGCAAATTAACACCCTTACGTGAACCCAAAGCGCCACCATTCTCAATTTGGCAGACCAACGCATCACCTTGTATCTCTTTGACGACCAATGAGATGAGACCATCGTCAACGAATACACGATTGCCTGGTTGTATGACCTTAACAATATTTGTATAATCAACATAGATTGTATCTTTGTTGCCCTTCTCTAGGAAAGCTGGATTGGTCGATAGCTTAATGAGTTCATTCTTTTTTAATTCCACTTCACCACTACCACTGCCCTCGATGAGACCAGTACGTATCTCAGGTCCCTTGGTGTCCAATGCAATAGCGACTGGATATTCATAGCCAATTTTAGCTCCAAAGTTTTTGGCAGCAGTACGTACATTGGCCATAGTTTCAGCATGATATTCATGTGAGCCATGCGAGAAGTTCATACGTGCAATATTCATGCCGGTTGCCATCATTTGCTCGAGCATTTCAACACTGCGCGATGCAGGTCCAATGGTGCAAACAATACCGGAGAGACGTACATGTGGTACAGGCGAATCGAACTGCAAGCGGCACATATGATCCAAGTGAGTTTCAGCTTCAGCGGCCATCTTTTGGGGAACTTCGTTCATCTGCGAGGGGAAAGGAAATAAAAAGAAAGAGATAATTAATGCATGAATAAACTAGTGGTCTTCTTAGCTTAGCTTTATCATGTCATTAAATGCTTTATGTGTACTCGGTTCCACCTATATTTGAAAATAGGGTAAAAAGTCCGAAAGCCTTTTCCTAAAATACATTTGCCCTTTTCTGAAGTACTCCCATGATACTCTAGGCCATGATATGATACTGTAACGAATTTAGGGAAATTCCGCTAATTCCAACCTTCTGCTAACGTTTGAATCGCTAAACTGTTGAATAAATAACTCCAATATTCAATAATGCAAAATGGTCTTTATTAGACTACTTTGAAAGTACTTCACAATAACACTTATACTTCACAACCAATAGCGTGCTTAAATCAACTGATTGCTGATTCCTCAGCTTGTGCTGCTTTTATACTCTCAGTTTTCTCGTTCATCCATTTCTCCTAGGTCTAGTCATTTCGCCAAACTGTATTCCAGAACAATTGTATCCCTTGCTTGGTTATTAGCTATATACATGTATACCTATTTGTAGTTTATGTTTCTCTTATAGCCATATGCGGGTGTAAGCGTGAGTACTACTTCGGCTGATGATTACATGTGTTTGCGAGTATCTCTTCGTTGCCTTGTATGTACATATGTGTGTAAATGTTGATTGATTTGTTTACGTACATACGAGTGGCTGCTTAGTAGTTATCAGCTTAGTGATACTAGTATCAGGTTAGTGATGCTAATATTCGTCAAAATACGCTTTATAAATCTTTTGTTATGAATAAGGGGTTTCGAATAAGAAGTGAGTTCATACACAAGCTTAGAAAATATTTAGACCTCTCTAAAGCTTGGAAGTCTTTATTTTTTAACCTAGGAAATATGTACTAGGATAAATATTTGGTTACCCACATAATTTAGGAACCATAACCGGCCATCTCATCTGCAAATTCATTCCGTTCAATAACATTGTGCACCGGGCTCTAGCAAAGGGAGACATTTGTGTGATTTACGGACACCAGTGAGGCTTGACACCTCCAAACGATATTCCACTTTATTACTTTGTTTCTTTCTGTTTGATTTCAATGTTCTATCTGGGACCGTACTATCCTGTAGCTGTATGGATGCTCTCATTATGGCATAGACCTGCGCCTGGAAGACACTGAATAAGTCAGGAAGTCGCTACGATGCAGATTCTTTGAGTACATTCCAGCTCAATTTCCCATTTCCATTCATACCTTGAAGGATATCATATATTCTGCTCCAGGAAGTCAAAAAATGTCGTAATATGGTGTGTGTCGGACGTTAGGCAAGTTGCGATTCCGTTTAAGTCCCATTGTCATGCCTAATGTCATCGCGTGCCCATATTGGGTTGATTTCCACATGCTTGATTTTTTCAAGCCATTGAGCCCTTTTCGCGGCTAATGTCAGGACGTCACTTGTAGATACATTTTTATATTTTATACATTAAGAGAGTTCGGGGTTTTGTGCATTTGATGTTGGAAACGATGCTATAGCAAATATAAGCTACGGATCGTGACCACCTTTTTTTATTTAATTGTTTTTTGTTTTTATATTTTGTTTTATGTTGATTCGTTCTGGTTTATCTACTAGTGCTTTTTTATATCTTTTGTTGGCAGCAATGTTATATAAAATATGTTTACAAGAAACAAAGTAATCATACAGGTACAACAGACAGACACACAACAAAAAGTAAGCACAAAATAATACAACGCACAAAAGAAAAAAAAAAAAACACACACACACACAAAAAACTAAAATTACTGATTTCTACCTGCCTCAACCGGTCCACAAATCGATCAGTAACAACCACCATCGGTTCTGATCATATATGTATGTAATACTCCTTCCTATATTGCTACAAAAAGCTAAGTACATTCCCAAACATCAGAGTGCCGATATATTGCTGTTTAAACGTTTTTATTTTTGTATTCAATAATCGAATGTACCTAAATTTAAATTTTTTCTTGTCACACTTATGCTGCTACAATCATAAACATTTTATAGGCTGTCTTGTTTTTATTTCGAATTCAAAACACATTGCGAACATTTTCTATAAGCAATATAGGAGTATTACATATATGATTCTGATGAACAAGCAAAACATACACATATGCATAAACAAACATCTATTTTGACAATACTATCTCATGCACCTACGAGCTATAAATACCAGACAAACGACAACAACAGAACAGAACGAAAATCGACACTGATGATGGTACAACGCGAAACCGGTTTGTCTCGATACCAAATTTGACAAGTAATAACGGAAAATAGTTCCAATATACACTTCATAAAATCAAATTGACGCTTTCTCAAATTTAATTAATTTATTTCACATAGTGGTTGCATCTGTAAGACAAAGTCTTTTGAAGTACATCAGCAAATTTTAAATACAAAATCAATAATTTTACATTGCAGTTCCTAAAACAAAATTATATTATTTGATACTTTCGAAAGTATTAAATTATAGCGTAAAGGTTTGGCTGTATGCAGCTTCATATTATTTATTTCAATTTGAAAGGGTTGCTCGTAGTTTTTTATACTCAGTTAAGCAGAGCTCACAGAGTATATTAACTTTGATTGGATAACGGTTGGTTGTACAGGTATAAAGGAATCGAGATAGATATAGATCTCCATATATCAAAATCATCAGGATCGAAAAAAAATTTGATTGAGCCATGTCCGTTCGTCCGTCCGTCCGTTAACACGATAACTTGAGTAAATTTTGAGGTATCTTGATGAAATTTGGTATGTAGGTTCCTGAGCACTCATCTCAGATCGCTATTTAAAATGAACAATATCGGACTATAACACGCCCACTTTTTCGATATCGAAAACTTCGAAAAACCGAAAAAGTGCGATAATTCATTACCAAAGATGGATAAAGCCATGAAACTTGGTAGGTGAGTTGAACTTATGACGCAGAATAGAAAATTAGTACAATTTTGGACAATGGGCGTGACACCGCCCACTTTTACAAGAAGGTAATTTAAAAGTTTTGCAAGCTGTAATTTGGCAGTCGTTGCAGATATCATAATGAGATTTGGCAGGAACGTTACTCTTATTACTATATGTATGCTTATTAAAAATTAGCAAAATCAGAGAACGACCAAGCCCATTTTTAAAAAAAAAATTTTTTTAAGTCAAATTTTAACAAAAAATTTAATATATTTACAGTATATAAGTAAATTATGTCAACATTCAACTCCAGTAATGATATGGTGCAACAAAATGCAAAAATAAAAGAAAATTTCAAAATGGGCGTGGCTCCGCCCTTTTTCATTTAATTTGTCTAGGATACTTTTAATGCCATAAGTCGAACAAACATTTACCAATCCTTGGGAAATTTGGTAGGGGCTTAGATTCTGGGACGGTAACTTACTTCTGTGAAAAAGGGCGAAATCGGTTGAAGCCACGCCCAGTTTTTATACACTGTCGACCGTCTGTCCTTCCGTTCGGCCGTTAACATGATAACTTGAGCAAAAATCGATATATCTTTACTAAACTCAGTTCACGTACTTATCTGAACTCACTTTGTATTGGTATACAAAATGGCCGAAACCCGACTATGACCACGCCCACTTTTTCGATATCGAAAATTACGAAAAATTGAAAAAATGCCATAATTCTATACCAAATACGAAAAAAGGGATGAAACATGGTAATGGATTGGTTTATTGACGCAAAATATAACTTTAGAAAAAAACTTTGTAAAATGGGTGTGACACCTACCATATTATGTAGAATGAAATGAAAAAGTTCTGCAGGGCGAAATAAAAAACCCTTGAAATCTTGGCAGGAATACTGGTCGTGGTATTATATATATAAATAAATTAGCGGTATCCAACAGATGATGTTCTGCGTCACCCTGGTCCACATTTTGGTCGATATCTGGAAAACGCCGTCACATATACAACTACCACCATTCCCTTTTAAAAGCCTCATTAATAAATTTAATTTTATACCTATATTGTACAAACACATTCTAGAGTCGCCCCTGATCCACCTTTATGGCGATATCTCGAAAAGGCGTCCACCTATAGAACTAAGCCCCACGCCCTTTTAAAATACTCATTAACACCTTTCATCTGATCCCATATCGTACAAACAAATTCTAGAGTCAACCCTGATCCACCTTTATAGCGACATCCCTAAATGGCGTCCACCTATAGGACTATGGCCCACTCCCTCATACAATACTCTTTAATACCTTTCATTTGATACACATGTCATACAAACACATTCCAGGGTTACCCTCGGTTCATTTTCCTACATGGTTATTTTCCCTTATGTTGTCACCATAGCTTTCAACTGAGTATGTAATGTTCGGTTACACCCGAACTTAACCTTCCTTACTTGTTTAATTTTCTTTTTCTTTTGTTTTTGTTTCTATGAATGCTCTTTCAAGTGAATTTCCCCATAAACTTCCATTAACGGTCTCATTACAAATATTTATTCTAACAGTAAATAAACAACACTTAAAAAATGAATCCCAGGTATAAGCTTTTATTAAGTTTCATTATTTTACTAAAGAATAAATAAACAATACCATCTAAGCAGTTGAAATTCACAAAGTACGTGCTCAAAATTTGACTCGTTTTTTTCTGGGTATTCGATCAAACCCACTTTTGTGTAGAGATTGAGGCTTAAGTAGCTAAAATACTATCTCCTTTTTTCGAAGTTAGCCTCAAAAAAATATTGTAACGAATTTACTGCAAATCCTCTTATTTGCCCTTTTGCTAAGTTCGTATCACTAAACTGTTGAATAAATAACTCCAATATTGAATAAGGGAAAAATGGCCTTTATTAAAGTACTTCACAATAACACTTATACTTTGCAACTAGCTGGCTTAATAACCAAACTGAGTGATAGCTTAAATGAAACTGATCTATTGCCCGACAGATAGCGTGCTTAACTGAAACTGCTTGTAGCGCCTCTACCGCTGGTGCTTTTATACTCTGTGATTTCCGCGTGGCATCTTGTAGGCGTTTCCAGAATTTACTTAGTCACCGCCATATAATTATAACTTGTGAGTGGATGTGAGTATCACTTAGTGTTGCTAACATTCGTAACACTGTCCTCCACCTAAGTCTGATCGGAATGATCTAAACGCTGCCAGCATCTCCAAATGTACCACTCTTCTACCTCGTGGTTTCCAAATGGTTTGTATGCGGTAGATGGTGTCACTGATCTTCTTCACAACTTTGTACGGGCCTTCCCAACGGCACCGAAACTTGGATAGAACACCTTTCCGCCGGTGAGGGTTGTATAACAGTACCAAATCTCCCGCCAAGAAACCTTTCGAATTATTGTTCTCATCGTGCCTGTGTTTCATCGTACTACTCAATACCCTGGTTCGTTCTCTGTTGTTTGGCCAATGAACTACTTCGTAGAGCTTACGCTGGACGGATTTGCTTTGCATAATCAGTATCGTTCCGACGTTTCACAACAGTAGTGTGCTCTGGCTTGAAACCATCCTTGCATTCTTTCTGCGAAATTCTTTCCTTCGTTTTAGTACGTCCGTTAGGGCTTTTCAATGCCAGTGTTTCTCTCACAGGTACCTTCGGTTTTGATTTATTTGGCCCATTCGTTCCATCAACCCTTGCCCGATCTGCTGCCTTTGACTTTTGCGGTTTTTGTCGAATCTCTTTCACCAGCACTCGATTACTGCTGAACCCTTCTTCCAAACTGAAGTTAAGTGGCACATCCTGGTTCTCATAGCGCATAATCTTTCTTGGCATATCGATCCTGATGCCATGGTCAACTAAGAAGTCCACTCCCAATATGACATCATCAATGATCTCCGCCACAACGAATTTGTGTAGAACCATGACCTTCCCATTTAGGACTACACACATCACTTCTCCCTGGACTTGGTTATACTCGCCTGTGACCGTACGCAACCTTGCTCTAGGTAACGGGTTTACTCTCCTGTTGACTAAATCAGATCGAATCAAGGAATGAGATGCGCCCGTATCTACAGTCAGTACACGCTCCTTGCCATCCATCTTTCCTTCGACGGCAAGACTGCTCGATTTTCTTCCAATTTGCGACACAGATATCACGGGACATTAATAGCTGGGGCAAGTTTTCGTTCTTTACATCTGACATGCTCTTGCTCATCTCCTCCAGCTTTGCGTTTACGGCCACCCACATTGTTGGAACTATTAGGTCCAAGATCGCAATGACGTGCAATGTGACCGGCCTTCCCGCATTTGAAGCATTTGATCTCTTTCACTCCGCTTTTGCGATACTTTCAGCGCCTCCAATATTGCGTCTACCCACTCTGGCGTTTCTACTTCCACACGGCGTGCTTTGAAAACTGGCTTACATAGAAGCGACGCTGTTTCCTGAATCAGAGCTTGTGACACCGTTTCTGCGAATGTTGGCTTTGGGTTTGCATATGTAGCTCGCTTTGTTTCGACGTCCCGTATGCCATTTATAAAGCTCTGTATCTTTACCCTTTCAGTGTATTCCACGGGTGCGTCCGCATTTGCAAGATGTGCCAGCCTTTCAACATCTGACGAAAACTCTTGCAAAGTCTCACCAGGCTTCTGGAAGCGGTTCAGTAACTCCATTTGGTATATCTGTTTTCTATGCTCGCTTCCATTACGTCTCTCGACAGCGGCCATCAATGCTTCATAGCTGTTCCGTTCGTACTCTGGAATAGTCTGTAAGATTTCGGCAGCTGGTCCTTTCAATGCTACGAAGAGTGTAGCCACTTTATCTTCAGCATTCCAGTTGTTCACTGCTGCGGTCTTCTCAAACTGTAGTTTAAAGACCTGGAAAGGAACATAAGCGTCAAAGGATGGTGTTTTTACCTTAGGATTACTCGTTGAAACTGCTGGGCGGTTCAATTGTAATTCCTGGATCCTATCTTTCAAAGCATCCATCTCTGCCCCTATTTTATCCTGTCGACCACTGAAGCCTTCATGAAACTGGGTTAGTTTTCCTTCCATATGCGTACTTCCTGCTCTTCTAGTTGTGGGGAGATCTGAGTTGATATCTGTGCTGAAATTTGTGCCGACATTTCGGAAATACGCGTCTCCTGTGCTTCAATCTTAGATGTTATGCATGTCTCCTGCGATTCCAGTTGAGATGACATTTGTGACGACATTTCTGAAATGCGTGTCTGCTGTGCTTCCATCTTGGATGTTAAACTTGTCTCCTGCGATTCCAGCTGAGATGCCACTGTCGATGTTTGAGCAGTTATTGCAGCCAATATCATGTTCAAGTCTGTGCTCGTAACTGTGCGATGTTTCGTTTTTCTCTTCAATTTTTGTTGTTGTCTCGCCGACATAGAGATGAAAGACATACTCTTCCACGTTAATTCCTTCTGCTTCCATTGCCTCTCGTAGTCGTGCCTGAAGTTCAAGTTTAATGCCGGTTGCATTCAATCCACGGCTCTCCAACTCCTTCTTCAGTTGCTGGGCCTTCAATTCACTGAACTTTGCCATGTCCTTGTTGTCCTCTGGAATTTATTCAACAATTCCTCTTCTGACACCAATTGTAACGAATTTACTGCAAATCCTCTTATTTGCCCTTTTGCTAACTTCGTATCACTAAACTGTTGAATAAATAGCTCCAATATTGAATAATGGGAAAATTGTCTTTATTAAATTACTTCACAATAACACTTATTGTTTGCAACTAGCTGGCTCAATAACCAAACTGACTGATAGCTTAAATGAAACTGATCTATTGCCCGACAGATAGCGTGCTTAACTGAAACTGCTTGTAGCGCCTCTACCGCTGGTGCTTTTATACTCTGTGATTTCCTCGTGGCATCTTCTAGGCGCTTCCAGAATTTACTTAATCACCGCCATATAATTATGACTACAGTTGCACGTATATAGCTTCTCATATGCTTGTATTTGTGAGCGACACTTCCACAATTACAATTGCATACTTTTGGGAGCATCTCAGATATCTGCATGTGTTTGTGCATCTCTTCTCTGCTGCGTGTACGTACATATGTGTAGACATAATTATTTATTCGTTTATGTAGATACAAGTGACTGTCTGCTTTATTGTTGTTGTGACTTCATTTACTTAGCATCAGACTAGGGATGTGAGTATCACTTAGTATTGCTAACATTCGTAACAACAGATATCGGCTTTCGAAGTTCGAAATTATATATTTGGAATTTTTATTTTTTTTTGTTAACGCGTTCAGCAAATTAAAAAAGTAAAAATGTGGTCGCGGTCCACTATTTTCCCTTATTTGAAGGGCTGAATTCTTTTTTGAAAGATTTAGTATAACAGCTGTTATGCGAGGTGAAAGTCAGAACTTCATATTTTTTTCATATTTCCGAAATTCTGACTTTTCACCTCGTATAATAGCTGTTATACAAAATTTTTCAAAAAAAGAATTTAGCCATTCAAACAAAAAAAACAAAAAAAGGCGGCCCATACCACATTTTTAGTTTTTTAATTTGCTGATCGCGTTAACAAAAAATAAAATAAAATAAAATTTCGAAATGTAGAATTTCGAACTTCGAAAGCCGATATCTTTTTTTTGAGGCTAACTTCGAAAAACGGAGATAGTATTTTGTCTACATAAGCTTCAATGTCTTCAAGAAAGTGGGTTTGGTCCAATACCCAGCCGGATGTTGCACATTGTAATGAGCCGAAATATTCCACCCGTTACTTTGAAATAACAAAAAGGGTGCATGGTTTTGATTTATTCTTGACATACCCATATCCGTATAATGCATTTAGCAAATTTTTGGAAGAACGTGGATAAAAAAAAGCCATTTCTGTTTTAGATGGGCAACCCACTTGCCAGCTTGGCTTATGCCGGTGCAGTGAGTTAAGGTACGCGGGGCTTATTCCCTTTTATTGGAAAATTGCTAACGTAGCGTAGTTACCATTTCAGAAATTAATTCTTTATATGAAGATTTTTCACATAATGTATTGGAGAAAAAATTTATAACTTAAAGTAAAAAAATAGTAGATAAAATAAAATTAACTTAAATAAAACGAAGCAAAATGAAATTAATAAATCCAAAATAAAATGCTACGTTAAAAAACCAAAACATTTATATTAATTTTTTTTTTGTATTATGTTATTTTACTTAATTTTAATTTAATTTAATTTTGTTTTATGTTATTATAATTTATACTATGTACTTCATTTTTTTTATTCTTTTTGCAATTATACTTAAATTTTTTATCTCATTTTATTTATTAAAAATTCATTTTATTTTATTTCATTTTACTTTATTTTATCTTAATTTATTTTTTTTATTCAATTAAATTTTGTTTTATTTTGTATTATTTTTATTTATTTTATCTTACCTAATTTTTTTTCATTTTATTTTATTGTATTTTGCTTTTAATTATATTTTTTTTACCTCTTATTTTAATTTAATTAAATTTCTATTTTATTTTGTTTTATTTCATTTAATTTAATTTACGACACTAGAAATAGGCTTTTTGGCCATTATTTGCTTAGTGCAAAGTTATGCACATTGTTGTTGTTTGTAATAAAAATAACTAAATAAAAACAGCTTCGCTCCTGAAGAAGCTAAGGTGCTTAGCGAAACGTCGTGCCGAAATATTGGAGTTTTATTTAACTTTGCACTCAGCAAATAATGGTCAAAAAGCCTATTTCTACTGTCGTAAACCATATAACTGACCGGCTATCATTTAATTAATTTAATTTAATTTTATTTAGTTGTACTTTCGATTTGATTTTAACAATTAAATTTTTTAATTTAATTGAATTTTATTTTGTTTTTTTTATATTTTGCTTCATTTTATTTTGTATTTTTTTTTTCTGTTTTGTTTTATTTTATTCTATTTTGTTTTACTTGATTTTATTTTATGCTATTCTTCTTGATTTTATTTAACTTTATTTTGTTTTTTTTTTTTATTTTACTTTGATTTATGTTTATCTTATTTTAATTTATTTAATAATTTACTTTGTGTTAATATATTTTATTTAAAGTTTATTTTTATTCCAATTATAGCCTAAAATTGTTTAAGAAAAAAGCTCTCGGGTGTTGTTTCCATTTATCATTGTTCCTTATTTTGAGAGTAAATAAGGCACGCGGGCATTATATCACAAAAATATGGAAACAGCGCCCGCCGGCGTTTCCCGGGCGCTATTTCACTACACTGGCTTAAGTTATCTCGTGCTTTCACCATTTATAGCAATTCACAATGTTGTCAATTATTATCACACAGCTTAAGCAGCAACCCTCGTATCTACATATAAACACAACGTAAGCCGGAGTTGACAGGCTGCTAGAACAGCAACACGCTTGTGAGAAAAATAATTATTTGCACAAGTTCACATATGTTATAAAGTATTAAATAATAAACAATCAGAATATACCAAAAATAATGTTTTTCCATAATGGTACAATGTACTATAGAAAATTCTTCCAACACGACACGATTTCATACTTTACGAATATATGACAGACACTTCACTGAAACATGAAATGACAAAAATTACTACTGAAATTCTTTGAAAAACAAAAATCACAATTTGGGATTAAATAATCGTTCGATAGCTAAGTAGTTATTTATAACAGCCTGCGAATAAGTAATATCTAATTAGCTAATCTCTGTGATAATTGACACACACGCACTTGAAAAACAGATCTATGTGAAATTGCGTTTTTTTATTAGTTGTATAACGAAAATTGATTTCAGTTGTTGTTGCAATGGTAAAGCACTCTCCAAAAGCAGCACTTTCATGTGGTGTGACGTGGTAGTGATAGTGCTTCAACGGATCTTTATCTGTGGCGCTATGGAATTTGTAGTGGGGATTTGAGCGAAACGAGGAAACTTGAGTGTAGGCTGCTAATAGCAGGATTTCTGCTCTCTAATAAATTTCTTGAAGCAGTGATTTTTGATTGAAGTTTGACATTTTAAAGGCGTTTAGCTAAGCATTGGAAATAACTATAATTGATAAAAATTGAAGCCAAAAAACCACTCAAGTACACCAACACGTTCCATAGCACGCAGGCCATCAAAGGATTGAATTTTACTTGACTTTTCTTTTAAAAATCGAAAAATTGTTTTATTGCGCTTGGAAAATACGTTATTTGCCAATTTTTTTTATCATTATTTTTTGAGCGAAATAAAAGAAAACCTACAAAGGACCATGATGAAAAAATAAAGGTGATGTAAAAACATAACCTCACTTTTTCGGCAGCTCTATTTGCCAGTATTTACTTGTACTACAAAAGTACTAAATTTTTATAGCTAATTTTTCCTACAAATTTCCCCAAAAATTAAGTTTTCTGCAAAATTTTGGCTATAATCTTTTGGGAAATACAAAGTTATGTTTATGTCTAAAAAATTCTGCTAGCTGCTTACATAGTTATTATATTTCTAAACGTATAGTAAAATCCACTCCGATCTTAGTAGAATTCAAAGGCAGTTATGTATGATAGACAACCCTCTAAATTATACATGCCGAACTTGTCAGAATAAGGGAAATCGTCAACGGGATGAGAACACCTGAATAATAATTTCACCATGCAGACTTTTGTTTTCTAAGCAAAATAAAACACTCAAAAAATAATTATTATTTTCCGAGCGAAAAATAGAAACAAAAAAGGACGTGTGGCACTCGGGGACGAAAGAGGCACATTTTTTCACTTCTCAATTTTTTTTTGCTACCGGCGTTTTTACATTTCCTGTATTTTTTTATCTCTCGCAATTCGTTTTATTTATCTTATCTTACACTGTTCAGACTTTTTTTTGCTTTTCTCAAAAATCTGTTGCACTTATTGTAATTCATTGCTGAGCTTTTCATTCATATGGCATACATTGTGTTGCACGTAAAAAAAAACATTATTTGCACTTCTCTTCTTAACCTATGCGAGTATTCTTGGTAAAAAAAAAACTACACGACCTTAAATCAAGGTCAAACGAAATGCATATCTCGCCGCTACGAGCACACAACGAAATTAACATTCGCAGTCACCACCGCCACCACCATCACTCCCGTTACGTTTTACGTATTATGGTTGTGTAATCGTTAGATTTCTTTTGCCGCATTCAATTTGAAAAATTAAACATTTACGAATATTTATATACCTTTAGCTTTGGTGCTTCATCATAAATCGTTGTATGAACCATTTTGGCTGCTAATAATTGCCTTCCTATTAGATTACGATATTCAAATTCTTTGCAATTAACCGGAAACGGTAAAGAAGTTAAAAATTGTATGCAGTAGCAGCAATTTTTTTTACTTTCTTGCCTTAAAAGTTGTGCAGATAAAATGTAATAATGACATTTAATTCTATGATAAAATGAAATTGTGTTTGTTTAATGTTAATATTTCAAAATTTGATATTAAATTCGTAGCGTAAAATATTCGATTAAAATTTTTGCTTATCGATTTTGTTTAATTTATATTATTATGGATATCGCTGCTACTGTAGAACACCGAAAATTTTACTTGACAAGTGGATCGTTTAACTCGCTGCGCTCAACTATCTACGATATTCGCTTATAGCCATGATTACAGAAAACGTGCAAGAGCAACGCGAAATCCATTGAGAACTTTTCTTTTTTTCGTATTTATGTATTTATTTATTTAAGCACAAGGGTTAGATTGTTAGGGAGAAATGGGCATCGAGAGCTTACACAAACTACCACCAATAGTTAGCTCTGTACCTACATATGTATGTATGTATCTACAATGTAGATTTTACATACAAAAACCGCCAGGGCGGGAATTATCCTACCGCCAACTGGTCAATGCGCAACGGTTTTATTAAGCTTGACTTGACAGGGCTGTTTGGTTGGCTGGCTAGGTGGTGCAAGGATCGAGATATTCAAAAAAATCGTATTTGTGGTCCGATTTGGTTCATATTTGGAACACATAAAACATACAAGAATAGAAAGCGACCTATAAAAAAATCGCCGCCAGGTGGCGCAAGGATTGAGATATTCAAAAAAATATATATATAATACATACAGGAATAGAAAGCGACATATGGTGTCCGATTTGGCTCATAAATAAAAAAAAAATAAAAAATAAATAAATGTAAGGCGCGATAAACTCCGAAGAGATCTAAGGCCGAGCTTCTCTTCCAATTTGCGTCGTGCTCCTCTTGATTTTCCCTACAAATTGGCCGGACGGGACCTACATGATTTTATGCCGACTCCGAACGGCATCTGCAAGGCAGATGAGTTTTCACTGAGAGCTTTTCATGGCAGAAATACACCCGGAGCGCTTGCCAAACACTGCCGAGGGGCGACCCCGCTTAGAAAAATTTCTTCTAATTGAAAAACCTTATTTCTAAAATTTTTGATGTTGCTTTGCCCGGGGTTTGAACCCAGGGCATCCGGTGTGGTAGGCGGAGCACGCTACCATCACACCACGGTGGCCGTTCGGTAGAAGTGACATCAAAATATTTTGGAGTTCGAGGAGGGACAAGCATACGTGGCGCAAGGTCGAGTAAAGTCTTTGGAAGGATTATGTATTGAGGCATTAGATTGTAACAAATAGTCAGGAAAGAGTCCGTGTCATGAGTCAATAAATGAACTAAATATAATTTTTGTTGTTATATCGGCCTACTGATTTTAAGATCGCGGGTTCGAATCGAGCTCAAGGCCTAACAATAAAGCGATCTTAAAATCAGTAGGCCGATATAACAACAAAAATTGTTAATACATCCCAGAGCACGGGGAAAAAGTGTCAATAAAATATGACACTATGGCAGCATTGCCAACAAACAAGTCCAATTTTCACAGCTATTCTGCAACAGATGTCGCAGTGTTGTGAATATCAGTTGGCACGAACCAGAATGGAAGTAGGATTAATGAAGACAAACAAAAAACCGCTGTGGTGGCTGAATGGTTATAGCAGCGGCGCCTAAACGTTGCCGATGAAGGAATTTAGCAGTTCCCGAAATGGATCTATACAACGAGCTTTGGCAGTTGTCTAAAATTTTTTCTTTCTTCTATTCTAATTTAAAAATTTTTTCAATTAAGAAAAAATTTATCATAACAATAATAATGATAAAAAATTATTGTTAGGCCTTGAGCTCGATTCGATTTAGTTCACGGGCTAAATATAATCAGAAATAATAGGCAATTAAATAAAGACTAAAAACTTAAAAATAAAATAATTAAAAAAAAATTTAGTTAAACAGTTTTATTGAAAACAATACTTACATGAAGTAATAATAATACTAAAAGCTAGAAATTAATTAGGTAGGTCCTCGGTACTAGTCATCATACTCCTCATCAATCTAGGAAGTTGATCAGCCAATTAAATAAAAGCGTTGAACGCGTCAAATTTCTATTGATAGTCATATATAAGACCAACTGAACCTTAACAAGGTTATGCTACGCCTCACATTTTTAGAAATTTCACGCGCACAACGCTTTTATTTAATTGTCTGATCCACGCCCTAGATTGATGAGGATTTTGATGACTAGTACCTTTCTAGCTTTTATTATTATTATTACTTCATGTAAGTATTGTTTTCAATAAAACCGTTTAACTGAAAAACATTTTTTTAAATTATTTTATTTATTCTTAACCAACATATGCAGGATGCATAGCAGTTGTACGGTTTATTAAACAATTAGTTTGAATAGGTCGGTTCATGACCTAAACTTTAAGCCATTCATCGGTTTAAGCAATTTTTTTAAATTTTTTTGTACCTTATTGGAAACCCCTCAACTAACTATTGTGTTTTTTATTTTTGTTCAGTTTTTATTTAAAACTTATTTGAACGATAAGTTAAATCTTAAAATTGGTTAAACATTTTTGAAACGTTTTTGGCTTAGAAACGTTTCAAAAATTTAAAAACGGAAGCTTGTAGTCACTTCCGGTATTAAAACAAGTCCCAAGACTTTAAACTTGATGCTGGAAATTAAAAAAAAAATTTCATTGGTTAAAGTGCTGCTTTTTATAACCGCAAGTGTAGACCCCTCTAGGTTCAAATTAAAACCCAATTATGTGCACCCATTTTCAGGCAGGTCGGTTTCATCTTTATTTGAAACCAAATTTGGTTTGGTTATATATATATATATATCTATATGTAGTAGAGCAGTATGTGGCCGGGATGCACGAGGAAATAATGTCCAATCTCATGTAACAAGCGAGCGCCGTGGTGTGATGGTAGCGTGCTCCGCCTACCACACCGATGATCATGGGTTCACGCCCCGGGCGAAGCAACATCAAACAATTTTAGAATAAGTTTTTTCAATTAGAAGCAAATTTTTCTAACCGGTGTCGCCCCTCGGCAGTGTTTGGCAATCACTCCGAGTGTATTTCTGCCATGAATAGCTCTCAGTGAAAACTCATCTGCCTTGCAGATGCTGTTCGGAGTCGGCATAAATCAAATAGGTCCCGCTCCTCCAATTTGTAGGAAAAATTAAAAGGCGCACGTCGCAAATTGGAAGAGAAGCTCGACTTAAAATCAGTCTGAGGTTATCGCGCCTTACTTTTATTTTATTTTATAATTTCTTTACCCAAGCTCGGCCTTAAATCTCTTCGGAGGTTATCGCGCCTTTCACTTATTTTTTATGCAACAAGCCCTGCGTATCATAGAAAGGTGGCATGATACCAAAGGATTGTCCATCAATCCTAAATAAAACTGGTCTAGTGTCTTTTAACAGGAGAAGAAAACTATCCTGGGTGGCTGCAAAATCCGATTTTCGATGGAAGCAAAATATAATAGGGGTAACACTGGACGGAACCCTCAAGTGGAATGATTACCAAGATGCTATCTTAAACAATGCAACAAGAGCTTTCTTTGCCTCCACACGACTATATGACATATCTACCAAAATAGTATACTAGACATTAAAAACTCTTCTGGAGCCAATGTTGTTGTTGTTCTAGAAATAAATGGGATTACACTGCAATTACAGCCCTTGGTCGGGAAAGGTCCCGAAGCACTTCGGTTCACAAACCGGTTGCCGGTAGAAGCGTAACAGTCACCTATGCTTCCTTAATTTTGTGGCCGAAGGCAAAATTAAGCAAACTGCATCCACTAGTTTGTATTAGTATTACGGGTGCGATGAAAACGTCCGCTGCTGATGCATTTAGTACCTTAGTGGAAATACCTCCTTCCCGAATCTAATAGAGAAAGAGGCAGCACTGGATGCACTAAGACTAATAACAAAATTCACAGGAAATCCCGTGCTGACCCTACGACCTGAATCTCGCGGAATTTCGAGGTGTCCATGGTGGACAGAATTAAAAAAAAACTTCATATACTGACCCTGACTCAGTGGCTCCACAATTTTTAAGGAAGAAATCCATGCAACAGAAGCTTACGGTGTAGAATGCCTACGAATAGGCTTATCTCGATGGGTATCCTTATTATGTCAGACAGCCAGGTAGCCTTACATGCCTTGCAGTCTTATACAGTTACTTCAACAAAGTAACTTTCCTCGATGAGTATCCTTATTATGTCAGACAGCCAGGTAGCCTTACGTGCATTGCAGTCTTACACTGTTACTTCTAAGCTAGTGGTGGAATGCATTGCAATCCTAACTAAACTGGGAGTCAAAAAAAAGTTTGGTTAGGTTGGGTGCCCGTCCATCCGGGACATGAAGGTAATGAACAGACAGATACCTAGCCAAGCAGGGTAATTTAGTAGCAATCTATGGTTCAGAGCCCTTCTGTGGACTCACAACTAGGGAAAACATAAGTAGCTGGGAAATAAAGCAGCAGTAAAAGCCTCCACATAAAGAAATAGACTGAAAGGTAAAGCAAGGTAGATGTAAATAAAGGTTGGAGTGCTCCGATGCCTAATAATAATTATAAAACCTTTTTGTTATTTTCTGATTTTTTTTATTTTAACTCTTTTTCGATTTTTTTTATCTTTTTACTTAGATACTTTTTTCACACAAGCCAATGGAATACACTAAAGTGTATCATAATGTATCGAGTAGAAAAAGTTAAAAATTGTGTCCACTGAGTTTGAACGCTTACGTTATAAGAGTTCAGCCAATATAAATAATAAATTTTTAGCACCTTGCAAAAGCAGTAAAAATGGGGACTTCTCTATGTTTTCAATCGTTTTTTTCGATTTTCATTTTGCATTGTGGCAAATACTAACAAGGAAGTTATTTACTCAGATATTGACATACCAATGATATTTGAATTTATTCTTAGTTTTTATTTGAACATGGCTCGAATAAAGGGTGCCGATTTAGGGAAAACGGCGTTAAAAGCTGAACGTGACTAGATAGGTAAATGACTTCGTCGGAAGAGGTGTACCGTGAGTGAATACGTTCACAACAGTGTATCATTTATTGTTATCAATTATCAAATAGATAAGCTATAATAAAAAACTAATTTTCCTGCTTCTCAGCGGGCTGAAAAATAAATGTGTCACAATTTCCGAAATGGCCACGAATAAGTTCTAAAAGCCGAGGGCACATTTTCAACTTTTTATAGATATACGCTTTACATTTAAAAAAAATATATTTGCATACGAAAATAAATTTCTAGGCAAAAAGAACAAAATAGCTCAGGAGCCTGATAGAAGGCTGAAAAAATCGACCTCCTTGAACTGGTTTTTTTAGAGCCGGTATTTTTTTGTACGTGGTTAATTTTTTGGAACCGGCTTTGTTTCTGGGACTGGTTACAGTTTTGAAACAAGTTACTTTTTTGTATTGTTTACTTTTTATATACATTTTTGGAACCAGTTACTTTTTGGAACCGATTACCTGCCTCCAACTGGCTACTTTTTTCAATATGGTCTACAATAGTAAATACATTTTGGAGGCCCACAACATCATGAACCCAGAGGTTACAAAATACTAAATCCGACCCAGAGCACAAAACATTGTATTTCACATTTGGCATTTGGTTGGTATCAAAGTTTATTTGTTGTTGTTTGTCGGCGTAAAACAATGAAGACAAGAGATTGGGAGAGTTCAGCATGATTCTGCGCAAAGACAATAAACTTTTGTCTGCTTTGGAAATAGAATTGTGAGAAAATAATATGTGGGTATGGATGCGTGTATAGGTAGATATATGTATTTGGAAGATATTTTTCGGCATTGTCTGTTAAATTTTTACCCCGCAGGAATTATCAATCACATTGTGGTAGCTCCTAGGGCTCTTGTTTAAAATCGATTATTCAGTCGAGCAGCAATTTTCGCAATAATTAAAAATCGACTAGCTGCTACTTTTGAAATACTGAAGGTTTCATATATTTAATTTTTTTGCATTCGAATTAAAAACTGCAAATAAGTTTCCGCAAACGTAGCTGGGTTTGGAATTCCTTTTCCAATTCCGCGGATGCCAAAAAAGACAAGTGCAAAATATGTGACATGCAGCTGGTTTACAATAACTTCACAACGTCTGTACGAATCGCAGAAGTCATTAAAAAGTTACAAAACAAAAAAACTTCTCGAATAGTCGAATTGGCTGTACGCAATTTTTGTTTTTTTTTTTACTGGAGAAAATGGAACATGTATTTGAAAGACAATGTTGTCAATGTTTTAAGAGAGCGTTGTTGTAGTCGAGGTCCTCCCGAAGCCTACATCGTGGACTACGGGTCTATTTTGAATTGAATAAGTTTGTATTGGACAAGTACCTGAATGTCTTACCTTAAATACATATATGTGGGGTGGATGTACCAGAAACCGGACATTTAACTTTTTTGTTTGCTTTAGAACTCTTCTTGGTTACATTTCATAAGCGATATTAAAAAACTTTGAGTTTTCAAATGACTATTGCTTAATTCTAAATCTAATAAAATCAGCCACTTCGATAGAAAACTCTCTATTTTTTTGTAAAAATTATTCATTTGATACAAGTCAGAATTTGCCAGTAACCGGACAGTTTTTTTAGAAACCGAACAGTAAAATTCCAGTTACCGGAAGCTATGATCTTAATTAAAAATAATTGTGTTGTAACGTTTTACAACGTTTTATAATGTTCTTTTTACTTTTATTTAATATTTAAACCAAATAAATAAATAAATACAACAACAAAAAATAAACTTTGCACATTCTTCATTAATTTCATTTATCTTGCATAGGTACTTAGTATTTAAACATTAAGGAAAACAAACGAAAACATTCTTTCATTTTCAGTTAAATATACTTGGATAAGAAAGAAACACAGAAAACTCCAATAAATAAAAAATTAAAATATAAATATTTCATTAATTGCAATACATTTTAGCTGAAAACATACCTAAGTAGTAATTAAACATTATACAAATGCTTCGCAACTTCGCTCATCTTCTTCTCGGTGAAAACCGGAGTCTCAGCGTTAGCTCCCTTTAGTATTATCAAGTAAGCTGGAGTCTGATTGTTATCTCCCTTTAGCTTATTAACACTTGTGTCTTTGCTTCCCAAGCCATTATTGTCTTCTTCTTCCTGTATTACAGCTTTTGAGGTACATGGCTTTCCAGTACTTATATTTCCCACTTCGATCCACTTTGAGGTTTGGTTCCTGTCATTCCGGCTAATTCGCCTTCTGGTTCTTGGACTGAGGCGCTTACCCTCCCCCTTCTGCCTCTTAAAAGCAGACCTGTCAGGTTCAGCCGATCGCTGCCTCTTGCCTCTATGAACTTCTTCCTCTTCGATGCGGTTGTAAAATTGTTCGCAGCAAAGCTTCCGTCTGTGAATTGTGTTCGGCATTCTTCCACTGTCTCACGGGGCTATGCGAAGCGATCGCTCTTATCGTTGGTTGGGTGAACCATTGGGCCCAAGCGCTGCATAATTCTTAATGCAGCCTGATATTTTGAGAAGGTTCTCTTAAGCTCCCTATCTCGTTGTTCCCGTTCCAACCTTAATTCTTTGTCCGGGCTAGTATGTCGCTCCTTTACCGAGCGCACTGACTGCACACTATCATCGCTATCCGCGTCCGAGTCATCGCTGATAGCGATTTCCTCTTTGCCGGCTTGCGACGCCATCGCCTTTTACTTCGCATCATTAATTTCTCTTAAAGTTTTTGAGTTCATCTTGGTCGTACGACCACCTGCCCACAAGGTGGGCTCAGCGGTCTAATGTTAAAAATGGGGATGAAACCCGTCCGCCAAAACAGCGCCCCTTACTGTGGTAAGGCCATCATTACTTCCCGTGGCGGTCCGGTATCGGGAAGGCTCCGTTCAAATACAGTCGAATATATCCCCTGGCTGCAAATCGTCCAATAGGCACGGTCCATATTACACCCTGGATTAGGGATTATCACACATATTATAATTAATTTTTATATAAACAAATATTATTAAAAATAGGGCTAAAGAAACAGCATGTCCGGATACTAGAATTGTGCGGTTGTTAACTATTTCTAGTAACCGGACACTTTGTCCGGATTCTGGAAAACACTATTATTTTTATTCCGGTATCCGGACAGATGCATTTACATAAATATATACATACTTTCACTAATTTTAAACTGTTATCACCAATTTATTAGTAAAAACTCACCTGATAGAATTGAAGTAGGTACAACTAGCAAACAAATTGAAAAGTAGCACGTCTTAACACTTCACTAGACACACGTAAACTAAAAGTGAAACAACAAAGCTTCTTTTGAAAATAAAGCAAAGGAAAATTGCGAAACCAATATAAATGAGTGGTTTCTTCCAATGAATTTTTCGAATTTTAAAATAAGTCAACGGTTTTCTTATTTCAAACGAGTAAGGTGAAAATTTTACGGTTACTGGTACATCTACCCTATACATATTCTATTACGGGCCAGAAAATTTGGCTATCCATTTACTACAGGGTATAGACCTACGTATGTACCTATGTATACACATAAATATTTAAATTTTTTAATAGTATACACATATGTATGTATGTATCTAATTCACGATGTATACATTATTTTGCAAAACTTTCAGGGTTGGTGATACTCAATGCGGAAGCTCTCATTAAGCAAAATTGAAGAGCTTTCTCTGGCACCCATGTGTTTAAATAATCGTGCACAAAAATTTGTATTATGTATATACATTTGCATACAAAAGCCAATAACCCAGCCAACGCAAAGTTCGATAAACCTTAAACGAAAAAATTATCAAAAATTCGACTGCAACCTCGTGAACAGTAGTTCGATCGCCCGACCGACTTTGGAAGTATTTATATAGTTGTCTTTCATTGCAGACTAGAAATTTGACAAACAAGTGCCACCTTGGACTAAGTAGGATATTGAAATTTTAAGCCTTTGCCCAGAAAATAAGTGGAGGGAAAGAAAGGTTCTTCGATATATTCATGAACCTATGATTTATCGGGCTATTGAGAATTTCTGTACAACAAGCAAAGCAATTAGGCGCTTCACAAGGTCTGCTATTTGTCGTATGTGCTAGGTTTTAATCAAATTTTATATTGGAAGCTATAGAAATAACTTGAAACTTAAAACTTTACAAGGAATACAACAATCTTGTGAATTGCCTCTTTATTTGTTATAGCTTTTATGATGAGCAACCAAATTATAAAAAAGACATCTGACAGATTGATCGTATTTGATAACAATGTTGATAGGAACCTAAAACGAGTGATAAGAATGTCTCCTTTTGATTTAGGTGATCAGTCATTATCTCCAGACGTTCCATAAGGACATCAAACTAATAAGCCACGAAACTTGTAAAATTATGTATATACATATGTAGCCGACGGCTATTGCCCAACAAACATTTAGGTTAGAAAACGATTAGACCGCGAATCGAATTCTAATGTATTTCTCTAAGGTAGAATGTTAGAGGACGATTTGCGAAACTGTCGCGAATTATAGCATTCTCGACAAAAAGGGGACTTCTTTCTCGATATCGAGAATAGGGTTAGAATTCTAATCGAATTCTAACGTCAAATTCTAATGAGTTTCTAATGAGAATTTTGAAGTTATGTGCAATTAATTCAATTATTTAAAATCAGCGAAATTTTCATTGTTTCATTATATCAAATACGTTTATTTGGTTATAATCTTTTGTATTAAGAATGAACATATTTCAAAGGCTTTTTATATTATAATAAAAAATCAAACGTACTTAAAGATTGAGCTCAGCGTTGGTTTGAGGTACGGATGAGGAAGCGTTTTCTTCATGCCATTCAAATAGCACTTCAATAATCTGCTCGCTTTCCTTTTTTAACTTTTTTTTGATTCATTTTCACTTACTAGTATTTATTATTATAAATAAAAAAACTAATTTCGCAACTTGTAATATGTCCACTATTTTTATTTTGTTTGTATAACACTAGGAATGAGTGATCATGTCGTGCAAATAATCGATAACTGTGACAATAATCATAACTTCGCATTTCTAGTGTTATTCGAATCGTTTCACAGTCGAATTCTAACCTAGTTCTCTAACCTAATTTTCGATTCAAAATGCATTAGAGAACTACATTAGAATTCTAATGTTAAATTACAATATTTCTCTAACGTTAGAAACTGTGTTTGCTGGGTGACACACATTTTGTCTTGCATAAGATTGGTTGCCAGTCTATCATGATAATCAAAACCAAAGCCGTTCTTCAGGTTCTATCACCAGTGATCACATTGAAAAGGAGCGATAGCCACCGAAGATATTTAAGGCCGAGCTTCTCTTCCAATTTGCGTTATGGATTCTTTTTATTGGGCTACATGTTTTATTCTAACGGCATCTGCAAGTCAGATGAGTTTTCACTGCACAAATACACTCAGAGTGCTTGCCAAATCACTGCTGAGGGGCGAAACCGTTTAGAATTTTTTTCTAATTGAAAAAACTAGTTTATTTCTATACTAATACATATTTGTTTGTTCAGATATGACATCTGTGTTAAAAAAATATCATAACCCTTAATATGCATAGCAAAATGTTTTGTAAAAGTATCTATGACTTTGTGACTTTTAGGACTTAAGTTTAAACTGTCTTGTTTGGTTTTAAAACCAAAGTAACAATTTTTATATTTTGGAAACTTTTTAGTTTTGTTTCAAAATCAGAGGAGCCTGCAATGTTCAGTTTTTAGTTTTATTAAACTTTTTGAATTTTGTATTAAAGCAATTTTGAAAACTAAGACTTATTGCTTAGTTAAGTTTATATTTAAACTGAAAAAAATTAAGGAAACATTGTAGTAAATTAAAAGGTTTCCAATTTAGCACAACATTTTAATCGTGTGCATAGAATTTACTATCAAGATCTATTGAGGCAATTCACCAGGTCTTCTTTTTGCCATATATGTATATGCTATGCTTTAATCAAATTTTATATTGGAAAGCATGGAAACAACTCATATTTTATAATTTTACACGAGTAAGACACTCCTAAGAATGGCGCATATATTTCTTCAAATTTACCGATTTCTCCACACTTCGGGCTAAACAGTTTGTTATATATTAATAACACTGGATCACAAATTCCAATTTTTTTCTGCACCAGACACACCATTATGAAATTCCTATGTAAAATCACCCCCTGATTCCGAAAATCAAGGTTATTTTTAATTCTATGATAACGTTTTAGAGATATTTACGAAAAAAAAAAAAAAAATTGGGTGCACTTAATCATATATATCTGAAGAACGAAGTGAGCAATTCCAAAACGGTTTGAAGGTTTTAATAGGTAATAAAATTTGCTATAAACTGTGCATACTTTTTGCTAGGCCCTGCGGATTCAAAGATAACGAACAATCATTACGGATTTTTTCAATTTTTTTTGTAAAAATGTACTTTTTTATTTTTTTGCAGATTTTTTTTCTTTCTAAGCTTTGTTTTATTACAAGAAAAAAATAAGATTTCATTCAACAAAATCGAATGATCAATACAAAAGTTATAAGCACTCAAGTAAATATATCCATTTAATACTTAAGTACCCTACTGGCACATATGTGTTAGTATTCGTATATCAGTTAGTTAGCAGGTAGATTTTCGAAGGGTTATTAGATACAAAAAACTGTTAGCGTCCTCTTCTCAAACCTAGGTGCATTTCAAGCAAGAGCACATTTTTATGGCAGGTAGTGTTTTCTTTGTAGAACTAGGAACCCTTTTTGTTCAGGTAGGCTTGAATTTTTACTTGATCTAAGTATAAATAATAGTACATGCGCCTTGTTCCTTCATAATATCTGCAAAGCTCGCCGGATACCGTTCAGTTTATAACCCGTAATTTACTTAAAAATATAATATGAATAAAAGGGCGCCAGAGTTGGAGTGTACAAATGATCCAGATATGTTCGGTTTCATCTGTGGTCAATTTATCGTTAAAAGGATGCGACGTGTGTTTTCAAATCCTTTGAAAACTACATACTATAAGTATTTTGGAATTGAGCCTAAAAACAATGAAAAACCATGGACACCGAATACTGTGTGCAACACATGTCGATTCGAATTGATTTTTCGGAAACCGGAACAAAAAGGTGCGTTGTAAAAATTAGGAATTTGCTCCCTTTTAATGCATAGCTGACTAATTTCTGAAGCTATCTATTTAGGCGACATATGAAATTTATTACACCAATGAAGTAGAGGGAACCAACTTGCCATTCAACGGACTGCTATATTTGTACTACAAAAGTACTTGGGGTTGGAAAGTTAAGAAAAGTAACCTATGCGAGCGTATCTACAGTGTCATTACCAGAACTAAATTCAACGGAAGCCACTTTGCCAGAATCAAATTTTACTTTAGTCCCGGCTCCAGTTTCATTGTCAACAACAGTATCTGATTACGCGGCAACATGTTGTACTGGATTTCAAATGGAAAACGAAAGAAACTATTTTTCACAAGCACAACTCAATGATTGGATAAGGGATTTGGAGTTGTCAAAGGAAAATGCCGAACTACGCGCCTCTCGTATGCAACAATTTAAATTTGTTTCATCCGATGTTAAGGTAATATATTATAGAACTCGTCACGAACAATTTTCCAAGTACTATACGAAGGAGGACAGTGTTTGTTACTGCAAATACATTGCTGGTCTATTCAAACAGTTTGGTGAACCATATGATTCAAAAGAGGGGCGATTGTTCATAGACGGCAATAAATTAGGTTTAAAGGCCGTATTATTGCATATTGGCAACCAAAAGCCATCTATCCCGATCGGGCATGCAGCATACACGAAGGAAACGTATGAGATAATGCAAAAATTGCTCAAATTAAACAAATACGAAGAACATGATTGGAAAATATGTGCCGTTCTTAAAGTCGTTGGAATGCTATGTGGTGTGCAAAGTGGATACACAAAATACTGTTGTTTTCTATGAAAATGGGATAGCCGAGCTCGTCAAGCCCACTACATCATAAAGGATTGGCCATAACGAATCGAGTTTAAAGTTGGGGTGGATAACATAAAATACTACCCACTTATATTATAAAGAAGGAAAAAATAATTATACCTCCGCTCCACATCAAGCTCGGCCTTATCAAAAACTTTGTCAAGGCTTTGGACAAAGAAGGCGAAGCTTTTCATCATTTGAAGACAATCTTTCCAGAGATTTCAGAAGCAAAAATAAGGGAAGGGGTTTTGGGTGTGCCCGCAAATAAGGAAAATGATGACCAATAACGATTTCTATTGCCACCAATGGAGGCAGCAGCGTGGGATTCTTTTGAAAAGGTCGTTACTTCTTTCTTAGGCAAACACAAAAGTCCTAACTACGAGATGATAGTGAACGACTTAATCAAAAACTATGGGGAAATGGGTGAATAAAAAAACATATTTAAGACCGTTTCCTCAGTTAGCTTTAAAACCTATCTGCCCGATAAACAAAAAAAGTATGAAAGTTTTTAAATTTACACGAGAATATATAGCCCTAAATCTGAATTCATCGTCCAGTTTCGAACAAACAAGAACGAGAAAAATGTAAACGAAAGATTTGTTCTGAATTGAAAGATAAATCCAGCTTAAGAAAATTATATACTAAATAGAAGACCCGGCAGACGTTGTTCTGCCCTAAATTTGGTCTATCTGCATACATTTTAATCAGCTTTTTCCGTCTGACTCTGCTTATAACTTTTGCATTAGTTCATCGATTTTGTTGAACGAAAGCTTATTTTTTTTGTAATAAAACAGAGCTTAGAGAAAAAAAAAATTCTTCAAAAAAATAAAAAGTTTTCGGGATCCTTCCTCGCAAAGAACAAGTTTTTTTTATATTTTTACAAAAAAAATTGAAAAAATCCGTAATGATCGTTCGCTATCTTTGAATCTGCAGGGCCTAGCAAAAAGTATTGTATACACAGTTTGTAGAAAATTTTAAATTTAAAAGCTTCAAACCGTTTTGGAATTGCTCAATTCGTTCTTGAGATATATGAGATTAAGTGAACCCATTTTTTTTAAAGACGGTTATTCGTAAACATCTTAAAAACGTTACCATAGAATTAAAAATAACCTTGATTTGCGGAATCATGGGGTGATTTTACATAGGAATTTCATAATGGCATCTCTGGCGCATTTTGGCTGTAAACCAGTGTAATAGGCCAAAAAGCATGCCTTAAGGTCTGCGGGCTATGGAGTAATAAACATAGTATATAAAAATTATTTGTAAATTTAAATAACATTACTTACATAATTGAATAAATACTTATTAGAATACAAATATGTATTATAAAGTAATTGAAATTATGTCTTGCCTATTTCTTGAAGCAGCGGGTAAATATTCTTGTTTTAGTGGGCGTGTATATGTCCAAAGCTGAAAATTAAGAAAGCGTGCAGTTTAGAAAGCGAAGCTTATTAGTTTAGGCGCATTAGTACTTTTAAGTGTATTAAGAATAAAATAATAATGATTTAATTAAGTGCAGTGGCTGAAATATTCGTTTTTATAATAACATGACAATAATAGAAGTAGGGCAGTGTTGATAAAAAATTTATACATGCAACGGTTAGAAGAATTTCGTTACCAGGCTAGAAAAAAAATTTAGTGTGCAACGTGCAAAAAAACCGTTTGAGATTCTCGTGAATTATTTGGCAATATTGGCCGAGACAGTAGAGCAAAGTCTTTTTTAATGTTTTCGGGAAATAAAACTCCAAACATGAAAAGCTATTATTTAAAAGACTTAAATGTAACTAGGTAAATAATAAAAAAAATAAATAACAAGTAAGGAAGGCTAAGTTCGGGTGTAACCGAACATAACATACTCAGTTGAGAGCTATGGAGACAAAATAAGGAAAATCAATCTGGGGTAACCCTGGAATGTGGTTGTATAACATGTGTATCAAATGAAAGGTATTAAAGAGTATTTTAAGAGAGAGTAGGCCATAGTTCTATGGATGAACGCCATTTAGGGATATCGCCATAAAGGTAGACCAGGGCTGACTCTAGAATTTGTTTGTACGATATGGGTATCAAATGAAAGGTGTTACTGAGCATTTTAAGAGGGAGTGGGCCTTAGGTCTATCGGTGGACGCCTTTTCGAGATGTCCCCATTAAGGTGGACCAGGGGTGATTCTATAATGTGTTTGTACGATATGGGTATCAAATGAAAGCTGTTAATGAGTATTTTGAAAAGGAGTGATCCTTAGTTCCATAGGTGGACGCCGTTTCGAGATATCGCCATAAAGGTGGACCAGGGGTGTCTCTAGAATGTGTTTGTACGATATGGGAATCAAATGAAAGGTGTTACTGAGCATTTTAAGAGGGAGTGGGCATTAGGTCTATAGGTGGACGCCTTTTCGAGATATCGCCATTAGGGTGGGCCAGGGGTGACTCTAGAATGTTTGTACGGTATGGGTATCAAACGAAAGGTGTTACTGAGCATTTTAAGAGGGAGTGGGCATGAGGTCTATAGGTGGACGCCTTTTCGAGATATCGTCATTAGGGTGGGCCAGGGGTGACTCTAGAATGTGTTTGTACGATATGTGCATCAAACGAAAGGTGTTACGGAGCATTTTAAGAGGGAGTGGGCATTAGGTCTATAGGTGGACGCCCTTTCGAGATATCGCCATTAGGGTGGGCCAGGGGTGACTCTAGAATGTTTGTACGATATGGGTATCAAACGAAAGGTGTTACTGAGCATTTTAAGAAGGAGTGGGCATTAGGTCTATAGGTGGACGCCTTTTCGAGATATCGCCATTAGGGTGGGCCAGGGGTGACTCTAGAATGTGTTTGTACGATATGGGTATCAAATGAAAGGTGGTAAGGAGTATTTTAAAAGGGAGTAATCCTTAGTTCTATAGGTGGACGCCTTTTCGAGATATCGCCATAAAGGTGGACCAAGGGTGACTCTAGAATGTTTGTACGATATGGGTATCAAACGAAAGGTGTTACTGAGCATTTTAAGAGGGAGTGGGCATTAGGTCTATAGGTGGACGCCTTTTCGAGATATCGCCATTAGGGTGGGCCAGGGTGACTCTAGAATGTGTTTGTACGATATGGGTATCAAATGAAAGGTGGTAATGAGTATTTTAAAAGGTAGTAATCCTTAGTTCTATAGGTGGACGCCTTTTCGAGATATCGCCATAAAGCTGGACCAAGGGTGACTCTAGAATGTTTGTACGGTATGGGTATCAAACGAAAGGTGTTACTGAGCATTTTAAGAGGGAGTGGGCATTAGGTCTATAGGTGGACGCCTTTTCGAGATATCGCCATTAGGGTGGGCCAGGGTGACTCTAGAATGTGTTAGTACGATATGGGTATCAAATGAAAGGTGGTAATGAGTATTTTAAAAGGGAGTAATCCTTAGTTCTATAGGTGGACGCCTTTTCGAGATATCGCCATTAGGGTGGGCCAGGTGTGACTCTAGAATGTTTGTACGATATGGGTATCAAACGAAAGGTGTTACTGAGCATTTTAAGAGGGAGTGGGCATTAGGTCTATAGGTGGACGCCTTTTCGAGATATCGCCATTAGGGTGGGACAGGGGTGACTCTAGAATGTTTGTACGATATGGGTATCAAACGAAAGGTGTTAATGAGCATTTTAAGAGGGAGTGGACATTAGGTCTATAGGTGGACGCCTTTTCGAGATATCGCCATTAGGGTGGGCCAGGGGTGACTCTAGAATGTTTGTACGATATGGGTATCAAACGAAAGGTGTTACTGAGCATTTTAAGAGGGAGTGGACATTAGGTCTATAGGTGGACGCCTTTTCGAGATATAGCCATTAGGGTGGGCCAGGGTGACTCTAGAATGTGTTTGTATGATATGGGTATCAAATGAAAGGTGGTAATGAGTATTTTAAAAGGGAGTAATCCTTAGTTCTATAGGTGGACGCCTTTTCGAAATATCGCCATTAGGGTGGGCCAGGTGTGACTCTAGAATGTTTGTACGATATGGGTATCAAACGAAAGCTGTTACTGAGCATTTTAAGAGGGAGTGGGCATTAGGTCTATAGGTGGACGCCTTTTCGAGATATCGCCATTAGGGTGGGCCAGGGGTGACTCTAGAATGTTTGTACGATATGGGTATCAAACGAAAGGTGTTACTGAGCATTTTAAGAGGGAGTGGACACTAGGTCTATAGGTGGACGCCTTTTCGAGATATCGCCATTAGGGTGGGCCAGGGGTGACTCTAGAATGTTTGTACGATATGGGTATCAAACGAAAGGTGTTACTGAGCATTTTAAGAGGGAGGGGGCATTAGGTCTATAGGTGGACGCCTTTTCGAGATATCGCCATTAGGGTGGGACAGGGGTGACTCTGGTATGTTTTTGTACGATATGGATATCAAATTAAAGGTATTAATGAGGGTTTTAAAAGCGAGTGGCCCTTAGATGTATATGTGAAGGCGTTCTCGCGATATCGACCAAAATGTGGACCAGGTGATCCAGAAAATCATCTGTCGGGTACTGCTAATTTATTTATATATGCAATACCACTAACAGTATTCCTGCCAAGATTCCAAGGGCTGTTGATTTCGCCTTGTAGAACTTTTTCATTTTCTTCTACTTAATATGGTAGGTGTCACACCCATTTTACAAAGCTTTTTCCAAAGTTATATTTTGCGTCAATAAACCAATCCAGTTATTTAAAAGACTTAAATGTAACTAGGTAAATAATAAAAAAAATAAATAACAAGTAAGGAAGGCTAAGTTCGGGTGTAACCGAACATAACATACTCAGTTGAGAGCTATGGAGACAAAATAATGAAAATCAATCTGGGGTAACCCTGGAATGTGGTTGTATAACATGTGTATCAAATGAAAGGTATTAAAGAGTATTTTAAGAGAGAGTAGGCCATAGTTCTATGGATGAACGCCATTTAGGGATATCGCCATAAAGGTAGACCAGGGCTGACTCTAGAATTTGTTTGTACGATATGGGTATCAAATGAAAGGTGTTACTGAGCATTTTAAGAGGGAGTGGGCCTTAGGTCTATCGGTGGACGCCTTTTCGAGATGTCCCCATTAAGGTGGACCAGGGGTGATTCTATAATGTGTTTGTACGATATGGGTATCAAATGAAAGCTGTTAATGAGTATTTTGAAAAGGAGTGATCCTTAGTTCCATAGGTGGACGCCGTTTCGAGATATCGCCATAAAGGTGGACCAGGGGTGTCTCTAGAATGTGTTTGTACGATATGGGAATCAAATGAAAGGTGTTACTGAGCATTTTAAGAGGGAGTGGGCATTAGGTCTATAGGTGGACGCCTTTTCGAGATATCGCCATTAGGGTGGGCCAGGGGTGACTCTAGAATGTTTGTACGGTATGGGTATCAAACGAAAGGTGTTACTGAGCATTTTAAGAGGGAGTGGGCATGAGGTCTATAGGTGGACGCCTTTTCGAGATATCGTCATTAGGGTGGGCCAGGGGTGACTCTAGAATGTGTTTGTACGATATGTGCATCAAACGAAAGGTGTTACGGAGCATTTTAAGAGGGAGTGGGCATTAGGTCTATAGGTGGACGCCCTTTCGAGATATCGCCATTAGGGTGGGCCAGGGGTGACTCTAGAATGTTTGTACGATATGGGTATCAAACGAAAGGTGTTACTGAGCATTTTAAGAAGGAGTGGGCATTAGGTCTATAGGTGGACGCCTTTTCGAGATATCGCCATTAGGGTGGGCCAGGGGTGACTCTAGAATGTGTTTGTACGATATGGGTATCAAAGGAAAGGTGGTAAGGAGTATTTTAAAAGGGAGTAATCCTTAGTTCTATAGGTGGACGCCTTTTCGAGATATCGCCATAAAGGTGGACCAAGGGTGACTCTAGAATGTTTGTACGATATGGGTATCAAACGAAAGGTGTTACTGAGCATTTTAAGAGGGAGTGGGCATTAGGTCTATAGGTGGACGCCTTTTCGAGATATCGCCATTAGGGTGGGCCAGGGTGACTCTAGAATGTGTTTGTACGATATGGGTATCAAATGAAAGGTGGTAATGAGTATTTTAAAAGGTAGTAATCCTTAGTTCTATAGGTGGACGCCTTTTCGAGATATCGCCATAAAGCTGGACCAAGGGTGACTCTAGAATGTTTGTACGATATGGGTATCAAACGAAAGGTGTTAATGAGCATTTTAAGAGGGAGTGGACATTAGGTCTATAGGTGGACGCCTTTTCGAGATATCGCCATTAGGGTGGGCCAGGGGTGACTCTAGAATGTTTGTACGATATGGGTATCAAACGAAAGGTGTTACTGAGCATTTTAAGAGGGAGTGGACATTAGGTCTATAGGTGGACGCCTTTTCGAGATATAGCCATTAGGGTGGGCCAGGGTGACTCTAGAATGTGTTTGTATGATATGGGTATCAAATGAAAGGTGGTAATGAGTATTTTAAAAGGGAGTAATCCTTAGTTCTATAGGTGGACGCCTTTTCGAAATATCGCCATTAGGGTGGGCCAGGTGTGACTCTAGAATGTTTGTACGATATGGGTATCAAACGAAAGCTGTTACTGAGCATTTTAAGAGGGAGTGGGCATTAGGTCTATAGGTGGACGCCTTTTCGAGATATCGCCATTAGGGTGGGCCAGGGGTGACTCTAGAATGTTTGTACGATATGGGTATCAAACGAAAGGTGTTACTGAGCATTTTAAGAGGGAGTGGACACTAGGTCTATAGGTGGACGCCTTTTCGAGATATCGCCATTAGGGTGGGCCAGGGGTGACTCTAGAATGTTTGTACGATATGGGTATCAAACGAAAGGTGTTACTGAGCATTTTAAGAGGGAGGGGGCATTAGGTCTATAGGTGGACGCCTTTTCGAGATATCGCCATTAGGGTGGGACAGGGGTGACTCTGGTATGTTTTTGTACGATATGGATATCAAATTAAAGGTATTAATGAGGGTTTTAAAAGCGAGTGGCCCTTAGATGTATATGTGAAGGCGTTCTCGCGATATCGACCAAAATGTGGACCAGGTGATCCAGAAAATCATCTGTCGGGTACTGCTAATTTATTTATATATGCAATACCACTAACAGTATTCCTGCCAAGATTCCAAGGGCTGTTGATTTCGCCTTGTAGAACTTTTTCATTTTCTTCTACTTAATATGGTAGGTGTCACACCCATTTTACAAAGCTTTTTCCAAAGTTATATTTTGCGTCAATAAACCAATCCAGTTACCATGTTTCATCACTTTTTTCGTATTTGGTATAGAATTATGGCATTTTTTTCATTTTTCGTAATTTTCGATATCGATAAAGTGGGCGTGGTTATGGTCAGATTTCGCCCATTTTTTACACCAAGAAAAAGTGAGCTCAGGTAAGTACGTGGGCTAAGTTTAGTAAAGATATATCGGATTTTGCTCAAGTTATTGTGTTAATGGCCGAGCGGAAGGACAGACGGTGGACTGTGTATAAAAACTGGGCGTGGCTTCCACCGATTTCGCCCATTTTCACAGAGAACAGTTACCGTATTATGCTCCTACCAAATTTGAGAAGGATTGGTAAATTTTTGTTCGACTTATGGCAATAAAAGTATTCTAGACAAACTAAATGAAAATGGGCGGAGCCACGCCCATTTTGAAATTTTCTTTTATTTTTGTATTTTGTTGCATCATATCATTACTGGAGTTGAATTTTGACTTAATTTACTTATATACAGTAAAGATATTAAATTTTATGTTAAAATTTGAATTAAAAAAAATTTTTTTTTAAAAAGTGGGCGTGTTCTTCATCCAATTTTGCTAATTTTTATTTAGCACATATAGAGTAATAGTAGTAACGTTCCTGCCAAATTTCATCATGGTATCTTCAACGACTGCCAAATTACAGCTTGCAAAACTTTTAAATTACCTTCTTGTAAAAGTGGGCGGTGCCACGCCCATTGTCCAAAATCTTACTAATTTTCTATTCTGCGTCATAACGTCAACCCATCTACCAAGTTTCGTCGCTTTATCTGTCTTTTGTAATGAGTTATCGCACTTTTTCGGTTTTTCGAAATTTTCGATATCGAAAAAGTGGGCGTGGTTATAGTCCGATATCGTTCATTTTAAATAGCGATCTGAGATGAGTGCTCAGGAACCTACATACCAAATTTCATCAAGATGCCTCAAAATTTACTCAAGTTATCGTGTTAACGGACGGACGGACGGACGGACGGACGGACATGGCTCAATCAAATTTTTTTTCGATCCTGATTATTTTGATATATGGAAGTCTATATCTATCTCGATTCCTTTATATATGTACAACCAACCGTTATCCAATCAAACTTAATATACTCTGTGAGCTCTGCTCAACTGAGTATAAAAAATAAAAAAAGCTCAACTATTTTTTTTCGATTTTTTTTAAATTTTAAATAGTATATATTGCCTACATTAAATTGTGTATAAGTGATAAAAACTTTTAAAATATATAGGTACTTATATATTCGAATTTTAAGAATATCCTATTGTAACGAATTTACTTGCAATTCCCCTTATTTGCAATCTTCTGCCAACGTTCTTATCGGTAAACTGAATAAACAACTCCAATATTGAATAATGGAAAAATGGCCTTTATTAAAGTACTTCACAATAATACTTATACTTTGCAATGAATAGCTTGCTTAATAACCAAACTGATTGCTAGCTCAAATGAAACTGAATTCTCGCTTCTACTGTTGCCGCCCTTTTATACTGTCCGATTTCCTTGTTGCATATTTCTAGGCTTTTCTAATTCCAGAACTTACTAGTTATTTATAAATTTCTCAGCTACAACTGCAGATGTATACTTTTTATAGCTTCTCTCATATCCCATGCGCTTGTATGTGTGAGCGACACTTCCCCAATTACAATTGCATACCTTTAGGAGCACCTCAGATAAGATATCTGCATGTGTCTGTGCGTTACCTCTCCGCTGCGTTCACGTCACTGCCCAGCATCGGCTTAGAGATGGCAGTACCCCTTAGTGTTGCTAATATTCATAAGACTATTAATAAAACGTTGACGAGTCAGCATTTCTTATATTTTTTTCTTGCTGTTTGGTATTCAGAAAATCGCACACCTAGATCAAAAAGGAGCTAACTCAAAAATCGAAAATTGTGAAGTTAAAAGTACCAGCGGGCTTTGCATTCCAATACCTACCGAACTGTATACGCGATTTATTAATCAACGTGAAGTCTTTGTAAAAAATAAAAATTGCATTGGCGCATATGGAAAAGGCAGTCAGTTTTTCGCGTTTTCTGAACTTTGCGATTTTCTAAGTTGCTCGCTGTTTTGATCTAGGTGTGCGATATGTCAACGTTCCATTATCTATTTTATACGCATGTCCATATTCAAATGTATACATGTACGTCAGCGAATTTGGCAAAAAAGCCGGCTGACTATCAGCAGAAACAATATACTATAGAGACATTGCACAGACGAAAAATCGTGTGAGGCAAGCTTCACAAAATTCTAGTAGGTCACCTTCACCACATACCACAGCAGAATTTGTTAAACTACCACTGTCTGTATTTGTTATTTAATAATTATTTGTACACTTTTTATTAAGCTAATGTGTTCAGAATTTTAACTTTTACTCACTAAAACTCCAATCAGTGTATTTCTGTGCTTAGATTATGTTAAAAATTGTGTTAAAGTTTTTGGTGTGGTGAAAGTGACCTACTAGAATTTTGTTACGCTCCGCTGCTTTCCACCGAAGTTTGCGCATGCAATATCTTTATATTCAAAAATTTTTGCTATCAGTCTCGAAGCAATACAAATAAAACACGTGCGTTTTATGTACCCACATCCATATGTACATACATATGTATTAGGGGGAGGCAGATAATTAATAGAGTTTTTTTCCTTCAGGTGTAGCGAAAATGATGATAATAATAATAGTAATCGAAAAAGTTTTTTTTAAAAATTTCCTTTTTGAATTATATTACTAAAGTACGGCATCCAGATCATAAGAAAACGCTTAAGATTTTTCTCTCTTGTAAGTCAACCTTGAAGATTTTTATACTCAGCGTGCTTTGCACACATAGTATATTAACTTTGATTGGATAACGGTTGGTTGTACAGGTATAAAGGAATCGATATAGATATAGACTTCCATATATCGGAATCATCAATATCGAAAAAAAATTTTATTGAGCCATGTCCGTCCGTCCGTCCGTCTGCCCGTTAACACGATAACTTGAGTAAATATTGAGATATCTTCACCAAATTTAGTACAGGAGCTTATCTGGACCCAGAATAGATTGGTATTGAAAATGAACGAAATCGGATGATAACCACGCCCACTTTTTATATATATAACAAAAAACATGATTATTTAGTAAATAAAACACCTAGAATTTTGAAATTTGACGTGTGGGTTGATATTGACACTCTTGATAAAAAAAAAAAAAATTTAAATGGGCGCGGCACCGCCCACTTGTGATAAAATCAATTTTACAAATTTTATTAATCATAAATCAAAAATCGTTAAACCTATCGTAACAAAATTCGGCACAGAGGTTGCCTTTACTATAAGGAATGCTTTGAAGAAAAATTAACGAAATCGGTTAAGGACCACGCCCACTTTTATATAAAATATTTTTAAAAGAGTCGTATACGAAAATAATGAGCTATATCTTAGCGAAAAAGAGCTTTGTATCAATATAATTTTACTTTCTAAATTGAATTATAACATTAAATTTGAAAACACTTTTATGACTAAGCAATTTTCTATGTTTCGAGAGCCATAACTCGAAGAAAAATTAACGGATCGTAATGAAATTGTGTACACATATTTTCCTTATAGCAGTTAATATTTCTAGTAAAAATGGAAGGGATCGGTTAAAGACCACGGCAACTTAGATATAAAACAAATTTAAAAGGGTCGTAGACTAGAATAATAAGCTATAACTTAGCAAAAAATAGTTTTGAATCATTGATATTTCACTTATTAAGTTTTATTGTGAGAATAAACGGGGAGACATTTTTTTAACGGGCGGTGCCACGTGTTATGTAGAAAATTAATTTATCTAAAATCAAATGTGAAATTGAAGCTCACGCGGAGTATATAATGTTCGTTTACACCCGAACTGGGGCACCTTTACTTGTTTTTAATATATTTACATTTTCCTTTTTTCTTTATAAAATGTCTTCGGATATTAATGCTGCAACCACAAATTTCAACCTAAATGTACTTCCTGGCACCTTCTTTGAACTTCACCAGGAGAATATAAACAAATTTTTTGAACGTCTGCGTGTGATCTGGATATCGCTTTTATGGGCTGTTTACACCATCTTCAGTTAGTCACTTATCTACAAGTTAACGAAATGTTCGTTTTCTTCATGCTAACTGAAGTTTCGTGTATCAGTTAAGCCCAAGGAAAAAATTTAAACAAAAGCCCGATAGTTTTGGTGTGATCAAAATATAATGTAGCGATTTGTTCTACAAAATATTCACAATTATCGATTTAAACGGCGGTTGGTCACCCTGTTAAAGGAAACAATCTAATAGATTGCTATCCCCCAGGTAAAATCTAACTTAACTGGAGTAGGTGAAAACGGCCTGAAGCGTTGCGTCATCATGATTGCGGTTTTTCATTGCGAATAATGTGGGCAATTTTTGATTTATTATGAGTAGTGAACTTCTGCTTAAAAAAATAAAACAGAAATGATGAGAAAAGTTATTTCTATATTTTTTAGGCAAAAAAAACTAATGCTTTAAGGCAACTTTTCAAGCGTTTTGTTCATTTTCTTCATAACAAAACGTGTCAGTATAAACATTAAATACTTCCAGTAAAAACTAAAATTTGTTTGTACTCCAATTTCCTAGGAAATCATCAAAATAATTTACAGATGCAGTCTATGTTTTGTAAAAATTGTGTAAAGCGACGCATTTGACACTCTTCTTCTATTACTACTGCAAAAGAGGATAAATATAAGAGCCACCAGTTTACTACGGATGGCGAGTAACTCGCTGGAAATTAAAAAATTGATGCCGAATGTTTTCTATGAGGGACATTTTTGAATTGTCTCCCATTTATCCATGCGTTGTAGGCGCCCTATGCAACTGTGATTTTTGAAAGAGAATTAATTAATTAAATAAATACAGTGGGAAAAATAAACACAAATACCCCACGAAAATGTATAGAAGATATTTTATGCACATCTCGCCAAAAAAAAAACAGCGACTACCTCATAGAAAACATCGAGCAAATAGCTACGGGTAACGGGAGACGTCTCTTATTATAATTTATCTTCTTTGCTACAGCATATCTCTCAAAACAAAAAAAGCAAACTGTTCTAAGTAGGTTTCAAATAGCTTTAGAGTTCCTGAAATGGAGAAAAAGGTCTGGAAAATTACGACCAACTATCACATTTTTTCAAAAGTCGAAAAATTTCAACAAAAATTTTTTATTAAAAAAAAAATTGGTATTCTGTGTAGCTTTTCAATAGTTCTGGAGTTCCTAAAAAGGAGGAAAAAAGTTCAGGAAAATTTCGGCAAACATTAACATTTATTTGAATTTGAATTAAAAAACCAAATACTTTGCAATAGTTCTGGAGTTCCTGAAAAGGATAAAAATTATCTGAAAAATGTGATAATTGGTAGTAATTTTGCAGAATTCTTTTCCTCATTTTCAGAAACTTCAATCTTTTAAAAAGCTACTCAGAACACTTTTTTTTTATATATTTTGGACTTTTAGATAAATGTTTCCTCATTCGTGTAGATTCAGTTCGCAATGGTTTAAACCCACCCTCAATGGCAGCAAATAGCACGTTATAGCTCTTTTGTCCACTTGCGGACTTAGGAAATCAGTTATATGTTTCTGAAATCAAAAATATTAATTTTGCCCGATATTAGTTTTGAAGCAGATGAAACCGTCTATTGAATCGAATGGCAAACATACGGAACAAATTTGATCTTGCTATACTAAAGTTACTATTCCTCGATTTCTGCCTACCATAGCACTAGCAATATCTGTTATTAAGCACCTCAAAGTTTTAACATCCATCCCAAATTAATTCAGTGTTCCTAAAATTTTCAAAAAAGCTAAAAAATTTATGAAAAAAAGCTTCAAGTTAAATCATAATTTTTCAAGCTAAACGGAGAATAAAAGAAGCGAAAACTAGCTTGAAAAAAGCTTAAATAGCAACACTGGAGATAACCATCAAATCTTCTACCATGACATAAACTCAATTACCCTCATACCTATTTTTTATTATGGGATAATTCTGTGGTTATAAGCAACTATCGTCTAAGTCCCATGTAAAAGGATAGGAGTTAGGGGACTATTGCTTGTCACCATAGAATTATACTCACATATATTTTTTAAACAGGACAATTAAAATATGTTAGTAGCTCTTTTGTATATTTCGGTAAGACTTTAAGGTTATTGGGTACCCAATTTTACCGAATCAAACATCAGTGTAAATGTTATGAAATACAGCCTATTGGAAGCCGAAATAATAACCCAGAAAGGGAAGCGCTTTTTACTCGTAATATATAGCGCTACAGGTTCTTTAATCTAATTTTGCCTTGGACCACGTTTACACTAATGTACAATAAATGCACAACAATTAGCTTAGCCCTTCAACTTTTAGGTTTCTCTTTTATTATGTGTTTCTAAATAAGAAATGAGACCCCAGCGATTAGGGCCCGATTAACAAGTAGGCAGAATAGGCAGTTGCCTGGGGCTCCCGAAAAATGAAAAAGACTTCTAAAATTTTCTTACAAACAAAAAATTCTAGAGAGTGAAAGAAAAATGTAATCAGAACTGAAAATAAATCTTACTCAAATAAATAAAACTCAATTGACCGCATTCAAAAGGCGACGACCGACGAACTAGACACGGTTTATAAAAAGGACATTTCCGACTCATTTGACAAATTGTATGAGCGTGAAAGGAGAGTATACTGAATAATAAAAAAGAATTCTTTCAAAATCTACCCTGGTTGTTTTTATTTTGAAAAATTTCGGTTATTTTTGGAACAGAGGGTGTAGAAGCCTTCAAGCGTAAATTTCAACAAGAATGATGAATGAGTGAATGATTAATGATGGATGAAAAATAAATGAATGTATTGTAACGAATTTGTGGATTTCCTGATATTTTTTGTGCGGATCGTTAGAACAGAGTTTAATTTCATCCTGTGAAAAGTTCAAGGATTGATTACCTGGTGTAGGTTATACAGAACTCGTAAAACGTACTCGTCGTAGAAAAAAACAACCTAATGACGGAAATGCTTCAGAAGTAAAATTTTCGCCTCGCGATAACTTTAGGACAAAAGGTTTCCTCGTAATCACCAACAACCTTCACATTGAAATCAAAGGACGTGCGAAAGTGTATATGGAAGTTTCAGAGAGATTTGCATTTCTCATCAACTTTTCTCTAAGTGATGGACACCTCCACGAAGCTATAAATAACTTAGTTCGTTTTTATTCTAGAGATTTGGAAAAATTTTTCATTGAAATGAAACAATTACAAAGTTATGCGAATTCCAGATACACTGGTGCACAAAAAACTCATAGTCATTTGTATAAGATTCTAATGGAAGATAAATTAGCCGATGGTTTTCCTAACACAGAAATAGCTCTTCAGATTTTTTTAAACATTAATGATTACAAATTGTTCTGCCGAACGATCCTTCTCGCAATTAAAAATAATCAAAGCTGCTGAAAGAACTACAAAGACTCGAGATTTTAGGTACACTTTGCATTGAGTCAGATTTATTTAATAAAATCGATATTGATGAATTTGCCGAAAACAAATGTAGAAAACTACATGTTTAAAATGTAGATAGTAATTTTATTGAAATTATTACATTGTGACAATAAAATTTTTATGAAAGATATGTTTGTATTTTTTAATCGAAAAAAGAAGGGAACGGACGTGAAAAAGGCCCCCAAATTGATGGTAGCCTCGGACCCCGTTGAGGGTTAATCCGACCTTGCTAGCGATGTTGCTAGGACTGGGAAAAATAGCAATTTCTTAAATTTGCCCTCAATTAGCGATTACCGAAACAAAATATTTACCTATATGAGAAATCTAGTTATTTAATTATCGATTAGGAATATAGTACGAAAACGAAGATAAACAGGTTATGTGTAAATTAGGCCTTAACCTATTAATAAGTGGGTTTGGCGGCCCCTTACAATAGATTTTGCGGGTTAATTCTAAATTCTGAGTATGTAATTTTTATATATTCGAATGGGCTTACAACTTGAGGCATGCCTCGCATAATGTTATTCAATTTGTTTTCAGTGGAACAGTGTTATTCTTTTTAATGGATATTTATCAGAAACGATTTGAGGTACACTAATTTAATATGTTTCTTTTCAATATGTTAGAAAGAGAAAGCGCCATTAGCAGTAAAATGTGAATCCGATTTAATAAGCTAAATTGAGAGAACTGAGAAATAATAATTTCAAAAATTGTGCACTCTCTTAAATAAATAATTATAAAAATAAACAAAATGCACAGTTCGGTGTAGTGATGCCATGTTAGAGGGATTTTCTCCCTTCTGTGAATTTTTAAATAAAAAAAATTTGTTATTGGAGTTACGAGGGATTTCCGCAGGCTTACTAAACAAAAAGTGGTATGTTTTAAAATGCATGCTATATCATTGGTCAGTTGAACACAAAGATCACAGTATTGAATTTTTTAATGACTTCTCATCAACTTGTTTAAGGCTACTTGAATTAAATCGAAATATTTAGCCTTTTCAAAACAGATAAGGAATATGGCCAAATGAAGGCATTTTGAATGTATTTGGTTGAAAAAGTTTGGGCAATGGCTGATGCTTGTGGAGGCTGAAATCAAAGCTTTAAATGCTTCATGAAGTGTGAGCTTTCATTATGGCAAGTTGGAAATGCTGCAGGTTCATCGTAGGTGATTCGGAATATCTGGAGTTCGAAAACGTTAAATCAGACTTATGAGCCCGATATAGTGTCGGTTATAGCTTAGCCATGTTTTTCTGTCAAAGTCTTGCCGGTATGAGAAAACATGAGGGAGTTTCTGCTGGAACGAAGGAAAAAAGGGGAATCGAACTCATTTCGTGGAATTTTTATTTTTGTTTCTGTGGCATCACTGGTTCGGTGTATTGTAAACGCGGTTGCCACTTTTGGTCCCTTCCAACCCCGTTTGTTCCCCTGGTCCCTTTTTTTCAATTTTGGTACATCTTAGGCATTAGCCACGATTTTGATACTTTTCTTCCTTTTTCACTGAGGTTAAAATTCACAACTCTGACCACAATATTTAGCACACTTTCATTAACCCACAAATAATTTTCAATTTACTTATGTATACGGAAATCCTACGACAAAAATTGCTCAGTCAATAAAATGTAGCAGACCAATGACATTTCATAGAAGATATTTTAGACGAGGCATTAATAAGAAAAGTCATGGATCTAAGGGCAAACACTTTACACGGACTTATCAGAAAAAAATCTTGTTTTAGTATCCAGATATTTCGGTCGGTTATCAAACACTTTTCGTGATAAAACTAGTTGAGCTAAACAAATTTTTCTCAAATGCCCGTGTGCCTCTAAGAAATTGGCTCCACTTATGGAACAATTACGATGGCCGTTGAGTTAAAATTTGAATTGAAAACTAAGTAAAATAATTAAACTAATTGTTTGGTAACACCTTCAAAATTATGTAAAAATTGCAGGAGTATTGGGATGTTCCAGCATTATTGTGGTGTTAAGGCACGCCGAATACTTGAAAACTAAGTATCTTGGCAAAAGGCATATTTTAGCTGTAAGTAAAGCAGCAATACTTCTTGACAGCGGTAACTTTATAAATGAATAACGAATCGCGATAAAGCAAATTTACTTTTAAAGAACTTGTACAGAACCCCAAAAACTTCAATAACAACGCTGTTAACTAATTTCTAGTACCTACTTAAAAGTTATCAGGTTCCTTTATTGCACATTTGAAGTTATCAGGTTCCGTTATTGCACATTTGAAACTTTTAAGACGTTTGATTTAAGCCTGGGGCTAGATTCAGTAAATGTGAGTTTTTCAAAAATCTCACGTACTAAATCTACGCTTTGGTATGAAATTTCAACGTTCAGGGGAAAAAGTAAGCATCATTTATGATTTACTGAGTTTGCTCATAGTTTGGCTACACCAAAACGCAAAATTTTTTAGCCTTTTCTTACAAAAACCTTACTGCGCTATACATTCTATTTCTTTCCAATTAACAACATAATGCTGGAACTAAGAGCTTTGTCAGTAGAAATACGTTCAAAACGTATTGTTAGTGAAGGCATAGACTTATCCAAGAAATTTTAAAATACCTAAAAGTAGTGTTTATTTGTGCAGTTTGAATTAAATCTCCTATTCGCTAAGTTTATTAAAATTTTGTATAAGAAACCATGAAAATACCCTGAAATTTTATATTTAACAACGACTACGACACTTTTGTGAATTGTTTATATCACAATAAAAAAAATAGAAAAATTTGGTCCTTTTTTTGATGAATTTTGGTCTCAAATGAAAACATGGTGTGGCAACCGTGATGGTAAAGTAAATTTTATTTTTTTTTGCAATATTTGCTCTCTGCGCTGGAAGCTCTGAACACTGACTTTGTTTTTACGTTTCCATGCAAGGGGAGACATCGTCACAGCTGATCAATGGGTACTTCCACAATGACTTTTATTTAACCTTTGCGTGTAGTAAATTATGTGTACCGTTGACATTCATTATGTATGTGCATAGGAACTTATGCGTCACGTTTTCACTTTATCTCAATTTGTTGCTCCAAAAATAATATAAATTTTAAAATTTCGTTTTAACTTAGGTATGTATGTATGTATGGATATACGTAAATATGTAAGTACCAATGTAAGATCACCGACAAAGTGATAAAATTTTGTTGATATACACTGATCCATCTTCCAGTGGTGAGTTTTACCAACTACAGAAACAAAACTTTTTGAAATCGAATGGTTTTTATGTAAAAGGAATTATACAAATACATATGGGTATTATTTGCAACTTTTTTACATAAAATTTACCTTAATTTAGTAATAAATGCAGTACACTAAATGTGAAAAACGCTTCACTAATGATACCGGCAAAAATGCGCGTTAAACCCGGGAATGTAATGGTGAAATATGTATCTATAAACGAAAATCTCACTTAATAAGTCGCCGCTGAACACTGATTAATAAACCGCTTTGATCAAAAGCTGCTTGAGCACTAATTGGAAAAAGAAGTAAACTTCCAAAGCGAGAGACGCATGGAAAGTGTACCAACCTTGTTTTGTAATAAAAGGGCTGATTACATTCACGACGCCAGTGTAGCGTCTACATCTGTCATATTATTTTACACTTGTTCTTATGATCAGCGGTGGGCACCACTACATTTACACGGTTACCAAATTGAGAATGGGTTAGTAAACACGAACGCGTAGTGAGCAAGAAAGCAAAATCAATTATTTATTTAGTTTGATTTCGATGGCCGTACAGGCTGTCGTTGATTTTGACGAAGTAGCCATTGTGCTCTCGCTTATCGTATACATATATGGTCGCTTAGCAGGTGCTAAGCTCACGCTCACCCCGGCTTATGATTGTCGTTATTTTCGGCGCGACAGAGCAGCCGACAATCAATCACGAAAGCAGTTGTAGCCAGATTAAACCTAATTCTATTTTAGGGAAGCGACAGTAAATAAAAATTAAAATAGAAAGGAACTAAAAGATAATAAAAGCTAAAATCATTATTTTGGGCGTTTTTTTCAAAATTTTTCGCTACCGTTTGCTGTAATTTATATTGGTGGCTGCCGCTTTCAAAGTAATCAAGAATCCAATGCTTGGCTATGGTTGTCGTCAAGCTTTGCTTTATTGTGGTTGTGGTCTGTAGACGGCGTGTTGAATGTAATCAGCCCTAAAATCCAAACAAAGGGTGTCTCAAAAACTGTTACTTTTCATTTACGGTAATATTAAAGATAAGGATAAGAATAAGGTGTTTAGATCGTGTCTATCTATAATGCTTGAAACACAATGCGATAAACGCGACGAACTTCGCCTAGTCAAAAATAGAATCCCCGTAATTACATGAAGGTGAACAAAATGAAAGCGAAGAGCGAAATTTACGCGACTTCATTTTGCGACGATAGATTTATTTCTACCCCACCGGTCGCTATTGTCTTAACAAACATAAATTTTGCATTTTGATAAATACGCTCAATGGCAATGCTTAGGATAAAGAACAATTCTCTCAACACTTACTTACCCCAGCGTTGGAATGATCAAGTGGAGAAGGAAGTTACCTTTGACCATCACTTATTGTCAAGAAGAAATGGGATAATAGCGTGTTTTATTGGACTCTCTCAAAATCGTTTGGATTGTTAGACGCTGGCATATACTCATTAGTTATAGGTTAAAAGGCACAAAAAAAAATATAAGTATTATAACGGTAAGATAATACAATGTTAAGTTCTTAAAAAGCTTTAAATGGTACACCCTATACAAAAGTGTTTTCACACAAGATCAAGGTTACTTTAGCAAAAGCGTATTTGAGAGATATGGACTTTAATAAGTAAATTGGTTTATATGAGAACACTAATGAATATTTGAACATTAAGGTGTTCCTTAAAATCAAAAGCACGATTTTTTCGGTCTGAACCCCCCAAATGATTATGCCACGGTAAATAATTAAAGTACCAGTTGTTGTTGTAACCGAAAAAACATTCTCCAAAAATTTAGTGAAGGCTTATGGATGTGGATGGACCTTTGCCGGATATGAATCAGGTTCGTTCTAGTACTAGCACCTTCAACTTATGTACAATGGGAGTATCCCAAGCCTCTCAACCTGTTTAAGTTGTTCTTTCGAGCTGCTATCCTTACCCTGTACCCTCAGAGCGTACAGTAATGAGGAATATGTATATATGTTGCATGAGAAGCTGCTAGATGACAAACGATCCCTTGCGTACTTTGCGCATAGCATAGACATGCGTGTGTCTAAACTTAGCCAAGTTGGTGTTGGCGTCGGAATGTTCCCAGTAGTCTACATGACGTTCTCACGAAAAGCTTAATCAAGTGCAGAAACAACTTAAACTCATATCAACAACTTTCACTTCCAAGAGGTTAGTATACTGCTTTTGGTCCGGAAAAAAGTAGGACATATATCATCTTCTTGTCGATCATAAGGTCGCCTTGCATGGCATAAGACATAGCTGCCTACACGCTGTTCTGTCTGAATTTAGTTTCCTGGAAAATTAATACTGCACAGCCGTCGAGTAACACCGCCAGCTTAATTAGAACTGGAAAGGATCCCTCTGAGCTGTTCGAATATGAACGTGGTTTAGATGGATCTTTTAGGATGATCTTCTGTCTTAAGAATTTCTTAGCTTGATGCTGGAAAATATAGCACAAGCGTGGAACTTAACGCTCACACCAAAAGCCCTGCTTGCTTCAAAGTTATAGAGATAGTAGAAAAATGGGTTTGATGGTGAACGAGGACAAAACGAAGTACCTTCTGTTACTGTCGGCAGCCTAAACTTTAAAATAGTAAAATATTAAGGTAATTCGTTTTAATATTTGAAAACTAGCATGAACACAAATAACAATATCATCTTAGATATATCTACAACGGAGAATTGCTTTTGTCAATAATTGCTACTTCGGACTAGGCAGGCAATTGAGAAGGAAAATCCATTACGATGCATAAGCATAAAAACTGAAAACATCAGCTACGCTTTGGCAGCTGCCAGTACCGAATCCGATTTAATAATGAGTTGAACGATCTCTATGCTGATATGCATATCCCTGCAAAAATCGTTGGATTATGTGGTTCACTTGTGTCATACTGGAGTTCTCCATTACTCTTATGTCATGCTGAGCTGGAGTATATGGCCCAGTCCTAGGACATCGCAATGTGAATTGTGTCATACTGGGTACTCCATAGAATACTCTGATGTTGTTGTTGTTGTTGTAGCGATAAGGTTACTCCCAGAAAGCCTTGAGGAGTGTTATCGATGTGTTGGCCCTTTGCCGGATACAGATCCGGTACGCTCCGGTAACACAGCACCATCAAGTTACTAGCCCGACCATCTCGGGAGCGATTTATATGGCCACATTAAACCTTCAGGCGATCCCTCCCTCCCCACCGCAAGTTCCATGAGGAGCTTGGGGTCGCCAGAACCTCGAGTTAATGAAACAGGAAGAACCAAGTGAAAGTAAACTTGAGTTCCCTTGGTGTTTTCAACTGGCGCGACGAAGAAGCGATGGGCCCGATTTTTTGGACGGCCAAAATTGTTTAAACGGTTTTACTTTTTGATGTTACAACAAAATCAGTAGAGAATATCATCGTCTCGCCTCCCCCAAGAATCACATACCAAAGCTTCTGTCAGCCAGGACTTAAAAGACAATGATGGAAAGAATGTCTTAATAATATTTAATGTTAAATATAATGATTGGAACATGCTATATACATCATTTTTCGTAACAAATATTTTAAATTCAGCCTTTTTTTATAGTTTTAAATCTTATTATTTAAAGCAAATTCTGTCATGAGTTTGGCTAACTGCTCTGTTTCGACAACTGTAATCGCATTATACAGCGAAGCTCTTATACCACCTACGGAACGGTGTCCCTTCAACTGAAGCATTCCTTGGCTTTCAGCCTGTGCTAGAAAATCTTTTTCCAATGCATCGACACCAACACTACTTCCAATACGGAAGGGTACATTCATGCGGGAGCGCACGCGTTTCTCCACTGGGCAACTATAGAAACCATTCGATTTATCGATAACATCATAGATGAGTCTTGATTTAATCGCAGATGCCTTAGCCATACTAGCAACACCACCGTTACGCTTAATCCATTTAAATACCAAACCCATTACGTAAATACTGTAAAAAAAAATGTTAAAATTGTTTGAAAATTGAAAACACCAACAACGTAATATTTACCAAAATGTGGGTGGCGTATTGAGTAGCGAAGCATTTTTATCCATTTGTGCAAAATTCAAAATGGACGGTGTCTCTTTCGTATGATGCCCAATGAGATCTTCACGTACGATGACCACCGTGACACCGGCAGGTCCAATATTCTTTTGTGCACCGGCAAAGATCAAACCAAATTTTGTAATATCAAATGGACGCGACAGGAAATTCGAAGACATATCACAAACGACTGGCACACCATTTGGTATTTCAGGCACAAAATCGAATTCGACTCCATCCACGGTCTCATTATCACAATAATATAGATATGATGCATTCGGATCAAGTTTCCACGTTTCTTCTGTAGGTATTGTTGTGAATTTCTTTTCTTTTGGTATAACCAAATTAACTTTGCCATATTGTTCCGCTTCTTTGGCTGCTTTGGCAGACCAAGAACCTGTCACAACATAATCTGCTACTCCCGTACGTCCTAAAAGATTAAAGCATACAGCAGCGAATTGTCCGGTGCCACCACCTTGCATGAACAATATTTTATAGTTTGCTGGCAGGTTAAGTATATCGCGGAGATCATTCAAAGCCGCCTCCTGTATGGCGGCATAATTTGCTGACCGATGTGACATTTCCATCACTGAAATACCAGTTCCATTGCAATTGATTAAATTCGCTTGCACTTCTTTCAGAACCTGTTAAAAAATATGTTTGAGAACCTGTTAGAACGTATCTCTGAGCATCATAACTCTTATCAGTTTGGCGAACCATGGCAGTGCCAAAAAATCAAGAATCCCGATATTTTAGAAATATATGCAAAAAGCTAAATCCAGAGAGAAACTAGCGGAGGAAAGTCATTGGTGAGGTAACACCGGGAGAGTTAGCATAATATCATCCTGAAAGCATTTCCCTAGTGCTTTTCCGATCAAGTTTAAAAAATAAGTACGTATCCAAGTCTTGCTGAAGTTCGCAGCGTCTGTTTAACAAAATAAACTCCCGGACTTTGCTCCCGCTTAAGGACTTGCCACATAAAAACCACTTCCAATGCAAAGTAAATACAACTTGAGATGAGCCCATTCGTAGTGACTGCTTTGTAAGCCTGAAATCACCGTCCTATAAAAAAAGAACGCAAATGGTATTTTATTTGTGGTGGGAGGACTGTGACCCCAATTACTATCGTACTCAAATTCGGGCGATCCGCATCAAAGCGACATTGTTCCAGAAGGCAGGTAACTAACAAGGATTCCTTTTAAATGCAAGTATAACACACATTAAGAGGGCAAAAGGCGGAAGGAAATAAACTTAGGATACTGGATGATGGATATATCGCTGAATAGCACACACAACTTAACAATGTTAGTCAAACGGGAGCCTAAACCATAGAGAGAGCAGATTGTACAGAGAAAGTAGGCCTCAATGGCCATCATAAGGATCTTTGCTGAATGCCAGGATGCATGGAAGGAACTAGGATTTCCTTTGATAAAATTGGAAAGGGTATGGAGTGTGTTGAATATTGCTGCTATTTTACCTTTTGATTGATAACTCCGCGGGGATAGCAATATCGAAGGGAACAAACTTACCATGAGCTTCGTAAAGGCTATGCACAGAAAATAAACGAGACGGACAACTTTGTATGACCACCATAGCCCACATCATGCGAAAATTAATGAATAATTGACCAGCCAGGATTATTGAGAAGTCCCAAGACTCCTGCGGCCATGATCGGAAAGGAAGAGAACGTGTTTCTTTAGCAAACAAAATATATCTACAGTGAGAAAATTTCATGACAGGATATAGTGCTATCGCTTTGATACCCCGACGGTAGCGAATACCAACAAGTTCCGTCTGCAGAAGCTGAAAGGATGAGGAGTGGATTTATCACTTTCTTTGCAGGGGTCTAAAAAATATTTATTGTCGTACATTTTTATGATTGCCAAGAGGAACTAGTTGTTGTTGTTGTTGTTGTAGCAATGCTCGCCCCACCTAATAGCCGCGACCGATCATAAATTGTCATCAATATCCTCTAACGGGAGTCCAAGGAAACTTGCCGTTTTAACAGGGGTGGAGATAAGGAAAGGGGTGTTAGAGGCGTTGGTTCCACATTACAATGAAAGAGATGGTTGGTGTCATATGGGGACACATTGCAAGCGGGGCATACATTTTGTATGTCGGGGTTGATTTTGGATAGGTAAGAGTTTAACCTGTTACAGTATCCAGAACGAAGTTGAGCAAGAGTGACACGCGTTTCCCTGGGGAGTATGCGTTCCTCTTCCGCGAGTTTTGGATACTTTTCTTTAAGTACTGGATTCACCGGGCAATTCCCGGCATAAAGGTCCGACGCCTGTTTATGGAGTTCACCAAGGACCTGCTTGTGTTTTTTCGCTTCATACGGCTGGGTTCTCAGGTGCCGTATTTCTTCAAAATGCTTACGGAGATGACTCCTTAAGCCCCTAGGCGGTGCTGGTTCATCAATCAGATGTCTGTTGGGATGCCCAGGTTTCTGGGTAGTCAACAGGAACTGTTTGGTCAGCATCTCATTTCTCTCCCTGGTGGTGAGTATTCTCGCCTCATTATGCAGATAGTGTTCTGGGGACATAAGAAGACAGCCCGTGGCGATTCTGAGAGCAGTATTTTGGCAGGCCTGTAGTTTCTTCCAGTGGGTAATTTTTAGGCTTGGCGACCATATTGGTGACGCGTAGCACGTAATCGGCTGGCTAATTACTTTGTATGTAGTCATGAGCGTTTCTTTATCTTTTTTCCAAGTACTGCCAGCGAGGGATTTAAGGATTTTGTTACAAGCGCATAGCGCATCGATCTTTGGGTCTGGGCCTGTGGCCATTATTCTGCAATCATCGGCGTAGGAAACGATTGTGACTCCTTCCGGTGGTGAAGGTAGCTTATATATGTAGAAATTAAACAGAAGTGGAGATAGGACACCACCCTGTGGCACCCCTTTTTTAATTCTCCTTGGTTTTGATGTTTCGTTTCTAAATTGCACCGATGCCTGCCGACCACCCAGATAATTTGCGGTCCACCTTTTAAGACATGGGGGAAGGGTAGACCCTTCCAGGTCTTGTAGTAACGAGCCATGGTTGACCGTATCAAAAGCTTTTGATAGGTCTAGTGCTACGATGAGGAACTAGTGATTTGATACTATGAGTTCTGGTACTTAACTCTGCCATCTATGTAGGGGGTTTTATTGACCTACCAGTTTAAGCGTTCCTGACCGCTTGGCCTAGTAAATGCGAAATTACTGTAAGATCACTGGATACCATGATATCCACAGCATCCTTAAACGCTACCACCTCCACTTGCAAGCCATTACAGTGATCAGGCAAGGTGAATTTGCAACTAACCTCGAGCTCCCAACAAGTTCATCAATTCACTACCACAAATTAGTTCTTCGCTCAATTCATCTTTACCGGAGGGGTAGAAGCAAGTAAAGGGGGTAGTTGGCATCTGCAAGTAGTCTGTCTTGTCAGTGCGACTTCAGACCTGGCTCGTTTACTAACGAACAGATTTTCACAACACGCCAAAACTTGGACAGAAGCCAGTAAGATCGAATTGACTCGTATAACTTTTTTTCGTACATTTCGATAGTACGAAAGAAGTTGCCTAAATTTTGTTAAGTCTCAAAAACGTATACTATTACAGGTACTGAAGTCTGTTGCTGGTAGTTGCTATTAGACATATTCGCTATCCCAGTGGCTTACGGGCCTAGAATATACCCGTATCGTAAACGCTCGCAACGGATTCATATGTAGGAAAGCGCTACCCATATCCGTAATTTGTTTTTAAATTTGCAACAAAAACTACAACAACAACATAGCTAACATCGGGCTTATCACTCACCCCGTTTTGCGTTCCTTATTTGAAGGGCGAAAGTTGGATCTGACGATAAAGCAGCATAAAGCAAAGTTTGGAAAATAGAAACTCAGCCAGAACAGCTCTTGACAACAGCTCAATTTTGATCTGACCAAGTAATTGACCTGAGGTACGAAATGAGGATCTCATAACCGGCCAGTATTATAGGAAAAATAATTTAGGAAGATTGGTGGGCCTTAGCCAGGTAGCGGCGGCGATCTCATGATTTTCGCGCTGGGAATACGTTGATGTTTTCACACAGCGAACGATAACACTGCATTATACTTGGTTGCTAAGTGGACTTGCCAAGTAAAGTTTTTCCTGCCGAAACCTCAGTTTCCATAATATCATTGTTGAACGCAAATAACGATTAACTTAAGTAAATAATTACTTATTATTGTGTTTTTCGGGCTGATTGTTTTTCCAACAATTCTCTTCTTGGGAGTGCACCTCTGGTCTTATTTTTAAATTTCTACGTTGTTGTTATCACATTGTTGTTTTCCATAACTTAAGTACATAAGCAAATTGTTTGCACATACCCCACAAAAAACTCGACTAGCTCTAAACCAGCGGGGAGCTAAACCATTTGACTATAGCACTAGATCTAGCCCAATGCCATTTTACTGCTTACAACTGCACACTTTTACGCTGAAATGCCATGACCGATTCAATTTTAAATTCTTATTGATAAGCTGCACTTCGAGGGTTTTTTAACCTCTCCTATTCTAGTGCTAAGGCTGTGTTACTTTCCGATGAGTAAGTCATTTTAATGCTGCCTAGAAACTTATCACACAAAAAGTCAAAATATGCACACCTTTTGCAGATTCAATATTGACAAAGGAAACGCTGATGAGATAAACCGCGGGCCTTTGAGTCTCTCCATCAAAAAAATGTTGTTCACTCCGAACCAGTTTAAACTAACCTCTTCTGGTAATTTAGCAGGACCGGCAGCAAAATTGATGACCATTTTGACTTTTGAAATTATAAAAATAAGTAACTGGAAAGTAAAAAATTAATTCAAAATAAACAAACTGTACTAAAGCGGCTTCTAATTCAGACTGAATTATCTATAACAAAATGTATATAATGAAAGTTACAACTAATACTAAAAATGAGAGGGGTTATCGAAACCAGTTCTTAAAAACATATTTTTATAAGTGCATATATGTGTGGGATGTGTGGTAGCCACTTTTTTGGCTCATTTAATATCTGGTAGATTTTTTTTCCTACTTGGTGTACTGGTAAATTTTGGATGTTCTTTCAGCATGGTTGCTTCCTACTTTTCCAGCGCATCCGCCTTTTAGCTAACAACCATACCATATATGTGCCAAGAATTGGAGGTACATGTGCCGACAGCTCGATGGTCAGCGGGTGGACCTTGCAAAGCTGTTTGCGAGCAGTGCCCTTTAACGCCCGTGAAAGAGCGGTTGTACAGGCCCGACGAGAGGGGGAGGAGGCTGAAGGGTCATTTACCCCGGGCCCGGCCTTGGAGGGGCCCAGGTATATCAAAATGCTATCCCCGATTTTTGCGTACAGACAATAAATAAACCACACCTTTAATCACCTTTCGTAGATAGCAATCATGTTAAATTTCAACAAATTTTATAAATCTCATAACGGGTCTGCACCCCGCATAAGGTTGTTGTTGTTGTAGCGATAAGGTTGCTCCCCGAAGGCTTTGGGGAGTGTTATCGATGTGATGGTCCTTTGCCGGATACAGATCCGGTACGCTCCGGTACCATAGCACCATTAAGGTGCTAGCCCGACCATCTCGGGAACGATTTATGTGGCCACATTAAACCTTCAGGCCATTCCCTCCCACCCCACCCCCAAGTTCCATGAGGAGCTTGGGGTCGCCAGAGCCTCGTCTGTTAGTGAAACAGGATTCGCCGCGGATAGGTGAGGTTGACAATTGGGTTTGGAGAAGCTATATATTGCGCTGGCAACATGAAGGGTTGCGCTACACAGCCCCTTCAATCTGGTATTTTAGTCGCCTCTTACCACAGGCATACCTACCGCGAGTATATTCTGATCCCCTAACCCGCTGGGGGCCCCGCATAAGGTGTTGCTGGTTTTTGGCGTCGGCTTTGTAGCATAAAGTTGAATTCGTTTTCTGTTGCAGCAGAAAAATTCGGAATGATGCAAATTCCTATACAGCGATATACATTAGACTGGGGCGATTTATTAACCGATATCGCGCCATCGATTTTTCGATAGGATTTGGGCTCGGGAAAAAAAAGTTCTACTAAGCATACCCAAAAAAATAATTTTCGAGCTTGCGAAAAAAAATGACGAAAGGGTCAATTTTTCGACCAACACACTCCCCAAAACCCAAAAAAATTTTTTTTTTTTTTTGTAAAAAACTGTTATCGCCAACGTTTTTACAACAGTTTTTTGAAAAAAAAAAAATACTTTTTGTGTTTTGGGGAGTGTTTTGGTCGGAAACTTTACCCTTTCGCCATTTTTTTTTCGCAGGCTCGAAAATTATTATTTTTTGGGTATACGTAGTGGAACTTCTTTTTCCTGAGCCCAAATCCTATGGTGCGATTTCGGTTAACTTTCGTCCATACAAATGGACCCAGGTTAATATACATGTATGTATACGCTTAAACATACATGTATATAAAAATGCATATACATAAATATGTAAAAGGTGGTAATTTTGATTTTGAGAATTTGTTCATTTTAGTATGGGAGCCCGTATTTTTTTTGCCCCCGAGCCCGGATTTTCTCTCTAAGTAGAGCCAAGTAGAGCTTGCGATTTCTTCTCGAACACAAACGAGATTTTCGAGACCTGAGAAATCGAGAACTCGACTTCTCGCGAGATTCTCGTGTCTCGAAGTACTCGTAAATCTCGCGAGCCTCTCGACATTCTTACTTAATCGCTGTATTGACAGTATTTATACACTTGGTTCTTTTACTTGTGAGTTTTTGTTGATTATATTGCTTTAATGACATTTAATTCAAAACATATTTATTATACATATAATTTTGTTGGCAATATTTTATTTTTCAACGAGACATCTAGAACACGCCCAGCCAGCATTTTTTGAAAATTTTTATCAAAAAATATTTAAATATCATACCCCAAGATGATTAAAAACCTTCAAATTTAAAAGCATTTTCTGTTCGAAAACTAACGTATCGTCGGGAGAAAAATGTACTATAAATGTGATTATTCTTGAATAATCATTTATGATTCCTATTTCGAAACGCTTTTTATTCATATTTGATATCATTGTAAAATTGAGCTTTAATAGTTTTAGAGTAATATTTGACTGCTTTTCACAGTCATTTTGTGATCATATTCGTGAATATATTTCAATCGTTTTGGTTGAGATTTTTGAATCATTTTTGAATGCCATTATAATGCATTTATCCTTCAGATCTCATACAAAATAGGATACCACATAATAATCTTATTTCATCAGGGGAAGAAAGCATGCGAAAGTGAACTATTCGAACCACAGCTAACTCGCATACAAACTTGACCGATATACACCTGGGACTACAACATCCAATATCAGCATTATCAGGTGCATCTTAAAATACGGATACGAAACGGGATGTTGAAGCCGTATCCAGGTATGTCAAGATAGTTTCACTTACCTGGGGTTCAAATAGCTCACAACCTATGTATTGTCCAATCATTATGTATTTTCTGGGAAGCTGAAGGGGAGAAATGGTGGGGGAATTCTTCGTTCACGAGTAGCGTTACATTATTTCTGTCTTGAAGAATATCTTTTGCATAAATAATAAAATTTTTATATATTTTTTCTTAGCTTCGTGATTGAAAAGATATGTGTATGTGAAAAAAATAAAATTTTTAATGAAAAGTAAAATTCATTATTCAGTCAACAAATATATTCATAAAATACTCAGAAAACTGAATGAAAAATGATTATAAATTTTTGATCACCTAAAGTAAACACATTTGAATCAAATATGATTCCAAAATGTGATTGAAAAACTATATTCAGTTTTTGATCATCTCAAGGTAAGCATATTTGATTATTCTTTTTGTTGGTTTTTATGAAATATTAAAATTTAGTCATTAAAGGACTTCAAAAATGATTCCAAAAAGTGATCAAAAATGCTTTTTAGTTTTTCATCATCAAAAGTATTCATATTTGATTATTTCTTTTGTTCAATTGTATGATAGCTCCTTATTTAGTCAGAAAGAGTAATCAAATTTTATTGATATGTAGGGAAATTCAAAATTGAATCACCTAAATGCTGAGTGGGCGGCTTCTCGCGAGATTCCCCGAATCTCGAATTACTCGTAAGGCTCGCGATCCTCTCGACTTTCAATTCAGTCACTACATTGGCAATATTCTATGCATTTCGGAGTTTTTTAGTTGTGGTTTTGAGGATATTTTGGCTTGTGCTCCACAAGAAATCATAAGCTCTATATAAAACAGCCAATGAATCGATTAAGTTGAATTTCGAGAAGCTCGCGAGGCTTACGAGTAATTCGAGATTCGAGAATCTCGCGAGAAGGCAAGACTAGCGAGAATTCTCATCTCGAACATGTTCGAGAATTCGTTAGCTCTAGTAATATGTGTCTTTCCCTTTCCAGTTCTATGGTGGAATCATATAGAAACAAAAATAATAAATTCAGAAGGGGATCGTTATGGGGACGTTTTCGGAGGACGATCTTCTGTATAACAATAAGGACATCTTCTAGGAAAAAGATGACATGGATATAATCCATAGTATATCTGTCCTTTCAAGCCAATGGATATGTAATACTGGGTATAGCGCCCCAGTCATAGTGGTAAAATCTAAAAAAATGTAAGGAACCCTGCTAAATGTGTGAAACCTGAGGGCTGTTAACATCCTGGAAATTATCGGCAACATTAAGAAAGGTGTTGCGGTCAACGCGCAAGATTCCGATGCCAGTGTAAAGTGCGAAGCGACCGCCGTAAGGAGTACGAGGCTGCTCGCGAAAACAAGCCCTTAATATAGTCACGACAACAGCAGAAACACCAATCAAGTCGCAGCAATCTACAAAGTGGTGTCGGTATTCAGAGGTGAACGAATACCATGTCAAGAAAGGCAGGTTGAAACAGAATGAGGGCCGAGTGCTTCAGGTAAAGCAAATATGTAGATGTTGTTCGGAAACGGACCCATAGGCCTCGTTCTGCGGCTTAGTAAACTCGTGGTAGAATCTAGTCGCAGCTGGTGCAGCAAAGGGATAATTAAACAAGGTCAGTATCTCCTTGGTTTTACAATAACAAACAAGGGCTGCGTCGCTTTACCGAGTTTAGAGAAGCTTGCACGATGCAAGTAAGTCCTTTATTTCACAAAAGCAACTGATTTCGCAAGCACCCCGAGTGTCCTTCTGCCATGAAAAGCTCTCAGTGAAAACTCATCTGCCTTGCAGATGCCCTTCGCTGTCGGTATAAAACAAGTAGGCCCCGTCCCGCCAATTTGTAAGAAAATTAAAATCAGCACGACGCAAATTGGAAGAGAAGCTCGGCCTAAAATCTCTTCGGAGGTTATAGTTGCTTAAATTTATTTATTTTTAACTGATTTCCAGAATCAGCAAGATAGTGGAAAGTGTCGAAGAAATCTCCCCATCTAGTCATCGCTTGATCCTTTTTGATACAGAGACTGAAAGTGAAATAAAGCTGCCTCCAGAAATTCAAAACATAGGTAGTGATAAGGTCTGTAGAAACCTTTACAATCGAGTAATCCTCGTGGATTAAGGTACTATAATGTTCCCGGCAGACATGCCTATCGTAAAAGGCGACCATAACGCAGAAGGTCGTTCCTAAGATGGTCGTGCTAGTACCTCAATGGTGCTAATTTCTGAAACTTGCGGGATCAAGGAAATACCGAGTCTGGTCTCTAAATGAACGCTTTCAGATATGGTAAAATATTCTTAATCCAATCTCGAAGGGCAAGAAGACGAAAAGGGAGCGCCAAGGAAAATTAAAAAAACTGAAGCCAATTAAAAATATTTTGGCCCTTTTTTCAAAACTATTTGTTCACATTTTTTTTTTGGTGTGGCAACTGTGACCACATGCGTATCATGCACCTAATCCCACTTTCAATAGCCTGCGAATAATACGAGATGATGATCGTGTATTTTTAGCATACCAAGATAACAAGTGTGTGACAAGTGCAAGCAAACAATGTATTAATTTTTGAGAGAGAATTTTATTGGTAATAATTGATAAAGATTAGTAATTTAGATAGGCTTAGTCAGATTTAAACAAAATTTATAACAGTGTTCAATAACAAATCTGTAATCTACGTAGTATTTTGCGAAGGGGGCTCGTTTTTCTGTACAGTGACACACCTGTTTGAGTCGAAATCGATCCTTGGCTAGTAGATTTCGAGCTCAGAACTCTAGGCGGAATAGTATAGTACTATACATAAAACTGTTGAAATTCAAATACTAAATACATACTTATTTACTAAATTACATTTAAAACAGTTATCTTGTGAATGGATATATCGACCTAGAAGGGTTGTAACTTAAAAGTATTGCTAAGAAGGACGTATATCCTATATTCTGTTAATAAGCTCGTATCTGAGCGAAGTCGTTAATAAAATCGAATCTCAGGAAAAAATTCTTTATTCATTTTTAAAAAAGCTTGGAATTTAACTTAATTTCATTTCTATTCACAATTCGCAAAAGGCATTTTTTGGTAAACCAGAATATAGATTTATGTGTATTCTTTAGTATAGTTTAGCATTTTAAGCCGTTATTTAATAATTTTTTAATTTCAATTACAACTTTTTTGACCTAAGATACGACTTTGTTAAGGACTTCACTCAGAACATTTGAGATACGTCCCTCCATGGTACAAGAATAATAATAAGGCAACATGCGTTCTTCTTAACAAAACTTTTAAGTTACGACCCTTCTATTAGGATATGTCGATATGTATCAGAGGTTTTTGCCGATATCTCTATCGGCGGCGGCGGCACACACTGGGCACGAATTTGTATTTGGGTTTATATTTCGCTACAGACTTCATTCGATTTAATAAATTTTTTATTAATGCAAGACTTAAAGACTTAAAAAAGCTTGGTGGGACACGATTTTCAATTTTTGTTTCTTTACATAATATGTAATAAAATATAATTTTTCTATGCGAACTGCGAAGAAGTTCGAAATTGCTGTTTTTCAATCAGACAAACATCTTAAGAGATATTCATGCATTTATGCGAGAAAAATTCAGGTGCCGTATTACGTTTTACGATAACCGAAGCTCATTTTTAACGGCAGATCGGATTAATGAAATATGGGAACCAGCTACAAATAGTACTCGTAATATCCATAACTTATAAAATTGGTTAGGCAGTTAAATGTTGTTGTTGTATTAACGATAAAGACACTCCCCGAAGGTTTTGGGGAGTGTTATCGATGTTGATGGTCCCTTGCCGGATATAGATGCGGTACGTTCCGCTAACAAGCAACATTAAGCTAATACGACCATCTCGGGAACGATTAATATGACCATATTAAACTTTCTAGGCCATCCCGCTCCCCCACCTTTTGGTTGTATGTGAACTTGGTGTCGCCAGAGCCTCGCCTGCTAAATATGTGTATGATATATCCATATTTGCAAAAGGATTCGCATCGCGTAGGTGATATTGACAATTGGGTTGGGGAAGCTATGAAACTATACAGCTTTGTATTGTGCCTATCAACCACTTGAATCCCTTGACAGTTAAACGTAAAACGTGCCAGATTCAATAAGAAGCAAGTAATTTGCAAAAATTATAATGTAATATTGAAGTTTAATCAATTCCAGATCATATTTGTTCAAACCATCAAAAAATCGGTTACTAAGCAAATCGATATTGTACAAAACAGCAATGGAAAACTAGATACATTAAACTCATATACTAAATTTGCTATAATTTTGCTATTTCCGACCCGATTTTGTAATGGTTTACATCAATGTGATGTAAAAATGATCGAGCTTTTATAGCTTACCAAAATAAATGAAAAAAAAAAAAATGTGCGTAATAGATGTATTTTGACACATATCCACGATATGATTCTGAATTGAGCTCTATTTCTCGTATATCAATGCATGAATGGCTTCTGAGAAGAATGAAGGTCTATTGGGATGATATCGTTTTCGCAGTTCTATATAAAACTAGCTATACCCGGCGTACGTTGTAACGTCCGCAAGCGAATGAATGTTGCGTTATTTTTTCTGTTTTGTTTGTTGATAATTTAGTTTATTGTTCTGTAAATTGAATTGAATTTTGTAGGCATATTTGGTAAAATTTCCGCTTAAAAGATTTTATTATAGTATCTTATTGTAATTCATGTGGGTACACAATATTTTCGGCTTTTTCGTTCGGTGCAAAAATAAACAAATTTTTTGGCGTTCCAACTCTAGAGCAAGAAACATATAGCTGGCAATGGGAAAAGCACGGACTCTCTAAATTTAATCCTGCAACAGTAAGCGATTGCCCTTGTGCTTTGTTGATTGTAATTGCAAAAGCAAGGCGTACAGGAAACTGTAAGAGCTTAAAAAAAACTGTAGGAATTATTGGGATCCGTGGAATGAGCACATCTTCACTTGCGCGTTTACCGCTGATAATTGTTGCTTCGATTACATTCGGCATTAATTTCTTAACATAAAGTCTGGTTCCATTGCACAATTTTGGTGGGTCTAAATTCCAAAGAAGCATGATTGGTGAGCTAATTTTCAAAGTTAATATATGCGCAGGCATTCCAGGTGGTTCTAAAGAGTTTAAAAATTCAGTTGGATAATTCACAATTTGATTTTCATCTGTAGCTGTGTCGATAGATTTATATTTCGCCACTGCACCAGGAATTTGGTTTTGAATACGATCATTGACCTTGTTAACATGATCATTTTTGGGAGATAAGATTGCTCGTTCTCATAGCCAAAAAAAACTTGAATTCAAAATTATTTATTTTGAAATATGAAAAACCTTCGTCTTGATCGAAGGAACCTATAGCGAAATTTGGTGATGATGGAAGTGTGGGAAATGCGTTTCCATAGGGACACACACACAGAACTTGATTTTTATAGAATATGTAGATAGACTGAAGCTATACAATTTTTTTTAACGGCGGCAGATTACTAAACGTTCAAAAGGAATAACAGCCAAACTCAACAATGCAGTCAAACTTTAGGTGTTAAAATAACCTAAGTTTGTACGGCAGCCATAGTTCTGAAAATCCCATTTGTAGGGAAGGCGCCACGCCCGCTTTTTCCCAATTCCACATTTTCTTGGTGGTGTTAGGGATTGACCTCATATAACTCCTTACTGAATTTGAATGTTCTGGCATGTATACATTCAAAGTTATGCAGTATCAAAGATTTCATTTGTATGGGAGGTGCCACGCCCCTTTTATATATCCAAATCATTTTTAGCCTAGAACCTTACCCGTTGATCGAAGAAACCTAGAGCCAAAATTTGGTGATGATTGAAGTGTGGGAAATACGTTTCCATAGGTAATACACACACAGAATTCGATTTATATATACATATATATATAGATTTGTATGGGAGGTGCCACGCCCCCTTTTTCCAAATTCCACATTTTCTTGATGGTGTTAGGGATTGACCTCATATAACTCCTTACTGAATTTGAATGGTCTGACAAGTATACCTTCAAAGTTATGCAGTACCAAAGATTTCATTTGTATGGGAGGTGCCACGTCCCTTTTATATATCCAAATTATTTTTAGCCTAGAACCTTACCCGTTGATCGGAGGCACCTATAGCCAAAATTTGGTGATGATTGAAGTGTGGGAAATACGTTTCCATAGGTAATACACACACAGAATTTGATTTTTATATATATAGCTAGCGTTCTTGTTTTTTTTTTTTAAATCGTTAACTTCGTCAAATCTCAGGCCCAATACAATTATTATTTTATTTCTACCTTCATAATCTGATTCTGCCAGTTTTTTCAGGTAATAAATGATTCACAAATTTACTGGTATTAATTATTTTATACAAATTTCTGCACCCTAAATGCATATGCTTTTAAAAGTTTTCAAATGCGCGTGGCCGTTCTAAGAGTTGTCCGATTCGAGTGAAATTTTTCACAACTTAATTTTGGATCATAGTTCATTATATTCTGCCCGGCAAGTATATTAATAACAAGTAAGGAAGGTTAACTTCGGGTGTACCCGAACATTACATACTCAGTTGAGAGCTATGGTGACAACATATGGGAAAATAACCATGTAGGAAAATGAACCGAGGGAAACCCTGGAATGTGTTTGTATGACATGTGTATCAAATGAAAGGCATTAAAGAGTATTTTATGAGGGAGTGGGCCATAGTTCTATAGGTGGATGCCTTTTCGAGGCATCGCCATTAAGGGGGACCAGGGGTGACTCTAGAATACGTTTGTATAATATGGGTATCAACCGAAAGGTGTTAATGAGTATTTTAAAAGGGAGTAATCCTTAGTTCCATAGGTGGATGCCGTTTCGAGATATCTCCATAAAGGTGGACCAGGGGTGACCCTAGAATTTGTTTGTACAATATGGGTATCAAACGAAAGGTGTTAATGAGTATTTTAAAAGGGAGTGGGCCTTAGTTCTATAGGTGGACGCCGTCTCGAAATATCGCCATAAAGGTGGACCAGGGGTGACTCTAGGATGTGTTTGTACGATATGGGTATCAAATTTAAGGTATTAATGAGGGGTTTAAAAGTGAGTGGGCCTTAGTTCTATAGGTGGATGCCTTTTCGAGGCATCGCCATTAAGGGGGACCAGGGGTGACTCTAGAATACGTTTGTATAATATGGGTATCAACCGAAAGGTGTTAATGAGTCTTTTAAAAGGGAGTGGGCCTTAGTTCTATAGGTGGACTCCTTTTCGAGGTATCGCAATAAAGGTGGACCAGGGGTGACTCTAGACTTTGTTTGTACGATATGGGTATCAAACTAAAGGTGTTAATGAGTATTTTTAAAAGGGAGTGGGCCCTCGTTTTATAGGTGGTCGCCTTTTCGAGATATCGCCATAAAGGTGGACCAGGGGTGACCCTAGAATTTGTTTGTTCAATATAGGTATCAAAAGAAAGGTGTTAATAAGTATTTTAAAAGGGAGTAATCCTTAGTCCCATAGGTGGACGCCGTTTCGAGATATCGCCATAAAGGTGGACCAGGGGTGACCCTAGAATTCGTTTGTACAATATGGGCATCAAACGAAAAGTGTTAATGAGTATTTAAAAGGGAGTGGGCCTTAGTTCTAGAGGTGGACGCCGTTTCGAAATATCGCCATTAAGGGGGACCAGGGGTGACTCTAGAATACGTTTGTATAATATGAGTCTTTTAAAAGGGAGTGGGCCTTAGTTCTATAGGTGGACGCCTTTTCGAGGTATCGCAATAAAGGTGGACCAGGGGTGACTTTAGACTTTGTTTGTACGATATGGGTATCAAACTAAAGGTGTTAATGAGTATTTTTAAAAGGGAGTGGGCCCTCGTTTTATAGGCGGTCGCCTTTTCGAGATATCGCCATAAAGGTGGACCAGGGGTGACCCTAGAATTTGTTTGTTCAATATAGGTATCAAAAGAAAGGTGTTAATGAGTATTTTAAAAGGGAGTAATCCTCAGTTCCATAGGTGGACGCCGTTTCGAGATATCGCCATAAAGGTGGGCCAGGGGTGACTCTAGAATTCGTTTGTGCAATATGGGTATCAAACGAAAGGAGTTAATGAGTATTTTAAAATGGAGTGGGCTTTAGTTCTATAGGTGGACGCCTTTTCGAGATATCGCCATAAAGGTGGACCAGGTGTGACTCTAGAATGTGTTTGTACGATATGGGTATCAAAATAAAGGTATTAATGAGGGTTTTAAAAGGGAGTGGTGGTTGTTGTATAGGTGGTCGAATTTTCGAAATATCGCCATAAAGGTGGACCAGGGGTGACTCTAGAATTTGTTTGTACAATATGGGTATCAAAAGAAAGTTGTTAATGAGTATTTTAAAAGGGAATAATCCTCAGTTCCATAGGTGGACGCCGTTTCGAGATATCGCCATAAAGGTGGGCCAGGGGTGACTCTAGAATTCGTTTGTGCAATATGGGTATCAAAAGAAAGGTGTTAATGAGTATTTTAAAAGGGAGTAATCCTCAGTTCCATAGGTGGACGCCGTTTCGAGATATCGCCATAAAGGTGGGCCAGGCGTGACTCTAGAATTCGTTTGTGCAATATGGGTATCAAACGAAAGGAGTTAATGAGTATTTTAAAAGGGAGTGGGCCTTAGTTTTTATAGGTGGACGCCTTTTCGAGATATCGCCATAAAGGTGGACCAGGGGTGACTCTAGAATGTGTTTGTACGATATGGGTATCAAATTAAAGGTATTAATGAGAGTTTTAAAAGGAAGTGGTGGTAGTTCTATAGGTGAAGGCGTTTTGCAGATATCGTCCAAAATGTGGACCAGGGTGACCCAGAACATCATCTGTTGGATACGGCTAATTTATTTATATATGTAATACCTGCCAAGATTTTAAGGTTTTTTTATTTCGCCCTGCAGAACTTTTTCATTTTCTTCTACTTAATATGGTAGGTGTCACAACCATTTTATAAAGTTGTTTCTAAAGTTATATTTCGCTTCAATAAAACAATCCAATTACCTTACCATGTTTCATCCCTTTTTACGTATTTGGTATAGAATTATGGCATTTTTTTCATTTTTCGTAATTTTCGATATCGAAAAATTGGGCGTGGTCATAGTGGGATTTCGTTCATTTTTCATACCAAGATAAAGTGAGCTCAAGTAAGCACTTGAACTAAGTTCATTAATGATATGTCGATTTTTGCTCAAGTTATCGTGTTAACGGCCATGCGGAAGGACAGACGGATGACTGTGTATAAAAACTGGGCGTGGCATCAACCGATTTCGCCCATTTTCACAGAAAAGAGTTAACGTCATAAAATCTATTCCCCTACCAAATTTCAAAAGGATTGGTTAATTTTTGTTCGACTTATGGCGTTAAAAGTATCCTAGACAAATTAAATGAAAAAGGCCGGAGCCACGTCCATTTTGAAATTTTCTTTTATTTTTGTATTTTGTTGCACTATATCATTACTGGAGTTGAATGTTGACATAATTTACTTATACTGTAAAGATATTAAATTTTTTGTTAAAATTTTACTTAAAAAAATTTTTTTTTAAAAGTGGGCGTGGTCCTTCTCCGATTTTGCTAATTTTTATTAAGCGTACATATAGTAATAGGTGTAATGTTCCTGCCAAATTTCATCATGATATCTTCAACGACTGCCAAATTACAGCTTGCAAAAGTTTTAAATTACCTTCTTTTAAAAGTGGACGGTGCCACGCCCATTGTCCAAAATTTTACTAATTTTCTATCCTGCGTCATAAGTTCAACTCATCTACCAAGTTTCGTCGCTTTATCTCTCTTTTGTAATGAATTATCGTAATTTTTCGGTTTTTCGAAATTTTCGATATCGAAAAAGTGGGCGTGGTTATAGTCCGATATCGTTCATTTTAAATAGCGATCTGAGATGAGTGCCCAGGAACCTACATACCAAATTCCATCAAGATACCTCAAAATTTACTCAAGTTATCGTGTTAACGGACGGACGGACATGGCTCAATCAAATTTTTTTTCGATCCTGATTATTTTGATATATGGAAGTCTATATCTATCTCGATTCCTTTATATATGTACAACCAACCGTTATCCAATCAAACTTAATATACTCTGTGAGCTCTGCTCAACTGAGTATAAATATAACATATATATAAAACGGCCTGGTATATGTATAATAGCAAGGACAACAAAAAGCTTTCAAATCTTCTTCTTTGTAAATGTGCTACGCCGCTTTTCCAAAATTTTAACAAACTTCTCTTTTTTGTCATAATACCAATCCTCCTAACGAGCTTCATCACTTTATCGGTATTTGGTAACGAGTTATCGCATTTTCATTTTTCGAAATTTCGATAGAGTTTTTTTTTAAAGCGGGCGTGGCCGCTAGCAGACTTTTTAATTTTTAAAGTATATTTAAGGCCAAGGACAACTTCCAAGTTTTAAATTTAACTTTATTTTGTTTTGTTGTTCAAATATACATCATTTAAACTTTACCTTTAACTGGTTTTGATTTATGACTTAACAACTTTTAAATTTTCTTCTAAATGTCAGTTTTCATCACTTTTTTGGTCTTTGGTAATGATCAGTCGCATTATATGCATTTTTCGAAATTTCGATATTAGTTTTTTATAGCGGGCGTGGTCACAAACCGATTTTTATTAATATTCATAAAATGAATGTATAGCGGCAAGGACAACTTTCATGCCAAATTTTTGGGTCGAAATTTTTTTTAGTAGGTCATGAAAAAAACCTTAAAAATCAATGTCGAAAAAAGTAAAAAATAGAAATTTCGCACGCTCGAAAATTATTTTTTTGGGTGTGCGTAGTGGAACTTTTTTTTCTGAGCCCAAATCCTATCGAAAAATCGTTGGCGCGATATCGGTTAACGTTCGTCCATACAAATCAACCCACTCTACTAGTCAAAATGTCAACCAGCGTATCAAGTTTCATCGCATTTTTTAATTTTTTTGAAATTTTCAATATCGAAAATGGCGTGGCTATCTTTCATTACCAATCTATTCTGAGTTTAGATAACTTCTGACATATCTCAATCCAGAATAAATTTCGTAAATATATTTAAATTTTTACTCAAGTTATCCTATTAAGGAGTGGGCTTAATAGAAATATTTTTCGATCCTCATAATTTTGATATGAGGAGGTACATATTATCTATTTCGATTCCTTTATGCCGTTACGTAAAAGCGTTATCCAATTAAAAATATATACATTAGGGTATTTTACGCTGGGTACACAAATCGAGCTCTTCTAAATATAAAAATTTGTCATTAACAAAACTATCATATCAAATGAAAAATCGAGGCTGTAGCGGACTAGGAACCCGTAATTCTAGTTTGAACCCAAAGTGCTGCATATGTTCCCCAGTCAACTAGGGGCATCCCGTTGACCGCCAATTGATCTTCATATTAATGCTACATCGTTATTGAGTTCATGCTGATAGACCTCAATCAATACAAAAATATTGTTTACTGTCTATTTAAGTAATTGGCAGTGGGTGGCTTTGTATAATTCTCCCCTATCTTATATTTTGTAGTACCGGAGTTATTGTTGGTACTAACGCAGGAGACCGAGAAAGCGGTGGCATACCTATTCATATAAAAGAGTATTTTAGATAACTACTCTTAAGAAACTATACTCGTCAAGTTAATCCCACATACAATTTTGTTTAAAATTTAATTAATATATTACGATTTCGAAAATATATATTTTTGTTTTCGGTCTCTGATTTGAGTGTACACATACATGTAGTTTCGAATTTCGATATGTTAAATTGGTGCTGTCGTGTATACACACTGCAATTAAAAAGCTTTATAAAGCTTTAATTTGTTCCTCCAGTTCGCACAAAGTTTAAAAATAGGTGAACAAAACACGGCATAGAGAGTGAAAAAACCAAGCTTCAGTGCTTTTGATGAAGGCGGAGACTTTATGCAAGGTTGCCGAATAATAGGAAAAAATATACATAAATGATAAATTTTAATTTCCAATTTTTGCCCTACAGCCTTAAATTGATATAGTGGTGGCAGTCGCACTTTGTACCTTCTCAGTCTTTAGTTGTTTTCAAAGAATCTACATTTTTGTTTTTCCAAAATCATTGTTCTTAATTTTGGAAAACTAAAATAACACATTAATCACTTACATTACTCATTTTAACAGATTGTCAACATAAGAGTGAAAAATTCATAGCTTTTATCCACAATGATTCATAGCTCACTAAGGTCGCACTCAATACCTTAAGTAAAAACGCAAAAGTACGATTTTGGTAATTTTTAAATTTTTTTTTTAAAACTGAACATTTAACTTCATTCTTTAGACAGTTTCTGATACCAATTGTTGTTGTTATATCGGCCTACCGACTTGTAAGATTGGATAACGGTTGGTTGTTCAGGTATAAAGGAATCGATATAGATATAGACTTCCATACATCAAAATCATCAGCATCGAAAAAAAATTTGATTGGGCCATGTCCGTCCGTCCGTCCGTTAACACGAACACTTGAGTAAATATTGAGATATCTTCACCAAATTTGGCACACGAGCTTATCTGGACCCAGAACAGATTGGTATTGAAAACGAGCGAAATCGGATGATAACCACGCCAACTTTTTATATATATAACATTTTTGAAAACACAAAAAACCTGATTACTTGGTAAATAATAAACCTCGAATGTTGAAATTTGACACGTGGACTGATATTGAGACTCTTGATTAAAATTTGAAAAAAATTTTTAAAATGGGCTTGGTATCGCCACTTGTGATAAAATCAATTTTACAAATATTACTAATCATAAATCAAAAATCGTTAAACCTATCCTAACAAAGTTCGGCTGAGTGATTGCTTTTACAATGAGGAATGCTTTGAAGAAAAGTTAATGAAATCGGTTAAGGACCAAGCCCACTTTAATATAAAAGATTTTTAAAAGGGTCGAGGACGAATAAAATAAGCTATATCTTTGCAAAAAATAGCTTTATATCAATGGTATTTCATTTCCCAGGTGGACTTATAACAGTTAATAGGAAAAAATAAAAATTAAAAAAAATGGGGGTGGCACCGCCCCTTTTATGACTAAGCAATTTTCTATGTTACGGGAGCCATAAATCGAAGAAAAATTAACGGATCGTAATGAAATTGTATACACATATTTTCCTTATAGCAGAAAGTATTTCTAGTAAAAATGGACGGGATCGGCTAAAGACCACGGAAACTTAGATATAAAACAAGTTTAAAGGGTCGTAGACTAGAATAATAAGCTATAACTTAGCAAGAAATAGTTTTGAATCAATGATATTTAACTTATCAAGTTTTATTGTAAGAGGAAATGGGGAGACATTTTTTTTAAACGTGCGGTGCCACGAGTTATTTATAAAAGTAATTTATCTGAAATGAAAGTACAATTCAAGCTGACGCTGAGTATATAATGTTGTTACGACAAATTTTTTCTTAAATGAAAAATTGTTTTAGGCCGGCCGCCATCAAGAATTTGCTACGTGTTAATGCAGCATGTTACTAATTTTTTACTTTGCAGTTCCGTGGTAACAAAAATATATAAAGGGACTAATCGTGGAGAGGTGAAGTGTTAGTATGAAATGTCAAGCTTAGTACAGGAAGCAATATTTTCTAGGAAATCAAAGTTATTAGTATTCTAAATTTTTAACAGATTGTCCGAAGGCTCCTTGCCACACGCCAATATTGACGTACAAATGGAGGTCGAAATTTCTCAAGTGGGCCACTTTAAAACCGATTGTCTCAGTTTTAATTGATTAATACGGCTTTTAAACGGTTTGGCGGTAAAGACGATCTCCCCAAAATATTTTGGCAAACAATTTTTTTTTCATCAGTTATTAACAGTTAAAGTTTTTGATCATGTTATTTTAAAAAATGAATAACTCGTGAACGGTTTATCGAAACTCAACATGTTCTACATCAAAATTTTCGTCACTTAAAATACTTTGCCATAAAAATATCATTTTTAATAACAAATAATTATTTTGCTAAAAAATCCTGTTTGTTTCAAATAATTAAAAATTAATAAAACTTCTCTGCCTGTGAGAAAATTTTGACACATTTCGTTCAATTCTACAATCCCTTAAAAAAATGTTAGTGAAAAAAGTCATTATTTTGCATTAAGTCAAAAGTTATACATGTTTTTGTCACCGCGCTCGCTTGTTGCTGCACCAAAATTCGTATGTGTTGGGCCTATGAGTTTTGTTGCAGAAGCGAATATTGGGAACTTTCAGCGAACACTATTGAACATTGCTGATACATTGCAAACATGTTTCCGTTAATTGAGTGATAGAAAATTTGTTCTCTGAACGGCGAGCTACGTCAACTGCCAAATGAAATAATTGTCCTTAATTTTAAGGAAAAGGACTTCTTCAATTACTTCTCACACTTCACTATGATATTTAGAGAAAAAATTGTATTCATAGCCACCACTTTAAAATGTTAAAAAACTGCCAGAAAAACGAATAAACATGTTTATTTAATTTATTTATTTTTAATTTGCATAAAATCTCAACCGTTGAGTGGATCAAAAATACTTAACGGTGCGTTTAGAAAATTATGACTCCACGATTGTGTTCGCTGAAAGTGCTTATTGTCACAATCGCGCAAGATATTGTGCTTGTAAATATAAAGAGCAATTCAGACATAGCAAGTGAAACTTCTTTTGGCTTGCCCATTCATAAACCAAATTTCGCGAAGCGCTGCTATAAACATTCTCACTATACAAGAATTATAGTTGCTCACATGTTTTGACTCCTATTCTTTTGTTAAGATGCAGCTTTTTAATTGTGAAAAACTTTGGTAAGGTATGAAGGTACCAACGAGTTGGAAAAAATAATGTCACTTACAAAGTCTGAAAGCACTCATAGCCAAAATAAATGTCAAATTCTTCTTCTTATACTTTGCTTGCAACAAAAGTTGAAAGTTGGCTCCTTTTGCATGTTGGATGCTGTTCATGCAATATTTGCCGCTTTCCATGTGAACGCATGCAATCTACTTTACAACACAAATCGTATGTGTCGTACATTTCAGAAATCGAATGTTATATCTGTAAAACTCTTGATACAAAGCGAATGAATGAAATAAACTACAGTTATAAATAAAATAATTAAACAAAATTGTTAAGTTAAACGGTTTTATTGAAAACAATACTTACATGAAGAAATAATACTACTACAGGCTAGAAAATAATTAGGTAGGTCCAAGGTACTAGTCATCACACTCCTCACCAATCTAAGGATTTGATCAGACAATTAAATAAAAGTGTTGGGCACGTGAAATTTCTAAAAATGTGAGGTGTAGCATAACCTTATCAAGGATCAATAGGAATTTGACGCGTCCAACTTAAACATTTTTTTTTAATTATTTGATTTTAAAATTTTTAGTCTTAATTGCCTATTATTTCTCATTCTATTTAGTTAATTTCAAGTAAGTAAGTAAGTGACTCATTATTAGAAGGGCTCTTTCCTGACAATTTGTTACAATCTAAGTCCTCAACACATAGTCATTCCAAAGATTATATCAACTATTAAATTGATATTTTTAAAAATTATTTATTTTTGGTTTGAAGTAAAAAATTTATTAAATCAAAAATTTTTATTTTGATATATCTATAATTTTCATTTACAAAATCTAATGTGATTACAAAATATTTAAAGTATAAAATACAAAGTTAACAATTTTATAAAAAATAATAAACACTATGTTTACTCCCCTTCCAAAAATGTGTTAATTGCGTTAAAAATTTATGTTGGCATTGGTGTAAGTACCAAATCTTTTGATGATTCGATGTACTTGATAGCTTATTCTTAGGTGTTGATATTGTTTACTTATTGTATTAATATTTTATGTATATTAATATTTGGCTGTGTTATTGCTATGTTGCTGAGCTAAAAATAACTTAATAGCTGTTTGTTAAATATTGTCAATTATAATGATGTGTTTGAAGAACCTAGAATCAGGTTGAATGATAGTAAATGCCAACTTTGTGTGCACAATTACTCAAATTTAAAAACTTGTATTATGCAGAATATATGTTCAATATATAATTGTACTCTGCATAATGTATCTCCAAGTTGTTGATAAGGAATGAGGTTGATATGAAGTTGTCATATGATTTTAATTTCAATATGAAAGAATTGATATATGTCAATAAAAAATATTTTAAGACATCGTTTGAGATTTTTTAAAATTTATTGTAGTAATTAGTTTGTTTTTAAAAATTTGAATACCTTAACTTCGAAGTTATTAGAGGTGAAAATTTCCCGAATGCCTTCAGCAGTGTACGATGATGGAATGTTACTTAAATGCAAAATAGCTGATGATGGGTAAATGTTCTGATAATTTTAAGTCCGTTGGTGGGATCGCCAATATATCAACTATTGAATTGATATTTTTAAAAATTACTTATTTTTGGTTTGAAGTATAAAATTTATATTATTTATATATATTTTCATATATCTAAAATTATTTTTTTACAAAAACTAATATGATTACAAAATATTTAAAATTTAAAGTATAAAATACAAAGTTATTAATTTTATAACAAATAATAAACACTATAAAAACTCTAATCGACTCTGCGTCACGTATGCCTGTCTCTCCACGAACTCCAAAATATTTTGATGTCCCTTCTACCGGACTGTATGTAATATTTGTTCCAAATATGAGCCAAATCGAACATCATTGGTCGCTTTCTATTCATGTATGTATTATGTGTTCCAAATATGAAACAAATCGGACACACAAATACGATTTTTTGAAATATTTCGATCCATGCACCACCTATCGGAGTTTTTTTTCTTATTATTGCATTGCTATCGGTTTCTGAACTACATTCCAAGTTTGAAGCTTGTAGCGTATCGGAAAGTTACTTAAATTTCAATTACAAAATTTGTGTCGGCCAGCCAGCCAGCCAGCCTGTCAAGTCAAACTAAATAAAACCGTTTAATAAAGATAGCGGGAATTCGAAAAAAAAATTTTTTACTCCCAAACGATTTTTATTTATAAAAAATATAATCGTTAGATAACAAGTAATTAAAAAATTTTAGTTTTTATTTAAGTTTATTGCTGCACCTGTACTTTGGCCACAATATCGCTCCAAAACGTTGCATATTCCTTTAAAACTGTGCCCCTGCAAATAAAGAAAAGAATTGCTATATTTAATTTAGGTACTTTTTATAAATTACGTAGCTCATAGACTCTATTTATGAAAAAAATATAGAATAAAGTCTGCTAATTCTATCTGTCGAGATCTGCTCTCGAATGTTTATATATGTAGTTCAGATCCAGAAGGGTGATTTTAATATCAGCGCTGCAATCAAAATTCGGAGTGAGGTAACCAAAAGAGTAAACTGATTATAAAGCGGGATATACCACCGAGGGTATGTATTTTGATTACACAATTCCAAGTTATGAAGCATGGAAATATGAATACCAATAGAGTTATGATCTAATAATTGTCTAGAAAACGAGTGATTTTAAACGGCACTAAACAAGCTCTTTTACGTGTTGGATTGGCATTAAAAAAAAGTTTTAAATCTCTAGTGGCAATGCTGTTAAAACCAGTTAAAACATCACGGAATCGGTTCTTGTGACTTAGTGAAAAATAAAAAGTAAATACAACGCACGATATACCACTGCGGCAGAACAACGTCTGCCAAGTCTGCTTGTAACAATGGTGCAAAAATGTACAATCATTTTGATTTACAATTAATAATTGTTCTGATTATTTGATTGTAATCAAACTTGATTGCTTTCTTGTGATTATCAAATTAATAATCTGCAATCTATTTAAAATGAAAAATTGCAACAAAATTTGATTGCTTTTTTGTGATTGTAAAATTTGCAATCTACAATCATTTTACAATTATATATTGCAAATAAATTGGATATGTTTTTTGTGATGGGAAAAATTGCAGTCTGCAATAAACTTTATAGAAGCATATCATTTGCAGTTAATCTGATTGCAATGGTTTAAGAGACGCAATGAAATACTATGATTGCAATCATCAAATAATTAGTTATTTGTAATTTGGGGAACTCGCTTTGTCTTGCAAATTAATTGCACGGAATGCATAGATTGAAGGGATCTTGCGGGTACTAAAAATGCTTTTATAGTGTTTGTTTTTCGGCAGCAGGTTAGGTTAAATCTTATTATTTTTTTGTCAATAAAAGAGTAGTAAATAACCGATAATATTCCCAAATTCAAATATATACATATATAACCCACTCATAATTGACATGTTGTAACCATTTATATAATTTCGTTCAAAAAATTCGTTCAAAATTGTTTTTATAGAAATATTATCTCAAAGCCATATAAATCTACGGTGTTCACAACGTTCATATATTTTAAGAGTTCAAGATCAAAAAACCCAAGATACAGTTTTGTAGCCATTAAATTTCAATCTAACAAGGTGCCACTTTTGAGCAGTTTTAAAGTCGCTTTGACCTGAAAACAATTCTAAAAATTCTAAGCGATTTTAAGCGACCGTATTACCGAAAGTATTACTTTTACAATAAGAACGAATTTTGGCTTATTTGGGGGTTGCCATATTGATTGTTACTTACGTTCCATATTCTATACATTTTTTTCATGCGACTAAAATTAGCTTTTATATTTTTAAATACTGGGATGCTGCTTTAAAAATATAAATTTTTATATCATGAAGTCAATTCTCCTGGGGGGAGGGTTTGAACACCCCCCTGCGGCCGAGCCTGTCTCATTGTATTGCCTAGGATATAAACAATACACGCACCCTACTACGTAAACGTTATTGCAAGATTTTTATCTACTGAAGGCCAAGAAATTGTATAATTCATTGTACCCCAGTACCACGGTGCCAATGCTATTCATAAAAGGGGAAAAAACAGTTTTTTGATATTAATTGCAGTACAAATTTTTGTACAGTTAATGATTTAAGCCTAGACCCTCTTGCAATCAATAATCGTAGCAGAAAAGTGTATGCAATCACATACACACAAATGATTGTCGATTGCTATTTTCATACAATCAATCATTGTACAGTCAACGATCGTAAGCAAAACGAGATTGCAGTCACATACTCAGAAGTGATTATAGACTGTAATTTTAACAATCATAAAAAATACAAACACAAAATATAATGTGATTTGAATAATTGTTTTACTTTTTGGGTGACAACAAATTTGATTGCAATATTTTACAACTCTGACCAGTACTGAATAAAATCTATGACATATTAGTAATACAACATAAAATTTGACAGTGGTTTAGCCTTAAATGCATATAATTACTCTGAATCATTATAATTATTGAATTACTTAGATTTTTGTGGTGGCTGCATTTATGTATGTCTTCATGCGTAAGTGGGTTACAATATTCTTTTTTGCAAACAAAACTTCCTTTTTGGTCGATCAAGTTATATCCCCATTCATGCCAGCTTTTATTTGTAAAAGAGCAGCGGACAATATCACGAGACATAAAATGATAACCGGCCTAAGTTGATTGACCCACTTGCCTTTTGCATTAGCCCATAGATCGAGTGTTTGCTGTATATCGGAAAATTTGGTTTCAAATGTTAAATGCATACATACATACTAACTATTTACAAATATTGCACAATTTTCAATATTTATTAGTTGATTCATTAACCATGTTTTACGATCTCTTTTTGTTTATTCTTTTGGAACATTTCGTGTTGAAATCCATATTGCACAAAACTCAATCAACTATTTGGTACTAACATAGTTCATACTAGCGTATGTAGTAAATATGCTAATATGTATATATGTGTGTGCATACATGTGTAAAAATGTACATATATACGCACAATTATTTGGTTCCTCTAATTTAAATTAAAATATAACAAAAAAACATTTTATTCTAGATATTTCCACAATATTTGCCATGTAACGCCGGCCGGAATAAAAGGTTCACCTGAGCGTTTTGAAAAACTACAAACAGGGTTCCTAGATCTGGTCAGTGGCGTCGTGAGGTTTTCTTGCGCCCAGGGAAAAACATTTTAAATTTATCATTTAAAATTTTTCTTTTTCCACACTTAAAAATGTTAGGCCACTTAAAATCAGTTTTAATTTGCCCCATCAAAATCAGTTTTAATTTGCTGAATGAACGTTCCCAGCTAGCAATTGATACTGAGTATTTGAAGTGCCACTCGCAAGTTTGGAAAAACATCTTCTACATACGACATTATAAAAGTAAATAATTCCAACGCATTTTTAGGTTTCTTTTCTACTTCGAAGTAATATTTTTCAGAAATTAGTTATAATAAAAATAAAAATTATGCAGGAAGTCCTGCCTTGCGGATCAATTGGCGCCCCCAGTGAGTAGCTCCCGGGGCAAGATGCCCCCTTGACATGTACAAGTCACTTGTGGTGCAAGGTCAGTATATATATATTTTTTTCGCTTTGAAACGACAAAAATGGGCTTTAGTTTGAGCAACACAAAATAAAAATTGAAGCACGCTCATTTCACAAAAAGTTGCAAAACTTTAAAAAGTTGAAAAAAGTTATTAAAAAAAATTGTAAATTTTCTTTATATTTTTTTTGTAAAGTACAAAAAAAGTGCTATAAGGATTATCACTTTTTTTACTGAAAAAAAATAAAAATAAAAAAAATCCCAAGAAAAAATGCCATTTTTCGACACTCTGTATTCTCGCAATCTTTTCATATTTGGGTCCCTCCGTTTGCACTGGTGATGTACCCTACAAATACAACATTTTTACTAATTTTGGTAGATTTTGGAAATATCAAGTTTATCGAGTGGGAACACTTGTCCTGAAAAGCCCCATATATGTACGTACATATGTACATTAACCTGGGTCGATTTTTATGGACGAAACTTAACCGATATCGCGCCATCGATTTTCGGATTTGGTCTCAGGAAAAAAAAGTTCCACTACGCATACCCAAAAAAAATAATTTTCGAGCCTGCGAAAAGGGTAAATTTTTCGACCAAAACACTCCCCAAACCCAAAAAATATTTTTTTTTTTCAAAACACTGTTGTAAAAACGTTGGCGATAACAGTATTTGAAAAAAAAATATATATATTTTTTGGGGTTTTGGGGAGTGTTTTGGTCGAAAAATTGACCCTTTCGACATTTTTTTTTCGCAGGCTCGAAAATTATTTTTTTTGGGCATGCGTAGTGGAACTTTCTTTCCTGAGCACGAATCCTATCGAAAAGTTGATGGCGCGATATCGGTTAATAAATCGACCCAGCCTAATGTACATATATATAATAAGGTATGTTCAGCAGTCTTCTCTAATTCAAGGGGCTGTGTAGCGTAACCCTTTCAGGTTGCCAGCGCAATATATAGCTTCTCCTAATCCAATTATCAACCTCACCTGTCCGCGGCGAATCCTGTTTGACTAATAGACGAGGCTCTTGCGACCCCAAGCTCCTCATGGAACTTGAAGGTGGGGAGGAAGGGATGGCCTGAAGGTTTAATGTGGCCATATAGATCGTTCCCGAGATGGTCGGGCTAGTACCTTAATGGTGCGGTTTTACCGGAGCGTACCGGATCTGTATCCGGAAAAGGACCATCACATCGATAACACTCCCCAAAACCTTCGGGGAGGAACCTTTCGCTACAAAAACAACAACAAAAACAAGCAGTCTTCTCTATAACACTCCCCAAAGCCTTCGGGGAGAAACCTTATCGCTACAACAAATACAAAAACAAGCAGTCTCCTCTATGACAATATGTAGTGGAATCCGCTACCGGAATTTAGAAACATAATTTAGGAAGTGACAGTCTGATCGTTAACTGAGTAGCTCTTAAAACATAAAGATCTGTTGCATAAACCAGATTTGGCCTTATTATAATAGTCTTAATCTATCTCAGAGTATCAGAACCTGCAGCGGGTATGGATAAGATTAAACTGTTTTTGGCGCCAGGCGTTCTGCAGTTGACGTTTCCTACATAATAATTGGTAAATAAACAAATAAACGTAAGACGCGATAACTTCCGAAGAGATTTAAGGCCGAATTTGAGTCATATTCATTTTTTAATTTTCCTCATTTTTTAATTTTTCCTACTTGCTATAAAATGAAACAGAATGAAACAAAATAATAAAAATAAAATGAAGTAAAATAAAAAAAAATGAGATAAAATTTAATAAAATAAAGTAAAAAAAAAATAAAATATAAAAAAAAAAGAAAAAAAAGAAAACAAAATTTATTTGTATGAATTAAGCGGGGGTTGCCCTTATTGTTGTTAAATGTATGAAAACATTTATTTGAAACAATTTTTAATTTCTAATTTATTTAATAATTTGGGAAAAATTAAACAACGTGACATTAGGGCGGACAAGGCGACAGCTGTTTCGATTATATCTTGTAAATCTCTTCAAAGCCTTTTCTCACGGGAGTGGGATTTGAACTCGCACTCCTACGATGGATGAAGTGTTACAAACGCATTCAGCTACGTCATGCCTAGTTGTTGTAAAGTTTATCCCACTTGCCTTCCTTGCGTATTTTATTCTTTTTGCACAGTACATACTTTGTATGTAATCATATGTTAAAATTATGCTTGTAGGTAATAAAATCAAATAAAATATATACTTAAAAAAAAAAAAAACAAAATAAAAAAATTTAAATAAAATAAAATTAATAAATATACAATAAAATATAATGAAATAAAACAAAACAAAATAAAATAAAAAACGCTCAGCTCCCGAAAAGCTAGCTGATGAAGAAGTGAAATTCAGAAACATGTCCTAGTAACCATCGCCGTTTGTAAACTTACAAATTTTTCTCTAATATCAATTAAAATAAAAAACTCAATAATATATTATATTAAATTAAAATAAAATAAAATATATTTTAATTTAATAAAATGAAATAAAATAAAAAAAATTAAATGAAATAAAATAAAATAAAACAAATAAATTTCTATATTAAATTAAATTATAATAAAAACGAAATATACCAAAAAGCGGTACTTGATAAAATAAATGTAAAATAAAATAAAGTAATTATTCATTCGTTTTTCTTACATAGCATTTCATTTTAAATCAATTAATTTATTTTATTTTGTTTTGCTTTACTTTAATTTATATTATAAAGTTTTTTATCTAGTTCGTTGGGTGCGAAATCTTCATACAAAGTCTTAATTTCTCAACAAAAGAAAATGAAGTCCACCAGACTTTTCAAATAAAAATAACATCGGCCAAAATTAGGGAATAGAGCCATTTTTTTAGGAAATAGCGCCCGCGGGCGTTATTGCACGGCACCGATACTAAGGCCTCATAAAATATTGGTATAAAATTATAGAATGCAACTGAACCGCAAAAGTATGGATATGGACACGTATCTTATCAAAGTTCACATCCCACTCTATTCCAAGGGCAGACTGAATCAGATTTCCCAAACTTGTAACCAAGAAAAGTTAGTTTATCGAGTTCACGTATCTTTTAAAGCTAACACTGGCTACTACTAAGAAAATAAAGCAAATATATGAGTCTTATCAGTCAACGTATGAACAAGGTCAAGCTCTGTCTAATCTCAGCTAATTATATGTAATTTTTTTTTTAATTCGTATCATTGATTTGTATAATAAGAATATATGAACGGTAGGTGGAAAAAACGGGATTTATATGAGTGAATAAATTGAATATTGCAAACATATCCGTAAGAGTGCGGTAAAAAAGTTCAATAGAAAGGGGACTAATCGTTTTTTTTTTATTCCAATAGGGATACGTCGATTCACACAAAAAATAAAGGACTCATCGTCTTTTCCATAAGAAGAGGTTGAAATAAATCATTAAACTAAGGATGGGCATATTATGACACTTAGCAAATAGGAGATGGAGGATACGGAGCTAAATGTCACCTTTGTTCATGCGCAACGGATCGACGGACTTCGATCAAATCATGAAGGAAATGGAATTGTATCGTACGTTGTTGGACCATTTTTGGGCTATTTCGGGATAACTTCAGGGACACTTCAGGATTATTTTAGAATCAAAATACTTACGTAAAGTATACTCGTCCTTTTTTATTTTGTGGCGCTTTCCAAATAAGCTTCGCTCCCAACTTGTCCCTATTATCCGAATGCGTGATTGCTGAACATTCTGGTATAGTTTTGGTATTCTCGCTTTGTACCCATTCACCGATCCATTCATTGGAATTGGCATCGCGCGCTTGTAAAAAGAATCCACGAAACGTTGCTGTCTGATCAACTGGATAAACCAAGACTGTAAAAGAAAAATTTATTTATTATATAACTAATTGATTTTTTTGAACTTTAGTGTGTACAGATATTATTGTGCACTTGGTTTAAAGAGCCAGTTTGATACCAGGAGCACAATAGCTCTTTGAAGCTCCATTGTAATATAATCATAAACTGTTCTTTATCTATAAATTAGGGCTAGTAACGTTTTCCCACGAAATTCATATGGAACGACAAATACAACGACCATCTAGAGATGTAAGGTCCACGCAACCATACCAAAACTCTTAGGTTCAAACCCCCGCAACATCGTTAAAACTCCAGAATAATGCGATTCTAAATAAGGTCGCCAGCTGTTTGGTAATGCTTAAAAGTGTTTTTCTTCCTCTTATCCTCTCCACTCAAACGGAGACTTAATGTCAAAGTTGAATACGTCGTCACCATAAAAAATTTCAAAAGTTTAGGTTTCTATGTATGATTGACAAGGCAAAGTAAGGTTCTAAAACTAAAAAGCAACACATCTCGGCTGCGAAGTTCAAAGTCCAAATTAATTAAGAATTTATTGCAGAGTGATTCGTTTGGATACGTTGAGATTTGAATATTTGTGGGAAGCATGCGGGCTCTAATGATGTCTCTTCATTACAAAAGGGTTGCCCGACAACAATAAGAGCAAATCCACACAACCTGCAACATCTTTAAGATATACTGAGTCACAATCGATCTCCTCACTACTCACCCGCAATCTGTTGTCCAGGATAAAAAGTTTCCGAATCAGCGACTACTTCAAAAGGATTTGTATGCTCAGGCTGAGTGCGCGCTTTTCCATGATTTGGTTGATTGGCGCGTTGTTTAACACAAGTGTCGGCAGGAGCACCATCCGGAAAAGCATTTGCTGTACTGAGCAAAGTAAGCGCAAACCAAAACAGACTGCGCAAAGAGGTCATCTCGAAACACTGAATTTTCACTAAAAAAACACTTCAATACGCGGTTACTCCGATAAATAATGTTCTGCACTAATTTATTTAAATTTTTAATAATTATTTATTTTTTTGCAAGTTTATTTGCAATAATTTATTGCGATAATTTATTTCCACAAACTATTTAGAGGCGCGCGAGTTCTTGTTTGTTCTGCTTTAAAGCAAATCTGATTTGTATCTGAATCTCATATCCGAAAGTCAAACGCTTTTTTATTAAGTCTGAACGTACAAAGTTTGTTTTGAACAATTTAAGCATAGACCACCATATGTACATATGTGTGTACGTGTGTTGCTTTGTTGCTGTGGTGCACGTTCATTGAATACTTGCGTGGGAACGTCTGAAATAGCGATCGATGCTGAAAAACCAAAAGCTAAGCTTGTATGCTGAATGTTTGAATGGTAGTTGTTTAGGCTAAAAAAGAGACATTTGCGTTTTTTTTCTTTGCTTGTTTCAAAAAAGCTTGTGAGTTTTTGTTCTCATTTTCAAAGAAGTAACTACTCGAAGTATAAACCTATAATGCAAAGGTAAAATAAACAAATGCAGGTATGAGCGTGAATGTGTTTTGTTACTACTTCTTTTGCTTCTAGATGGTCAGCTATAAATTTGTAGTAAGTGTAGAGGTTTTTGACCGCTTAAGCAATAATATGTGTTACAAAATCCAGATTTGAAAAACTTGACGTATATAATTTTTTGCAATGTGTCTATGAATGTGTATTGGTTGACCTAATACTTTTTAAATAAATTGTACATTTATATGTAGAATAAAAATATAAGTGTTTACTCTGTACCACCTGTACCAACAAAATAGGAATAATGAGGTCGGAATTTCACATGACATGGCTGCTACTGTGGATCAGAAGGTAGCAGACCTGGAAACTTCTGATTTTTTGTTGTTAAGTGAATCGCTTCATTGCAGCGATGTACATAGTTCCGAATGAGAAAACCATTTTTTTACATTCAAGATACAAGCACTTTCGGAGGATATAATGTCAAATGAGCTTATGCCCATTTCGAATAGACACAAGATCATATCAAATGGTATCAGCGTCAAAGTTTAATTGGTTACAGGGCCAGCGATATTAGCATTATGCCCATGGTGAGGCGACAAAAGGTCAACGGCCACAAGGTCAATTGACGTTATTTATGACCACTTCAATTGGCAGTAAGTTTATTTGGCCTTATGATAACTTCAAAATTGATTTAACTTTATGGCCATTTAGGCTTTTCTTTTGACTTTGTGACCATTTCGGAAAAACACCATAACCATATATAGAAATTTAAATCCAGCAAAAAGCTTCTCCGGGATTGGTTAGACGATTAGTTTCAATTGCTTTTCTTATTTCAAAGAAATCCTCGTCGGCCGACTTTAATCTGATTTTGCACTTTAATGAAACCAGAACTAGGAAAAGTAGCGGTGCAGGCGAAGGTTAGGTTAGGTTGAACTGGCCGGTCCATGAGGACCTCACATAGACTGATTGAGTCCGTAGTGTAACCAGAAGTTTGTTTTAACGACCAAACTGAAAAATCCTATCAAAAACCAGGACCTATGGTATAAAATAACTCCGTCCTCTTGGCAAATACTAGAAGCTTCGTAGGACTTAGGCCACTTGCTGCTTCTAGATCTGACAGCTGTATCACTCCTAATAGCTGGAGTCTTAGTCTGGCAAGTGCAGGGCACGAGCACAGAACGTGCTCCATCGTTTCCTCCTATCACTGACCAAGCCCAGTTTAAAGGCATGTGACGCCAGAAGGCAGTGCCCAGTCAGAATACCAGTCATGAGTCTACAGTCCTCTCTTTTTATACTCAGTTGAGCAGAGCTCACAGAGTATATTAACTTTGATTGGATAACGGTTGGTGTACAGGTATAAAGGAATCGAGATAGATATAGACTTCCATATATCAAAATCATCAGGATCGAAAAAAAATTTGATTGAGCCATGTCCGTTAACACGATAACTTGAGTAAATTTTGAGGTATCTTGATGAAATTTGGTATGTAGGTTCCTGAGCAGTCATCTCAGATCGCTATTTAAAATGAACGATATCGGACTATAATCACGCCCACTTTTTCGATACCGAAAATTTCGAAAAACCGAAAAAGTGCGATAATTCATTACCAAAGACGGATAAAGCGATGAAACTTGGTAGGTGAGTTGAACTTATGACGCAGAATAGAAAATTAGTAAAATTTTGGACAATGGGCGTGGCACCGCCTACTTTTAAAATACGGTAATTTAAAATTTTTGCAAGCTGTACTTTGGGAGTCGTTGAAGATATCATGATGAAATTTGGCAGCAACGTTACTCCTTTTAACAAAAAATTTAATATCTTTACAGTATATAAGTAAATTATGTCAACATTCAACTCCAGTAATGATATGGTGCAACAAAATGTAAAAATAAAAGAAAATTTCAAAATGGGCGTGGCTCCGCCCTTTTTCGTTTAATTTGTCTAGGATACTTTTAATGCCATAAGTCGAACAAAAATTTAAATTTGGTAGGGGCTTAGATTCTGGGACGAGAACTTATTTCTGTGAAAAAGGGCGAAATCGGTTGAAGCCACGTCCAGTTTTTATACACAGTCGACCGTCTGTCCTTCCGCCCGGCCGTTAGCACGATAACTTGAGCAAAAATCGATATATCTTTACTAAACTCGGTTCTCGACTTATCTGAACTCACTTTGTATTGGAATAAAAAATGGCCGAAAGCCGACTATGACCACGCCCACTTTTTCGATATCGAAAATTACGAAAACCAAAAAAATGCCATAATTCTATACCAAATACGAAAAAAGGGATGAAACATTGTATTTGGATTGGTTTATTGACGCAAAATATAACTTTAGAAAAAAACGTTGTAAAATGGGTGTGGCACCTACCATATTAAGTAGAATGAAATGAAAAAGTTCTGCAGGGAGAAATACAAATTGAAATCTTGGCAGGAATACTGTTCGTGGTATTATATATGTATATAAATAAATTTGCGGTATCCAACAGATGATGTTCTGGGTCACCCTGGTCCACCTTTTTGTCGATATCTGGAAAACGCCTTCTCATATACAACTACCACCACTCCCTTTTTAAAGTCTCATTAATACCTTTAATTTGATACCCATATTGTACAAACACATTTTAGAGTCACCCCTGGTCCACCTTTATGGTGATATCTCGAAAAGGCGCCACCTATAGAACTAAGGCCCACTCCGTCATAAAATACTCTTTAATACCTTTCATTTGATACACATGTCATACAAACGCATTCCAGGGTTACCCTCGGTTCATTTTCCTACGTGGTTATTTTCCCTTATGTTGTCACCATAGCTCTCAACTGAGTATGTAATGTTCGGTTACACAATTCCGGTTACACAAGCTTGTAAGACCTACCCATAATCTTCGACACTTTACAGCCCCACGCCTTTCCCGCTTGGTCGATCATGTGCACCTCTCGCCTTCTCTTAATCATTAAACTAAAGATGGGCACATCATGACACTTAGTAAATGGGAAATGGAGGATACGGAGCTAAGTGTCACCTTTGTCCATGCGTAACGGATCGACGGACTTCGATCAAATCATGAAGGCAATGGAATTGTATCGTACGTTGTTGGACCGTTTTGGGGCTATTTCGGGATAAATTCAGGGACACTTGAGGATTATTTTAGAATCATTTCGAAACAAGTGCCACTGACGGCATTGACTCATCTGCCTTATAGCATTAGACTACATTACTACAAAAAAATACAGAACATACTTACGTAAGTAAACTCGTCCTTTTTTATTTTGTGGCGCTTTCCAAATAAGCTTCGCTCCCAACTTGTCCCAATTATCCGAATGTGTGATTGCTGAACATTCTGGTATAGTTTTGGTATTCTCGCTTTGTACCCATTCACCGATCCATTCATTAGAATTGGCATCGCGCGCTTGTAAAAAGAATCCACGAAACGTTGCTGTCTGATCAACTGGATAAACCAAGACTATAAAAGAAACATTTATTTATTATATAACTAATTGATTTTTTTGAACTTTAGTGTGTACAGATATTATTGTGCACTTGGTTTAAAGAGCTAGCTTGATACCAGGAGCACAATAGTCTCTTTGAAGCTCCATTGTAATATAATCATAAGCTGTCCTTTATCTATAAATTAAAAAAAAAAAAAAAAAAAATGTAAGGCGCGATAACCTCCGAAGAGATCTAAGGCCGAGCTTCTCTTCCAATTTGCGTCGTGCTCCTCTTGATTTCCCCTACAAATTGGCCGGACGGGACCTACATGTTTTTATGCCGACCCCGAACGGCATCTGCAAGGCATTTCTTATAATTGAAAAACCTTATTTCTAAAATTTTGATGTTGCTTTGCCCGGGAGTTGAACCCAGGGCATACGGTGTGATAGGCGGATCACGCTAGCATCACACCACGGTGGCCCAATCTAATTGGGACGTCTACGGAGCAAGCTTGAAGGGATGCGCCCTTTGTAGTTAGCTTGACCGCTTTTTCATTCCTATCTATTCCCATATGCCCTGGGACCCAATATAGATGTATGCTTCGCCCTCTCCCGATTCTCTCCAGATACTGCTTACACTCTAACACGCATTTAGATGCTGTGCTATGCGAGATTATTGCCTTAATTGCTGCTTGACTGTCAATATAAAAGTTAGCACGGTTGCAGCTTAAGCCATTCTTTTCCAGGGTTTCTACTGCTTTGGTTACGGCTAATATTTCCGCTGGGAAAACGCTACAGTAATCCGGCAGCCCGTAGGATCTGCTTATTTCCGGATCAGCGCAGTATACCGCAAACCCTACTCCTTCCACTACTTTGGAAACATCGGTGTACACATGTATCGCCTCGTTCGCCATTTGAGCACCCTTGCGCCAACCGTCCACCTCTATTGTGGCCTTAAGATCTCCCACGAAGCGCAGATAGGGAATCAGGTAGTCTGTTCGCCTTGTGATTGATGACGCTATACTACTATGGCCATATGGTCGGCGCTGAAGCTGCCCCGAAGCACCGAGTCTGGTTGCGGTCGTTAATGCTTTATTCTTTGCTACCAGGTCTACAGGTGGAATGTGCAGAATGGGATACAGTGCAGCCGTCGGGGTTGTTTTCAGGGCTCCCGTAATGCTAAGCATCGATAATCTGCATACCCCCTCAAATATTTTGAGGTATGTTGTTTTTTGTGTGGCTTTCCACCAAACAAGTACTCCATAGTATAGAATAGGGCTTACAATCGCTGTAAAAACCATATGAGAAAGAGAGGGCGATAGGTCTCACGTACACCCCAGCATTCTTTTACATGCATAGATGGCCGTTGAGGCTTTCTTGACCCTCTCCTCCTCGTTGAGCTTCCATGACAGCTTACTGTCTAGGATGATTCTTAGATATTTTGTTCAAGGTTTCTCCTGTAAGGACACCCCTCCTAACTTGGGCCTGCTCCAATTTGGGACCTTGTACCTCTTTGTAAACAATCCCATATCCCGAAGAGCTCGATCCATCAAAGAACTTATCGTTGGAAGGCACTTTCCACTTATGACAATTGCAACGTCATCTGCGTAAGCCATACGTTTTACGGGTCCCTAATCGAATTGCCTGAGCAGTTGGTTGATGACCAGCGTCCACAGCAGAGGTGATAGCACCCTTCCCTACGGCGTGTCCCTGTCCACTGATTTCGTGGCCTCGTACAATCCCCATTGTGATGTAATCTTTCTGCAATTTAACATGCAGCCGATCCATCTAATTAAGGCAGGATGTACTTGAAGGTAATTAAGACCGTCCATAATCGCCCATTTGACAACATTATTGAAAGCCCCGGTAATATCCAAGAAGACTCCTAGAGCATACTCCTTATATTCCAGGGATTTCTCTATGCTTATTACCACCCTATGCAATGCGGTATATACCGACTTGTCTTTGGTGTACGCATGCTGTGTTGTGGAGAGCAGCTTTTCATCCACGTTGGACTTTATGTACACATCTATCAGCCTCTCAAAGGTTTTGAGCAGAAATGATGTTAAGCTAATGGGTCTATAGGTCCAAGAGTGCGGTACATGAATCAGCCTTATGCACCCATCCAATATTATTTTAAGCCATTCCACGACCGCCATACTTGAAACTTGTAGCATGGCCGGGAATATACCGTCTGGGCCCGGCGATTTAAACTTAGAAAACCTTTTCACAGCCCATTCGATGTTGATATTGGTCACCAAGCCCGTCACTACTAGCTCCGTGATCGAAGTGTGAGTGATGTCTGCTGGCTTTTCTAAACCGTCTCCCGATGTGAAATGTGTATGGAGTAGCACCTCAAGGGATTCCTCACTATTACGTGACCATTCCCCGTTCTCTTTCTTTATTAGTCCCTGGGCTATGTTTCCCTTTGCTAGGACTTTTTTCAACCGTGCAGTTTCACTGGAGCACTCTATGTCCGTACAGAAACTTTTCCATGAGTTTCTCTTCGCCCTGGTAATTTCACGCTTGTAGATCCTCAGTAGATCCCTGTACTCGTCCCGGCACGCTTCGCTTTCCGCTGTCTTTGCGAGCTTAAACATTTCTTTTACCTGTCTTCTTAGAAGACTCATTGCTCCACCATGGCGGCTTTGCTTTTCCTCTGAATCTTCTTAGAGGGCAAGCTTTGTTATACGCAGTCATAAGCGTCCTTGTTAGGAATTCATTCGACTCCTCCAGTTCCTCTACATTAGAAACCTCTTTGGGTTGTCCCAGTTTTGTTTCTACATGTTTCTGGAATTTAGTCCAGTTCGTTGACCTAGGGTCTCTAAAGGTTCCTCACTTCTCTCCCCCTTTAGGGGGATGCTGAAGCTGATATACGCATGGTCGGAGAAGGATGGTCTACCAAGAACCCTCCAATCATACCTTGATATATCACGCTCGGAGCTCAATGTAATATCCAGAACATTACTGGATGTTGGACCAATGTATGTAGGGACATTTCCCCTGTTGGCTATCTGCAAATTGGTTTGCAGGATGTAACAATGTAGAAATTCGCCCCTCTCGTTCGTATCTGCTCCTCCCCACGCATTGTGGTGCGGATTTGCATCTGCGCCTATGACCAACCGCCCTTTGCGCCCTTCCTCCTGTACTAGCCTTTTGCACTCCATCGGTGGAACCTCCGCAGCATGAGCCATGTAGCAGGACGCCAGGATAAATGCCTGCTTATTCTTTTGCTCAACGGTCACCGCTTCGAGATCCTCAGTGGTGTAATTAGGCAGCATATATGAATGCAGCTGTTTCCTTACCATTACTACAGCTCGCACCCGTCCTTTCGTTTGCGCGTAGGCGAAAATCTTATCTAAACTTTTATAATAAGTTCTTATCTCAGAGAAAACCTCAGTGGGCTAGTTTTATATCATTTTCACTAGAATGGGACTAAAATATAGGAAAAGGAGAACGAAAATTTGAAATTAAAAATATGGTTCTTTTCATTCGACTGAGCAATAAACATAGCTGTAATTGAAAACTTGTTAACAGTTTATTAGAAACAAATTAATTGGCCTTATGGCCACTTGAGAAAAAAAAAAGATTTAACTTTGTGAGCATTTCGGAAAAGGAGAATGGTCACAAAATTACATTAACATTGTTGCCTTTTGAAATTTGACCTTGCGACTATTTCATACGGTCATAACTTCAATTGACTTTGTTGCAAGTTGAAGTGGTCATTAGGTCAATTGACGCTATGGAAGTTGACCTTATGTCAACCCTCGATTTATTACATCCATACCGAATTCTTTTTGGAGGTATGGCATAAAGTCAACGGCCATAATGTCAATTGATAAGAAAGGCCACAAGGTTAATCAAAATTATGACCATATGAAATGGACGCAGCCTCAAAGTTCAAATGGTTACATTGTCTACGATGTTGACATTGTAAGCATTCTGATTTTTTGATATGCTCATAAAGTCACATGCATTTTTTCAAGTCGCCATAATGTCAATTATTTTGTTTTTTTCTTTTTGTTTTAATCCCCAAGGTTTTGGAGACTGTTATCGATGTTGATGATGTTTTGCCGGATATACATCCCTGCAAAAATCGCGAGTACTCCATTCATGCATGTATGGAGTACTCGCTATAGACCAGGCAAGGCTCCAAAATTAACCACAATTCATACAAAATATATGGTCCAATTAACTTTGCGATGTTCTAGGACTGGACCATATACTCCAGCTCAGCATTATATCAGAGTAATCCATGGAGTACTCCAGTATGACACAAGTGGATCACATGATCCAACGATTTTTGCAGGAATAGATCTGATACGTTATGATAACAAGCGCCATTGAGGAACTAGTCCGACTACCGCAAGAACGATTTACAAAAGCTGCTATTGTATTTATGTGAAAATATTTGAGTGTATATTTTGTTTTCATTCCAGTGAAAATGGGATTATATATAATCAGTTTGAAGTGACCATAAGCTCAACTGATCTATGGCTGTTGACCTTATGCCGCGCCACCATATTTTCACTGTGTCCTTCAGAATCTCGGCAGCTGCCCATAAAGCGACTTAATGACTACTCCAAGTCAGCATCAATGTAGCTAATATAGCTAGAATTGTGTGTAGTATTCAACCGCATCGCAGAGACTATCATCATTTAGTGCCCTATGACTACTTCATTCACCATAGAGAGATTTGGTTAAGTGAACTTTAGAAGCTGGTCGCGCTTGGCGTGAGCAAAAGTAAAAATCGCGCCACTGGCCGATAACGATATCAGCTCACCTTTCAATTTAATCAAAGTCCAGTCTTTATATATATACCGTACACTCGGGCGAGTGGATTTTAGTGACCTCTCACTACCGGCAAGTCGGCCGCGGGAATATTCAAAGGCCGGAGTTATCCGAATCCAGGAACCTTGTGCACAAATTTACTCTAATAAAAAACTGTGCTTTAAATCCTCATGTCCATTGAGGACTAACAGTGGCAAATTAAGGTCTTCTCCTTCGGATCTTTTGTATGATTACTAAGATAAAACTACAAAGTCGGGTTTGTGTATTTATGAGCCTCATATCAAGTGAGGCGTACGAGATTTCTGCATTAAAAGAAATTCTTAAGTTTCCAATGAACGCTACTTTTCCTGGTGTTCTGGCAGCGCTGGGGTCCGCTCCTTTACCGCCGGTGGATGCTGGAATATTAACCTTTCCACCCTATAAAAATGTCAACGACATCGGCATAATTGCAGCGCAAATCCGAACATGTTTAGAAATCTTCTGTAGCTGCTTCGCCCATATCTGCTCCAGCTGTTTACAGTTAGGCTATGGCTTAAATTCTGGGAATATACTAAAAATCAAATTCCTTACAAGAGTGTAATAAAAGTTGTCACGTCTTTCAAGTACATTAAAATAAGTAGTCTGCCCCCGTTTCTTTAAAAACATTCGAATGTCTGATTAATGCTCACGTACGGAGCAGGATTCCTCGAGAGCATGCAGCCTACTGGAATGCTTTTATACTTTGTTGTCGAATTAATAAAGGAGTCACCCGATCACAGCAGGGTGAGCTATGCATAGGGAAGTGCGCTTTATTTCCCATTGTGGGTATTGGTTGCAAACAACTTGCTCTAGGACCTTGAATGTGGGGCTGGCAAATATTATCATATGTTGACAGCCTGTAAATCTCTGTAATCGGGATATTTCTGAGTGCGCGGCGAGACTCTCTGCAGCGGTACCTGGTTATAGTAAGGAATTGATTCGAGTTCTTTAGGACTAGCTGTCAATCGAAGACAAACAAAAGTTGCTATTTTTCCGAGCAGGTTAAAGATTCTTGAACTAGAAACTCCTTGAATCGGCCGAGTATAATTGGTGACTGTTGTTGTTGTTGTTGTTGTTGTAGCGATAAGGATACTCTCCGAAGGCCTGGGGAGTGTTATCGATGTTGATGGCCCTTCGTCGGAAGCAAACAAGCACCATTAAGGCACCAGCCCGACTATCTCGGAAACGATTTAGTATGACCACATGAAACCTTCAGGGCATACTTGCTGTCGCCGCAGCCTAGGATGTCAAAGAAACAAGATTCACCACGGATAGGTGAGGTTGACAATTGGGTTGGAGAAGCTATATTTTGCGCTGGCAATACCTTAAAAGCGTTGCGCCACACAACCCCTTGCATCTCTTTGGTATTTTAGTCGCCTATTACGACAGGCATACCTGCCGAGGGTATATTCTAAGCCCCTTAACCCACTGGAGCCACCATTGGTGACTGGCAGGGTTAAATACATTGTGCTTATATTTTACAGAAAAGAGTTGAGGAAGCAGGAAGATTAATGTAGATGATAACACCATGAAATTTTCGCTCGCTTGATACTGCTGTGGGGGGAACGGTTTAAAAAATCAAGCACACCATTTAATGGTGGTGCACTGGACTATTGGCCTTTGTGGTCGCAAGCGAACCGCTCGGATACTTAAAGGGGTTTAGTGTTTCACTGGATTGTACTCTGCTTCTGGAAAAAAGCTTCTGGTCAGTTGAGAAAACGTTGGACTGAAACCATTACTTTCCTTGTTCCGAAGCCCTTCAAACGTATCACTAAAAAACAGATATAATAATTTTTATGGCGAAAAATATTTGTTTCCTGAACGAATTCCGTAAAAAATATTCTTTTTTATGTTCATATTCAAGTTAATCATTTGTCATCAGGACATTACTCACTTCAATAGCAGTTTTAATGGTTTTAGCTCAATTTGCTTCTTACCCAATTTCTTAGTTTCTCAATTCGATTAACAAATTGCAAAACGCAAAATTTGCATTTCATTTATAGCCGTCTCAAATTCCCTAGATTGGCAAATGTTTCATAAATGATTCGCCCTAATGCATTTAAGTTTAACTAAGTGTACTTTATTCATTTTAACTCATGATGTGTAAAACGAATTTATGCCAAGAATAATGAGAGCAACAAACTTGCAGGACCTCTATTTCTATAGTAAAGCGCATGCGCACTGCATAGCATTCTCTCTTCGGTAAATTTAACGCGTTCAGACATTTAACAGTTAACCAACAATTCGTGTTGGAATTTTGTAGTTGTTTTGGTCCAAAGCAACAACTAAGTAAATTGTTTAGGATTGTTGAACCCGAAGGCAAATCGGCTATGAATCTGCAAATTATCTAGTGATGTGAAATAATTTAGGACTATTGATCTTTGATTTGTTCAATACTTTATTTATGTGGTGAATATGATTTGAAGACACATGAAATATCAGTAACTAAAAAAAAAAGTAAAGGCGGGACGCTCCTAGGCAATGCCGAAGGCCTCTCATGAATGTAAATATGTACATATATTCAAATCTTATCGGGTTTTCGAGAAGTGGCGCAGTGAACGTAAATTGTAAGTCGGTCTTGTTGAACGTTTCGCACTTTTTTATTGTCTCTCTTTTATCAGATAGTTAGTTCGTAGTAAAGTGACCTTTAAAGTTTTCCTGTTTTAGTTAGAAGCCTGCAAGTGTTTGAGGTAAATAGTGACATATTTTCTAGAAGACCAAAATGACCAAATGAGTCTGAATGATGTGAAAGTTGTGGAGCGAATGATAGAAAATTTCGGAAAATGGGATATTGGATGAGCATCAGCCTTCATTTGGAACTAGCATTTGAGCTACTTTCATGGGGACCAATTCACGTTCTGTGAAGTGATAAAATAAAAAAAAAATAACGCATGCACAAATTTTTTCAAATGTATGAAAACTGATTTTCATTTTATCACTTCATAGAAAATGAATTGTCCCCCTGATGACTTGGGAGCTGAAAGCAAAATGATTTGGCTACACAACAGAACATTGCAAAAAGCTTCACCGATATTTTAAATTTGAAGAAAAAATTGCAATAAAAATATTTGGTATCGCAAAGCAATATAAAGTATTTGTCAAAGAGTTGAAACAGAAACTTGTTTAATTATTGGTATTTATTCAACTGTCTGGTTTATAAATCAGTATGCAATTTAACACAGCCGTTGTGGGAGGGTCCTTCCAAGTCAACTCAAACTACCAAAGGATTTTGCATTACCAAAGTTCAGTTCCTATGATTTAAAAAAAACATCTATTAATCGTGAGATACGAATGCTTGAAGCTTCGAGCTCTTCAGTAACGTTATTCAAGTAGCGGTCTTACAAATATTATGCTAATTTTTCAAGATAGCTATAGTTCAACTAGGCAAAAAACACTAAAAAAGGCCAAGTTCATTGGAAAGAAGATTTTTTCATCGGAAAATTGGTCCCACTGGTTTTCTTACAAGCCCTTGATATGGACTAATTTGCCTATTGGTATCATTTATTCAAATACAATGTTTGTTGTTTTATTTTTTTAAACCATTGGGATAATATACCTCATTTTTGTTGCCTTAACCATATCGATGGGATTAATAATCCCAAATTAGCTCTAGAAAAGTATATATTCACTCGTAAATGGACACACTTTTCAAAAACACGATCATTGATGTTTTTTTGAATTGATTGATTTTTTACGAGTTGTTTGAAAAAAACTAAGCAAAACTCAATTTGCCCTTTCTATTTAAAAATTCAACAAAAAATTCTCAAAAACTTTACTTTTTGAAATATAATTTAATAAAAACATGAGATAAAGATCCTGCCTTCAAATATTCTAAATTAACGGTTTCTCCATTTCCATGAATACTTAACGAAGAAAAGTCTTTCCGAAATTTCAGAATAAAAAGTTGAATACTCCTTGTGTAACAGGACCGCACAAAAGCTTAACTCTTATGTCAGAGTCAAGGCCGGAATATAAAGATCTAAGACAATAAGCTATTTTATTTTTTTCTTCCTTTCTTTGCTAGTTCATTGCGGCTGTTGAGTAGATTATGTGGGCTGCCTGTTTAAAATCGTGTTATCTCCCACTTACGTCAAAATGCTTTGGACCTATGCTCAGATAGGGAGTTTTTGAAACAAATTTTGAGGTAGTGTATTTTGGAATAAAATTCTAACGTACATAAATACTTACTTACTTACTTAATTGGCGCTTAACCATTTAAATGGTTATGTCCATCCAACAAGGTACGCCAGTCGCTCCTTCTCTCTGCCAACCGGCGCCAATTGGTCAAGTGGTCAGTGGTTTAAATCGTTTTCACCTGGTCCTTCCAGAGGAGTGGGGGGGCCCTTTACCAATGCTTCCATAGGCGGGTTCCGATAGAACACACATTCTTTTCCGGAGCGTCATCTTTCATTCGCATAACATGGCCTAGCTAGCGCAGCCGCTGCGTTTTAATTCGCTGGACTATGTTGATGTCTGCGTAGCGCTCGTACAGCTCATGGTTAAATCTTCTTCGGTACTCGCCATCACCAACACGTATAGGTCCATAAATCTTTCGAACAACTTTTCTCTCGAAAACTCCCAGAGCCGTTTCATCTGATGTTGTCATGGTCCATGCTTCTGCAGCATATAGCAGGACGGGAACGATAAGTGACTTGTTGAGTATGATTTTCGTTTGCCGAGAGAGGACTGTACTTTTCAATTGCCTACCTAGTCTAAAGTAGCATTTATTAGCAAGAGTGAATATTAGCTGGATTTAGAGCTGATTTTGTCGCTAGTGTTAATGCTGGTTCGCAAAAAGTCGTAACTATTTCGAAATTGTGGCTGCCAACAGTAGCGTGGTTGCCAAGGCGCATATACGCTGATTCTTTGCTCGATAAAACGAACATAACTCTTTATCAATTCAGGAAATATTTAGCAAAAATTAATTATTTACCCCAAAACCTGTTGGCATTTAGAAATTTATTATCACTACTAATATACTACTAAAGGTACTTTTACGAGATGATAGGTAAGCTAGGTTAGGTTCAAGTTGCTGCCGTCCACATCGGAGCGGCACACTTAGGCCTTTATAGGCCCATTGCGAAACCGCACGGATTTGTTCCTACTTTCCTCATCAAACCACTTCGTTGATTTTGTGAAGCTAACTAAGTCTCGTGTATTGACCTCAGCTATATCAGTCAGATCTACGAGAAACATCTTGCCCATAAAACGGTTCCTTCTTCTACCGAGCGCTGGGCATTCACAGAGTAGATGCCTAACAGTTTCAGGCTGCTCTTCGTTGTCGCAACTTCCAAATAATCATTAAATGGAGCGCCAATTCTTTCCGCATGCGGTCCAATATATACGAGATGATAGACCACAAAAAAGTTCTACAACGTCCACCTTTTTGTCCAAGTTTAAATTTATCGTTATTTAGACTGCAATCTGAAGTCATCTTCCATAACTTTTCACTGCACTTGGTCGCCCAGTTTACAAATATATGCATTCATATCCTTATATTAGGCACTGCTATATAAGCAATCGGAAGTCGTCGAGGTAAGTTCGAAGTCTGCGGAGGCCTAATTTCTAATTACTTTGAAACAAAGGTTTCTAAGTAGTGGCTGAGCAGGGTCGGAATATCGAATAAGCTGGTAAATGTTTGGTGCTATTTCAATTTCCCTCAATAACAAAAATGATTTTATAATTCAATGATAAGAACACACGAGTATGTCTCCTGTATAAGCAAACTGACTCATGATGACTCTATAGCAGGGCTGTTCAAAAATTTGTATATTGAAGTGCAAATCACATACATATATGAAATTATATGTACACTGAAAATTTTTTAAATTAAAAAAAAAAAAATATTTTAAATGTATGAGTTTTAAGCGGGGATTACCCTTATTGCTTTAAATGTATGAAAACATTTATTTGAAGCAATTTTTAATTTTATAATTTATTTAATGATTTGGGAAAAATTTAAACAACATGACATCAGACCGAACCGTCGTGGGGGTTAGGGGATCAGAATATACCCGCGGTAGGTATGCCTGTCGTAAGAGGCGACTAAAATACCAGATTCAAGGGGCTCTGTAGCGCAACCCTTCAGGTTGCCAGCGCAATATATAGCTTCTCCAAACCCAATCGTCAAGCTCACCTATCCGCGGCGAATCCTGTTTCACTAACAGACGAGGCTCTGGCACCCCAAGCTCCTCTAGGAACTTCGGGGTATGGAGGGAGGGAACGGCCTGAAGGTTTAATGTGGCCACATAAATCGTTCCCGAGATGGTCGGGCTAGCACCTTAATGGTGCCCTGGTACCGGAGCGTACCGGATTTGTATCCGGGAAAGGACCATCACATCGATAACACTCCCCAAAGCCTTCGGGGAGCAACCTTATCGCTACAACAACAACAACAACAACCGGACCGTCGTGACCGGACTATCGTGAAATGTTTTCATACATTTAAAACAATAAGGCTAATCCCCACTTAAAACGCATACAAATAGGTAACATTGGTTAATTCGTTGTAGTTCTATAAATAGAACAAACCGCCTTACCAACGCATAACTTTACCACATGATGCCATACGAAGTAACTGTGAAGAAAGAAAAATATGCAAAGAAGGCGATTGGGATAAGGTTTACAACAACCAAGGCATGACGTGGCTGAATGCGTTTGCAACACTTCAACCATCGTAGGTGTGCGGGTTCAAATCCCACTCCCGGGAGAAAAGGCTTTGAAGAGATTTACAAGATATAATCGAAACAGCTGTCGCCTTGTCCGTCCTGATGTCACGTTGCTTATTTTAAATGTTTAAAGAATTTTGATAGGGACCAATGAACAAATTTCGAATTAAAATTTTTGTCAGCGCTACAATATTTTTAAGAATTTTTTTATTGTCAACTTGTTAGTGTAAATTTGTATATTATACCGAATTGCCTTGGCTTCACTTGCAAGTGCTTTTCTTTGCACTTTCATATGATATTTAGGCACTTTCATTTATACATGAGGGTAGAAGGGAGTGCTATGATTTTTTTTTTTTTATTCAAAATGTGAATTTGTATCTGTGCCTATTCTTCAAGGCAAAACAAAAACAAAAGTGCTATAAGTGCTTAGGGGTTGAGCAGCTCTGCTCTATAGGGTGTAAGCAAGGTGTATTGAAATTCAGAGTGATTTAGCTGTTTAAAGTGTTGGTAACACGGCTCTGGAACGTAAAATATATCTGTGAATTGCACTTCGATTGCCCATGGTCCCTAGCGTGATTAAAGCGGGATTTACTGCCCAATCCAATCCAATAAGCCCACGTGCGATTAACTTTGCGTGTTTGAGTATATATGTATGACTTTTCTACGAGTTTAATACAGAGCAACATATGTATATACTAAATAGCATCGCGTCGGAGAGACAAAAGTAGAACACGGCATCGCAGGAACTTACAAATAATTTAAACGACAAATAACAATTCAGATCGCGTTGCATAGTGGAAGAGCGTTAACTTGTCGTGATAGCGTAGCGGAAGCTTTTAATTCATAACAAAAAAAAAAATATATGTACATCTATAATATATTAAAAGAGTATGAATATATGAATGAGTAAAATAAAAAAGTAGTAGTTAAAGCAGTAGCAAAGGATAAAAGAAAAAAACATAAAAATATTCCTGAAAAATTTAAGTTGCAAGCAAATACTCAATTCTACGTGGAAATTGTGAAAATTGCAGCAAAAATACAAAAGAAGGTAAAACGGAAGTTTGACAAAAAGTACTTAACTATTAAATTAGAAAATTATGGATGAAAGCGTTGTGCCAAAGGATACTCAGAAGGAAATATAAGAATGATGAAGAAATTGTAATTTAATATGAAATATTGCTTAATTTTGTGAAATAAAAAACCAGAAACCCCATTAAGTAAAGCATGAAAAGTGTTTAATAATATATTATTTAGGTCACATATAACTTTTCTCCTTTACATGTGGGTATGTGTGTGTGTGTGAGTTTGCATGCGAGCCTCTTATTTACAGTGGTACAATGTGTTGCTAAAAATACGTCAATATAGAAATATTTAACTCGTCCAAATTATAAAGATCAATTGTAGCTATCAAATATATATTTAGAAAAAGTGCTAATATTGCAGTTAAATATGTGTGCGTGCTTTTGTTATTGCTATTGCTTTGTTGCAGCCACATGACTTTCCGTTATTGATACTGCAGGGTGCAGTGGTGACTAATAAAATGGAAAATTAATCAATAATTTGACAAAATCAAAAAGAAAAAATGAAAAAGAAAAATAAAAACAAAAACGAAATATTGAAAAAGTTCAAAATTGCATTATTGCAGTGTTTAGTTGGAGATAAATTTCCTTTGTATTTATTTAATTTAAGTAAATTCCCCAGCGCTTGAGATTAAACTTAATTACCTTAATGGTAATAAAATAAAAAAAAATCTTTAAATAATTACAAGAATTATGCTGTGAAGCATAAAATAAAGTCCAAAAGATAAGTAATCGCATGAAAATATAAGAAAAATCAGAAAAAAGCAAATAAAAATTGGGCGTAGTTGGAGGCAAATCGCTTATTTGGTATTTTTTTGTTTTTATTGAATTTCCTATAAAGCCGACAAAAATGTGTAGCCACTTAAAAGGATAATGAAATAAAGAAAAACCTGAAAGGAAGAAGAAAATGCCGTAAGCAATAACTAAAACATACAAAGATGCACATTCGACTGGGTCGATAAAGAGGTTGTTAAAGTTCGCGCATAAATTTGAAGTTTATATTTGAAGGGTGTTATTGTAAGTTGATAACAAAACAAAACTTAACCTAACATAACATACATTAACGTAAAAGACCACGACATAACATAGAATAATATAATATAAAATAACATAACATAACATAACACAACATAACATAACATAACATAACATAACATAACACAACACAACATAACACAACATAACATCCGGTTTTTGAAAATGATATGTCATTATTTTTTATCGAGAAAATGTCTATTATTTTATTTAAGGTCCTTTTAATTTTGTTTTCCAACCAACAGCTGTAGCCCCTTAAACTATGTTTCTTGTTTCACAAAACTATGAGAAAGTGCTATGATAATATGCTTAAATGATTCCCGAGCTCAAAAGGACATATGAAGGATTATAGAGCTTCTCAAGACCAAAAATGTGCAATCGCTTTCATATTGAAACTTTGTCGGTACTGGTTTCATAACATACAAGTCGATAACACGCCTATAACAAGTAGGTAAAACTCCTATAAGAAATCGCTAACTTTCTTAAAAGGTTTCGATAAGAAAATCGATAGTTTGTTATAACTTATCGACAAATTTTTGATAACAAACGATAAATTTTTCATAACAAGTCGATAACATAACCTAACATAACTTTACGTAACATATGTATGTAACATGACGTGACTTAACATAACATAGCACAACATAACCTAACATTCGGTGTTTGAAAATGAAACGTCATTATTTTTTATCGAGAAAAGGTCTGTTATTTCATTTAAGGCTCTTTTGAGCTTTAGCTTTGTTTGCTAACCAACAGCAGTAGCCCCTTAAACTATGTTTCTTGCTTTCCCATACTATGAAGAAACTACTATGCTGCTAAAATAACCCCAAAGCTCAAAGGTACATATAAAGGAATATAGAGCTTCTCAAGACCAAAGATGTGCCATCGCTTTAATATTGAAGTTTTATTTAATCTGGTTTCATAATAATTAAGTCGATAATACGCCTATAGGAAGTAGGTAAAACACCGATAAGTCGATAAATTTTTGACAAATTTTCGAAAAGAATTGATATTTTGTGATAACTTATCGACAACTTTTTGAAAACAATACGATAACTTTTTCATAACAAATCGAAAGATTTTTAATAACATATATAAAAATTTTCGAAAAAAATCGATACACTTTCGATAGTAAATCGATAATTTTTGAATAACAAACCCATAACTTGCCCATAAAAAATTTATAACTTATTGATAACGTTTGTAATTGATAGCAAATTTACTAATCGAAACTCATTCATAACTCGTCGATTATACGACTATAACCAACCGATAACTCAACTTTATTTGCTGTCTGATTTCACTCATATTTAACCCTATCGCGTACATTGTTCCCAAATTAAGCTACAGTGTGGTGATTACACCAACGGGTACATTTTCTATTCCCCTCTTTACGCATGCCAATCCCACGTACTACGCTTACCCTTACTTTCTATATTCCCCCATAAAGCATAATACTTGCAAAGATTTTGCTTACGCTTACACTTACCTTACGCTTACATTCTGGATTATCTAATACTGTGAGCACAGAAATTTGCACAACAACAATTTTTCCGGGAGACTCTCAATGTCAGCTTCAGATTTAGAAGCATACATTCGCAATTTTTTTTCGTACAGATGCCGACCAGTCTAATGCTTATATACACGACAGCATACTTGTGTGCACAGTAAATTTCAAAAGTAAAGGCACACTGAGTGTCTTTGCAAAATGCCCAGTGTTTTTGGGAAAATATCACTACATTTAGACATATTTAAGGCCGTTGTTGTTGTTGTTGTTATTGTTGTAGCGATAAGGTTTCTCCCCGAAGGCTATGGGGAGTGTTATCGATGTGATGGTCCTTTTCCGGATACAGATCCTGTACGCTCCGGTAACACAGCAACATTAAGGTGCTAGCCCGACCATCTCGGGAAATATATGGCCACATTAAACCTTCAGGCCATCCCTCCCTCCAAACCCCCTAGTTCCATGAGGAGCTTGGGGTCGCCAGAGCCTCATCTGTTAGTTAAACAGGATTCGCCAAGGATAGGTGAGGTTGACAATTGCGTTTGGAGAAGCTATATATTGCGCTGGCAACCTGAAAGGGTTGCGCTACACAACCCCTTGAATATGGTATTTTAGTCGCCTCTTACGACAGGCATGCCTACCCCGGATATATTCTGACTCCCTAACCCGCTGGGGGACATTTAAGGCCGTATTTTATATCTCTAGTTGAGTTAAAATTTGACTGGAGAAAGCAAACCTTCAGATGACTTAATCGTTTTCATCAACAAAGTGTGACCAGCTCCCAGTTAAATCGATGATGGTGACTATTTTATATAAGAAATCGCAAAAAACTATTGTTAATAATACGAAAACCAACAAAACAGTTCACTTTCGTTTACACTTTTACCTGACACTTAACTTATGGCGAAAGCTTCAGTTAGCATGGAAAAAATTCAAATATCGATAATTTATGATAGTTGGCTTATTGAGGATAGTGAAAACGGCCCTTAATGATTGTACTTTTTGCCTAAGTGCTTGATCATAGCTGTACAAGTTAAATAAGATTTCTGATTCTTGGAGAAATCAAAAGTTAAAAATGGTTCCCTCTAAATTGCATACTGACATTATGAAAAAGAAAACAATCATACTAAGGCAGCTTAATTGGTATTTTCCATATGCCTTGCTATTCCTAAATTACTAGCTTACATCGTGTTCAGCGACATACATAGAACATCTATAAAATTAAAAAAAATCAAAATTCCTAGTCGTTTCGTAGACTTAAAGCACTTCTTTAAAGTTATGCATATACACCAAATTTTGGGCTGAACAACGTCTGCCGGTTCTGCTAGTCTTCTATTAAAAGTTAAGCCACCCGCCAAGTTTCGTCAATTTATCGATCTTAGGCAAGCTCGATAAACGCCTTCTTTCGGTATTTCGAAATTCGGATTTCCATTTTTTTAAGTGGAGGTGGTCGCTAAACCGATTTTGTTTTCTTTCCATGCCAAATTCCAGCATGATATCTTAAACGGCCTTTGATTTACGGCTTGAAAAACTTTGAAATTGCATTTTTTTTTAAGTGTAAGCGGTGCCACATCATACCAAAGTGATAATGAATTATTTTTTTTTCCAATTTTCTAAATTTTCGAAATCGAAAAAGTAAGGTTAGATTTCGCACATTCTCAATACTATCCTATTCTGGATCCAGATAAGGCACTACATATACAAAACTTCGTAGAGATATCGCGGTTTTTGCTCAAGTTATCGTATTAGTGAGCGGACGTTACGTACGATGTTACTTTGGATGTTTTCGCATGGTTTTTTAATGAAATATTTATGCGAATATTGGCATCAAACGAAGTTGTATGTGGTGAAACTTTGAAATTTTCTTGGCAGAGTTAATTTTGGTCACTCAGTTAATCCATAAAGGCCACACATAGACTAAATGTGTTCTCAGTGTTACCAGGATTTGTTTGACCACCAAACGGAAGAACCCCAATCAGGTACCAGAATTTATGTTATAGAATAACTCCGTTATCTTGGCAAATACTAAAAGTTTTCTAGGATCTAGCTTAATTGCTGCCTGAAAATCTTGCAACTCTACCGCACTTAATAACTGGAGCTTTGACATGGCGTTTCTTTCTGCAGCTCGCACTTCCTACACCTGCTGTTACTGACGAGGCCTAACTTATAAGCATGTGACACCAGAAGGCAGTGTCCAGTTATTATGCCCAGCGTGAGCCTTAAGTCTGCCTCTTCAGAGATATGAGCCAGTTTGTGAGTCTAATATGGAAGGATTTGCACATAATCATAGAAATTTTGTAGCATCGCGCTTTGTACACGTGTTTCCTGCTTGATGAATCATATGCATCTCCTGTCTCCTTTTAATTTCTTCCAAACGGATTGGGACGTCTTTCTTAGTTTCAGCTAGTGTTACATCCTCCTTTGCCAAATCATCGGCCTCTTCGTTACCTTCTTTCCGTTTATGGCCGGGAACCCAGTATACATAGATGTATGGTGCGGCCTGAGCAAAATTTTTACAATGCTTCTTTGCATCCCAGAATACTTCTTGATAAAGTACTGTGTGAGATTTTTGCCCTAATAGCCGCCTAAATATCAAAACATATATTGACGCGACAGCAGCTTAGCACGCTACCTCCTGAGTTTCTGTTGCTATCAGTAATCGCCTGATCAGTAATCTGGTAGCCTGTGGGATCTACTTATTGCTGGATCGACATTGTAAACATCAGACCCGACCCCTTCCATTAATTTGGAACCATCCGTATACACATACGTAGTATGTTTTGCCATTTGTGCACCTCGGCACCAACACTCTGGCTCAATTGTGGCCCAAGATCTCTTTCGAAGCTCAGGCACGGCACGATATTAGATGGCGCTATACTGCTGTGGCCATATGGCCTGCACTCAAGCTGCCCCGAGGCCTTATACCTTGTTGTATTTGCTAACGCGACGTTTTTGGCTATTGGGTTCGCAGGCGGGATGTGTAGAACGACGTGTAATGCTGCCAGGCCCTACTCAGTTTTATAAACCGCATTGTGCATACGTCCCTTTATTTTAGCGATGCACTGTAATAAAAATATTTCATATTGAAATATACTCTCGTCCTGTTTAAACGCTTCTTACTTCTTTCATGCAATTTCTTATTGTTCACACATATACCTATGTATGTACTATTTAACTTGTATTATATTATTTGTTTTTGGTATCAAGTGAAGTGTATGAGCGTGACACGAAGCAGTTGGCAATGGTGATATGCGTGGCAATTTTGTTGATATCGATTCGTTGTTAAGCTTCCAGAAGAGAGAACTCAGTTGAGTTGGCATATAAATGTTATTTAAATAAACAAACATATAAATATACAAACATTAACATGTAAATATATTTTGGCGTACTTATGACTATACAATTGGATATTAAAGGGCGACCTCCGCCTCGTTAAAAAGGTGCCTTTTTGTCGTTGTATTCCTGTGATTGTTTGCAAATTTATTAAATACAAATTGACTTGAAGGAAATGTGACCGTACAGGCAGAATAAAGTTCATTCTTAGTTGGTGAGAAGTGCGATTCATATATAATTAATGACATAAAGCCCTATGGAGAACGCTTTATTGCTTAAAGTACTTTTCTCGCATACTTTACCACACTTTAATGCACTAAAATAAGTTTTTGTTATACGTTTTTTTTGGAGTAGATTACTGTACCTTAATAGAAATCTGGCTCAATTAACTCCCCTAATAAAAATAAAGGCAGCACTGGTCCTTGAGTGTGTAGAAAAGCTGAAAAAATGTGGAGCACACAACGCAGTACACGGTCATACTCTTGTCAGTGTGTCTCGTGTAAGGGATGGTTGCATCGGACAGGTTGTTCTGGGCTAGACCCCAAAACCAGACGTCAACGTAGCTTCTATAAATCTTTTGGGGCTCCTTGCTGTTCACGCCCTAGGACGTCCTGTAGTCTGCGCCTTAGCGACCCCCACTACCTTCCAGCAGCCCCGCTGCCCAACAAACCACAACAAGTACCCGCTACTGCTCGCGTCCCACGGCGCCACCAACTCATACGGCTGCTCCCACTCATACCTACAATCTCCGTAGGAGAGTCGGGAGCAATGCCCAGCATCATCCCCTGCCCCCGTCTTCTCCTCCTCTTTTCCGGCAGCAATTGTGTAGGTCAAGGAAACAGACTCTTAGTCCCTACCTCCCGTTTCACCGTTTGCCAGCACAAAATATATATGTTTGCGACATCCGCCCAATGCAGCTCCTGCCATGGACGGTGCCACTTTCCCAGATTTTCTGGTCTCCGTAACGGCAACTCCTCGACGGGTTTCATTGCGCCATGTTGCCAGGCCGCTTACCCAAATACACCGGGTACCCCAATGCTTACCCAAGGACGTCCAGTCCCAGGGCCACAACAGCAGTTGCGTCCTAGCCTTCCACAACCCAGGCGTAGTCACCCGTCACTTACTTCCAGAGTGACGACGTCTCCCCCTATGCACTTCAGAATTCTGCAGTTAAACTGTAATGGATTAACTGGGAAGATAACGGAGATAGTCGATTTCATGAAGCGGCACAACATCCGCATTGCTGCGATACAAGAGACTAAACTCACATCAAGATCTGCACTGCAGACCTGTTCTGTGTATAATGTCCACATGAAAGGTCGCGAGAGCGGAAATGGAGGCGGCCTCGCGTTTATCATACACCACTCTGTGCAATATCATTTATTTGATCCCGACATCGACCGCAGGGACAGCGTCTTAAAACGTAAAGCTTATCTGTCCGATCAGGCGATGCAAACCTAGAAATCATCAACATCTACATCCCTCCTACCTCCTGTTGCCCCAGTGAATTCCGCGAACAGTAGGGGTGAGATGTTGGCAGATCAAATAGAAGAAACGACGTTCTGCACAATAAACGGAGACGCCCTCACACGTATGGTAGGAAGCTGTCATAGTTCGCCGGATATTTCAATCGTGAGCGCAGAACTCGTAAACTGCGTCAACTGGTAGCCGATGGTAACATTGGCGTCCGAGCACCTGCCTATACTTATTTCGCTCGAGCGTACCGCCGACTTCATCGTCACAGAAAAACGCACTTACATAAACTTTAAAAAAGGAAAGTGGGAACGAATACAAATCCTTTACGGACAACCGATTTGCTGCCCTCCCTATCCCGACTGATGGCCGCCAAGGGGAGCGTGCTTTCCGCAAGGTCATTGAATCCGCCTCTGCTCGTTTCATTCCCGCCGGTAGAATTCCCGAAATTCGGCCCCAATTCACGGCGGAGGCCGCAAATTTAGCGAGAGAACGTGACCTTATAAGACAGCTCGATCCCAGCGACCCACAAATAAGGGATATAAACCAACGCATTAGATTGCTTGACAAAGTTTTCATCGCCTTTGGCGATAAAGTGCTGTCGGATGCGAAAAAATGCGCGAGCGCTTTCTGCCGGCAATATATAAAGCATTCTACGGTCGACAAAGATAGACAGAGGGCCAACAGACACGCACATAAACTTAAATTCAGCGCGTCATCACCGCCAAAGAGGTTGAGGATGCCATCGGTCATACTAAAGCATCCAAAGCAGTGTGCCCAGACGGCATAGCCATGCCTATGCTTAAAAGCCTAGTGAAAGAGGGTTTCAAATATTTATCACATGTCTTCAACCTGTCTCTTTCCACCTTTGTCATACCCGAAAATGGAAAGCCTGGGAAACCAGCTAACGTAGGAGAGTCATGTCGCCCGATATCTCTCCTATCGCCAGTAGCCAAGACGCTTGAAGCCATTTTGCTCCCCTACTTCAAAGAAAATTTGCAGCTAGCCTGTCATCAGCATGACTTCAGAAAACTCCATAGCACCACCATCGCGCTAAATGCCATCAGCACCCAGATAAATTGCGGTTTAAATCAAACCCCCCATCATAGAACAGTACTCGTTGCGCTGGACTTTTTGATACGGTCAACCATGGCACGTTACTGCAAGACCTGGAAGGGTCTACCCTTCCCCTATGTCTTAAAAGGTGCGCCGCAAGTTATTTGGGTGGTCGGCAGGCATTGGTGCAATTTAGAAAGAAACATCAAAACCAAGAAGAATTAATCAAGGGGTGCCTCTCCCCACTTTTGTTTAATTTCTACATATCTAAGCTACCTTCGCCACTAGAAGGAGCTATTATCGTTTCCTACGCCGATGACTGCACAATAATAGCAACAGGCCCAGGCCCACAGATCGATGAGCTTTGCAACAGAATAAACGGCTACCTCCCTGATCTCTCCAGTTTTTTCGCCTCGCGAAACCTGGCATTATAACCGACTAAATCCTCCACGACCTTATTTACAACATGGACGTCCCAAATGTCGACGATTTTGAACATCCACGTCGATGGCACTACGCTACCGACTGTCCTACACCCCAAAATCTTGGGTGTGACGTTTGAACAGGATCTATATTTTGGTGGGAACGCAGCCGCAATTGTTCCGAGCCGTAATAAAATCCTCAAGTCCCTTGCAGGCAGTACTTGCGGAAAAGACAAAGAAACGCCAGCCGATTGCATGCTACGCGTCCCCTATATGGTCGCCAAGCCTAAAAACTATCCACTGGAAGAAGCTACAGGCCTGCCAAAATACTGCTGTCAGAATCGCCACGGGCTGTCTTCTTATATCCCCAGAATACCATCAACATAATGAGGCCCATCAGGGAGAGAAATGAGATGCTAACCAAACAGTTCCTGTTGAATATCCAGAAACCTGGGCATCCCAACAGCAGCATTTTGAGGAAATACGGCACCTGATAACTCAGCCGTATTAAGCAAAAAAACACAAGCAGGTCCTTGGTGAACTCCGCAAACAGGCGTCGGATCTTTATGCCAGGAATTGCCCGGTGAATCCAGCACTCAAAGAACAGTACCCAAAACTTGCGGAAAAGGAACGTATACTCTCCAGGGAAACGCGAGTCACTCTAGCTCAACTTCGTTCTGGATACTGTAACAGGTTAAACTCTTACTTATCCAGAATCAACCCCGACATACAAAATGTATGCCCCGCTTGCAATGTGCCCCACATGACACCAATCATCTCTTTAGTTGTAATGTGGAACCAACGCCTCTAACACCCCTTTCATTATGGTCCACCCCTGTTGATACAGCAAGTTTCCTTTGACTCCCGTTAGAGGATATTGATGACAATTTGTGATCGGTCGCAGCTGTTGGGTGGGGCGAAGCACTGCTACAACAACAACAACAAGTGAACAACAATCATACTTTATAAGTCCTAGAACTAGCAGGTTCATCGTAGTCATATCAAATCTTTACCGAGATGGCCAAGCTATAATTTTAATGGTTCTATTTTCCGGACCGTACCGGATCTGTATCCGACAAAAGATCATCAACATTGATAAAACTGTCTAAAATCTTTGGAGCGTCACTTTATCGCTACAAGAAGAATAACAACAAAATAACATTGAATAAAATCATACTCTATAAGTTATTGATCATATCTATTCTGATGAATAAATGAAAGTATCGAGAGAAGATGGATAGGCCCTTGCAGCATTCGACATTCATAAGCTGTGCCGAAGATTAATGGTCCTTGCCGTGATGACAACGGTTTGTTTCGAAAATCTTTTGGGAAGATTTGAAGAAACGAAAACACATTTATCATTTTATTTTGTGACGACAACAGGACAATATAGAGAATTTAATTGATGTTGTGTGCACTAAAGTAAGAATACATATCGTAAAATCTACCAAGAGCATTTGTCTCATACTAAACACTATTAATCTTGTAAATGATACTATCACCTCATACATTTATGTATCTATAGTTGGGTGTCTAATGACGTCATGATAACCAAACAAACAAAAAATAATAATAAATATAAACTGCACTTGCGAATATTATACTACATATTTTGGCTACTATCACGTTCTAATTTGATTTACAGCCATTATAAATTCCACTGTCATATCCTAATGCCATTTAGCTCACCAATCATTTACACACACACACCACACACACGCATATATTTTATGTATTTATACGAAAAGATAGACAGGAATATTAACGTTTGTATTTAAAAGCACGAAAAGTGCTATGCTCTAATGTTTGTCAACAGGTTATTTCCGTTCGCAGTATTGAATATCAGATTTAGTTATGTAAATTTGGTAATTTTTACAAAATTTCCGAAACGTAGGCTTGCCTTTGTGCATGGCGGAATCACCAGGTTAACTAAATAAAAAAGACAGAAGATGTACGCTATCTGAAACGATAGGGATGTATTTTCGATTGTCCGAAGAGGGTAAAATTTTTACCCGCTTTAAAAAAATAGGAGTAGAAAAATAAATACTTTGTGACGAAAGCCATTACAGAAACTGATTTTTTCCTCATATTAGTGCCACTGCAAAAGGGGATACAAAGGACCAGTGCGAGTTTACATTACTTATAGGATCGAATAAAAATAAAAAAATCAATTTGGCCCCTTAAATTGTGATGAGCAATAAAATTCAAAGGATGTGGCCAAAGTAAACTGACCTAAACTTCAACTGCAGTTGAAATTTTCGTTGAAAAACCGGACATGAGAGGAAGGTGTGTCATTCATATATAGTACGTACTGTAACGAATTTTGGGAAATTCCGGTTATTTGAAACCGTCTGCTAACGTTCAAATCGCTAAACTGTTGTATAAATAACTCCAATATTCAGTGTTGCAAACTGGTCTTTATTTAGATAATATTGGCAGTAGTAATTCACAATTATAATTACCCGGCTTGCGCTGCTTTTATACTCTCGGTTTCCTCCTTCACCCATTTCTCCTAAAGTCTAGTAATTTCGCGAACAGTTGTAGCTCTTGTTTGGTTAGTTACCAGCTATATAAGTAAATGTATATTTGTAGTTTATAGCCATATGAGTGTATATGTGTGTGTAACCACTTTGGCTGATGACTACATCTGTGTGTATGAGATAGCTCTTCGTCGCCTTTTACATAAGTGTTGCTAGTTTTAATATATACACGTACATAAGAGTAGCTGCTTCATGTTTTTGTTGTTGCGTGATTATTTACTAACAGCTTAGTGATGCTAATATTCATCACAGTATGCAATTCAGCTATTTAGTTGAACTTTCCTGCCTTGCGCCACTTGGATGGGTTTCGGGTTCGATGAAAACTTTTACAGTCTTGCTTGGAATTGATCGTTATACTCTTAAATGTATTTCTATCCCTAAAAATTCATTGTTCATGTTCATCTGCTCTGTTGATTTGTCGTCGAAGGTCGGAAGTGAAACATATGCCCTTTTAATATATAATACAAACTTAATCATAAGATCCACCAAAAACTCTTGATATTTGAATTCATGATGTATTACTAATGTTACCAAGTTTTTATATACCAGAATGTCAGGGGATAGACTTGCCCAGCGGAAGTCTGCCTAGAATTTGCCGATCCGAAGCGAGCCGTATTCATATATTGTAAATCACAATCCTTAAGTGTAACACCAAAGATACTCAAATGATGAATCTCTGTAATTAAATCCATTAAAGGTTCATCGATATTCACCTAATAGCTTATGTGAAAAAAGTACTAAAAGTGGAATATTTTACTTCTGAAAAATGCAAAAAGCAACACGTTTACGGGGACAAGATTGGTGAAAGATTTTCAGATAGCCGAATAACGGAACAAAGAAAATTTTAGAGCAATATTATTGACGGTTTACTTCACCTGGTTATTCCACCATGGCCTTTGTTAGTTATTTGTGCGATAGAAGTAAAATTAGAAAGCTTACACTAAAGTAAATGTAGAAGTTTTGCTCAAGAATCCATTCAAAAAGAATAGAGAAATTAAATTAAGCGTTAAGTTTAAATGCCACCAAATGGAACTTAATGCAAGACAAATGACCAAAAAATCCCATGTGATTTATTAGACTTTTTGCATGGACATACACTTACACAGTCACATCTACGAAAAGCAAGAAAACAGTTACAATTTTTATTGAATTTCACCAATTAAATTCTCCTTTTTTTAGTTTCGATAATTTAAGGAAAAATTTCCATTCATTTTAATACTGAAACTATGTAAAACAAGTTTCAAAAAAATTTTCGGAAAAATTCGAAAATTAAAAAAAAAATTGTATAATGCCGTGGGCGATCTAATATTGAGACAATTTTTTTAAATGAAAACAAAAACACTGGATAGACCGAACAATATTATAAATTAACATAGCTCACTAAGAATCACCATAGACAGTAAGTTGTCGCGGAATCTCAACATGGAGGAGGCAATAATCTGGCATAGCATATTATCTAAAAGTGTATTAGAGTCTAATACTGTTTTCACACAGACGGCTTATTGAATAATAAAGGCAGTTTTCTACATTAAGACGCTTATTGAGCTCAATCTTCCCTACAAAATTCGAATCTATAATTATTTCATTAGTAGCTAATCGAATGCCTAATGAAGTCAAAAGCACAATGCAACTCTGTTGGCAGCCTTCCGCTTCTTAGTTTTTGGTGCGTTCAGTGCTTAAAAATGTCATTTGTCAAACTAAATGTCATTGTCTGCATGGCGGAACGATACAAGGTGGCCGCATCGAATAGCTGATTATAACCTTTTTTTTTGATTTAATACATCAACTAGCGGCGCAGTACGATTTTGACATTTGTCCATCGAATTTACAAGTACATGGAATTTTTTTATGTTTGTAGGTATGTCACCATGCTGCCACCTTGTATCGTTCCGCCATGATTGTCTGTCATATAGCATTGTCATTTTATTCGCTTGACATTTCATCCTTCATACTAATCGAGCAGTTACTTCTGTGTGAAAGAAAAAATTTACGATTTCATTAGAAGGTGAAATGAGATCATTAAGTTTCTGTGTGAAAACAGTATAAGCAATACCTTCAAAGAATCGGGATAGGGAAAATCATACATCTATATTGGGTCTCCGAGTACATGGGAATAGATGGGAATGAAAAAGCGGATAAACTAGTTAAAAAGTGCACATCCCTTGAAGCTTGCTACGTAGACATCCCAATTATATTGGGCGCGGTTCTGTAAAATGTCGAAGATTATGTATAGGTCTTACAACTTCAGACTAACAAAGTTGCTGCTATCGTTAAGATGAGAGGACTGTAGATTTATAACAGGTATATTGAGTGAACACTGCCTTCTGGCGCCACGTGGCTTTAAATTAGCTTGAGCAGTGATAGCAGATGTAGGAAGTGCTGGTTGGAGAAGGAAACATTCGAGCACGTTTGCTGCTCGTGCTCTGCGCTTGCCAGGCTAAGTCGCAGCTATTAGGAGTGATAAAGCTGTAAGATATAGAGGCAGCAAGTGGCATTGGTCCTAAAAAGCTTCTAAGATTTTCCAAGAGCACGGATTTATTTTGTAACATACCTACCTATGTTATCTTTTGATAGGGTTTTTCAGCTTCGTCGTTAATCAAATTTCTGGTTACACTACGGACTCATTCAGTCTATGTGAGGTCCTCATGGACCGGCCAATTCAATCTTACCTTCAAAAAACCTGGATACATCCAGTCTTTTTGAGGGCTTTCTTGACCAACCTGTTTAACTTAAGCCGACCGAATTACTTTTTTCAAGAGAAACTGCCTACTTAGTCACTTTGCATAAGATTAGTGGTGTTTAACCCATCTTCTTGTTAAGTTTGGTTGAGCTAGAAGTTGCATTGACAAAAAAGTGCTCTTACTAGAGTCTGGTTGGACCGAATGAGTTCATAGTATTACCAGAAGTTTGCTCAACGACCAAACTGAAAAATACTATCAGAAACCAGGACCAATGTTATATAATAACTCCGTCCTCTTGGCAAATACTGCAAGCTTTCTAGGACCTATGCTAGTTGCTGCTTTTAGGTTTCGAACGCACTACACGAGCACAAAACGTGTTCGATCGTTTCCTCCTCCAACCGCATTTCCTCGTTCAACCTGATTGGAACATCTAGGATAAAAGCTTCGAGTGATACGACTTGTTTAGCTAGCTCAGCCGCTTTTTCCAGTTTCATCTATCCCCATATGCCCAGGAACCCAATATATATGTGTACATCTCCCTATCACGACTCTTTAGATTTGATTCCAGAAAAGTGCCACAAAACGCAAATACGAAAAAGACCTTACACTGCTGTCTAGTATGGAAACCGCACACAATGTTTTATTCATAGTTGTTCGAAAGACTGCAAAGGTCACCCACGTACTATAAAATGTTGGCAAATATTTACAAACCAGGCTGCTCCTTAATGTGGCTTTGTTAGTAATATTGTATTACATATTTTCTTAATGTCAATGGCATTCAGCCGAGCATTTCTTGTTGCGCTAAAATTTTTAATTGAAATTTATATATGTGTGTATATTAGAGCGGGTCAAATTATATGGATGGATTTTTTTTCATCAGGAGTATAGCAAAACCGTAATCTACAGATGATTCTAAGAAAAATTGCTGAAGACAGTCAAACAACCACGAATGGAGAGCAAAGAAGATTTTAAAAATAATAACTTAACATTACTTTTATTTTGAAAAATACGTTAAAAGGTCAATTCTAAGTAAAAAATATTTTTTAAATTAATTACATCAAAATTATAAAAATTGTGTTTTTTTGCTTATTACTTGAAAATATAGGAATATAGGTTTTTTTTTTGAAATTTTTTTTCTACTAAAACGAATTCGAAAAAAGAAAAACTGCCTGAATGAACGTTGTTGGAAATGTTCTGAACTTATTTTAGCTGTAAAGAAAAAAAAAAATTGTTCCATAAGAAATTTGTTAAAAATTATAATATAGTAGTTAAAAGTTCATTTTAGGCTAATTTCTCATAATTTAAGCCTGATATCTCTACTAAAATTCAAAAACACTATTAATATTAATACAGATTCTGAAATGTACGTAAAATACCTTTAAAGTAAGTCCAATATGATATTTTTCCTATAATTCTATCAGAAGCAATGAAGATTTTTTGGCCAAACCCTACATTCATATGGCAAAATATCTATTTTGCAAAAGTTGGTGACTCGAAATTGGACTTAGAGCTATGGTGTCTTCAGCAATTTTTTTTAGAATCATCTGCAGATTACGTTTTTACTATATTCTTAATGGAAAACAAATTTTACCCGCTCTAGTGTATATGTATGGGTGGGTGAGAATATGGCTGTGTATTTACTAAGAAATTTAATATACAATTTTCGTTTCTAATTCTATGTTTCACTTCTTTTTATAGTTTTTCATGTACAAACCAATGTTGAAAGTTTGAAGCTGGCCATCTAAACGAACTTTTTTTTAGAATCTAACAGAATGGATGAAGACCACGACGACGACGTAATATGAAGTTAAATGGGGCTGTAAAGCCCCAGAATAAAACTACCCACTCCACTGCTATTGGAAGTCTTATACATATACAGCAAAAACGTTAATACACAAAAAGGATATAGAAAAAAATTAAATGCTAACAAATGGTGTGAGGTTTTGCGATGCACAATGTCCATGTGAAAATAAATTGTTAACGCTTCAAATAATCACTGTTGCCGCCGCTGTCGTCACAACTGCCGCTTATGCTGATGCTGAATAAAAATACGAAAACAGCAACTACAACTACTTGAGGGAATACACCAAATTAATAAAAATAAATAATGCACGCAATTGTTGTTGTAATGAGTTGATAAGCAAAATAAAACAAACTAAAATCTCAACGCTAATAAAAGCGAAAAGAAAAACAATTTAGAAAATTATAAATGTGCAGTTTATAAAAAACAAAACGAAAATATAATTTACTCTACGAAAGCTTTAACACAAAATAATGAAAACACCGATTTTATAAATACTCGTTTCTGTGAAATAGTCAACAACAACAACAACATCGTTAACAGAATGATTAAAATACTCGAAAATTCAAAAACGCTCACGTTAGAGCACCATAATAACGATGACGTAAACGAAAGTTTTTCGCAAAAGGGCAAATATAATCAAACTTCAATTAGTCACGTTGCTGCACTCCGTTCACTGGCATTTTTGACATTTCTCCGGTTTCCTTTGTGTTGGCTGTCAACTTTATTATTCAATAAGCGAACGTTCGCTATAAAAGTTGTATGTAACCAGCAATCACTGTATCGTACGAGTGGAAATGGCAATATGTGCCCATCGGTGAGAATACCGTTATTGTCGTCATTATTGTGGTCGCAGCTGTTGTTACAAAAGTCATGGCCATCAGCTTCTTCGGTTGCTGCCACCACTACGCCATTAGTTGCCAGCGTGTATGCCAAATCAACCTCGCAGACGATTTACGCAATGTATTCACGTTGTAATGCATTCACCATGTCATATGTTATGTATGCTACATTCATGCTTTTCCTGTTGCCGACAGTTCATTGCGATAATGGCGATGATTTCTTTTTGGTGAACGCATTTAGCATTAGTCCGGAAACAACAACGCCTGAGTTTGGTGAGTATTTTTTAAAACTTTAAACAAATTATCTGCGTCTAATTATATTGCAAAATTTATTGGAAGATCACCCTGTATCGACTGTTATCTCTAAAATGCTATATATCAGGAAATTTCCTCAACCTCAGAGTGTGTTTTTAAACGCGCCGTCTTAACATTTTACAGATTTACACTTTATTTTAGAATTCAGAAAAATAACGCCCTATCTCACATTTTCTTTGAAAAACGACATATATCAGATAAAAATATATTGAATTTATGTTCAGATAGAATATTTTTGAAACCAAGTGTGTGTTAGGAAATTCTTCAGCCGAACTCTGAGATAGAGTGTAATTCGGTAAAGTTCGGAGAGAGGGCGTTTAATGCACGGTTAGAAATTCGAAGCTGAATTTCAAACCGTTCATCGGTTTAAGTACTTTTTGAAACATGTTTGAACTGAATTGGAAACTACCTTATTTGACCAATTCGTCGCAAATTGTTTAAAAAAAAAAAAAAAAGTTTTGAGAATCTAAAAATAAAAGCTTGTAGACTCTTCTGGGTTTAAAAGAAAACCCTAAAGTTTAAACTTATTGCAGAACATTTAGAATTTAAAAAACCATTTGTGAAGAGTGCTTAAAGTCATATGGTTTCTTCTTCTATGGAAAAAAATATTACCCTCATGTTGCACTCTTAGATTCTAATTTTGTAACTCGGTCATCATAGGAGCCCTGAAAACAACCCCGATGGCTGCACTGTATGCCATTCTGCACATTGCACCTGTAGACCGGGTAGCAAAGAACATAGCGTTAACAACTGCAACCAGGCTCGGTGCCTCGGGGCAGCTCGAGCGCCTACCATACGGCCATAGTAGTATAGCGTCATCAATAACAAGACGAAGAGACTACCTGATTCCCTATCTGCGCTTCGAGGGCGATCTTAATGCCACAATAGAGGTGGACGGGTGGCGCAAGGGTGCTCAAATGGCGAACGAGGCGATATATCTGTACACAGATGGTTCCAAAGTAGTGAAAGGAGTAGGGTCTGCGGTATAATGTGCTGTTCCGGAAATAAACAGATCATACAGGCGGATTACTGTAGCGTTTTCCAAGCGGAAATAGTAGCCGTAACCAAAGCGGTAGAAACCCTGGAAGAGAATAGCTTAAGCTGAAACCGTATTAACTTTTATATTGACAGTCAAGCAGCAATTAATACAATAATCTCGCATAGCATAGCATCTTAATGCGTGTTAGAGTGTAAACAGTCTGTGGAGAGAATCGGGAGAGGGAGAAGCATTCATCTATATTGGGTCCCAGGGCATATGGGAATAGATGGGAATGAAAACGTGGATGAACTAGCTAAAAAGGGCGCATCCCTTCAAGCTTGCTCCGTAGACGTGGCAATTAGGATGTGCAAGATTAAGCGAAGGCGAGAGGTGCATATGATCGACCAAGCAGGAAAGGCATGGGTTCAAGCGCGGGGCTGTAAAGTGTCGAAAATTATGTGTAGGTCTTACAACCTTAGACCAACAAAGTGTCTTCTATCATTAAAAAGAGAGGACTATAGACTTATGACGGGTATTCTGACTTGACACTGCCTTCTGGCGTCACATACCTTTAAATTATACTTGGTCAGTGAAAGCAGATGTAGGAAGTGCGGGCTGTAAGAGGAAACGATCGAACACGTTCTGTGCTCGTGCCCTGCGCTTGCCAGGCTAAGACTCCAGCTATTAGGAGTGATACAGCTGTCAGATCTAGAAGCAGCAAGTGGCTTAAGTCCTCGAAAGCCTCTAGTATTTGCCAAGAGGACGGAGTTATTTTATAACATAGGTCCTAGTTTTTTATAGGGGTTTTCAGTTTGGTCGTTAAAACAAACTTCTGGTAACACTACGGACTCATTCAGTCTATGTGAGGTCCTCATGGACCGGCCAGTTTAACCTAACCTAACTCGGTCACTTGGTGCTCTGAAAAAGGCTATTTTATGAAAGGAACACACAGGAGAGTTGAGAAAAACCAACAGGGCAACATTATTTTCGAAAACGCCAATTGTTTCTTTTTCATAAGATTTTGATATACTTATGGAGTTTTATGCCGTGATTTGTTCTGCGGATGTGATAGCTCATTGGCTAAAGCACACTACTGATGTCCGGAGAACGTCGGTTCGAGCCCTTGCCACCGAAATCCCGATTTATTTTTTGATACTCAGCATGCATGCACGTAGAATATTCTAACATTGACTGAATAATGGTTAATTGTACAGGTATAAAGGAATCGAGATAGATATAGACTTCCATATATTAAAATCATCAGTATCGAAAAAATTTGATTAAGCCATGTCCGTCCGCCCTCCCGTCTCTATGTCCGTCTGTCCGCCCGTTAGCATATAGCTTTAGCAAATATTGAGGTATCTCCACCAAATTGCTACACGTGTTTATCTGGATGCAGAATAGATTGGTATTGAAAATGAGCGAAATCGGACGATAACCATGCTCACTTTTTCGATACCGAAAATTTAGAAAAATGAGATAATTCCAAAGCGATACCGCTAATCTAATGAAATTTCCTAGGTGAACTCGTATTCTGACGCAAATCAGAAATTCCGAAAAATGGGCGTGGAATATGGGCGTGGCACCATCCACATTTAGAAAAAGAAAATTTGGAAGTTTAACAAGCCGTAAATCAAAAGCCGTTAAAGATATTACATTGAAATTTGGCAGAGACACTATCCTTGGAAAATTTTATAGCCGTGAAGGTCGAAGTGAAGTGAAGATAATCAAAATCGGTTAAAGACCACTTTTCGTAAAGGTCTATCCTTAACAAAGTTTGCAACAACTCTATAGTATTTAACTACATTTTACTGATATTCTACCTCAGTAGTGAAATGGTTGAGCTAAGAACAAAACTTAAACAAATTTTGAATAAAGGCGTGACCCGCTCTTTTTGTTACTCTTTCTAAAATACTTTTAATGCCATAAATGGAACGAAAATCTACCAATCCGAACAAAAACTGGCATTAAAATTTTTTTCATAGCTACAACTGTTTGCTCTGAAAATAAGCAAAATCGCCTGAAAGCCACTCCTACTTTTTTTACTCAACGTGCTTTGCACACAGAGTATATTTACTTTGGTAACATAGCGGTTGATCGTAACGGCATAAACGAATCGAGATAAATAAAGACTTCCACATTTCAAAATGATCAGGATGAAATAAGGAATTGATTTAAACATGTCATGACTGTAAATTATAAAGTTAAAAGTTGAGGTGGCTACAATTAATGTTTGCTTTCTCCAGTATTTGTGGTACCTGCGCCCGAAAGACACTACATTTATATGTCAGTTTATAGTATCTCCATATTATCCGATCTGCAGAGCCTATCTCTTCCATTAGTTGCTATCATCTGAGTATACAGATATCGTATTGTTCACCATTTGCAAAACCGTGTGTACAGCTACCAGCTCTTATGTGGCTTTAAGATCCCCATCAAAGAGCCCACTCAAAGCAAGTAGTTGATGCAGTATGATGCTAAACCACGCGGGACACTTTGTCTAGTTGCATTTATTAACGGTATGGTCTTCGTCGTCTTTATCCTCTTCAATTTACAAGATATGCGATTTTGTCCCATCTCCGATTCCGGCTCTGATTCCTATTCATATCAAGCAAATTTGTAAGCGCTGATTCCAATTCCGGTTCCGGTAAACTCACTTCCGTTACATCCATAGGTTACAGCTTTAGATTGCTCATACGCCCTGGCAGACGTTTTCTCTGATATATATGTACAAAATTGTTAGTCAAATTGACTAAAATAAAAAGTTTCTTCTGAATTTTAAGGCAAATAATAAATTAATTTTGAAATACTGTAAAGTGTTTAAGAAAAAATTTTAATAAAATAAAAAACCTATCTGCATGAAATGACTTAAAGTATAAATAAACATTCGTTTCTCAAGATAAAGGAAAACTAATCCCCCAGCGGGTTAGGGGGTATAGAATATACCTGCGGCAGGTGCGTCTGTCGTAAGAGGCGACTCAAATACCCAAATGTTTTAAGAGGTTGTGCAGCACAACTCTTTCAAGGGGTTTCAAGCGCAATTTCTAGCTTCCCCAACCCAATTGTCAACCTCACCTACCATGGCGAATGTTCTTTCTTTAGCATACGACACTCTGGCGATCTCAAATTCCAGGGACCCAGGCGGTGAGGGCGAGATGACATAGAATGGTAAATATAGTAATATTAAATCATTCCCGAGGTGGTCGGGCTTGAAACCTAATGGTGCTTGTTACCGGACGTTACCCGACCTATATCCTGTAAAGAACCATCAACATCGATAGCACTCCCCATAACCCTCGGGGAGTGTCTTTATCGCTACAACAACAAGGAAAACTTATGAGCACAGTGCCATAATTATGTATCTTGGTATATGTATTCATGATTTCAGATATTACTTAAAAGAAATCGCACGTCAATGCCCGTGTTTCCATGGTAACATAAGTTCTTGCATTACCTGAACGTTATTAAATATTATTTTGCTGCTCACCACCGAACTTCATTACCTATTTGATGCTGCACTGAAAGAAAAAGACTGGTAAAATCAACCGAAATACGGGTCAATTCAACCGAAATTTCTGTTAATTTTTATCCATAGCAACAAGATGTTGAATGAACTGCGCACAAATCGTTGATTCGTAATTGACCGTTTTATTAGTCAAATGAACAAAAAAGGTTGTTGCGACAGCTTTGTACGAAAGTACCTATGTTGCCATATAAATAAATAAATGTAAGGCGCGATAACCTCCGAAGAGATCTAAGGCCGAGCTTCTCTTCGAATTTGCGTCGTGCTCCTTTTGATTTTCCCTACAAATTGGCCGGACGGGACCTACATGTTTTACTCCGACTCCGAACGGCATTTGCAAGGCAGATGACTTTTCATTGAGAGCTTTTCATGGAAGAAATACACTCGGAGCGCTTGCCAAACACTGCCGAGGGGAGGGGCGACCCCGCTTCTAACTGAAAAACCTATTTCTAAAATTTTGATGTTGCTTTGCCCTAAACACTTTATTATTTTGTTTTACTAAACGCACTTTCACCAAATTTTATACTTTATAATTTGTATAATTTATAGTTCTGAACTTCGCTTTGTAAATAGAAATGAAAATAGTAGTCACAAAACTGATTCTCAATTCTTTCAGTTGCAGCTCAGCTCATTCTCAATTTCTTCTCTCGCACGTAGTTGCCACACTTGATTGTTTCGAACAAAACTTTTAGTATATATGTTTGACATAATATTTTAAATAGAGAACTTGTAAGTTAAAGAAAGGTAAAGAATCAAATCGCTAGAAGGTAATTCACCACTGGGGTAACTTTACATGTAATTCGGCAAGTTTAATTTTCGTAACACTTTAAGCTGAAACTATTCCAAAACAACTCAAACTTTTATGTTGTCGGAAACATCAAAATTAAAAAAGGATGCTTTTATTATCTTACTAAATTCGTTCTCGTGAGTGAAAATTCGTAAAAACTTGAACAAAGTATTACTAACTTTGGAAAATTCCCGTTCGTTCAAACAAAACTTTTGCAACAAGAGGGCAGTTTTGCATTTCGCTTGGAGGAGAAGTTGCAAAATTGTACCCGATAAATAGGTGTCCCGGTATCTCATAATTTTTTGCACAGTAAATTCAAAAAAGCGTTTTTCGTTTTGTATTGATATCTGAAAAACTAGTTTTTTGTTGGTTTCCCATTTTGTGTGTTTTTTTCGATTTGGTGGTTTTCTTATTTTGGTATTTTTTTTAAAAAAGTGGCACCATCGTCATAAGTACAAAGTAGAGAGCGCAGTGAGCGTAAAATTCTCTTTGAAATTTGCTCATGTATTGATTGTTGATCGCTGTTGAAATGACTAGTGAGATCAGTTGTGTTAATAGAAAAATCAGTTAGATTGACCAGCAATCTGTCAATTTTACAGAATTTTGTTAACTTTCTCTTCTGTTGAAATGACTAAAATGATTTGTTCGTTTGACAAAGAATTCGGTCGAATTAACTGTAATTCGATCAATTTCACCGAATCTCCGTTAAGTCAAGAACAAGAGAACAGATTTGTTGATTTTACCAGCACCATTTCGTTCAGTGTGGTATTCCTGTAATAAATCCTCTAAAGTAAAGTGCATAGTAAACTGCTTCAACTACATGTAACTATGCAGTGTAATGTAGAGCTACTACGATCCCTTTATTATATTAATATATGCTGGTATGAAGGACAATCGCTATACCTTACCAAAAGATCTAGTATGTTAAGTGTAAATCAAATCAACATCTTGCGGCCAATGCTTTGAATCACACAACAAGATAAAGTAAATAATATGCTTCGTTACACAATGTTATGAATTGCAGTTAATTTAGTATTGCTCATAAAACAAAAGCTAATTATAAATAATAAGCTCATGCTGGGAGTAAATGAATGAGTATGCGCATTTGTGTGTATGTGTATATCCGTAGAAATGGCGGCGGCCCAGTCAAGGAAGGAAATAAAAATGTTTCGTTTGTAGAACTAATTGCAGTATTTTGTAAAAAATTATGGTAGCTTAGTAAGCATTTTGAAGGAATTATAGGCTTCTAAATTCATGTGTGCCAGTATTTATGCACACATACAAATCTATGTACGTATATATATAGCAGTAGTGTATTTGGCTTCCAAGTCTCTAGGATGACCGTATAGGCTTGCATACTTATGTCATGATGGGCGGTAATTAAACATAAATTTGTATGTGAAATGCAATTTGAGTTTCAATACAGAGTTTATAATGTACGATTTGGCTAGTAAATAAAAGTCAATGTAATTGCGCTGATACATTTATGGTCATATTTATTTACTATCTCATTTGTTGCTACTATAAATATAAGAAAACACTGTCATTTTGCAGCCATATTATTCATTGCCATTTCGAACAATAGTTATTCGTCAACTGACATAATTTTATTTAATTGTTAAAGGCAGTTATAATCAGTGGCGGTACCACGGGGGGATGAAAATTCCTCCAATGTCGATCTTCTAAAGAATTTTGTTTTGAGTGTTCATTTCCTATTTGGCATATTGGTACACTGAAAGAAAATGCCTAGCAAAATCAACCGAAATACGGCCCAATTCAACCGAAATTGCTGTCAATTTTTATCCATCGCAACAACATGTTGAATCAACTGCGCACAAATCGTTGATTCGTAATTGACCGTTTTAGTAGTCAAATGAACAAAAAAAGTTGTTGCGACAGCTTTGTACGAAAGTACCTATGTTGCGGTATTTGCAAGGCAGATCGAGTTTTCATTGAGAACTTTTTATGGCAGAAATATACTCGGAGTGAATGAGGGGCGACCCCGCTTAGGAAAATTTTCTTCTAATTGGAAAAACCTTATTTCTAAAAATTTTATGTTGCTTTGCCTGGGGTGTGAACCCAGGGTCTTCGGTGTGGTAGGCGGAGTACGCTACCATCACACCACGGCGGCCGCCACATACATACGTAAATATGTGCATACATATAGTACACAGCATACATAAGTACAAAGTAGAGAGCGCAGTGAGCGCAAAATTCTCTTTGAAATTTGTTCATGTATTGACTGTTGATCGCTGTTGAAATGACCATTGAGATCAGTTCTGTTAACAAAAAAATCAGTTAGATTGATTAGGAATCTGTAAATTTTACAGAATTTGGTAACTTAAGAGCGACAATTTCTCTTCTGTTGAAATGACTAAACTAATTTGTTCGCTTGACAAAAACTCTGTCGAGTTAACCATAATTCGATCAATTTCACCGAATCTCCGTGACCGCTAGTGCTTAATTTTGCTTACGTGTGGCGGAGAAAAATCTGGCTTAGAAAAACAATGACAAAGTCTATAGTACGAGCATTCAATGAAAAATCGTTAATTTTCGCCAGTGTTTTCAATGCCACTATATTTTCAATATATCACCTCAACGTACCAAGGAAGGATAATTTTAAATTAGTATTAAGCTTAAAAAAAAAGTTAAAAATAAATGTTGGTATAGAACAAAAAAAAAGAACAATTTAAAAATCAAATAATTCTCAAAAATTCCTCAGCAATAATTTTTTTATTTCTTCATATTGATAAGCTGAAAAAACTCAGAATGTTAGTTTCTGTAAATAGGCTAAGCCTGTACCTGGAAGATGTATGTAAATATAAGCATACATTTTTGTAAATAAAATATGAGGCGCGATATACCTCCGAAGAGAATTTAACCCGAGGAGGAGAACAATTTGCATCGTGCTTAATTTAATTTTTCCTACAAATTTGAGGGACTAATTCCCATATGTTTCTCCGACTCCGAACAACATTTGCTCACGCAGATTAATTTTTACTGAAAATCTTTCTATGGAAGATATACACTCGAAATCACTGCCGAGAGCCGAACCCCTTTTCCAATTGAGAAACATTTTTTCTAAATATTTGATGTACCTTTGGCGTGGTAGGCGGAGGAAATTTGGAAACTGAATTCTACAGAAGTTTCACCGAACGGACTGGTGTACCGAACAAACGGATGCTTTTTGCAATTTTTCACACCCATATTGAAATATTTCAAGACCAGGTTTCTATTTTTATTTAGAGAGTATGCACCACACAATACACTGAAACAAATTGTGCTAGTAAAATCAACAAATCGGTTCTGTTGTTCTTGACTTAACGGAGATTCGATGAAATTGATCGAATTACGGTTAATTCGATCGAGTTCTTTGTCAAGGGAATAAATTAGCTTAGTCATTTTAACAAAGGAGAAATTGCCGGTCTTAATTTAACAAAATTCTGTAAAATTGAAAGATTCCTAATCAATCTAACTGGGTTTTTTGTTAACACAACTGATCTCACTGGTCAACAGTCAATACATGAGCAAATTTCAAAGAGAATTTTACGCTCACTGCGCTCTCTACTTTGTACTTATGTATGCTGTGTACTATATGCATGCACATATTTACGTATGTATATGGCGGCCGCCGTGGTGTGATGGTAGCGTGCTCCGCCTACCACACCGAAGACCCTGGGTTCACACCCCGGACAAAGCAATATAAGAATTTTAGAAATAAGGTTTTTCACCTCTAAGCGGGGTCGCCCCTCGGCACTGTTCGGCAAGCACTCCGTGTGTATTTCTGCCATGAAATGATCTCAGTGAAAACTCATCTGCCTTGCAAATTCCTCAACATAGGTACTTTGGTACAAAGCTGTCGCCACAACTTTTTTGTTCATTTGACTACTAAAACGGTCAATTACGAATCAACGATTTGTGGGCAGTTGATTCAACATCTTTTTGCGATGGATAAAAATTTAGAGAAATTTTTGTGGAACTGAACCGTATTTCGGTTGATTTTACCAGCCTTTTTCTTTCAGTGTACTAATGTATTTAATAATTTGCCTAAGAATGTTATAGTTTATCTTTACTTAAAGTCTAGAAATGTAAAAAATGTGTTCGCTTTGTCCCGTACCCACCATGGAATGCTTTAGTAGCAATTATTTTGAAGAGCGGGTGGAACATTATAACTTTCCTGGGCGGTTTTAAGCTGCCTCCGTTTAAGATGACGTTAACGACTTCCATCTAGCATCTGAGCTCTCTGTGGACATTGGTAACTCAGTCGCCTTTTTGTTCTGAGATACATTTAACTCGAGGTTGAAACATTCCGTCTTTCGCCGAATTTTGAGAACATTTAAAATTTTTGCTATTGTGTGAGCAGTATGTATTTTTTTAATCGGGTGCCAGTGATGTAGCCTTGTGGAACTATTAATGTTTAAACTTTGAGCTGGATATGAAAACATTAGGGAAACAGCGAAGTTGATCGTCCTAATTAATATCTGAAACTTCTGTGGAAATATTCATCGCCAAAGACATGGGAAAAAGTGGTAAATACTTCAGATCATGAATTTATATTTTTCATTTTTATATAGAAAGTGGGCGCGGTAATCAACTGATTTTGAAAAGGAAAGATGGTTCTAAATAAAATCGCAAAAACTTCAACCGTGTTTGAGGTCATTGCAAAAATTTTCAAAAGATTCGAGCGGGCCTTAGTAAGCAACAAGCTTTTTTTTAAATCGGTAAATGCAATTTTTAAGTCAACCTTACGAAGCTCCTCACATATAATTTTAGAATTGTAGCTTTAAAAATAACGGAAATATCTCGTTAAGTATTGAATTATCACAGAATTATATTTAATTTTGAAATTATTTTTTTTTACAGTAGTGTTACTTAAAATTCATTACAACACTTTTCTCTAAATGATGACCCCACGGAAAAATAGGCTGACCTATCTCCGACGTATCGATGAATGGATGAGCAATGCTAACTTAAATTTTTGAGAATACCGATTTTTTCGATTGACTTAAGTAGGATATTTAATAAAATTAAAGAAAAAAAACTTTTTTTTTAAAAAAAGCTTTTATTATTGGTTAATAAAATTAACTAAAAAGTAAAAAATAAATTGACTGTAAAGAAATATAACACTTTATAAGTTCATTGTAACCTTTAATGATAATTAGGCTTCTTCGTCTGCGACAAAAAAATTCCATATTGTACATAATTATATATTTTTAACATTAAAACTTTACACCTAAATTATTAAATCTTTCAGTTTATATCACAGTCCTAATTGTTCTAATTGGCGGCCACCGTGGTGTGATGGTAACGTGCTCCGCCTACCGCACCGTATGCCCTGGGTTCACACCCCGGGCAAAGCAACATCAAAATTTTAGAAATAAGGTTTTTCAATTAGAAGAAAATTTTTCTAAGCGGGGTCGCCCCTCGACAGTTTTTGGCAAGCGCTCCGGGTGTATTTCTGCCATGAAAAGCTCTCAGTGAAAACTCATCCGTTCGGAGTCGGCATTAAACATGTAGGTCCCGTCCGGCCAATTTGTAGGAAAAATCAAGAGGAGCATGGCGCAAATTGGAAGTGAAGCTCTGCCTTAGATCGCTTCGGAGGTTATCGCGCCTTACATTTATTAATTGTTCTAATAAAAGCGTGTTACATTGTGATAGCAAGAAAAGGAGGTCCTAAATGTTCTTAATTATACCATCAAAATTTAACATGCAAGTGTTATATTTCTTCACAGTTAATTTATTTTTTAATTTTTAGTTAATTTTATTAACCAATAATAAACGCTTATTTTTAAAGCAGTTTTTTTCTCTAATTTTATTTTTTACTTTTTAGTTAATTTTATTAACCAATAATAAAATTAAAAAGAATTTTTTTTTCTTTAATTTTATTTTTCACTTTTTAGTTCGTTTTATTAACAAGTAATAAAAGATTGTTCTTAGAAAACCTTTTTTCTTAAATTTAATTGAATTATATCAATTTTTTTAATTTTTAGTACGGTAAAATATTGTGTAAATTAGTTATATAATCTTTACTTAGTTATTTGTAACGTTCCTCATCCTATCCATTCCTTTTAATGCATCAACATTACAAGGTTTTCTTCGAAGTCAACTTTGAACAGTCAAGTTCTTCGATTCGAAGACCTGCTAAAGACCTAACTCGGCTTAAAGCCACACAAGCTTGACCAGCCGCAAATAATTTGCAGCCTAGATAAATAGCAGCATGATCTACAGTAGTTCCCTGCATTTTGTGCACAGTTGAAGCCCACGACAAGACAATCGGGAGCATTCTTCTTTCTGTTGTGCCGTGATTAAATTTAGAAGGAAATTGAACTGATTTAGGCTGTATTATATGAACGCCATCGTTACCAAAGTTCACGTGAACCGATGGTATATCGTTATGGTTTAGGTGAGCACGTCTGTAATATGGCTATATAATTTCAGTGATGTGACCTATTGTTCCATTTACAAGTCCATTAGCAACGTCAACGTTAGATCTCAACATAACTTTAGCACCAACAAATGTTTCTAATTCTTTTGGAAGACCTCCTGTTTTGTTAATGTCTGAGTGTATTATATCATTAATTTCAATCTGATCATTGTTTTTTGTTCCATCAATTAATTGATCTTGCTATTAATCAGATATCAGCTGAATGAAAGAAATTGTGCTTTTGAAACGATACGTTGAGCCAACTGTCAACAGCCAATCGATAAAAACGTTGAGTGAATAGAGCGGAAAATTTTTATGCTCACTAATTTGTCGTAAAGTTGCAACTGTGCGTTCCAAGAAGTTATCACTAATCAACTTCGCCAGCAGTTATGCTTTTGGAATGCGCCCCATGCTTTGTTCAACTCATTCAAATGAATTTGTATATATGTGCATACACATTCACGTGTTCTTGCAACAACAAAACGTTAGATACATACATACATACATATGGCTTCACTTTGGATATCAGCATCTTCGGTTGTAAGATCTTTCTCGTTCAACGCTAACGCCGTGTCAGGATGAAAAAGACTCTCAACCAAATTACTGATACGAATCGCTACGTTTAAATAACCTTGACTGAGTACACGATTTTTTATATCATGATCCGAATATATTGGGGCATATTCATAATCGAAATAAAATGGGACTAAGTTAGTTGAAGCATTTTTGACAGAGAGCACATATAAAGTTGTGTCAAACAGTGCTAACTAACTTAAAATCATATTTTATTGTGACTTTGCCTTTGTCGCGTTCAGTTTACTAATACTCATTGCATATCTCTGCTCTGTGGGTTAAATCTGTAAAACAAAATCTAGTACGCAGAAAAGTATGCAACATTGAGCCATAACAGCCTCACTTCTACGTTTGTTGTATAGACAAACAAAGCGAAGTTACCTCGTTTTTGAGCCGCTGTAGGTTATTCACCATCCCTGTAAACAAAAGACTTGGGCTTTTATTCACTTGTGAACACAAATCTTTACCGATAACTCTGTTATCGATTAATTTATCGAATTATCGCAAAGTAATATTGCATTGTCATCGAAGTTATACATGTGTGCAAAATTTCAGCTCAATCGGACACCGGGAAGTGTATCAAATTTAACTTGCAAGATTTGATTACAAACAACAGCGAAGTAAAAGTAAATAAAAGCTTATAAAAACGCTAGGCCACCGATAAATTCGATAGTGGCTACCGAAAAAATCAAGTTTTTTTTCTGATCTTCTGCCTATCTTTATTTCAAAATCAGGGAATAATTGAAATCTGTTTTAAACCAAACTTTGTTAAGTTAAAAACTTAAAAAATTGGTCCATGTATATTTCATAAATCTGTGACCATGCGACTTAAAGAAGAAAAATTTCGCTTGGTGTTCCTTCGATCCACTTATTCAGAAATCTATCGAATTAGGTGAATCTTGCAGTAGAATTTGAAGTTAGCGCTAGGGTATATGTCACCGACAGTTTCGATTAATTCGGTGTGAACCTAACATGAACTACATTGTTGCTAATTTGCCCATTTTCCTTATTCTTCGTTTTAATTTCACTTTCCTACTTAGCATATAGCATACAAATACATGATATGCTTTGTTACATACTCGCATATATGAATATTTTTATGTACGATCTAACGGCAGAATCAGCTCATACTTAAAAGGTATAAATACTGAAATAACTGTGTAAAATGTTTAGTTTTATCAGAGGCAACGAATAAAGTTAAAGTTTAAAAGCATCCGCTTAATAAAATCTTTGTTCTTATTTTTTCTGAAAAACAGGCGCGTTAAGTGAACGCAACATTATATATTTAGAAAACTTATTTGAAATACAAGAATTTTCAGATCGATTTTTGAATAACTTCCTAAAGTGGAATTAATTCCGTAGTTGGTGCATATATTTAGAGATTTAGAAATGTTTTGTTGGAGAATTCTTCATCGCTTTAAAGGAAAGCGATAAGAAACGCACACCACGGCACAACTTACTTTTTCGTTTTCCACTATTCTGCCGGTAGCTTGGTGTCCGCCGAAAATTTAAGCTGCTGCACAGGCGGAGGTCTGTAGATGGGATGCTATATATGCAAAACCACAGTCAACTGCGAACTGAAATTGTCCAGTAGAGAGAAGCAGAAACCTCAGACAATTAACCAGAGTTCATCTATTCACATCAATTGTAATGTGACACAGGGCACTGTCCCATAGAAGTTCATGCGGTGCGCCTAAATATCCTGAGCAGCTGTGTCAGCCCGTATGGAGAATGACGAGGTTGCATCATCTAGTCGCTTTATGGTCACCTATCCAGCATTTTCTACAGAAAGGCGAAAATATCTCGGTTGGGGCGTATTTGGTTCGTCGGCAACGAACGAAAAAAATGTCTAAATCACCTGTCCACCAAACATGAGCTAACATAAGTTTGATTGCTTAGATGCATTTGAGTATAATTATTTACGGAAAGTTCCAGGCGTAATAAACATGAGTTCTGCTAGGCTTTTGAAAAACAGTTTAAAATGTACACAAAATTTCGGTTTCCTCTTTTCTTCTTGTAGCAATAAGCAGACCGTCCGAAGATTTTGGAAGTTTTATCGGAAAATAGTAACAATAAGGTATCGACCATCTCGGAATTGATGTGAATCTTCTTTGTCATCCAAACTTGTACCTCCCTGAGCGTTCGCCAGAGCCGCGGTAGTTAGTGTTAAAGTTAATAATAGGGCTGGAGGGGCTACAAAATGTTTGAATCTCACAATAGTTTGCCACGCCGGTCTTTTAAAGATGCCCACCACAACTTCGCAGGTCATTTTGTATATGTTCATGAAAGCTGAAATGTCGAGTCTCTGAGCAAGTTCACCTATTTCTAAGCATTCCTTGTATAAAGCAGAACATAGCTAACCATTGGGTAGATGATAATTAGTTAATTAAATCTTCTACGGTACTCACATTCTCCAACATATTAGGGTTCATACATCTTTTGAAGAGAATTTCCAGTGAATACTCCTTGAGTTCTCTTACCAGATCTTGTGACCGTCCATGTTTTCCAATGTATTGCAGGTAGGGTGCAATAGCTAACTTGTAAATTTTGATTTACGTCTGCCGAGAAGGGACTTCACTTCTTAAGTACCTGGTGAGACCAGTCGTGTAGGCTGTCCAGCTCAGAATTGATCTTGCCCAAATTACCTTTTTGAATTAAGAAAATAATAAACGTTTTACCCTTAATTAAAAGTAAGTTAAACTCCACGCTGCAAAATAAATATATCTCGTTAGAACAGAGAAGTGCCATGTACGTGACAGTAGTAGTGAGCATACGGCTGGCATTCAATTAAATTTTTGAAACATATTTCCTAGACTGGGTTGGTCCCCATACAAAAAAAAAAAGTTGCTAATGTCCGCCCCTAAAGTTTAAGATTATGTTGAGAGGGTTTCGGAAAAATTTTAAAAAAATTTTTTTGATCCTTCGAAATACAGCCGAAAATGTTTTTTCGTTGTAACTTGGTTATTTGACGTGCGATTTTTAAACTTGATATGACATTATTTTGGCCTTTAGAAGCTTCACATTTCAGTTTAATGTCCTTTTAAGCTATGAAGTCGTTTTCACATGATTAGGTCAGCTAACAAAATTGAAAAAGTAAAGGTGAAAAGTCAGAAGTCAGAGTCTGACTGTATTCAGAAGTCAGAGTCTGACTTTTCACCTCGTATAACAGCTGTTATACAAAATTTCTCAAAAAAAGAATTCAGCCCTTCAAATAAGGGAAAAAGCGGACCACGCTCACATTTCTACTCTTTCAATTTGCTGAACGCGTTAACAAAAGAATAAAATTTCGAAATGTAGAATTTCGAACTTCGGAAGCCGATATCTATTTTTTGGAGGCTAACTTCGAAAAAACGGAGATAGTACTTTGTTTACTTAAGCTTCAATCTCTACAAAAAAGTGGGTTTTGTCCAATACCCAGAAAAAAGGTGATTTTGTCGCATAGCGTTATTATTATAAATACGAAACAGCAGGTTTGACTCACTTATTTACTTTGACTTCCCCTATTCATGATATTTGGCATATCTTTATTAACTTTTCAATGCAAACCCTTCAATTTTTCCTCCAAAAATATCATGAGTTTCAGGTCTAAGTATAATAAGAATCAGGTAAAATAACAATTGCAATAAATATTGAAAGTGCTATAACTTCTTTGTTTATTATTTTAGCAATATGGTTTCAAAGCAACATTTTCTTCAATTTTTAAGTACTTAAGTTTGGTAAGGAAAAAAACATACATTAGGGGGGGGCTTTGTTATCTGACCTAATCATGTGAAAACGACTTCATAGCTTAAAAGGACATTAAACGGAAATAAAGACATATCAATTTTAAAAATCGGACGTCAAATAACCAAGTTACAACGAAAAAACATTTTCGGCTGTTTTTCGAAGGATAAAAAAAATTGAAAAATATTTTTCCGAAACCCTCTCAACATAATCTTCAAATTTAGTGGCGGACATTGGCAACTTTTTTTTTCGACCCAGTCTAATATTTCCCATGTACAAAAATGATGCAGCCTAATATATATATATATCAAAACAAACTTATTATAAAACCAAAATAGTACAACTCACTTAAAATAGCTTACAATGGTTTACCTGAGTGGCACTTACTTATTTATAAACAATACATACCCTTTTTGTTAAATCTAATCTTAAAAGCTTGAACTTATTCTAAAACTACATTTTATTTTATAAGAAAACGTTCGAAGCCCATCACAGATTTGAATCTTCTGTTGATGCCATTAACCTAAATTTCAATAAATTTGATATTCCGCAGCATAATAAATGTGAAAATATGTGCATATGTATGTGCATAGATGCTCAACCAAATATATGGGGTTAAAGCAGTACAAAGCAATAATACTATACTAACCCGCTTAAATACATGCATTTAATCGTATAAGAACATTATCCATATGTGGATACAAAAAAGCACTTAAACTAATGTAGATATTTGCGCAAAATCCACATTGATACTTGTATTAGTATAATAGCTAAAATTTGTTAAAATAGTTTAAGCTGATATTTCACAAAATATTAGAATCGACTTAAAATACGCTTCCCAAGGCAGCCAGTTCTATGTACCGGAGCGACTCGGGATTTTTCCCGACCAAGGGCTGTCATTTCAGTGTAACCCCATTTAATTTGTTGCGTCCCTCCCACAAATTGTCATCCTCCCAGTAGAGGTTTACGCCGATCACTTTATCGGCGGCGGCGGCGCGCCGGCATACGCCGGTGTTCTTACTTTAAAAAGTTTGATTTTTCTATTTAAAAAAATAGTATTTAGGAAAAGTTTTGTTTGTATGTATTTAAGGAAATCAACGTGTTGGCCATTTCGGAAAGATCCGGGGTTTTTGCCTCAAGATCTCGCAGACCGTTCAAAAATGTAGCTCCTTGCGGAGGGATTATCCCTCGTTCACTTACTCCAGAGGGGCTTCGAACCTAACCACGGTTTTTGGGATTGGTACTGCTGCGTCTGCTGAAAAAAATAGAGATACATTAAATAGAAACTTTTGTCTGCATATCTCGTGCAAAGATTAGTTTCACCTAGGGGGCTAACTCCTAATAATCGTCGCGAACACAATTTCTTTAAATCCATTGTGGCTCTTTGGCAGTCACGCACAAAGGCGACTTACGGTTGCTATTAATGGTCTATTAATACTCAAGACTCTCGTGGCACAGGGCGCCTCCAGTTTTTTCGGCTGTTTTTAAGAGCTACAATTCCCGATGTGCGAACAGTAGCAATCCCGACCAGCAGTCGCTATAAGACTACGACTTCGAACTCATACCTTCGTCAATGTCACTTTCCTAGAAGCTCTAGGTGTAGCTGCGAAGACTTTCTAATGGATGCTTTTGTCGCGATATGCTGCCGAGCTACACCAGAGAAACACCTTGAAACGTTAGAGAGTGACTATTCGGCCAAGGATGCCTCCTTCGAGTTCATAAGCAAACTAAGTGGATGCCATTGCGTAATGGGTGAAAATCCTATAATCCTCGGCGCATCTACATAATTAAAATTTTACAAGGACCTTGAATAAAAATTTTAAAATGTAGACCAATGTTTGCAGACGTTTGTGTTCACATCATTGATTTCAATAGTCGGCCGATTTTAAGTTGAAAGATGTTAACTGCTGTTTTCCGACCTTATGATATAAGAGCTCATTATGGATGACCACGTAGCTTCAATTTTCAGACTAGTTCGACTGTCCACTATGTTAGGGTAGTAGCACACATGGTCATTAGTTCGACTGTCTTGGGAAAGCTTTTGTTCCGCCATTTTGAGTGTTCTTGCGAAGGACAAAGCTTCACCTGGTAAATATGTATATGTGCCTACATATTCACAAGGAGCCGTAACGTGTAGGTGATATTTAAACTTGATAGGCTATAATCAATGTGATTCACTCTAAGGGACTAGTTTGGATAGGGCCGCCAACTTTCGGTCAAACTGGGAGACTTGGGTGTTTAAGGATGAAGTTTGAAAATCAAAATTAACATCTCAGACGCTATTGCATAGTTTCGCAAATAAAGAACAGATGTTTGAATGTAAGCCCAAGTGATTTTTGAAACCCTTCTCATACGTACATATATCCTCAACTTAAGTATGAGGTAAGAATCATTTGAAATTAGTGTTTATGCCCCTAGAACCTAAAGGATTTTGCATCACTGATTTCGCTTATTCTTTCAGCCAATCGCAATATAAAAATTTTTTTTTAATCGGCACCTTTTTGGGGTATTTTGATATTTTAAACAACTTGAGGACAATTTGAAAACATGTTCGCCTTTGGTCATTTTATTTGAATTCATTGTTCATTATTAATTTTTTGAAAAAAATATGCAAAGTGAGCATATAAATTTATTATATAACTTTTCTTTTAATGTTTTTTTTAATAACTTGGTGAATTGGATGATGCAAAGTCCGTGTTAAGCTGACATCGAATAGGCCTGTTTTTTAAAATAACTTTTGAACAATTAGAAAGAGTTAAATTTCGCAATTAGTTTCTTATAACTGGCAGTGATGCGCATCCGTTGATACCACTTTCGACCATATCCGACCAAATTTCGACATGAACAATAAATGGCCTAAATAGTCTTAAACGAGTAGAAAATATAGTAACGCGCCGCACGCCGCCGCCGCTGCCTTAGGGGAAAGGAAATGGATGCTGTATTGGGGAAATGAGTCCAGTAAAATGATCTTCAAACTGTACCGAACTGATTTTAAATATATTCCGGAAATAGTCAAATAGACCGTTATTCTGTATTTATATTAATATTCACTAAAAAATCGAAAGGGTCTATAAATCGAGGTCTAGATACTTTTAGAAAAGTAACCAGGCTCAGCTTGTGGTCATTTGTGCTGTTCTCCCATTCGTCGTGAACTGCCACCAGACTGCATCTCGTTAATCTTCCGATTGATGGACCTAAGGAGAGGTGATTGAGACTCATAATGAGCCTACCTAGTTCGGTTCTCATTTATGCGAGGCCAGGTTTGTGGAGACACGTAATGGTTGGCTTCCAACGCCCATCTTACATTGGCTTTCTCGGTAAAAGCAGATATGAGGAAGTACATGGCGAAAGAAGGAAGAGCGATGTGCTTTAGCTAAACTAGTTCGATTTGTTCCGTGGTTCTTTTCGACTGGCTTCAAGAAGACTTCTGATCATAAATTTACTCTTGAAGAGTCCAGTATATTACTTTGTCACTTCGAGTCGTGTCTCAACGCACGCGCACTAGACCCCTCTTCCAACGACCCTTCCAACATGGTGCCACTAATTCCTGTATACTTCCTCATTGGTGGACATTTATAAGCTCCAACAGAGATTGGCATCAGCTATAATCGCGCATCATTCGTCAATCGAAGAAAATCTACCTCCAAACGAATAGTGATTCGGAAGAGTAACGAAACTGCATTCGGGACCTGATAATCTTTGTTCGCATTGTCGAGTTCGCCATTGCAAGAGGGCAAACCACACAGATAATTGCGAAATTGGTTGTTAATCTACCCTGCAAAGAGCGTAAGTGATAACTTACAACCAGTTATTTCTAATTTCAACAACAAGGTCTCCGCCGTTAGGTTCTACATTAGAGTGGAAAATATATCTCCTTATAGAATTCCCCTGGAGGCGTGCAGTTTTGAGGAGGAGTTGCCCATGTATAATATTGTGACGAATATTAGTGACACTAAGTGATACTCACATCACTAGTCTGATGCTAAGCAAATGAAGCCACAACAACAATAAAACAGGCAGTCACTTGTATCTACATAAACGAATCAATCATTATGTCTACATATATGTACGCACACGCACGGAAGAAGAGACGCACAAACACATGCATATATCTTATCTGAGATGCTCCCAAAAGTAGGCAATTATCTGTGGAAGTGTCACTCACATATACACGCGCATATGAGAAGCTATACACGAGCATCTGTAGTTATAATTTTATAGCAGTAACTAAGTAAATTCTGGAAACGCCTAGAAGTATGGAACGAGGAAATCGAAGAGTATAAAAGAGTTTGATTTAAGCACGCTATCTGTCGAGAAGTAGTAGTATTGTGAAGTACTTGAATAAAGGTCATTTTGCATTATTGAATAGTGCAGTTATTTATTCAACAATTTAGTGATTCGAACGTTAGCAGAAGTTTGCAAATAAGAGGCATTTCAGTAAATTCGTTTCAATAGGATAGTTTTCCCCGGCCTGCGGGAAAACTTTGTTAAACGCTATTTTTATGTCGAGAAAGATGCCTAGAATGATGTACTTGAAGCTAGTTCCTGCCAAGACCTCAGTGTTGACTGCGTGGAGTGCCTTTCCGACGGATTTGTCTTTCGAGTACGGATGCTGAGATTTGGGAACTTTTTGTATGTTCATGTAATTCCTAATGTGCATACCCGCAGTATGTCAAACAGGACCCCCTTTTGGAATTTCTTTTATATATTTCGATGGGATGCTATTTGCCTGCATGTCTTTACTATCATCCAAGATGGATGCTGCAATGCAATTCCTTAAACACCTTTCATGAAAATGAAATGGTATATTAACTGGTCCGATGTTTGTAACGTTGTGAAATATAGAAGATAGACTCACCATTAAGTATACCGAATTGATCAGGGCGACGAACTGAGTTGATATAGCCATGTCCGTCTGTCCGTCCGTCCGTCCGTCTGTTCGTCCGTCTGTCTGTCCGTCTGTCTGTTTGAACGCAAACTAGTCACTCAAATTTTGAGATATCTCAATGAAATTTGGCACAAGGATGTATTTTTGTATTATATTAGACATCTGTGGGATCCGGTAGGATCGGACCACTATAACATATATGTATCTCCCATACAACCGATCGTTCATATAAGATGATTTTGGTCATTTCTGCCGCAATTTAAAAATTTAAAACGTGAAACTCGGTGATATATATTCCAATATATCATAGAAGATTTCCTGAAAAAATCACTTTGATTGGAGCTATATGTATATAGTATATACCTATCCCATACAACCGATCGTTCAGATAGAAAGATTTTTGGCCATTTCTCCCTTAGTTTCCAATATAAAAACGTGAAACTTGGTGATATATGTTTTAATATATCACAGAAGATTTCATGAAAAAATCATTTCGATCGGAGATATATATATTATATATCCCATACAACCGATCGTTCAGATAGAAAGATTTTTAGCCATTTTTCCCTTAATTAATTAATTTATTTATTTATTTATTTAAGTTCAGTCTACAGAATTTAATTCTTACAGACTAGATATAGTACGCAGTTAATCAATTAAAAATAGTGTATAATTTTAATTTAAATCTACTTATACTATCATTAAACTCAATAACGCTTGCATAGGTATTGCATAATCTAACGCTCCTAGCAATCAGCTCGTTCATGGCCTAATTAGTAGAGTGGAATGTGTCTACCAATAAGCGATTATTTCTTATGTTACGAGGCGGGTCATATAAATTGACCAAATTAGATAAGTCGTCACAGTGTATGTTATTATTAATGACATTATAAATAAAAATTATTGAGAAGTATATTCTCCTATCATATAGGGACTGCAAGCCCATTAGTTTCCGTCTACCAATATAAGAAGGAAGATAACCTTGCCACGGTAACTTCCTTAGAGCAAATTTCGTGAAAACTTTTTGAACTCTTTCGATTTTGTTTGAGTGGGTTCCATAGTATGGACACCATATTAGAGAACAATACTTTAGTCTGCTTCGAACAAGAGATATGTAAAGAGCTTTTAAAGTGCAAGGATCTCTGAAATCCATTGAATTTCTTCTTATGAACCCTATCATAGAAAAAGCTTTTGATACTATTAAGTCAATGTGTTGAGAAAATGTTAGCTTTGAGTCGAAAATAACACCCAAATCTTTCATTTTGGTACTTCTAACTAGAGCACAATTGTCTATATTGTAACAAAATATTATGTTGTTAGACTTCCTAGAGAAGGTGACAACACAGCATTTATTGATGTTCAGTTTGAGACAATTCAAAGTGCACCACTGATTCAGTGAATTGAGATCAACTTGTAACTTATGGCTATTCGGTAGGTCGTTAATAAATAAAAGAAATAGCAGTGGTCCGCAGTGAGTACTCTGAGGTATACCTGACCACGCGTCGATAAATAGTCTTGAGGTTGTATTCCCTAACTTAATAAATAGTTTCCTGTTCGAAGAAATTAATGAGAATGGCACTAACTCCTTAACTTCGTAACTTCTGCAAAAGTATGGTATGACATACCTTATCGAAGGCTTAGGAGAAGTCTGTGTAAATCACATCAAGTTGTGCCTGCTTTCCGAACGCACCCACTATACTATTCGTTAATAAGGTCAAGTTCGAACAGGTTGATCTTCCAGGAAAGAAGCCGTGTTGATCTTTAGATATAAAATCCCGAACATGGTCAAATAACTTTGATTGGATTATGTAATCGAACAATTTGGCCAGTGTCCCCTGTATAAAGATAGGCCTATAATTACAAACATCATTACGATCACCAGACTTAAAGACCGGAACAATGTGACATAACTTCCACTGTTCGAGAAAAGTACCTTTATTGATACAGTGCTGGAAAAGATGGGATATGGGATTAGCTAAAGCATAGCAGCAACGCTTGAAAAATACAGGCGCAAATCCCTCGGAGTCATGTTTGGAACTGGACTTTAGCGATGAAATAGCGGATAGTACATCCTCTTCGGCGATTGAAAAGGAGGTTATAGAAGGTAAAGGTATGGAATGAAATGTAGGCGATATAGGAATGCTATGATTCTCATAAACTTTCTGAAAAAACTTTGCAAACAAGTCGCAGGACTCGACAGTATTGTCAGAGATAGCGCCATCATATTCCAAGTTCGTTGGGAATCAATTTGTTTTCCTCCTGGAATCTATGAATTTCCAAAATCCTCTCGGATTGGACTTTAAATTCGTTTCAACGGTATACATATAGTGCCTAAATAAGAAGTTATGAAGATGATCATACTTCTTTCTTAAATGAATGAAGTTAAGACGATTGACTTCAGAATTATTATTCTTGAACTTCTTAAAAGCCTTATTCTTTTTATTTCTCAAGTTAGAGAGTCTTAGATTGAACCAAGGTGCCTTGTTTTTAGCTGCGCATCTTTTTAGGGGAACAAAATTAGAGATGGCTTCAGAAAAAATGGAACACAATATCTCGTAAGAAGTATTGGGACAGCCGGAATTTTTCAGAAACTCTCAATCGGAAGAGTGGAAAAAATTATTTATAGACTCATAATCGGCACTCATGTAATCACGCCGAGCTAGTGGTTCATCTTTTACGGTATCGAAACTATAAAACATAATACTAAGAAAAATAGCCTTATGATGAAAACTATTATTCAAAATTGGAGATAGACATTCATGGCATGATACTTTTAAATTATTAGTAACAAATATTAGATCTAGGATTTTATTATTGTCATTCTGAACTCCGTTACGTTGCAGGAAACCATGAGAGAGCAAAGTGCTTACGACATAGATTTCGACGCTGGAGCTGAGATTATGCGGTATTAAGGTTTTATTATGATTTTCCCAAGAGATATTGGGTAGATTAAAGTCGCCTAAGAAAGTAATTTCATCACCAGACTTTAGGGAATTTGAGATTGCAATCACATTTTCTAAATGTTTTACATACATTTCTATATCACTACCAGGAGGAATATAAGAAACTAAAAGTATTAATGATTTGTTGCTAGTAAATTTAACTCTAACACAGATTTGATCTAACAACCCATCGGATAAATCAAGACTGATTGCGTTACTGCACAAATTTGCTCTTACAGCCAGTAAAACACCACCACCCTTCTCGTGCCCAGTAGCTAGAACATCCCGATCCTTTCCATTTAAAAACGTTAAACTTTGTGATATTTATTCTAAATAACATAGAAGATTTCCTGTAAAAATCATTTCGATCCGAGCTATATATAATATATATCCCATACAACCGATCGTTCAGATAAAGGGGTTTTTTGCCATTTTTTATTTTATATTTATCTTAAAAATCGTTTCGGTATGTACATCTATATATTTCTTATCTTATATATCCGATTATTTGGAGATTATGAACGGAATAAGATTATTGTTCAGCCCCATTCATGAAAGGTATGAAGTCTTCGGCACAGCCGAAGACATTCCCGTCCTTACTTGATAATTCTATTTTGGTATCTTAGTGATTTTAATCAATGCAACGTATTTTCAACTTTTTCTTAATTCGTAGCGTAACTGGAACATTTCACCACATATTGACTTAAGCTACTTCAACCAACTGCCATAGATATGTTTCTTTGCATGTATTTATGCGGCTTTCTTAAACATTTATAATATATGTATGCTTGTGTGGGTGTGACACAATTTTTTCTTGGTGTTGGCTTTCTTAAAAATGCTGATGCTGTGCACTTTTTTCTATTATAAAAATTGACGCCATTGTTTGCCCAAGCGACCGCATGTAACCCACAAAATGTCATCATCATTTGGTTGTATATGAAGAAGAAGAAGAAACGCTCGCTGTGAACAATGCAATTCAAATACATACATCATTGTGTGGATGAAACCAAATGCACAAGTGCATATAATCCCTGTGAGATGTATTATAAAAACATTTGTTATGTTCTTGAGGGTGTGGCAACGGCATTTTAATGTCAAAGCCCCAAATGTTGCTCATACCACGTGGTGCACTCAATTTCACTATCTTCATTGACACACCTCATTGCAGACACATGGAAATTTAAAACGGTTGTATGTATAAAACTATGAATTCAACAAACACAGGACATAAATAAATGTTCACACTCACTTACAAACAGTTATTTTTAGTAGTTTTTCGCGTATATACTCTAAAAATAGCTACATATACATATGTATATAGTAAAGTAAAGAGCTGAAAAGACAAAGACTTATAAATATAACAATTTTTCCGATTTGTTTACTTCAATATATCATACGAACATATACATATATATGTATGCATCGGTTAATTGGTATAAACACTTATGTATGTATATTAACATACATACAAGTACTAATATTTGTATAGTAAATGAATAATAAATTTAATTTATTATGTAGACTATGCCGGCCGAGGACAAAAGAAATTTGGAGACAAATGTGAAAATACATTGGAATGTGGATTCCCTGGTTCGATTTGTGATGCAAAAAAGAAATCCTGCCAATGCACCGAGGACTTGCCAGTTACAAATCATTTCGATAAATGTGGAAAAGGTTAGCTGAAACTATTTTATACGATTTTTGTATACAGTGTTGTGCAAAACATTTGCTGGGAGTATTTAATGTCACTAATATTAAGTTTAGCTTAATATTTACATACTGCTATCACTTATGCTGTAATGGTGAGGCTGGACTGGCTGTTCGGAAAGCAACTCACGTAGACTGAATGAGTCCATTCTCTTACTCGAAGTTTGTTTGGCGGCCAAACATAAAACCCATATTAAAAAGCAGCACCTCTGTTTTAAAATAACTTCATCCTCTTGGCAAATTTTGCGACTTATGCCACTTGCTACTTCAAGATCTGATAGCTGTATCAGTCCTTTTAGCTGGAGTCAAAGCCTTGCTAGCGCAGGGCACGACTAAAACTCTTATTCGATCGTTTCCTCTTCCAACACTGCATCTACTATCACTGGCTAGACGTAGTTTAAAAGCATGTAACGCCAGAAGGCAGTGCTCATTGAGAATACAGGTCTTGAGAGTACAGTCCTCTCTTTTAATTGATACGAGCAACTTTGTTCGTCTAAGATTGCAAAGACCTGACAGACATCCGCACTTGGATCCCCGCTTTCCCTGTTCTAATCCCTTTCCCTTCTTTTAATCTCGCCCAACATTAATGGGACGCCTGCGGTAAAAGCTTCGAGGGGTGCGCCCTTTTAGCTAGATCATCCGCTTTTTCATTCCCATTCCGTATATCCAAGGACCCAATATAGATGTACGCTTCGCTCCAGCCCAGGGATTGCTTACATTCTTACATACTTTTAGATATTGTGCTAGTCGAGATTATTGCCATAACTGCTGCTTGGCTGTCAATGTAAAGGTTGACGCGCTTGCAGTTTAAGTTATTTTCTTCCAGTGTTTATACTGCTTCGGTTACGGCTGACACTTCAGACTGAAACAAACTACAGTGATTTGGCAGCCTTTGTATCTCCTCCATTGCTTTTGAAACCATTGGTCTACAATTGTATCGCAGCGTCTGTATCGTGCTCTCCTATGCCAAGCATTCAGCTCCATGAGCCCCTTTGAAGCGCATGCACGTAGTTAAGTAGTATCTTCTTCCAGAATTTGATAAAGCTATACTACTTTGCCCGTATGGCCTGCGCCAAGCTGCCCGAAAGCATTAAGTTTCGATTCTTTTTTGTGTGGCTTCTCACCAAACAAGAACTCGATATTTTGGGATGGCTTTTCTCGGTGGCAAAGATTCACCTCCATTGACAAAATAAAAAGCTTCAAAAGGTCAGCTGTAAAATTGAAGATTGTATTAAGAAGGTCTCAGTTCAATGTTTGGAGAGTCTCTATAATTATTTCTAATGTCCCTTGACCTCTTAAATTGCTTTTACAAAGGGAAACGGGAAGTATACATTAAGAAGCCACAACTCGTTTAGCAGACAAAACAAGATGAAAAAGGCTTAAGATCTAAAAAGGACTTTAGACCAGTCTGCAGGGGTCATTTAAAATAGGTATAACAGTAAGTTAATGCACGCGATTGAATGACAACGTTTTCTTTGGGATTCAAAAGTATACATTAATCAAATCACAATTTTTTAGAGGCTGCCGTTAATGAGTCATGTTTCTTCAATGAACAATGCGAGGTAAAACATTATCAAACGGAATGTCGGGACGGCCGTTGTACTTGTCGTTATGAAATGCAGCCGTTTTGGGGCAAAGATGGTACAGTCGAATGCAAGGGTAACTAAACATTTTAATTTTAACAACATCTCAAAACATGATAAAATTACAAACATTTCGAAAATATTACAAAATAAGGACGCGGCGATAAACGTGGTCCAGAAACATACATTGATCCGGCAATGATTGGCGTTCTGGTAGGAATGGCATTGATGTTTGTTATAATTTGTGTCGTCCTTCGATTGTTTAGCCAGTAAGTATTATTTCATATTTTTAATAAACATATATATGCCATTCTTGTACTAATTTCCTATTCCAAATTAAGAAAAGAAAAAAAGAATATTGTTTGGCGTTGTCAATAAAACATCAAATTTTATTTATTCCGCTTATTGCAATACAAACTAAACACGAGCATCGAGAGCGATAATTACATATAAACTTTAAAAGAAATAAATTGTTTTTGTTGTTGTACTACGTTAATTTTAAATCAAGATATGAAACGTTCGATTTCGAATTCCTAAAGCTCAACTATTTTTTGGTGGCTAAAATCGCATTACGGAGATATCAGTTTTTTTTTCCATATGTCTAGATGTCTTCAAAAAACTTGGTTTGGTCTCATACTCAGCAGGTTGTTGTAGAGTAAAAATGTTTTATAAATAACTTAAATGAAAATAAAAATAGCCTATTCAGATTTTACATTAAATCCAGATAAGTTTGAAAGTTTTCGTAAGAAAACTGCTCTTACACAACTACAGCAGCGAACACGAAAATGGCAGTGGCAATTTTTATAAAATCTAATCAATATTATATTATTGATTAGATTTGATAAAAATCGATATTCCAAGAAAGAACTTTTATGAGTTTTTTTAAACTAATCTCAAAAACGTTTTTTTGAAATAATTTCCAAAATTGATAATGTTTTACGAAAATTTTCTAAATATGTTTAAGTATGCCGTTTTGTAGAACGATCAGTTTTAGCCCATGAAAGTGCAAGTTATAAGTCTCTCAAAATTTTCATTAATTTTGAACAATTTTTTTTCTTTAAGGTCTTTGAAATTTTCTGCCATACAAAGTGCACATTATTTTACTTTTTACATTGAAGATAATCTCAAATAATCCCAGTAAAAACTAGTCAAAAAAGCCAATTTTGAGAGACCTATAAGGAGTCCTTTGCTACACCAAAATTGATAAATTGATTAGGCTGCAAAATTGCATTGCCAAAAAGTTTTTGAAAACTCTAGATAAAAAATAAGAAAATTTTGTAAACCTTTATGAAATTTTCGAATTTTTTTTGAAAATGTTTTGTATATTGGTTGGTTTGGTTTCAGTTAAAAAATTCATGCAAGCCTTTTCGCAAGTAAGAAATAAAAAAAAAATTAATAAATGTGAGGCGCGATAACCTCCGAAGAGATTTTAGGCCGAGCTTATCTTCCAATTTGCGTCGTGATCCTTTTAATTTTTCTTACAAATTGGCGGGACGGGACCTACTTGTTTTCTGACGACTCCGAACGGCATCTGTAAGGCAGATGAGTTTTCATAGTTTTCAAAGTTTTTCATGGCAGAAATACACTCGGAGTGCTTGCCAAATCACTACCTACCGAGTGGCGTCCCAGCTTGGAACAGTTTTCTTTTAATTTAAAAAACTTGTTTCTAAAATGTTGATGTTGCTTTTCCCGCGGCATGAACCTAGAATCTTCGGTGTGGATGGCGGAGTACGTTACCTTCACACCACGGCGGCTGCAAATTACCGAAAATAAAAAAGATGAATGAAACTGACTGCTATTTTTTTGTTTTCTACTGTAGTTAGTTATCTCTCTCGAATGCTGTGAATTATTATTCAATATTGTTGTATGCTTTTAATGGAGTATCTTAATTGTTTGCTACACTATATTTACTAATCCACAATCCACATATACTACTTACATACATATAATGACGAATATAACTTTATAAATGAGTTAGTTTTTTTAATGAAAAGCAATATAATTTGGGCGTGGCTTTGAAGGGTTTATAAGGAGTATAGTAACAAATGTAGAAATTGATATGAATATTGAAAAAAGTATTGGATTGTATAATGACATAAGTTGTTTGAAGCTAGAATGAAATAAAATATTTTCTTTGAACCCTTTGGAATACATACCGAATAATGACATTCATAGATTTAGCTTCATTGAGACCTTATTCCACTTCATATATATCATTCTCCCACATTAGTGTCTTCTATCAGCCTTGTAAAACTTTGAACCCAATATATCAAGATATAATCGCCAAATGGAATTAAGCGATAAAATTTTTTTAGTAGTAAGCTTTTCATCATTCACATTACCTAGTTTTAAGTTCAAAGCTCTAGAACAAACCTGCGAGAAGCTATGGTAAAACAATAACGACTTAAGCGACAATTTGTCTAGATTTAATAGTTGATTTAGGTTCTATCTTGACTCGTGTACTTAAATTAGATCTCAACGCTTAACAAACCTCCGCCTATCAACAATTCGGCAAAAACAGATCTGTGCGTCATGCGGATGCGCTCCTCGCGTCGGTTGGGCGGGCTTTGGAGGGTATTAATCAGTTGGGTATTATTACTATTCTTAAATCCAGAGGTTTGAAGGTTTAGAAACTCATCCAAAACCACGTCTTGTTGTTGTCCACAATTTTTCCCAATTGTCTTCTGCTGCATATCAATGCAGAGCTTTTTAAAGAGCAATCATACTAAGCATGAACTGTAAAAAGTACATAAATATACAGCAGAATGCAATTGGTAAAAAATTTTACAACAACAAAACGTAGCTTTGGTCGGGTCTGTTTGCTAATAGGACGATAATGTAGATTTCAAATCCCAATCTCGGGAGAAAAAGCAGTGAGGAGATCTACAAGGTATAGTCCGTCCTGATGTCGCACTGTCTAAATTTTACACAAAATATTTTAAAGGTTTATTTATTCAATTTAATATCATTCGTTCCATTATGTAAGTCCTTCTCCTGCTAACACTGACTTTGAAAAGCTGTCAGGCCTTTTAATTCCAAAATAGAAACTCTCCTTAAAACTCAGTGCTGAAGTCACACGATCTTATCTTTCTTCAGGAACCTAGCTCTTTTTGTCAGGAAAAAGGCTTCTTTACCGTCCAAACAGTTTGACCCACTGTTTTTCATCTGTGATTTTTATTCTCCAGGGTCTGTTTCTGGAACAATTTGTGATTGTTTCGTGATTAGTATGGATATATTTGCTTGGGTCCATTTCGAATTTTTTCGCGATTAATAATTTTGGGATCACATCGACGTATGTTTTTTCGCAATCACTTCAGAACCATTCCAGAATGGTTTAATGCAGCACTATAACATCTTTCAGTATTGTTCTTTGAATAAATTCGGAATATCTTCAAAGCCATTTCGGGATTAACAAATGTGACCATAATGATGTCGAAAACAATCACGAATTGGTCCTAATTAAATCACGGATGCTCAATGTGGGGGACAGGGCTAACTGGAATTCGGTTGTCTTATACTGCCGTCCAGCGGAAATAAGAAATGCTGAGCCTCTCTGAAAAGATGGTACACTGGCTGTCTTTTATGAAATTCTGGCCAGGTGGAGAGCACTAGAAGCTTCTTCGGTATTATGCACTTCAAACAGAAATATGCACCGGTTCTCTATTCAGCATGACATTGCTTAGGAGTAAGTCTTCGTCTTTTTATTACCAAACCAAATAAGGGTTTCTTCCTAGATAAATGAGTAAAATTAGCTCACACCATTTTTTATAGTTTAACCTTACATAAGGTGTGTGGCAGCATTATCGTTAGTCTGCTGGTGAAAATAAATTTGTTATTAAAAAATTTGAAAAGTTCTATATACAGTTTGGAAATTCACTAAACTTCACAAGATTTTCTGTTAAAAAAAGGATTTTGAGACATAAATCTGTATTAACTAAATATAGAAAAATTGTTCAGTCCTACCTTTTCAAACGGTAATATCACTATCACAGATGTAACATAAAAACTCTGGTCCCAATTGGACATGGTTAAGGCGTGCAGGGTTAAAGTCCAGATTTGAATTTATTTGTTTTGATAGAATAACCAAAGTCGATAAAGCTATAGTGGAGACGTCTAATATGTGCCGCACTGGGATCAAAGTTCAGACTACCCTATGAAGACTCAAACAATAATGATTTTTCGCATACCTAGCATAAATCAACAAAACTTAGCTGAAGTTTTCACTCGTAAATTTTATTTCCGTTTAAAGGCAGTTGAGGTATGTCTTCATATTTTGATAATCGATTATTCCAGAGTAGGCCGAACTTTCAGCCCAATATGACACACCTCAAACGTTTTAAATAGAATAGTGCCCTTGGACTGCGGTCTTTTTTATTCTTTTGTATAAGTAAGACTAAAAAAACATTAATTTTTTAAGGACCACCCTAATGTAATTATTTTATTTTCAAATGAAATAGTAAATAAATGTGTACATACATACATACATACTGTAAATCATTATACATTTTAACTCCTTTAATTCCCATATTTTAGTTTGAGCTCCACACACCGCCCCTTCTAAATTTTTTGCTACGCCCATATATATTGTTTTATATAATTACCATGACAATGTTGTGTCGTTAAGTACCTATTTGTCGCAAACGTGCTTAAAGTAATACAAGAGATATATATACAGGCATACACATGCAATCACAATTCATAAATTTTGTATATTGCCAACGCATTTTATTTGGTTTTTTCACACATTGCAAACAACATAAAACCTATAGCCTAAAGTTTAATATTTTATAACAAATGTACCTCTTATGTTATTTTATGATATACTTACATACATATGTATTTTTTGATGAGTTCGTTTTATTTGATTGTTTTCTTTACACAAACTTTGTAACGCATTTAATTATGCTGCTCCACCACTAACAACCAACTTCGTTTTGTTGCCATCGCTACCAACACAAATTTTGTTTATAACACAAAATACATACGCCAATACATACAATATTGTGATTAAAATTTACTCAGGGCACGTTGGCGTGAAAACCGGACAATTTTCAACACACCCAATCCACGTCTCATGAATGTATCGCTTTTGCGTGATAGCAAACTCTTGCACGGCCAGGAGCGACGCGGCTCGCGAATGTCGGTGCGAGCACCGTCGCGCCAGCCGAGCATGGCTTCGCTACGTCCGCATTCGCCGAATCCGTCGTTAGGTAAGACAGGTTTGTATCCAAAATAGAAACAAAAAATAATAATTTAAAACTTCTAAAAAGCTAAAAATATGACGGTTGCCTCAATATTTTATTAATTTCAATTAAACGTTTCTCCTTAAAAGTTTTTAAATAAGTAATGCATGCACTCAAAAAAAAAAAAAAAAAACAAACATTTTTTAAAACAAAAAGAAATGGGATATATTATTTATTTTTTATCGTAAAGAAAAATTTCTTATTTTTAAGAAACTTTCTTTTCTATTAAAAATATTGTATTCATTCATTAAAAAAGCCATCCCACCAAATATTTTTTGAGTGCATATAAGTTTAACTTCAGATATTTTAAATAACGGCCTTCTTCACAAATATGTATTTTTAAATAAACTTTTTTATGCATCTCATTTTGTTAATACTATGTATTATGCATAATATGTATTCAAAAAGCTTTGTAATTAGTTAAAGTAATCAATCGAGAACAGAACTCCATATTAAGATGGCTGCACATTGTAGGAGTTTTTGAATTTCAATTAAAAAAAAAAAAACAAGTAAGGACGGGACTGTCTTCGGCTGTGAAGAAGACTTCATACCTTTCATGAATGGGGCTGAACAATAATCTTATCCCGTTCGTAATCTCCAAACAATGCGCCGTATAAGATAAGAAATATATAGTGAACAGATGTACATACCTAAATGATTTTAAGATAAATATAAACAAGTAAGGAAGGTTAAGTTCGGGTGTAACCGAACATTACATACTCAGTTGAGAGCTATGGTGACAACATAAGGGAAAATAACCATGTAGGAAAATGAACGAGGGTAACCCTGGAATGTGTTTGTATGACATGTGTATCAAATGAATCTAAAGAGTATTTTATGAGGGAGTGCGCCATAGTTCTATAGGTGGACGCCATTTAGGGATATCGCCATAAAGGTGGATCAGGGTTGACTCTAGAATTTGTTTGTACGATATGGGTATCAAATGAAAGGTGTTAATGAGTATTTTAAAAGGGAGTGATCCTTATTTCCATAGGTGGATGCCGCTTCGAGATATCGCCATAAAGGTGGACCAGGGGTGACTCTAGAATGTGTTTGTACAATATGGGTATTAATGAAGGTTTTAAAAGGGAGTGGTGGTAGTTGTATAGATGGACGCCTTTTCGAGATATCGGCATAAAGGTGGACCAGGGGTGACTCGAGAATGCGTTTGTACAATATGGGTATCAAACGAAAGGTGTTAATGAGTATTTTAAAATGGCGCGGGGCTTAGTTCTATAGGTGGACGCCTTTTCGAGATATCGCCATAATGGTGGACCAGAGGTGACTCTAGAATGCGTTTGTACAATACGGGTATCAAACGAAAGGTGTTAATGAGTATTTCAAAAGGGCGTGGCGCTTAGTTCTATAGTTGGACGCCTTTTCGAGATATCGTCATAAAGGAGGACCAGGGGTGACTCGAGAATGCGTTTGTACAATATGGGTATCAAACGAAAGGTGTTAATGAGTATTTTAAAAGGGCGTGGGGCTTAGTTCTATAGGTGGACGCCTTTTCGAGATATCGCCATAAAAGTGGACCAGGGGTGACTCGAGAATGCGTTTGTACAATATGGGTATCAAACGAAAGGTGTTAATGAGTATTTTAAAGGGGTGTAGTGGTAGTTGTTTATGTGAAGGCATTTTCCAGATATTGACCAAAATGTGGACCAGGGTGACCCAGAACATCATCTGTCGGATACGGCTAATTTATTTATATATATAATACCACGAACAGTATTCCTGCCAAGATTTCAAGGGTTTTTTATTTCGCCCTGCAGAACTTTTTCATTTCATTCTACTTAATATGGTAGGTGTCACACCCATTTTACAAAGTTTTTTTCTAAAGTTATGTTTTGCGTCAATAAACTAATCCAAATACCAGGTTTCATCCCTTTTTTCGTATTTGGTATAGAATTATGCCATTTTTTTCGTTTTTGGTAATTTTCGATATCGAAAAAGTGGTCGTGGTCATAGTCGGATTTCGGCCATTTTTTATAACAATACAAAGTGAGTTCAGATAAGTACGTGAACATATTTTAGTAAAGATATATTGATTTTTGCTCAAGTTATCGTGTTAACGGCCGAGCGGAAGGACAGACGGTCGACTGTGTATAAAAACTGGGCGTGGCTTCAACCGATTTCGCCCTTTCTCACAGGAATAAGTTACAGTCCCAGAAACTAAGTCCCTACTAAATTTCACAAGGATTGGTAAATTTTTGTTCGACTTATGACATTTAAAGTATCCTAAACAAATTAAATGAAAAAGGGCGGAGCCACCCCCATTTTTAAATTTTCTTTTATTTTTGCATTGTATTGCACCATATCATTACTGGAGTTGAATGTTGACATAATTTACTTATATACTGTAAAGATATAAAATTTTTTGTTAAAATTTGACTTCAAAAATTTTTTTTTAAAACGGGCGTGGTCGTTCTCTGATTTTTATAATTTTTATCAAGCATAGATACAGTAATAGGAGTAACGTTCCTGCCAAATTTCATTTGATATCTTCAACGACTCCCAAATTACAGCTTGGAAAACTTTTAAATTACCTTCTTTTAAAAGTGGGCGGTGCCACGCCAATTGTCCAAAATTTTACTGATTTTCTATTCTGCGTCATAAGTTCAACTCACCTACCAAGTGTCATCGCTTTATCCGTCTTTGGTAATGAATTATCGCACTTTTTCGGTTTTTCGAAATTTTCGATATCGAAAAAGTTGGCGTGGTTATTGTCCGATATTGTTCATTTTAAATAGCGATCTGAGATGAGTGCTCAGGAACCTGCATACCAAATTTCATCAAGATACCTCAAAAGTTACTCAAGTTATCGTGTTAACGGACGGACGGACGGACGGACGGACATGGCTCAATCAAATTTTTTTTGATCCTGATGATTTTGATATATGGAAGTCTATTTTTATCTCGACTCCTTTATACCTGTACAACCAACCGTTATCCAATCAAAGTTAATATACTCTGTGAGCTCTGCTCAACTGAGTATAAAAAATGACAAAAAACCCTTTTACCTGAACGATCGGTTATATGGGATATATATTATATATAGCTCCGATCGAAATGATTTTTTCAGGGTATCTTCTATGATATATTAGAATATATATCACCAAGTTTAACGTTTTTATATCGGAAATGAAGGGAGAAATGACCAAAAATCTTTCTATCTGAACGATCGGTTGTATGGGATATAACTATATATAGCTCCGATCAAAGTGATTTTTTCAGGATATCTTCTATGATATATTAGAATATATATCACCAAGTTTCACGTTTATACTTTCTAAATTGCGGCAGGAATGACCAAAATTGTCTTATCTGAACGATCGGTTGTATGGGAGATATATGTTATAGTGGTCCGATCCTACCGGATCCGACAAATTTCTAATATAATACAAAATACATCCTTGTGGCAAATTTCATTGAGATATCTCAAAATGTGTGGGACTAATTTGCGTTCAAACAGACAGACGGACGGACAGACGGCCATGGCTATATCAACTCAGTTCGTCGCCCTGATCAATTCGGTACACTTAATGGTGAGTCTATCTTCTATATTTCTCAACGTTACAAACATCGGACAAAATTAATATACTATTTCATGTTCATGAGAGGTATAATAAATGTAAGGCGCGATAGCCTCCGAAGAGATCTAAGGTCCAGCTTCTCTTCCAATTTGCGTCGTGCTCCTCTTGATTTTCCCTACAAATTGGCCGGACGGGATCTTCATGTTTTATGCCGACTCCTAACGGCATCTGCAAGGCAGATGAGTTTTCACTGAGAGCTTCTCATGGCAGAAATACACCCGGAGCACTTGCCAAACACTGCCGAGGGGCGACCCCGCTTAAAAAAAATGTCTTCTAATTGAAAAACCTTATTTCTAAAATTTTGAGGTTGCTTTGCCCGGGGTGTGAACCCAGGGCATACGGTGTGGTAGGCGGAGCACGCTGCCATCACACCACGGTGGCCGCCGGTGGGAGTGTTCACGATTTTGTGCAAATGGTCTAGTATTATTGCATAGCAAACTTGTGCGGCATATTTTTTACAATGCACGAACAAAATACACGGAAAATTCACGGCTATGCGTTTGGTATGTCATGACAAATATGCAACATCAAAACCCGTAGTTTATTTTTTCAATATTGAATGGCAAATAAACAACTGTCAGAACATAACAAAATATGCAAAGAAAGAATTGTAAACGAAAAATGTTAAACAACTCTTTATCTAATTTCCAAATGTTTGAACCCAGAACCTTTTGTGTGATAAGCGAAGCACGTTACCATCACACCACGGCAGCCAACTTAGGCCTATCTCGAAAACAATTACAATATAATCCCGGAAAAGTTTTGAATTGCTTTCGAAAAAACACAGAAACTATCATAATAATATGCCGAAACAATCAGAAAATTATAGCGATATATTTATTGAACTATTAAAATGAACCTGAAAGCAGCCTCAGAGAAATCGCGATATCGTACCGAAAAAATCCTCTTAAAGTTCCAAAATGTTCCCGAAAAAGCTTTGAAATTATCCAAAAATTATCTCAAACTCAACCAAACACAACATTTCTCATACTATATGTTATTGGGGAGGTGTCATGGGTATATTTTATTTGTTATCGATGTGTGAGCATTAAGGTACCAGTCCTTTTGTCTGCAGGTCAATATAAATTTGAAAACAGCCCTGTCCTTACGCGCAAGTTTTCATTTCGAGAAGTGATTTAAAACTTCAAAGCTCAACACACTCAATGCACGTGATTTTTACAAGGCTTTTTGAATAAACATTGTATTCATTGACATTCATACATGTTCCGTATTTTGTCTATCTCCTTAGTACTAATTTAATCTGACTCCGCTTGGGATTGGTGCTCTTAATTTCTAAATAAAGCTTATATAGATTCGAGAAATCGTGGTACATATTGTTCAGTTTTTAGGTAAAGTTACTTGGGAAATTATTATAATTTAATAACTTCGTGCTCTTTTACATTTTCATTTGACAAATCAATACTCGAATTCTAACTGGAAATTTTGCTGGATAATTACCTGGTTAATTTACTTTATAAGACATTGTTTCTTAGTCTCGTAGTAGTAACATATTTTTGATAGACATTTAAGTGAGAACTAAGTTTTTCATATCCAAATCTTATTCATTGTTTCTGAGTTTTTGTGTATTTATTATATATTTATAGTTCTAGTGTCACGATCTTTTCCTGATTATACTTCGTAATTAACTCTCTGATTAGCGTGAAATTTCGTACATGGTTAGTAAACTATCTTTCTCATATCATATGATACTTTTTCCAGGTAGTATACTAGATGTCGTTCAATTCAAAAAAGTCTTATTCGTAATTTATTTGATATTTGCTATAAAGGTAGCTTTTTCGTCTAGATCAGCATATGAAATGCTTTTTAGCGGAAAGTTGGTATGGAACTTACCTTTTTTCACATTTTAGTTCATTTTTTAAACCTAGTAAAGTTTACTGCAAATTTTAAGCTTTTTTGTACTACTTTTACAACCACTAAATAGTTTCAAGCAATTTCTAAGATATCTTTGATTTAATTCTAGTCCTGACGCTTGAAAAATATTTTCGATGTAAAGTCTAAATTAAAAACAAAAAGTTTGGTCGTACTGTTTTTATAACTTTTTTAGGGTTATATGAACTATGAGAGGATTTTTTTTTTTTTTTTGTGAAATTTGGTTTAATGGAGGGGACTTATTAAAAGTCCCATATTCCAGGTTATTATCAATATTATATGTTGTTTAATTAATGGATTAAATTTCCAATGTTGTATAGACACACGTACACAATGGTAATACCAATTCGGCCAGAACCATGTGTATTAGCTTGCTATTAGTATTTGACTATCCGTGATTTTTAAATGGTATTTAAATGGCACCACGCCAGGTTATATTCAAATAGTCTTCGTATTTAGTGTTATATTTTTTTTTTTTATAGATGTAGTTTCAAAGAGGCCAGAACCACGTATAGCAGCTTGCGAATGGATGTCAATTTTTGTAATTGTTCTCAAATTCAATTGAGATTGGTATTTCGATGGCACCACGCCAGGTTATATTCAATTTGTCAATTAATTAATGTTCACATAAAGTGATTTAAAAATTTTTGCAATCAAAATTGCAATTTAATGTTCATAGATATGCACAGTATTGCATAGCTTTTAAAACGAGCTGCTTATTCAGCATAAAATTATAATCCGTAATGGATCAAATTATAATTCCGAGAATTTCCTTAATTTCCAGTATATGGCCTGTTGCCACGTGCTAAACATTTTCCCGTTACTACAGTTATGCGTAAATCGAGTTGGTATTACGTGGCCCACGCCAGGTTATCAATTCCAATTTTTCAATATGCTTTCACTGATTCCTGTTGGGAGTGCACCTCCACTATCTGACACCAGATCAGTGAAGCACTGCATCTCCCAACTCCGCCGAAAAGCCAGAAGGAAGCACAAAGCCAACCTTGAGGCCTATTAAAATTTTCGACTCAACTAAAAAAGCCCGACAAATTACAGTTGAGCCGAGGATGACCCGCACGACTACTCTGACTGAACCACTAGAACGGAATGGAACTATGAGAGGATAAACCCAATCAAATTTCAGTCTAGACTTAAGACGCAGGGAGAGGGCTGGGAAGAGAGTAGCATTAGTAGTGAGTGAGGATAGATTAAGAGAAAAAAAAAACAGGAAGAAATGTGGAAAACGTAGAGAGGAAAAGTTAGTAGGCGAGGAAGTGAAATTGGAGAATGAAGAGAGGATAAGATGACTGAGCACTAGAGCCTTATTGAAATTATTTTAAAATAGAAGATTTCAAGAACACCAATCTTGAAGGGAACAGATGAATGTTATTTTGATTAAAGTTCGGAGCATGCCTAATAACACTTTTTTCCTTACAATTTGCATAGCATTGTGAACAATTTTGTTAGATTTTTTTAATTTTAACATTGCTGGATGCTCTTACTCAATATAGTGTAATTTTTTTTTTTTATTAATCTTTACTTATTTATCAGTTAAGCTTTTCTCCTTCTTAAATAGGTTAAGAAATACTAAAAACATGCAGACATTTATTTGATATTTGGCTTTAAGGCTAGTATCCATATCTAAAGAAAAGGCACAAGAAAAAATTGAATATTTTTTCTTTTGCGTGAAACAGTCTTGGCCAAGAAAATTCACCATTTCCTTTATCTCTATGTTCTCTATGAAGCTACATCACTACTTTGAAAGACACTAAAACAGACTCAGTAATGCATCACAAGAAATTGTGTCTTAACTTTTATGAATTGAAAATACTTAAGAAAAAGAGAATACACTCAACAAGAGAATTGAGCATTTGTGCTCAAGTCGAATAGCAATTTTAATTAAAAAACTTTATATATACACGCACTGCTATCCCTGGTATTTAACCGACTTGGTTTTTTCGGGGCCGTTTCCTATTCCTGTGCGCAATTTCTTAAAAATCTGTAGAAAAAGGTGGTAGAAAGCGTATGAGTTTTCTTAAAAGGTCTATTCTTTTTGACAAAGAAGTTTTCCTTATCCAAAACTAGAGCGTGTTTTTTTTGTATGGGTTTTTCACATATATTTTGATGTAAGCACTTAGCTTTTTGAAAGTTCCAGACTGAATTGGCTGGCCGATAAAGACTTTTCATAGACTGAACGTGTCCAAAGTGTTTTGAAAGTTCTAAATATAAGGAAGAACATAAGTGCTGTGGTGTAATGCATTGCTATCGGAATGAAGAAGAAAGATTTCTTAAACAGATTCTGTGATATTAGCTGTGTTTAGCGTCAAACTTTAAATACTCCTCTGAAATTGGTGCGCATAAAATTAGTACTACTGAATTTCAATGCGCATTATACTCAGATGCAAATGAAATATGTGTCTACGTTTCACCTTTACGCTTATTCTATGTATCACCTCTTAAAATGGTGCGTGTCCACAATTCATCGCAAACGATTCAGCTACACTATGACCATCAGAGGGTTGTGTCTCCGCTTTTCGGTACGCCCTGTGCTGTAGCTAGTTATTTAACCACTGCCGCTAGATGGGTCTCCTAAGCATTATCTAACGAGGATAAGCGTTTTTTACGCGCAAACGTAAATGCATACACGTTTAAAAAAGAACACAGCTATTATATCTTCAAACAAGCAATGAAATGCCGTAAATTTTAAGTCCACTTTCTGCATGTCGAATATCGTATACGTATGTGTGTTTCAAAACTGAAGTGTTTAATGCTTGTGGAACAACAAGGCCTTCGAAAAATATTGCGGAACCTTTTCCTATGAAATGAAAAAGTACTGTCGTCCAATAATTTCCTATTGAACCAAAAATAACAACCCAATTTTAAGGAATTCCTTGGGAGTTTCTCATAAGTAATAGAAGTAGATTAAAGGGATTAATTAGGGTTTTTTTTTTATTAACTAAACTTAAGTTTTTCCACTATTAAGTATAATTTGATAAATTCTATTGGCTTATTCATTAAAAAAAACCCATTTAACAAATAACAGGACGTATGACGCGCTCAAAGAGCAATACCCGATCGAGTGATTCCCGAGTAAGCGACGTTTCGAACTGTTCGCGTCTTCTTGAACATTCCCACACAAACACGCACGCACCTCACACATTTGCGCCGTATACGACGACAACACATAATACGAATGTGCAATCATCATCACCACATGCGCTAACGTCACATACGAATGCAACTCCCAACGGCAATGGAAGTTCGGATACCGACGTCGAAACGGCTATGTGTTTAAGAACACCGCCTCCAGTTGATATGATAAGTTCAAATAAATTCTGAATATAAGAAATGTCTAATATGTAAACGCAAAAGGCGGGGAAGCCATAAGCTCGGTACTCGGTATCCCAAACGCAATACATAAATAGGTGCACATGGTGCGTTAATTTGATAATAATAATGTTTGTATGTGTTTACAATTTCGAAGTTAGAGTTTTTAATGTTTAGTGAAGATAATTGATTTCAATGTAGAACTCATAGTTGTAGTTGGCAAAATCTAGATAATACTCTACCACAACATTATCTAAACTATACGACACACTTCCCCAAATACGCATAGAAAGACCTTTGCACAACTCATAATTTTAACGGTACCAAGAATGTGGTTTCAAAAACAATGAATAATGTACAAATTTACAAAAATTATGTAGTTGTAGTGCTTAACACAAATTCTACTAAATTATCACGTTCAAATATATTTACTCGTAATATAATTCAGACAAAATACTTCTTTTTAATAAATACTCACCAACAAATACAAATACATACGTATTTGGATGTCCGTTACTTACCAATGTTTTTCGTTTGGAACATCCCCTAGCATTGTATTCAAAGATTTGTCACCAAACATACATTTAATTAGATCTAAGTATTCATAGTAATTGGTAGCAAAGGCCATATACTTTCCCAGCGTACTTCTAAAGTTTTTCCTTTCAAATAAAACGTAAATAACGGACAGCCTAATACTACGATACTACAATGTATATAATTTGGTTTAAACCAATATTAATCGTTATTTATTTTCTAAGCACGTTTCCTGCACTCAGTTCCCTTCATTAAAATCAAACGATACTTTGACTCCAAACTTTAGTAATTTTTTTAAACTAGTAATTGTAGAAGTTTAAAAATTGTAACACTTTAAGGCGAATACTCGTATCAAATAAAATATAAAACTGAGGTGACAAAGGAAAATTACAATTTTTAAAAAGTGACGGGTAAGAGTACGAAATCCCCCGCCTACATAAGTGGATGACTTCACTTTCCACTTTCAGACGCACTATAAAAGTCTTAAAAATTAGCTTACCATATGCTTGAACGATAAGCTATGATCCCATTTGTACCTTAACGTAGCTTGCTTGTATTTCGGGTGGAACAAGTTGCTTTGGCAGCATACAACTTCCCTAGTCGAATGGAAGTTATCGATACGGTACTCTAATTAAGAATCGCTCTACAAGCACAGGTACCCGATAGTATGAAATCAAAAACACTTCAGATAAAGTAAACATTCAACTCATATGTCAAATCAAAGCACTGGGCAAAGCGTTCTGGCATAGGAATGACCAACGGCGATGTTGATTGTGCAGTTGTCTGATTTTTCTGTATATATTAGCTGCAAATTCTTCGGCGCAAAATATGCTGCAATTCGCGAAAAAAATTAAAGACGGAAAGTCTATAAGCTTTTTCCTTGCATCTATGTTGCCACCTATTACCGAAAATTCGATACGATACTGCGGTCGAAAACTCGATGCAATAAATTATTGCTATAAAAGTATCGAACACAAAATATCGGTATCAAATGCCATAAGTACCGATATGGTAAAGTATTATATCGAAACTTGTGTCCGTATAATAAATTGAATAAATTTAATCTGACTGCTTAGCTGTAAATATTTATTTTATCGTTGTTAAACCCAAAAATTGATTGTAATTCTAAATATTGATATTCTAGATATAGGTTGTGGAGAGCTCGGTTCTATAATACTGTAACGAATTTAGTGAAATTCCGCTTATTTGCAACCTTCTACTAACGTTCGAATCACTAAACTGTTGAATAAATAACTCCAATATTCAATAAAGCAAAATGGTCTTTATTAAAGTACTTCACAATAACACTTCTACTTCTCAACATATAGAGTGCTTAAATCAAACTGAATCGTCGTGCCTCAGCTGGGGCCGCTTTTATACTCTTTGGTTTCCTCGTTGACATATTTCTATGCGTTTCTATTTCTAGAATTTGCTACTTGTTTACCAGCTATAAATACAGATGCACGTTATAGCTTCTCATATGCGCGTGTATATGTGAGTGATACTTCCACAGATGATTGCTTACTTTTGGGAGTATCTCAAATATATGCATGTGTTTGTGCGTCCCTCTCCGCTGCTTGTATGGACATATGTATAGACATAATGATTGACTTGTTGATGTGCATACAAGTCACTGCTTAGTATTGGCTTAGAGATGATAGTATCCCTTAGTGTTGCTGATATTCATCACAATACGAACAGCTTTGGAAATACCAACACAAACGCAGAGCTTATCCTTCGCACATGAAGAAGACAGCACTCTTTCAGTACAAAGAGTTGGAAATCCATCTATCTTTGAGCTAAATTAGAATACTCGTATCAATAACAAAAAACAATTGTAAAAAGCAATATGAGCATGTCTCGCTAATTAAATACAGATAATAATATTGATATAATAGTGAATAGCAGAAGTACTGCTATAAATCCAATGTTACTAAGCTTTTGAGAGCGCGACTAGAATTTTTCCACACAATTGGGATTAAAAACATATAAAATTAGTCTCCGCTTTTCGGTACACCCTGTAGTTTTATCTAGTTGTTTAACCACTGCCGCTAGATGGGTCTCCTAAGCATTATCTAAGCGAGGATAGGCGTTTTTTTCACGCGCTAAGCGTGTAAAAAAAACACGGCTATTGTGTGAAAACGCTTTTCACCCCAACTGATCAACGGGTCCGCTTGAAGCAGTTTTGATGGCAATCATTTTGCCTAATGAAAACCAAGCAGAGGTACAGTTACTGACAGCAATTACAAAAAATGGGACTTAACTTTATACTTAACAAAACTGGCTAATGCACATTTTATACCAGAACTCCTTATTCCGAAAATATTTACATATGATACCTAAACTACAGTCTGGCTTAGTTTGTGATAAGAATAAGAGCATATGTAGATAGTTGCATAAAACATGAAAATACACGAAAAAACGGAGAGGGGTAGCATCTACGGACTTTTTGCTCCACGTGCACCCCTTTAACCCTGTCCTTGATATTCGCCAAAATTTTCATCAACACCAAATTGTCTGAGTGCAGTAACTATCTCTTGTAATTACGCAAATTGGAGCATATTTACTCGGATCCACTCCTATTTTTTACGTATATATGTCGATAGTACGAAGACTTATATAATTTTATGGCATTCATTTACAGCTTATACTTATTGTAATTTTTTCTTTGTTTATGTTGCATTCACGACAGCATTGTTTTAATTTTATTTAAAGCTTTATATGTGCTTCCATTATAAGGATATGCCCTAAATCTAGCGAATTGTGCACCTGCACATTGCAATAATTTTTTTTTTGTCATAAAATAGTGCACCACAGCAACGGTTTAGTTATATACGTTTAATGTCTTTTTTGCTGAGATGTTTTCAATCTAGATAGACTTTAAGAACTTGTTCGCCTTGAATTGGTAATTTCACTCCGCTTTTATAATATTACTTCTGATAACCTGTTCACGATAGCTTTATTTAAAAAACAAAACTCACCAGCACAGAAAAAATGTGTTTAAGGACAAATTTTGTGCTGCGTTTTGCTCCAATTATATAAAAGAAATGTTCAAATTGTTTGTATCTCTTGTTGTTGTTGCTATAAAGACACTTACCGAGGGTTTACGGAAGTACAATCTATATTAATGGTCCTACCGGTACGTTCCGGTAACAGACACCATCAAGGTACAAGTCCGACCATCTCGGGAATAACTTAATATGATTACATTGAACCTTCTAGGCCAGCCCGCCCCACCCCTTTAGTTCTATAGCAACTTGTGGTCGGTAGAAGTTCGGCTGCTAAAGATACAGAGTTCGCCACGGGTATTTGAGGTTGACAATTGGGTAGGAGAAGCAATAAACTGCGCTGGCAACCCCTTGAATTATTTATGTATTTTAGTCGCTTCTTACCACAGGCATACCTGCCGCGGGTATATTCTAAGCCCTTTAAACCCGCTTGGGCATTTTTTTATTTCAGTCTCTTGAAAATATTTTTTTCAAATATTTTATTTTTTTTTTTTTTTTCAAATATCCAGACCCTTGCGGCACGTAGTGAAACTTTTTATCATACATATGTGGTAAACTGTCTCTAAAAGAAAATAGTTCGTAATTCTTCCTGTAAATTCGCCTTGCCCGCATTCAACTCAAACGCTGAATGTTTGTTGAAAAATTATTGAAATAAGGAAAAGCTTTTTGAGAAGGCTCAAAGGAGCTATGACATGAATACTCAAGGCGAGAACAACCCGCTTTTGATACTTTGAGCACTGGTAATGATAAACAAAATTAAAATGTTTTTATTTGCTGACTGGGCATATCTTTATAAATTACATATTATTGTCTATAAAACTGTAACTATAACTATTAACTGTAAATAATAAATGTATAACTGTTATACCCATCTAATGTACCTACATACATACATTAAACCCTTTACCTACTGTCTATTATAAATGTGTGAATGTTGTACTTAGCTAAAATTGTGTGTATTCTTCTGAAATAAATATTTACGTAAACTTCATACTAATATAAATTTTCTTAATTTATTTTTGCTTTATTTAACTCTGCGCTATTTGAACCTAAACAGGGTCACATTCGGACAGCGCCAACGCCAGCAACGCGTCAGCCACGTCAATACGTTCGACGCGTAGTAATTCGGTGGCACCTGGAAATATAGCTCATACCGCGATTAGTCAACTGGATAGGAAGGGCTCGCAGCATCACACTCAACAACAGCACCACCAACATCAACACCAACAACAACCACAACAACAAATGCCGTTAATAACAAACATAACAGCTAATCCAGCAGCGGAAAGTGTTGCGGTTGAGATAATAGTACCAGAAATTAAGAAATGAAAAAAAAAAAAATAAATAAAAACTAATAAAATAAAAATATTATAATAAAAATAAAAATAATAATGCATCTATAAAAAACTATATATAAAAAAATGCATACATACATATATATAAAATTATATATGTATATACGAAAAAGAAGACAAATCAAATTATGTAAGTCGAAAATGCAAAAATATTTAATATGAAACATATGTTTGTATATGAGTGTAATACAAACAAATAAAAAAAAAAAAAATATATATTACAAAAACGATTCCGCACATAAAAACAAATATAAATGCAAGGACGCGTAAATGTCATTTAGTATAGTTAAAAAAATATATATTTTTAATTAAAAAAAAAAAATACCCAAATATACTTTAACAGCAAATAATAAATGCTTATATCGCTAGTACACAGATACAGAAATGCTTGGTTAGAAACAAATAAAAAAACTTGCATAACAAATTCATTTTTTATTTATTCTTCAAACAAAAAAAAAAAAACAATATAGCTGAGATTTTAAGCTTTTAGCACAAAAACTATTTATATGAGCGTAAAAAATATTTCTAATAAAATATTTGTTTTAAGCATAGTATTTAAAAACAAGTAATATAAAAACTAGTTATAAATATATTTACGTATGCACATATGTATATGCACACTAAAAACTAATTTAAGAAATTTAAATATACATATTTGCACAAAAAAGTTCAAAATAATTTCATTAAAATCAAAAAAAAAAAAAAACTTAAAAGAAATTAGTGCGCAAAAATGTGAATAAAAAATATATTTTGATTTAATGTCGCGTAAAATATATATAAATATATATATTTATATGCCTGAGAAAAATGTATTAAATAAAAATTATTATTTAATGCGAAAAGAAAGCAAAAAAAATCTAAAAATAATAGAAATACTAAGAATATTATAAAAAGAAAAATCTCGCATCAAAAAATCGTATGAAATTTTCGCTGACATTCATCTTCCTATCCTAGTGATATTAAAATATAAGCAGACACATCAAAACATGCACACTCTTGCAGAGCTATCGTTCACGCCAAATTTTCTATTAAAGGTATTTAAAATTTAACAACAAAAACAATGCATATTAAAAAAATTTATATGTACTAATAAACTTTACAACAAAATACGGAGAAAAAAAACACACACACACACACAAAAACAATAAAAACCGTAGAAAAAACTTTCAGTAAATCTTACAACTATAACTAAATGATGTGATTAAAACACTCGGTAATTATTTTACAACAAAAAAAAAAACTTTTTAAAAAATTTAAAAGTTCTCACCCGTCTTTTGTGCAATCTTTTGTTTCGAAAATACGCATTTGGCATATTGTATTGAAAAAAATAACATAAAATAAAATAAAATAAAATAAAATAAAAAATATAAAAAAAAATATCTGCAAGCGCCGTATGTGGACCTTAAATATATTATATCTACTAAAAAAAACATACATACATATGTATAACGCGCCCAATTTACTTACTTTTCAGCACATTTAGGGACTTTGTATAATATATGGTATTCAAAATTTTCATGATAGTACTCCATTAGTTCTAAAATCATTGAATTATGCCTTTCTTAGAAAAAAATAATTATACCATACCACATTAATTAATTTTTTTTTTTTCATAAAAAATAAATTATAACTTCAAATTTTCGTCATAAAGATTTTTTGGTAGTAGTGCAGTTTAGGGGCCCCACCCTAAAGTTTGGCCAAGATTTTCGAGTGAGGCATCAAAAGGCGTGTATTAATCTCGAGAACAATAATCCGAAGGCGGAAAAGAAAAACTTTATCTCTGTCCGGAGATATTTGCAGTTGAAGTTGGCGATTTTCATGTGGTTGCTGTTGTGTGTACCCACAAAAAAAATTGTGCATCACCGTGGCGGTAGCCACGGTTATACCACACACCCGGACTTGGCATGGCGTAGCCCAGGGTTATTTTTTACAAGCGCGGCCGAAGACCGCCAAACGCAGAAATGTGTTTCGGAAGTACCCGCGGGTCTTTTTTCGGTTTTTTATTAATATCTTTTGAACGGGTAAAAAAAGTTAACTTCCGCTTTCGGATTCTTGATCTAGACGTGAATACGCGTCTTTTGATACCTTACTAAAAAAAAAAAGGCCCAATTTTAGGGTGGGGCCCCTAAACTGCACAATTACCGATTTTTTTTATAAAAATATATAGCAGTAGTTTTTAGTATTAAGATTACACAAACAAAAATCAAAAATTGTCACATGTGATGCTTTGAATTGTATAACAAAATAAGTATTATGATGCTAATTTAAAAAAAAAAAGTTAAAGGCGCTTCGGTTGTTTTCTTTAGTTAATACAAAAATTAAACACAAAATATTAGCCCAGAGCGACACTTATACGAACAACTTTTTTTGATACAAATAAATATAAAAATTTATATAACATTTATAATTTCAAAACTTTAAAAAAAAAAAAAAAAATAAATAAAAATTTATTTCTTTAACCTTCAAATAAAAAATTGGGGAAGATTTTTTAATCGAAGGTTAAAACAGTATTTTATTCTAAAAATTCTTCTTGCTCAATTTAAAGTAAAGTAAAAGCAACATTTAATAGCGTCCATGTTTAAAACAAATAAACAAAGATTATTTAAATTTTTTAAGATAATATCTATGATTTTCGAACGTATATTTATTTTGTCATAGTAATCTTATAATTGTAGATGTGTGGCTAAATTTAAATTACATCCCAGCTTTTATCCTACTACTTTAAAAGTGTGTCCCGACGAGGAGGTTCAAATATATCCCCAAAATGTAACATTTGCCAAGAGGGGCACTCTTCGAAAATGTGTATAAAGGGGATCTCTTACATAAATTTCGGGGATTTTGAGGTTGTGTGATTAAATTTGAATGATTTCACAGCAAGCGCAATGGTGAGTGCTAAAAACTTAGAAAACAAATAAAGTTTCATATGAAATAATTTTTGCACGCCTGGCAACGTCATCTTTTTTTTTGTTCTTAAGAACGCTTAAACTGCAGCCACTAGTTGATAGGACTTGATACTCTTAAGGCAGTAACAGGAAACACATTTAAATCGTCAATCACGAACTCTAATCCAATGCTAGAGTATTCCTGTACAACTTTGTGGTGGCACAAAACCGTCGTGGCGTTCGCCATCAGCTGTGGTCATCAAGCACCATTTGCACCATCCTCAGTTAGTCTCTTATCTATAAGATATCGAAATTGCCCTTTTTTCCATCCTAACTGACACATCGATTTTAAGTTAAGCGCAAAAGAAAAGTATGAACTGAAGTCACCTGTTTTTTCCGGTTTTCGTATATTCACAATAGCTTTTTGCGGTTTTTCAACAAAACATTCAAAATTATCGCTTTAACAGGGATTGGTCACCCTATGAAACTCAAATGAAGTCATCTGAAGGGTATTTAGCGTCAATTTAAGTTACAGCTAGTAGGTGAAAACGGTCATTGTCTACCTACTTTGCATACTTGACGCCAAAATTTCTTTTGACATTTGGTGTATATTTTTTTCGTTTGTCAGTCGGTGTGCCCTCAGTTTTAAATAAAATATTATGTAAAACAACTGGTCATAATGAATTGGGATTAAAAAAAACGCCACCAGTTTTCAGAACACATTTGCTATGCTTGGTTTCACTGAGTCAAATTATAAGTCAAACGTTGTTGTTTTAATCAAAACGGCTTGTGGAAAACAAAATGACAAATAAGTGAAGACCGCAATTTACCACCTGTCTTTTATTATAATTTGGCATCAAAACATAATTTTCTAACATGTTAGCAGTTTAATTTTCGTTTGTCAACTGGCGTCCCTTCACATAAAATGTGAGGTTAGTTTTTGACACGCAGAACTTTACCGACTCAAGTCAGTTATGTATGTGAAATAATAGAAGCACCTGGGACACTATATATGCATGTTAGAGGTTTACGCCGATCACTTAATCGGCGGCGGCGGCGCAGGCTCTATTATATACCGTGGCTATATTATACACGGTGTTCTTACTTTAAAGAGCTTGATTTTTCGATTTAAAAAAATAGTATTTATGAAAGGGTTTGCTTGTATGTATTTAAGGAAATCAACGTGTTGGCCATTTCGGAAAGATCCGAGGTTTTTGCCTCCAGATCTCGCAGACTGTTCAAACATTTTCAGGATTAGCTCCTTGCGGAGGGATTGTCCCTCGTTCACTTGCTCCAGAGAGGCTTCGAACCTAGCCCCGGTCTTTGGAATTGGTACTGCTGCGTCTGGTGAAAATTGAGATACATAAAATAGCCACACTTTTGTCTGCAACTCCCCTGCAAAGCGTAGTTTCACCTAGGGTAAACTCCTAACAATCGTCGCGAACACAAATTCTTTAAATCATTTGTGGCTCCTTGGCGGCCACGCACAAAGTTCACTTACGGTTGCTATTAATGGTCTATTAATACTTATGAAACTCGTGGCACAGGGAGCCCCCAGTTTTTTCGGCTGTTTTTAAGAGCTACAATTCCCGATGTGCGAACAGTAGCAATCCCGACCACCAGTCGCTACCAGGCCTTCTGACCCTCACACCATATGCCAGCACAGAAGCTATAGGACTGCGACTTCGAACTCATACCTTCGTCGACGTCATTTTCCTAGAAGCTCTAGGTGTAGCTGCGAAGACTTTCCAACGGATGCTTTTGCTGAGCTACACCAGAGAAACAAATGGAAACGTTACGGAGTTCGGCCAAGGATGCCGTCATTGCGTAATGGGTGAAAATCTTATAATCCTCGCGGCATCTATATAATTAAAATTTTACAAGGACCCTGGATAAAATTTTTAAAATGTAGACCAGAGTTTGTAGACGTTTGTGTTCACATCATTGATTTCAATAGTCTTCGTTAAATCAAAACGATATTTTAGAATGAAAGTCGACCGATTTTAAGTTGAATGATGTTTACTGCTGTTTTCCGGCCTAATGATATAAGAGCTCATTATGGATGGCCGCGTAGCTTCAGTTTTCAGACTAGTTCGACTGTCCACTTCGTTAGGGTAGTAGCACACACGGTAATTTTTTCCACTGTCTTGGGAAAGCTTTTGCTTCACCACTTTGAGTGTTCTTACGAAGGACAAAGCCTCACCTGCTAAATACATACATATATGTGCCTACGTATTCACATTTGTAAAAGGAGCCGTAACGTGTAGGTGATATTTAAACTTGGTTGATAGGCTATAATCAATGTAATTAACTCCAAGGGAATAGTTTTGAATAGGGCCGCCAACTTTATGTCAAACCGGGAGACTTGGGTGTTGAAGGATGAAGTGTTAAAATTAAAATTAACATTTCAGACGCTATTGTATAGTTTCGCAAATAAACAACAGATGTTTGAATGTAAGCCCAAGTGATTTTTCAAACCCTTCTCATACGTACATATATCCTCAACTTAAGTATGAGGTAAAAAACATTTCAAAGGAGTGTTTATGCCTCTAGAACCTACTAAAGGATTTTGCATCACTGATTTCGCTTATTCTTTCAGCCAATAGCAATATAAAATTAAAAAAAAAATCGGCACTTTTTTTGCTTTTTTTAACAACGTGAAAACAATTTGAAACGCCTTGGGTAATTTTCTTATTTTTTTTGGAAAAAATATGCAAAGT